>NC_064898.1:6066875-6691250 GCF_929443795.1 Astur gentilis
TCATCAGAGAAGGTACAGCTTCCAGTGACTTGAACAAAAGTCACATGGTCCTCAGACACCCAGGCCTCAACCACCTTCCCTTTTCTTCAATTTATTCCTCTCCTCTCCAAGACCAAAAAGCTTCCTGTTTTCTTCCCTTACTTCTGCCCCCCCCAAATAATATATCTACCTTATAATTCTAGCCTGAAAACATTTCATCTGGGTTGGAAACATGAAGATAGGGAAAATGTCCATTCAGAGAGACTAGATAAATTTTTTCTTCTGTGTGTGTGTGTATATATTTTATTTTAGAGACTTGAATGTTCTTTAAAACACAGAAGAAATGGCCCAATATAGTAATTTCTGAAACAACATAACGCAGGCACTTCCAGGGCTAAGCAAGTATATAATTTTAACTGGAGTCTTCATAAAAATACTTACACATTCTAGAGAGAAAATCGTTGTTGTAAGAGTACTAGGATGTTTTCATAAGAAAGCTACAAAGGATTAGTGCACCAGAAGACATACTAAAATTTTCTAAACTACACGTTAAGTCTTAATATTTTTTTTTTGTTTTAAGTCTGTAAGATGTAAGCTTAATAATGAATATGTAAAAAATTAGGCATTTAGGAATTTTTTAAAAAATAAAAAATAGGCTATTTAAAGTATGCAAAACAGCAAAATGGCTAAGAGTTGCAGCAACACTGCAAATATAATTACAAACTAAACATGACTTAAAGACTGAAAACTTCTGATATACTTGATACAGAACCTAATCCAGTGAATGACGCACAGAATCATTTTATCAACGTGAGAAGATAAAGTGGTTTTGCAAATCTCAGATTGCACAATATCAGTTATTCCTAACTTTATTTATAAAATACACTATAATATTTATAAGATAAACTTAGTCACAGAATACTTGACACTAGCTCAACTCTCAGCTTGAACATCTGTAACTTATATGAGGGTTTTGGGTTTTTATGCATGCAGGAACTTACCAAGTGAAATGCCTTACTATCTGGTTTAACTTTATGTTTTTCCATATATTTGATAAGGCTGCAGTTGGTATACCTAGAAAAGGAAAAAAAGTGACATTTCCAATATGCAAATCACCGATACTGCAAAGCTTTCTTAGCAGTCACAAAACTTATTAATAAGAACAGTTTAGTCTCTATTGCTAATCCACTAGGCAGGGCAAAACCACAACCACCAACACCAGAGATTGCTTAAAAATCAGACAGTACAGAAATGCATTTCTTTCCCTTACATGCTTGTAAAAACACATCACATCCACACGGAAAGAACACTTTTAACCCACATGCAAACAGCAAACTATCATGTGGATTTAAACTGCCTTTTAGCAATTTTACTACTATGCAGTTTCATTCTGTCTATTTCTAATGCCAGTAAACACGGAGATAAATACTAAGCCCGTCTTAACACTCTCCTACAATGCAGAGGTTGCTACAAGAACATCCATAAATTCACTTTTTTGAAGAGGAGCTCAGAACTAAGGGTTCTAAATGGTTACAATAGCATGGCAGGTGCAAGAAATGTATGTAACAGTACAGCCCCAAATCCCTCAGCATGGAAACAAGGCAACAGGGTAGGGTCTTAGGTGCAGGTATTAGACTCTGGCAACGTGACAGCAAAACTGAGAGGTATTCTTTTCTTTAGTCTTCGTAAGCTACCCTAGATACCAAACCTGACAATTATACCCACTGTTTGCTGGAAACAGTAGAAGGTAACCAGATCCCAGATCACGGGAAAATCGTTTCCAGTACCTCCAATTTGGAAACAGCCGTGACAAACTGTGCTTAGCAATCTTCAGAGCTGTGTGGGGTCTTACTGGCATCACGCATTTCACACCTGCCACCTTCCCATTTGCAGTCTCTCTGGCTACTCTTCTGATTCACACCACCTTGACAGGCCAAGTTCACCACTAGGAAACTACTTTATTTTTCTTTTTTCACAATCTAAGTCATAACCATTTCATAGTCCTTGTTTGGCATCTACATAGAAAACAACCTGAGCTACAAGAAATTTAGGATAGGAGGAAGAAGTAAAACATGCTTTCTTAGGAAAGCTCAGCTCAAAGCAGACTTACGTGTTTCTCCGGAAATCTTTCATTAAAGTTGAATGTTCAGGCATCTTTTTTATGTCTTCCCAATCTTTATCTGCAAAATCAATATTTATTAATACTTTTTTTTCCCTTGCCCCCCCCCCCCTCCCCCCCCCAAGTAAAACAAAGCCTTTCCAAGTATTTCCGTAGCCCTGATTTGGTTGCTGGTTTTTTGTTTTTTTTTCAGTCTGCCTCTCTAACCTTGCAGTTAGTTATTTCTTTGTACTGCTTGGCTCATATTCCTTCATCACCTCTTCACAATAAATCTTCACAATACGAAAACCTAAGAAGTTCCAGTTCGGGCTGATTAACTCAAGAGCTTTAAAAAAACCAGTCACCAGCTACAGTGAAGATCACCATATGCCCAAAAGACAGCATAGAAGAAAAACATGTCAGCCATTGCGCTTACAACCTTCAGGACTGTTATTTAATTTATTCAGGCACAGTCATGATCTCGGGACAGGAGTACACAAGACTCTCACAAATGTTCCTTCTAAGGGACTTCCCATTCTGACAGCACTGTCTTTAGTTACAGGAAAATGCCCAGGGGTACTGTGCAAATTTCTGCTGTCTCAATGTAAAGGAAATACTGTTAGCCAACAAAAGGTTAAGAAAAAGTAATATTTGCACACTCAAATTAAAGAATATTTCATCTCAACTTCTTTGTTTAGACAAAGCCCGAAACACACTTAAAAATAAAACAAACAAAAAAATCACTACCAGCACCTAGCCTCAAATGTATTACACTCTGTAACTCCTGAAAAGCCTCTGTGGGCAAGTAGTTTGATTCAAGTCAAATGTTTACTGAGACTTATCACAACTGCAGAACACTGGGAGCTTAAAGAATATTAAGTGAATAAATAAATCAGAGACTAATTATTATTTATTTAAATAAAAGATTCTCCTCTTTCCCTATTCCAAAGACATGTGAAACTGTTTCAAATATGGCAAATGTCAATTAAAAAGCAAAACATTTGCTGCAATTACATGAAAAACAATATTACTCGGTAAGAACCAAAGACCTTCAAAATCAAATGCAGACCATTAGAAAGGGTTATTTAAACCAATCAGAAAACAATAACGAGAATATCATCTATTTGTGTAAGCTACACAAAGACAATGTAAAACCCAAATGAAGTAAGAAAAACATAAGAAAAGGGTAAAATTCTAGGCTAAAAGCAGAATAGGACAGTATTGCTTAGAGAAGCAAAATTAAGGGGGATTTTCAAGAAAGTTAAAGTACTTCATGTGCAAAGGCAACACTTCAAGGAATCTCATACAGCAGCATAGAAACAATGAAGGACGTTGCTTCAGGACAAAAAAAAAAAAAGTCGAAGGGAAAAATAAGAGCGAATTTAATAACAACATTCTAGAACCACAGAAACATAAGAGTCCGCAAAATTCATGTGATAGGAAGAAGAAAGTCCACCAGAACAGTAAAGAAGATTATTATTAACAGCGGATGGACAACAGCAGGGAACACAAGCAGTGAGCAGAAAGATAACCAAAAAGTAAAAATAAGGCCCCTGTTATTCTGACATCTGCGATTGTGTGAACAGTAGAAGACAAAGCATTAAATGAAAGATGCAAGACAGCCTGTAGAAAAACAAGATATGACCAACACTGAGGGGAAAACGCAACAAGTGATATCCACATTGTAATTTGTTTTGGTTCATGCAACCTGTTCTTTGTTCTGGTTTGGAATAAAGAAATTTTTCTCCATATCACAAGCTTTCTACCAGGGGAAAAAGTAAAATACCCTCCCCTACTTCCAAATGCTATGTTTAATTTAGGATGAGTTAAACATCTGCATAATATTCACTAAATCTATAGATTTTTGCTTGGTTTCATCCAATCATCAGTCCCTTTCCAAATCTATAATCAATACTGAAGAAATGCAGAAATATTTCTTCTGATTTTTAATCATCCACCATTAAACATGATATTTTAAAATTGTAAAACATTGGTACATGTATGCACAAAGATAGTCCTATCATTAATAATAGGAAAATTATCTAATATGACCATTAGATTCTAGATTTATAACTCATGAAATAAAGACTGTGTTTGAACAGCTTTGTTGCTTTGATCAGCTGCCACCTTCATAGGCGAAGAAAGCAATACAGATATCTTTCTTTGAACAGCAGTGTTAAAAAAATACAGTATGTACCTGCAGGAAATCCCATTACATTGAATATTCTGTCCAGCTGGTCATGGTGATAAGGATTACTAGTTTTGATATCTTCTTGTCGACAATGGAATATTGGCTCTGATGTTAGCAGCTCTGCAAATATACACCCTATGGCCCAAATATCTTTAAAAAAGGAGAAAAGAAATTCAAAAATCAAATGGATCTTTCCAAAAGCCTCTTAGTGAGGTAAAATGTTATTTTTTAGCTTTTCAGAGATAAAGTACCTGCATTGAATATTTCAAGTTTCTATTGTGGAAGTGCAACACTGCCTTGACTTTTCCTTTTAGCTATGGATAGAGGTACACAACTCAGTAACTACAGAGGAGCTGAGAGAGTATCTAACAGGTTTTTGTGTGGTTTTTAAAGTGTAGTTATCATTTATTGCTGTAAAAAACTAATTTGATTAAGAAGAAAACCAAAGGAAACTATTTGGGTAACCATCCACACATAAAATACAAATGAAGAAAAGCCAACCAACATCTTGCCCGTTCACTGCCATACTGTCCCCACCAAGAAATGTCCCCTCTCTGATCAGCCACTGGGTTTCCGAAGTATTAAACAACCCCAAAAATACAAGCCGAAAAGCAGTGATAGTGGAATAAGATGTATGTTATCTATACAATCTTGTGGAAAGAGAGTAACAAGAAAATCGCTCCATGCCCACGTACCTCACCCCTTTTCTTGATCAACATTCATTAAAAAAAAAAAAACCCAAAACAAAACAAAAAAAACCAAACACCAACCCCCTTTAACTGTTGTGTCCCAATCTGCAAAATCAGATAGCCTGCATTTTCCCAGTTGTTTTCCTGATTTTCTTCTAGCATATACAAATGCAATTTTTAACTTACATAAAGTAATGCTACACTGAACCTTGAACGAACAAGAAAAGGTCATGAACAAGGACAAAAGCAAATGATGCAGAGAGCATAACCCCATTACTCAGTGTTTGTATACAGTCAGTTTTTATCTATGCTGACAAAAAATTACGTACTAAAGGCTATGACCATCCATGCAGTTTCACATGCTGCAAGCAGAAGAAAATGTCAGTAAAGAACATGCAAATACAACAAAATAAGCAGTTTAAAGGAACATATAAAGAAATGTATTTAATCTACAAAAGAAATATAGTATTAACAGAAAGGTAAATGAAAATACATTTAAGCCATAAACATTAGAATTTCTGACAAAAACACTGACACGATCTGAAAAAAATAATGCCCAAGGTCTGAGGAAAGAATTTCAGGTTACAGAAACAACACCATGTACGCCGACATACAACCTCCACGTTTGTGCAAAGGCAGCGGAGCATTGCAGGGGACGTTATTCCCCCAGAAACGGTTGCCAGGCTTTAACATATCTTTTAAACCAGCCAGCAAGAGGAAAAACTTCCCAGTCCTCTTCCCTACAGTCTCTCTCCCTTCCACGGCAAAGCTGTTCGCATCCACTAAAGGTGAACCTCCCTCTAAGCCTGGCTTATTAACTGGCTATTCCCCCGTCCTAGGGGCCCAGCCCACGCCGGCTCCTGCCATCGGTGATCCCGTACCCCGAAACGGCACGAGCAGAGACTGGCAGAGCAAAGTCAACCGTGCCATGCCAAAGCTGTTAAAATTCAGACCGGTAAGTATGAATTAAGTGGTGAGGAGGATGTAGCATTAAGCTGATGTAGCCAATGCCATCCTCGCAGCATCCGCGTTCTGAGGTTTGGGTTGTTCTGGCTGTGCCTGATGCAGCGTCGCAGCCCAGCCTGTTGCACGACTCTGACCACATCTCACTACTTCCAGCAATTCCTGTTCACAATGGTGCTTTGAAAAAGACATAGAGAGAGGCTAAAATGCAGCTTATTTTTACAGTTTAGTTTCAGTGCAGCCAATCTATTCTCCATTCTGTACATTCCTTATTTCACATATCTATTAGATCACGTAAAAACATCCACAGCAAAATTAATGCACTGTGCCTCATCATCATAATATGGATTCTACTAATAGTTCGAAGAGCCATCCGTATTTTTTACTGCCTCTAATAGCATTTATAAAAGTCTTGTGTGAAAGCGATATAAATTTACATTGCATCCCAGGGCATTTGGAGCCAAGACCCAGAAATATTTCATTCCTATATATAGCCAGAGACCATAGTAAACTAAACAATTTGTCAAAGTTTAATATTTCTTCAAGAAATCAGTAACATACCTTTAACTCACCGACTGTCCCTTGTACTATTTATCAATGCTTCGATATTTGGGTACACTTTACATAAAGAGCAAAACAGTTAAGTTTTCATCCAATTTACTTACCAATAGCTTTGGTATAATGCCTTGCTCCCAGAAGCAACTCTGGAGCTCGATACCAGAACGTTACAACTACTGGATCCAAGTCTGCTAAAGGCTTCAGAGGTGAATTAAATAATCGGGCAAAGCCCATGTCAGCTGCAAAATTCAAAGAGAGATGCTTTAAAATTTGATGAAAACCACCAATTTTTTTCTTTTCTTTTTTTAAAACAGAGTTTACTTGTTAGCGCTACCATCACTGCTAAATAAAATGCAAACGCAGACTGTAGCAGATATAAATTCTGTGAGCATATTTTCTTAAAGCTTTTGTAGAAGTTACTGGATGTCATCACCTATAAAGTATATCATTATAAATCATTACTAACATGAGCCGTTTAGAACAAAGAATTAACCATTGTTCTGAAAAAGCGCATCAACTCACTTCTCAGGACACTGGTAAATCCTGACTCATTATACCTGATAGTCTCCGGTAAAATATTCCGTTATTACAGGATGGTCTTTCAACAAGCAGCATTTTAAATGTGAGCAAAATGCAGGTTCTGCAGAGGTTAGAATGATTTATAATACATACGTGCACATCACAAAAGCTCCCTCCTCATGAAGTTAGCTGTAGCAAGATTTCCTTCACACAAAACCAGCAACTAGGCCTACAGCATCTGCCTCCCTGCTAATTTTCTGTCAAGACGTATTTCCAGTATCGAGATACCAGTACTAAAAACCATTTAGGCTATGATTTTAAAATGCTGTTTGGGGGCATTATATCATTAAAAACTGCTTTTTAAAATTGGTAGTATACAACTGCCTAGAAAACTTTCTGAACTACCGAACGTAAGTGATACAGGAAAAAATGGGCAGAGACTAAAATATGCACCTTCTCCCACCAAATCGCTTTCCCGACCCACCACTCCCCAAATCCCAAGACAGAGGGACTCTGTGGTGCAGGGATATACACATGCTGAGAAAGACTCGAATGAAATGAGATGAGCAGCAATTCTGAGGGAAAAGGACCTACATGCTATAGCTCACTGGTTGAGGGAAAACTGCAGTGTAAATATAGGTCTCTAACTTGACTACACAACCCTTAATTTTTTTTTCATATGCATTCCTATTTATGATTGTTTTAATGCATTTAAGAAGAGAAACATTTTACAGTTTTCTACATTAAAATATCGATTACTCAAGATATGATCAAGTCACTAGTAACTATGAAAAATAAGGAAAATTGTTGGCAGAAAGTGAATTTATGACTCAAAATGACACAAAAAGCCTATAAAAATTATTTTAAGTTAAATGCCAGTTATGTATTTTTTAGAAAAATTAGTTACACTGGAAAAGTGGAAGCCCTTGGTAGGGGTATAACTTCTGCATTCTTTTCCGGCTGTGGTAATATCTTAAGAAAATAATAATAATAAAAAGAAATCTACATTTTGATAACACACTTAGAAATCCAGGGTCCCCCTCCCTCTTCCACCGCTGGGAATGGATGGCTCAGAGGACTGGTGGTCCGATACAGAATCTTTCACCTGTCCATTAACAGAGTCTGACTAAATTTAGTTGTGCTCTAAGTTATTCCCAAATTAATTCAAAACTATAAATTAAGAAATAAATGGGTGGTCTATGTGCAATTACTAGCAAGTAGTTGTATACAGCAAATATCACCACCACAGTTGAAAGTGAACATGCCCAGAGGATGACCTACATGCTCAATTTTGGAAGCAACTGCTCCATGAAGAATAAGGTAACAGGAAGAAATTTTCCCTTCCGCTGTCCGTGCTGTACCTGTTTTGTACGGAGAAGACCTCAATCTCTACTGTCAACCTTAAACCTCGGAAGGGCGTTAAAAACTTTCAGGGTAGGACCTGCACAAGTGTTCAGCCCTGGCCCATCTGCTCCTTAGATTTCAAAGGGCGAGGGAGGGACTAGAGCAGGACTAAACACTCCAAGAGAATCCTACCCTGAATCATTATACTAGTGATTAACAATATAGTTCGGATAAACAAAACAATAAGAGTACAGAGCAACAATGCAGAAGAATAATCTCATAAAAGAAAGCCAGAGGGAAGTGAAAAAGATGAATTAGCTTTAAAAAAACCCTTCCAAATGGGGCTGCATTGCCATAACAAATGTAAGTAGGCTGTGCATTAGCAGTCTGCCACCAAAGCACTGCCACCACACTAATGCACAGCCTGGTATAGCTTATTTCTGTTAGACTACAGTTAATTTTTATTTATTTATTTACTTTAATTTAAAACAATTGAAGTTCTACAAATTATCCTCTCACTGTGAACAGTAACTCCCACCAGAATATATTACAATAGTGGGGAAAGTGTTGGGTCCTTCCTACCCTGGTACGCCCCAGTTTGAGCATTTAGCGGTAGTTCTCACTAAGCATTTTGGCTGGATTACTGCGTTTTCTGGAATTTTAGGATCCCTTGCGTTTATCTCCAAGGGACCTGTCTACCCTTACAAGAGTATTTTGTAGGCTAAATGCCACCTTTGATTCCATTATAAAATTTAAAGTTTGTAGTAATGAGTAGTTCCCTATTTAGATTTTATAAGCAGCAGCAAGATAATGTCATGGCATTACAGGGGTAAATGGAGGACATTTTAAAATCCCCTTTCTCCTCCTTTCCCCCTAGCTAGCTGTCATCTTTATCCCCATATCAAAATCCCCCACCCCACACAAACACCCACTTAAACAAAATATAACGACATTTTCCACTTTTTATTGATGAGGCTACAGCATTTCATCGTCAGAACTGGTGCATGGGGCTAATATCAAGAAGCCAGTCACTCAGAAAACAGCATTTAGGCAATGTGCCCAGGCACATACTAGTATTACAGTGACTACTTTAGGTGGTACAACTGCACCTTCAGAACATTCTAGCTTAAATGCTACACTGGGACTTATCAAAGATATAAACATACCAATTTTTACTCTTCCTCGCTCAGGACCTTCACCCATAACTAAAATATTAGCAGGTTTCTGTGGAAAAAAAAATAAATATACAATACATATACCACGATAAACCTAAACATTAGTCTCTGAAAAGTTAGTTAAGCTTTGTTTTGCCAGTTTTAAACCAACTTTGATAAAAACGACAAGTTTCTCTGTCACAGTAAAGCTGTGCAAGGACCCAGACACAGGCTCTCCCTGACTGCATCCTCCTCACATTTCTTTTCGGTGTTTCTGTGCTCCAGCACCATGCTCCCTAACCGACGCTCCGGTGTCTGTCCTCAACCCGCATGAGCTGGCAGTTGCCGAGCCGCCGAGATTCCTACCGAAATTGCCCTAGGTCCCCTTGGTGGGAGGCAGTCCCGTTGCTGCCCACCACCTGCACCCCCGGCACAGGGACGGGAAGCCAACTCTGCAACGTGTTTTGCCCAGGGTCATCGGGCGCATTTGCAGACACATTTTACATAAAAAAAATACCTGAGTGAGACACAGATTGAACATTACCATACCACTTTATATCGGAGAGAAAAGTCATCTAAATTATTCCTATTTACAAGTGCGTATCGATTCAGACCGTTGCAAAACTGGAAAGCATTGCCTTTACGTTATTTTTCTCTCCGTCTTCCCTCTCTTTCTTTTACTAGGGAGGCAAGTTAAAGAATTGAGCTAGAGGTCAGCTGGTTAGAAACATTACCACTCGCTTCTTAATCCTATATTTTCTGCTGTCCTGTTTCCCACAATCCAGTCTCGGCATCTGCAGTCATAAGATTCCTCAAATGCTAACACTCTTTATATAGCTCAAATCTGCAGTGCTTATTTTGAGGGGAAAAAAAGTCAGGAAGCTCACAACTAAAGCTGAAAATGTATGCTAGACTAGTTTTGAACTGGAGTGATTTAGATACCCATTCATACTGTAAATCCTGGACAAAACAGGTGCTCCTATTCAGTTGTGAACTGTAAGAATTATAATAAGGCTGAGTTACAGCTCTTGCTTTGCTTTCTCAGTTAAATTGATCTGAAGAAAAAAGTATCCTAGCAAGATAGTTTAGGCTACCTAAAAGTCAATATAATAAATTTTAATATCTTAGTGTGATTTACCAAGCATATATTCTAGGAAATTCTCAAGTCTTCCTGAAACTATCAGGCTCTGGTGTAAACACATGTTCAAAGAGACAAAAGACCACAATTTGATACTGATCTAGAAGTAATTCCTATTGTGTAAAACAAGGTGCAAAAATTAATAATCCACAAAAAATTTCCTTGAGAAACTTAATTCCTACTGCTTATGAAAGGCTCCAACATGGATTTCTGAAACTGTACAATACACGTACAAAATATTTAAAAGGAATTTGAGGTGTTGCATCTCTTCTCTGAGAGCAGGTTAAAGATGGAAGAAAATGTTATAGCTTGACCATGACCAAAAAGGTAAGATATATCCCATTATCTTTTCAACAGCAATAACAACAGATCCAACTTGTGCTGCATTAGCTCAGAGATATGCAGAAGAACTTGTGTCCCACACCACCACCATCCCTTTTTGGTTTTTATTAGTAAGTCATACACTCCAGGTAAGTACTGCTTCAACAGAAAAAAAGTGCAGTATGTGGGCACACAGCTCACAAAGCATTCCATTTTGATTGTTTCTAGAAAAGTCCTAGAAATAAACAAGCAGCATAAATCTTTAAATTCAGAGTTAATGTAGAAGTTTAAAGCAATTCAAACTGCTAGATAAGAAAACACATAATTTCACCACATCAACCATTCTATTGCTATGTTGTGACTCAGAGAAAACATGCATATCTTTTACAAAAGCTGCTTCAGTATGTCTGAGGTGTTAATAAGCTACATGCCTAATTAATATTTTTTGAGTACAGTTAATGATACATTACACAGGCACTAAAATTTTTCAGACAAATAATACATTGACCTAAAGTATAATTTCCTCCCCCTGCATTTTCACAGGTTGATAATACTCTAAAAAAATGCTTGTAACATCCTCATGATGTTTTTACCTTAAAATATTTTACTATTTGGATTTTGATAGGGATAAGGAGCCATATTCACACAAAGACTCCATTATGCCAGATGATTAATCAGCACAGCACTGGGTAACAATTCCTGCCCCAAAGATCTTCTACCCTAAGTTCAAGGTAGGTGAGAAGAGAAAGCACAAAGAGGTAAGACAATACCGGTTAGCAACAGCTTGATTCACACTCTGATGTTTTTTCCTCTCAGGATTTACAGAAAAAGTTTAAAAATACAGACAATTTAGAAATCCGTGTAGGAGTCTTCTAAAGCTGCAAAATGAGAAAAACCTCAGTCGATCTGGAATAACCATTCACAGCAGTTTACCTCTTCCTAGAGTCAAAGGCCCTTCACTGAAACAGCTCTGTTTGAAACAGAAGATTCTTACTACAGACAAAAATACTTCTATAGTCGCATCACTGTAAAGATACAACATCACACTTACAGACTAAAAAATTTAAATTTAAAATCAGAGGTCTTATTCTGAAGGTTCCCATTCCTAAAATCATTGCATTAGTAGCCTGGAACAACACTGTTAGTTGAAAGAATTTTCAAAATGACAATTCATCAGTATTTAAATTCAATAGGGAAACATCTACCAGAAAACAGTACAGGGACAGTATTGGCGTTCCTAAAACATAAGCGTTTTGAGGACTCCCTGAAAAACATTTAAGTCCACTAACAAAAGTAAAAATGTGGGTCAGGGATTCTTGTTAGATATCTTTGACTCAAGTCCACCGTCTGGAGAAAAAAAAAACCTCCCCAGATTTGTCTCTTTGGACAACTCATTACACATTAGAAATTTATTTGCAAAGAAAAACAAGCCATCATTAGAAACAGAAGGGAGAAATCTGGACAAACTTCAGTTTGATTCGTTAAATTTCAGTTTAATTTTAATTATCCAGAGAAAATGAAAGTTTGAAGTGCTTATTCAAATCACTTGGGCTGAATGAGAAAAATCTTTCAACAATTTTTCTATTGTGTTCTGAAAACACACTACTTTAAAACAGCTTTTTTTTTTTTATAACTACAAATGATCAACTTTTTAAAGTCACTCATTTTTGTTCTAATTGAGGCATATTTCCTTTTGCCGCCAAGTAAAATAATTTGCTCATGCCAGACAAATGCAAATGAGAAAGCTGTTATGATTCTAAACCAAATGTGAAGAGCCATGCAGCGATGTACAGCTGAGTACTTCAGAGGCCAACAAACCAACTTTCTGACAACCCCACAGAACAAAATTTAAGAAAAATCACACCACCACCCCCGACACCCCACCTCAGCAGCAGGGGAATAACTCATTCTCATGGAAGAATGGCCTTGTGACCATAGCACAGCCCTAAATCTTATCTGGTCCTGGATCTGGCTTTGTAGGACTCCTTGTGTGACTCCTAGACAAATCCTAATCTTGTGCATTTAATCACTATTACTACTGAAGAGAGAAAAAAAGATCTCACTGAAATATTTTTAAATACTTCAAATGTAATCATTATTTGCAAAGTGCAAACAGAAATCCAAAGCAGCAGGCTAATTTCAAATAAAGGAGCTAAAAAAACCCCAGAGGCTAAATTGAGAGGTTCACAGACCTATGAAGGACTTTGGGCAGTTACCTTCATCCATCTGCCTGACGGGACACACGATACCACTCTCTGTTCACCCTGATCCTGAAGTCTCTGATGATGAAGGCTGCACAATTCCCAGGCAATCTACTGCCTTTCCCTCTTCTCCGTTGCAGCGTTCTTCCTTTCTTTCCAACTCAACAAATGAGGTTACTCCCATCGCCTCCTCTCTTATACATCAGCAGAAAGAGCAGACAACCCCTCTCCTTCAGTGCGAGGACTTCATACGCTTCTGAAGATCTACCTCTCTTTTCAGTCCTATCACCTAGATTAAAAGAACTCTCTTCTGCTCAGTGTTTCCTAGTAGGATATTTTTTCTGGATGTCTGATCATTCTTGTTGCTACCCTCTACCTGTTCTGCCTTGGGCCACCTATTTGTTTGAACTCGAGTGCTCCAAATTAGACTGCTCCTGCCGAGGCTTCGCTAATGCTAAATACAGCAGAGGGATTTTTACATGCCTTGCACAGCATCTTCCACTTTAAACAATCCCAGTATGGTATCTTGTTTTGCCTCACTGTGTAAGGCTACTGATTCATGTTGAGGTTATGAGCTGTGCATTTTCTTCACATCTTTTCTGCAGCACTGCTCTTATTTTTATTTTTTTAAAAAATCATTGTTCCATCTGAACAAACACTGCAGTCACATACTGTTTGTGTTCACTGAGAGGGGAAACTCAGACTTGAGAACTTATTTGGTTTTCTATTTTGAAGATAAAAATGCAAACAACATGAAAATTATACCAATCTATGCCTTGATGAGATGTGATCATATCAAAAAAAGCCAGCATTCCTGTTGCTCGCAGCAAGTCATTTATAGGAGCGAGAGATGATTACTTATTCTATGTCCGCATACTAGCTGTCTGGAAATCACAGGACATTTTCTCATGCTCCAGGAAAGGTATTCTGCTGTTGGGTCCTCTTTCCCCTAAGTTTTAGTCATCAAAGCAGGGAGGGAAAAAAACCTCGCATTTTTGCAGGGCTTAGCCATTGTGATTTTTGATACTTACTACTTTCAGCATCAAACTAGGTCTGTAGGAACTATTTCTCCACATATTTTTTGCTACTGGGCTGTTTCTGAACTCATTAGTTTTCAAAGGTTGATTTAAAGATACCTATCGATGAGTAACCAAAATTCCTTTGAATTATCTATGGTATTAGAAGGTAGATGCTACCTTTTTTCCCCCCCACTTATAAACTGTTCGCAGTAGTCCCATGTATATTTATGAACAGACTCACCCTCTTTATACCTCCATTTTAATGCACCTTTTAATAAGGCTTTAGTATCATCCTAACCAATTTTCATTTGGACAATCCTATACTTCAGAGTTAGGCTACTAAAACGTTACTCGGTAGAGGGTTCACAGTGGTGGGGTAAATCACACCAGTGATTTATGTTAACCACTCATATTTGTGCATCATTAATGGCTGTGCCACCAATTTTCAGAACTGGCTGTCCCACTCATTTCTACCTCTGATGAGCCAAGATAATTGAAAAAAGTGTAACACTGGATTTAATTTTAAAAAGGCAGTTTAACTTTAAAATAAAGAATACTAAGCAGATTGCTTTTATCCCTAAATTATTTTGCTTTTGCAATCATGGTCTCAACAATGATTGTATTAAGATTTAGAATGAATGACTTTTTAATATTTTAGACTTCAAAACATTATATTAAACAATACAGGAACAGATTCAAATGCACAACCCCACAATCATACAAAAAAATTCCACTTCTTCAGCTGTATGTGAGCAAGTGCCTGAGAAGCACAAAACACAAGTAAGTTAAAAATGTCTTGCTGTGAAGTTCGTAATTCAATGGCATGGGGGGGTGGGGGAGGTTTTGAAAGACAACTGCAAAGGCTTACCAAGTTGTAGCCTGCTTGGAAGAGCACTTTGGTGAAATATATTGATGTGAAATATATTATCACTTCCCAGTTAGGTCCTCTGACAAGAAAAACTGTGCAGGAAAAACCTACTAGCCTTTAGCTAGCCTTGCGAAAGTCCCAGCCCATCTCAGGGTCTATGACGCACAAAACATTTATGCTTCTTAAGGTACATCTGTCTTAACAACCTTGTTGATCTTCAAGTAATCATAACATACACCAAAACACTTCCTTATTATCAAGGTGGGATGCTCCCCTATTGCATTCTTAGGGATTGGAACTGACTTTTTTGAACATTTTATAGTTAAAGAAAACAATTCTCTTCCCACTTTGAACAAAAGCAACTACTTCAATGCTAAATAGTACTCCAGCACAATTAAAGTGTCAATACAACCATATTCAAATGATAGTATCAGCACTTTTCTGAAGTTAATTTACTTCCTTGAATTCAAAGATGTGCATTCACAATTAAGATCATTTCGGTTGCATTTATTAACTGATTCGGGGCTTTAAAATAAATTATCATCAAAAGACCACCACAAACACTGGTGAAAACAATGTCTCCACAGAACACAACATGTATTAAATCTAAACATTAAAGTCATCTTTTTAATTAAAAAACACATGAAATTGTGAAAAGCACTGGAAAATAAAGAAAATCTATTTTAATTTAATACTTCTTGTTAATTATCTTCTTACAAAGAACATCTCAGATCTGTTTAAAAAAAAAGTAAATCAAGTATCTAAATAAAATTCTCATTAAAACCAGAAACCGTTAAAATTACCAGTAACAGCAAAACAAAACCAAAAACCTAAATTATCAAAGCACACATGCTCAAAAAATTTTAAAAGTACAGGAAGTATTTGGATAAGATAGAAGATAGAGGGATGCCGTATCTATGCCAGGGAGGCCTTCTGCTAGTTACCATCACCATATTTTATCTCTGTTTCAGCCTGATGAAAGCTGTTGGCCTCACTGTTACATTTTTATGCTCTGAACACACTCCAAGAATTTCCTTCCATTGCTGTCACTCAGTCACTGCCAACTTGGGGCAATGTAACTTATTAGAGCTTGTACATAGCCTAATACACAGGCTTTTCTACCACTTTCATTGGAATGGAATGAGAGTTGAAAGGAAAAAATTAATTAGACTTTCCAGGCCAACTCTCCCACTCCCTAAAAGTATATATCAGGACGAGCTGCAGGGTGTGACTTTCTGTATTAAATCTCCAAGGTAGGAAAGGTGGATATCATGGGCAAAAACACTATTACAGCAGGAAAATCTAACATGTCAAATATCTTTAACGCATCATGCAAAAGTGTAATAACAAACCTAATAAATTAAAACAAATAGTCTTGCAGAAACGTATTGCCTGTGGGTTTTACTACACAAGTGATTACTCACTCGTAGCTCAGGATGACTCTGGATGCTGTGGACACATCAGAGCAGCATCAAATGCAAGAAGAGAGTGTGCACTGAAACTGGTTTTTAGGTACTGTGTTATTCCGCATATAATCCCATCTCCTTTTTCAATTCAGAGTTCTGCCTCACAACTGAGGATTTTGAATGGGTAATAAAAAACACTGAGTATCATTTTTGTTCACTCATTTTGTTGGAGCAGCTTCCGCAGGTTGACAGGCAGTCAGTAGTAGTGTAATCTCATACTTCCTAATACTTTCACACGAAGGAAGAAAACTGCCTTATTTACTCTTTGGTTTGCATGCAGTTGTGGTAGCCAATACCATTGTCCTTAACAGTGCTATTTTATTTTTGTTTTTCATTTAAATAGTACTCTCATCACTTCCGTATCACCCTACTTGTACTAATACATAACACCTCCTGCTCTGGACGAAGGGGGGAAAAAAAAAAGCGAAAAGGCTACGCAATTTATTACTGTGCACTTTCCAGTGGTTTGTCTGGGCTTTGTTTGCACTTACTTCTTGAAACACCTTTGTCCACAGAGCAAACACAGTATTTCAAACAACGCCCCAAAGATTATCTTTTGTGTCACTTGTGTTCAGAGCAAGTCGGATAAAGTTGGGAGCTCATACAGAGCAAGGTTTTATATGGGATATGTGTACCCTATTTATAAGGTGAATTTTTCACAGGCTACTTTGAAACTGCTCAATTTAATCAAAGGATTTTCTTATCTTTTCAACTTTACCTCTATATTATGAGTACAGATTACACACAGAGATCAATGCATTTTCTTTCTACAGCAGGATGCAGACAAAACAATTATTATGGCTATTTCCTCTATGTTGAACAATTTATATTCCTATCTTCCACAGCATTTTATGCAGGGATAACTTTGCCACAACCTTAACAATGTATTTAGTACTAAAAAACCCAACAAAACTAAACTGGAAACTGGATCTAAGTGTTTCTAAAATCATACTCCAGGGTTTTTACCAAATCCTACTGCAGGATTTGCATTGGCTAAGCTTACTTCAAAGGTACATTAGTGATCAAAGAGCTTCTGGTCCTCCATACCTCTCTCATGTCAGAACTAAAAGTTACATTGATACTTTTTCCATCTGGCTAGTACAGCTCATTACCTTTACGACAGAAATTAGATCTCACTTCTCCAGAATGCCTTTCCTCTGTAGAAGTCTTACCTCTATATTTGTATTTATATATCTGGCTATGAGAGGTATCTCAGCCAGTTTACCTATCACTACTGTGTGGCAATGTGCTGAGATGACTAAGCTGGTCTTCAAAGAGTGAAAGATTACTTATTCACATTATTCTCTCTCCAGCACCATAATCAGGTATCTGGCCATCTTGGAAAGCCAGCACATTAAAAACCAAGCTAGTAACAAAAGAACAAGTTTAAAGTTACAGTGAAGAAAGAAATCTAGTATAGTCTGCCTATCAGTTAATGTATTGGCATTCCCAACATTTCACCTAACTCAGGCAGGACTTTTGCTGTAAAAAAGACAAAACCAGATTCAAACTACTTTAAAAAATCCTCACATATATATGTATAGATAGATATAAAAATTGTATCAGGTATCCATATATGAATTATATTCCTCAATATATTACACCCATATAATTCTCATTACAACCTACTTCAGTTATCAACCTACTTAAACACCCTGGAATTTCAAAAAACTCAAAATATTTCTAAGCTTCAAGAAAGCAATAGCAAAAGTATATTACCAAATCCAAATCTGACAAAACAGCACCCTAAGTAATGAGCCCTCTTTAGATAAAGAATGCTTGTTCTGCAGGCGGGCACCCTGCTTTCTGAAAAGTAGAGAAGTTCAAGACAAAATGACAGAGTAACTACGCTTCCTAGGAAGGTATCTCCTTTGCAGTATTCAAAATCCTCAGCTACTGGAACTAGAAGAAAGCAAAATATTTTCTAATATTTCAATAAAAAAATAGTTGGGAAATACAGAAAACTTCCAAATCTTTACTTTTGTTATGAAGACAGTGGCCATCTGACCATCTTTCCGTACAATCGAACAGCTACATCCTGCTGCAGCTCCTCCTCCCCTCCTCTCCCATTTTTTTTACTGCACGAAAGAATGAAGTTAGCACAGGTTTTAATGCACATTCCCTCTGCAAACAACTTGCTTTCTTTTCTGAAGAGGGCAGTATACTGTGAGGGGCAATATAAACAGACTCTGAAATTGCTGCAGTAACAACTGCTAAATGAATTCACGACTGACTGAAAATGCCAAGTTCGGCACATATGAAGTGATGGGATCTCTCAGCTGTCGGACAATTTGGGGTAGCTGACTAAAGATTTTCAGAACACCACGCTTCTAAACACTTCCTTGTCAAAGTTGCTTAATAAAGAACCATTAATAGAAACCCCAAGCCTTTTGGACACTTAAGCAATGAAGGCAACTTTCATAAGGAGCTCCTACGACTTCACAAGTAATGCACTTGAGTAAACCTTTCAAAATGTCCAAAAAGTCCAATTTTCCTCACATAGTCAGAAATACCAAAAGCACCATATACACTGATGTGAAATATAAGCAGTATTATTTCTGTAAGCAATATGAGGATCAAAAATATCCCTCCCAAACCACTTTTCCGTATTAGAAAAACCCTTTTCTTCATTCTATACATTCATCACAAAAATCCTTGACATTTTCTGGTTAAACATAAACATGATGCTACTTGGGCAATACTTATGCATTTTTCCAAACACTTTTTGTATTACCTGTGTAATTTTCCTACAAAACATTTTCAATTATTTGACTTTCTGTTTTGCTACATATTCCTCCGGCCCCCAATTAAATGAGTCTGCTATAGAATTCTCCATACCTTCATTCAGAGATCCTGCAGAAGAGATATATTGCCATAGAATCATTTAGGTTGGAAAAGACCTTCAAGATCATCAAGTCCAACCATCAGTTGTGCCCACTAAACCATGTTCCGAAGTGCCTTGTCTACGTGCTTTTTTAGTATCTCCAGGGATGGTGACTCCACCACTTCCCTGGGCAGCCTGTTCCAATGCCTGACAACACTTTCAGTAAAGAAATTTTTCCTAATATCCAACCTAAACCTCCCTTGCTACAACTTGAGGCCATTTCCTCTCGTCCTATCTCCAGCCACCTGACAGAAGAGACCAGCACCCACCTCGCTACAACCTCCTTTCAGGTGGTTGTAGAGAGCGATAAGGTCTCCCCTCAGCCTCCTCTTCTCCAGACTAAACAACCCCAGCTCCCTCAGCCGCTCCTCATCAGACTTGTGCTCCAGGCCCCTCACCAGCTTCATTGCCCTTCTCTGGACACGCTCCAGCACCTCCGTGTCTTTCCTGTAGTGAGGGGCCCAAAACTGAACACAGGACTCGAGGTGCGGCCTCACCAGTGCCCGGTACAGGGGGACAATCACCTCCCTGCTCCTGCTGGCCACACTATTTCTGATACAGGCCAGGATGGTGTTGGCCTTCTTGGCCCCCTGGGCACACTGCCGGCTCATATCCAGCCGGCTGTTGACCAGCACCCCCAGGTCCTTTTCCACCAGGCAGCTTTCCAGCCGCTCTTCCCCAAGCCTGTAGCGCTGCATGGGGTTGTGGTGATCCAAGTGCAGGACCCGGCACTTGGCCTTGTTGAACCTCATACGGTTGGCCTCAACCCATCGATCCAGCCTGTCCAGATCCCTCTGCAGAGCATTCCTGCCCTCCAGCAGATCAACCCTGCCTCCCAACTTGGTGTCATAATAATATATATAGAACTTTATATAGAACTTTAAACAGGCAGTGCCTTTTTGAACCTTCATCACAGTTAACAGGAGCTGTTCGTAAGTTTGGCAGATTTAATCTTATAGGCATCAAGATATTACAGTCTGATCAGCCCTTATTCTCTTAGGGAAGGGATAAAGGACACTTGTGAGGTTTCAGTAATTACAATAAAGAACAAAGATATGAAATCTTTGTTAAAAACCTTCACTTAAAAATAGTTTTTAAAAAATCTTTTCACATACTTTATGTATCAATTCACTCGTTCTCTTTTTCATCATGAAATCTTTCCATCTGGAGCATCTTAACAGGACGAGGTGTTCTCTGATGGCTGCAGCTCTTGAAGCCCACATCCTCAGCATCAAAGTCCTAGATCTTCCTCCTGCATCTCTCACTACACGTATTCCAGCTCCTTCCTATGCCTTTCTTCCCTGCATCCAGAATCCCCAGGCTCCTTTCCCACCTACCATCTGTTTTGATGACCAACCACACAGGGCCAGCAGAGAGAGGCACGCACCATGAATGACCAGTGAACCATTGTCTCTAGAGTGCAGACAAACCAAACTGAAATGGCCCTGGTGCAACTCTAAGCATTTCTCCCAGAACGCATGTCCTCCTCTATTTGACATCTGCCTTTCATGAAATTTGAAAGCATTTGATGGTTTTGATACCATAACTTTTTACCAAATGTATCTGAAATTTGCTAACAGATGCAAATGTTACTGGAGGGAACTAGCAAAAAAATTGGCATGCCCAAGCAAGCTTTGTCTCCTTAAGCAGGCAGGCTATGGCCACACAGTATCAGGAGACCAACATAAACGGTTTTTTTATTGTGGAACATGCAACACCATTTGCAGTTCTTCAGCTATTCTTCCTAGAGACTATAGTAGCAATGCTATCATTTCTCCTATGTAAAACTCTAAAGCAACACCTCATTTTCAGTTTATAAATCAGTATGCAATAAGTGGACACATGTTTCTGGTGCTGTTATTAAATTTACGTTCCACCAGGCAACGACAAACTTCTCAAAAGCCACTACAATGACATTAATTCTTGATGAAAAGCACTGAAAAGGCCTGCCTTGATTTGATACCTTCTAAGGTAAAGATGTATATGGTTATAAAGGTTAGTCCTGAAACATTCTACCTAGCACTGAAGGGCTCTAGGGGAAGGAGGAGAAAGAAAACAAAAGCACTACTCTTCACAGTAGCATTTATAGCCACATGAAGAAAAACTACAAGTTACTTTCAGCCTCAGATTTGCAGTTCCCCTTTTGCAACAGTTCTTCGCTACCTGTTAACTGGTCCAAGATCACAGATTAGAAATTATTTAATTTACAATGACATAGAAATGTCAGGGGAAAAAATACTCTGCTTCCATTGCTTCTTGTGTCTGATGGTTCTGCAGCAGGTAAGTGAAAAATATCTCACTAAAATATCAATAATCATGTAATGTAACTCTGTGTCTCCAAATACTCATCTGTGTTGTACTCATCTGTCCCCAAGACATCTGATGGTTAAATAAGCAGCCTTACTTTTTCCATTTCTTTTTTGCACCTTGAACTTTGACGTAGAAGTTTTCACTGACTACAGAACTCCCAATTCAGAAACTTTACCTGAATTTCCTCTAAGCAGTAAGTCTAAGAGTCAGTCTGCTTAGATTTGGTCAGATTATTGGCTAGGTAAATTAGCAAAGCTCTTCTAATAATATATACACTGCTCCACCTTGACATTACGTTTAAACTTTGGACAAAGCTTGTGTTTACTGCAGTTTCAAAACAAGGTATGTTCACAAATAGAGCAAAAAAAGCGTTGCCAGTATCACTGCCAGTTGTATATGACAAGGTTGTGGAATTTAGCTTTTACCACCACAGAGAATTAACTACTTTGAGAATTATTTATGGAAAAGAAATACTGGGCTAAGAAACAAGAAAGTTACTGATAAACTAAATCTGGGTTCCAACAAACAAAACAGAAGTCAGTACACCAGACAAACTGATCTAGTCAGACCTTTTGGAAACACCTGCAGAAGATAATGAAAGGCTAAAAAAAAAAAAATAAATCACTTGTCTTTATGATATTCAGATAAGGTTGGACTTGATGATCAAGTAAATGGGGCTTTGAATCAAAGCAGTAGTCTAAGAGGTGGATTTGGAAAATGTTCTTGAAATTGTGAGATTTCTGACCCTTCCTTGCACCCATGTTTTCATTTGAAATCAAGTTTATAAACAAGCTTTTTACTTGCAATCAGAAAAGTATCTACCAAAACTTCCCCTATTCAGCACTTCATCTTACTATAAATAGGAATCTAACGGTACTGTGTGGTAAAAGATTATCAAGAACTTTTAGGATTGGTTTCCCATTTTTGCTAAACACTGATTGCTTGGATAAAAATTATTTTCACGTGTATCTGTTGATCTCACATAGTATCATAAATCTTGGGAGTTTTACTCTATCCTTTCACAATCCTTACTTAAAACTTGTTAAATGACCTTGCACTTGCTTATAAGATCTGAGGTTAAAGATGATCAACCTGTAAAAAGCTATGAATGATTACATTCATATTCAAGAATTGCTTGAATGGAGGTGGCCTATGAATCAAAAAAATCCGTTCACTATATTTAAAGATGACAAATTTACAAAATCACCAGGAAGTCTTGTAATGAAGACCCAAATACAACTGGAAAAGTAGACTGAATATTGTATTTTCATTTACATTTTCCATTTGTTTTCAGTGCTTTAGCACAATAGGAATAGCATTCCAGCTAAGAATACAAGACATAGGGCTAATCCAAGAGAGATCTAAAAATACGAATCTCCATAACACTTTAATCCCATAGAATCGACAAATTTTTTAATCTCTCAAGACCCAGGTATCTTTCTAGAGATACTGCGGTTACAGAAGCGTTTCATACCCAAAGTTGGTTACAATTTGATGATCCAGTAGAAATATATCTTTCATTTTCAGACCACACAGCTTCCAAAAAAACTCTGGGGATACATCACCTTTTTTTTTCCTCCGGAAAAGAAAATGGCACCATGTCCTCCCTCTCACCATGCTGCAGTCAAGATACATCCCCAAAATGTCCTCCTTCACTGCAAAGGTTTTGTATTTCACCACTTTGTTCACATTGTTCCTCATTCCATATGAGCTATTTGATCTTTCATATTCTTTTTACTCACACCTGTTCCCACTTCCCTGCTCCCACCCCAGCTTCTATTGATTTGTAATGAGCTGGATTTTAGATTTTCAAAAAGGAGGAATTGAATTTTTCAAGACAAGTCAAATGGTGAAGATACAACACATTCACAGAACAGCTGAGGTTGGAAGGCCCCTCTGGAAATCATCTGTCAACTTGTCAAGGGTATGCGCTGTCCCATTGTCCCAGTTATTAATGATGATGTTAAACAGCACTGAACCCAGTATCAGCCCTTGGGATGCTCCACTAGTGACGGGTGTCCAACTCAACTTTGTGGCACCGATCACAATCCTTTGAGCCGATCAACTCAGGCAGTTTTCAATTCACCTCTCTTCCTAGTCTGTACTTCATTAGTTTGTCTACAAGGATGTTATGGGATGCAGTGTTGAAAGCCTTACTAAAGTAAGCAACATCCACTGCACTTCCCCCATCCATCCAGCTAGTCATTGAAGGCCTTCAGGTTGGCTAAGCATGATTTTTCCCTTCATAAATCCATGCTGACTAGTCCCAAATCACCTTCATGTCTTTCAAATGTTTGGAAATGGCTGCCAGGACGATTTGATCCATCACTTGCCCAGTGATCAAGGCGAGAGTGACTGGCACGTAATTTCCCAGATGCTCCTTCTTGCACTTCTTGAAGATTGGAGTGACATTTGCTTTTTTCCCCTCAGGAACCTCCCCTGATTGCTCTGACCTTTCGAAGCGAGTGGCCTCACAATGATTTGCTTATATGAAGCTCATGATTTTAGGTATCGCTATAGGCTTCTCTATGATGAATTCAAAGATCTCTAAGCAGCATGCCTTTTACTTTTCTGATTGGAAGGCTGGTAGTGCTGCAGCAATATACTCTGCATTTCTATCTTCAAATCTGCATTTGTACAAAGCTGACAGACATTACTCAATCAAGAGCTTGAACTAGCAGACCATTGCCAACAACAATGTCCAAGAAAAAAGCAAGCCAAATGGAATCTCATTTGCACAGCGGTTCTTAAAAAAAAAGTTGAGGTTGTTTTTTTTTTTTTTAATGTTACTGGCACAAGCATTGAATACTTAGTTTTGCAGTCTCTTCTGATCATTTCTACACTTTTATTAGTTACTATTTTGAAAGTTTAATCTAAAACAAAGAAAATGCTCAGGAAGGCAGGAAAGGGAGTAGGCATGTTCCCGGTAAATAGGAACATTAGGAAACACTAGATAATGTTATTTTAACTATAGAATATTTAGAATTACAGTAAATTACAAGTCACAGGAAGGCATGTTATTATAGCCTATGCAAAAAACCAAGGTTCTGCCAGACACATTGTTCTTTCCTGATCTCATGAAAGCACACACTTACATACTCAAAACCACCTTGGAAACCAAAAGCTTGGGAAATGCAACACGTGACGACCAATACAGTGATTAGGTTTGGCTGGGTTGTTTTTTTCCTCCTTTGAAAGCAAACCACCAGTAAGTCATTACAATACGTTTTGGGAAATAATGCCTATTATCTGTTTATATAGTTAAACAGGGTAGAAGACCACCCTGCTTTTAAAAGCTGCTAACTTCTTTCTAGTAACGTGCACAGCTTTTCCTACTGCTTGTTCTTCAGCATTTAGGTTCATTCCTTCAAATGACCACACAGTTTAGTAAGCACTAGAGCAGGAATGAAGGGCATTCCTGTATTTCTGAAGTAATCCTTGAATACTGATGAGGGAGACATCCTTGGATTCAAGAGCTTTAATGTAGAAAATGGTAAACTGGCAGGGTAAAAGTTCCATATATTTAACTTTGCCTAAAGCACACACTTAAGTGATTCATGGCCTGAGCCTGGAAAGTGATTCAGATGTTGTCTACAAAAAACCACCCTAGCAGTGGCTTCTCCTCATTTAGTGTTAAAAGAGTATCTTTAATGTTCCCGCTAATCCCAAACCTGGCAGCAGGTATCCTTGGGAAGACTCCAGGTCCCAAGAAGCTACGTTCCAAATGTATTAAAGCTTGTCCACCTGAAAGCTTATTAAAAAACAGTGTTCATCCACCGCAGCAGTTTAGCTGAGCTGCACACTAGGAACACATTAAATAGACTGCAGTATCCTGTGCTAGCACTAGTTTGCAAATGGTCACATCCACAGTGACACAATCCCAGACTAACTAGGACACAGATGTTACTGACAAAGGCTAAGAGATTGTCATTCCTTTGGCAAGAGGCAGGAGGAGGAGAACGGGAAGCAGGAGCCCAGCACTGTGTTACCCACTTCCATACCTGGCTTGCCAAGTCGCAATTCATCTGTTCAGCACCCACTCACACCATGCACAAAGAAATAGGCCAGGGAATTTAGTCTGAACATTTCATCATAGTGTCTCAAGCTGCAGCACTACAAGTAAGAGCTGTGAGATCTCCTCCGGTGTTTTTTGTTTGGGGGTGGGTTTGGGGGTTTTCTGGGGGTGGTGGTGGTAAGTTTTTAAGCATTGCTGCACCACATGAGCACTTTTAAATTGTTTCAGACCAAAATCTATTATTAATTTAAATTGCAGACTAATCTTACTGTCAAACCACACAAAACCAGTGGAGGGGTGCTCATCTCTTATCTGAGACTGGATCCTGACTGTGTGGACAGGACTAACACAAACTTGTATTAAATAAAATGCACTTTTAAATGCTAACAGGCATGGCATAGAAGTTGCTGTACCATGCAAAGGGACCTCTATTTTGAGCGCATTACTCGAAGAAATCTTCCAAGCATGCTGCAAAGTCCATCCTCTCTTTTCTCTTGCTGTTGTGGTTGCAGATTGAAAACAGATCTATGGCCAGTCTTCTGCTTATGCTTATTTTTAGGGTGGAATAAGAACTTTGAGTAAAGGAAGAAGTCCAATAGCTGGATATGATAAAATGGAAAAAATACTAGGAAAAGAAGTCAGCAAAATGCAGTATGTTTCAAGCATGCTTGATAACTAAATTCAAAACATTATTAAAACTATAATTGATGCCCTTTGTGGTAATTACATGAAGTATTCTTATTTCCTTCCTGCTACAGTCAGAGCGTGAATAAACAATCTGCTTTCAATTGCTCTCAGTCATGAAATTTAAAAAAGCTGAAGCATACGCAAGCCAAATAAGAAATTTTACAAGGACTGACATTTATTTGTTGAAAAATTTTACTGGTATGTTTCAAAGACTTATGGAAAAGCTAACTACTCAAGCAAACAGCATTCAAAGATAACAAATACAATCAACATTTCCCTTGCTCTGATGGAAGTGGTGAATTGGCTTTCACGTAACCAGTGAAAGGAGAAAAAATAGCAATGAGAGTTAACTATTTAAATAGTTGAGTTAGTGCTAAGATTTGTATGCACTTCCTTTGTAAAAGACAAACCAGGACTAGAAAAAACACAATAGACAATTAATTGTCTTCCTACAGTTTTTACTGCTTCATACAGAATACACTCACTTTATACAAATCTTACATGAATTAAGATTCCTCGATTCCACCATTATGAAGACAAATTTCAGTCTAAGTTTATGTGATTTTAATAGCCATTAAGTTTTACTGCCTGGTTTCTGGATGCTAGCAAGAAAGGAGTTACTTTATGCCATATTTAGTTTCTGATTACAGAAGTCAAGATCTCAAAAAACTGCAAAACATTACCTACCTAAAAACTAACTTCATTAAGACATCTTAAAAAAACCAAACCCCTAAACCCAGAAATTTGCACTTAAATGGAAGATAATTAATTACTCTCCCAAGAGAAGAGCTTTCTTACCCTTTAAAAAACATCCTTATCCTATGAGAGAGATGTAGCAAAGAATAGACTTTTCTACTGGAGTACTGTATTCTTTAGCTTCCTACCACTCCCAAGCACCATCACTCTTGTAATAGCTACTATATGAAATGAAAGCAAGCATGTTACTTAAGCAACTCTGTGTATCTGTACACATTTAAATCTAAGGAAACATAAAACACTTCGGAAATACAGCAACACCTATCATTTTAAAGGCACAGTAGGAGAAACATAATAAATCTGTCCAGCCGTCCAATCAGGAGTTAAAATTGATGATTTAACACTGATATTCCTGAAGGCTAATGTTACAGGTATCCTGGAATAGAAACCCACATCTAAGAACAAGCATTAATGTCAGTTATTTTGCTTTGGATCAGAATATACATGCTATTGGAGTCCCAATTTGCAAGCTAAACTTTGCACTAATACGCCCCTGTCTTGCTAAGACAAAACACTAGGCAGAACCCCTTCTGCTACTCAGGCTATTCCCAGGGACCCCGATAAAAGGAAGAAAATATCTGACAGATACAATTCTGTCTTTTCTCCTGCATGAAACACGTGCCTTCTAAATCCAGCTCATACTGAACAGTTTCAAAGCGACAAACCCGAAGGTTTCCATGGACGAGGCGGCACAAGCAGCCCCTGCACAGCTTTTATAGGATTCTCACCAACATGGCTTGACAAGGTTCCAGTGGGAAGACCTCTCAGTCTCTGCCTCAAGCTTTTGGTCTCTTCCTCAGATTATCAAAAGATAGCCAATTGTGATGGTGGTTTTTCTGCTGGAAGAAAACTTCATGCTGGACTGAGACCACCAACTCATTTCACATAGGTCAGAAAATGAGATGGTAATAGTCTGTCGCAGTTGCCAACTTAAACTACATTTGAGCTACAGACCTAGATGTGAAAGGCTCTGTAATAAATTACCAATCTCCTGAGCCATCCAGTTAACAACATGCATGGTTTTCTTTTTAAACTCAATTATGCTTAAGTTCATACATTTTCTGAAACTGTAGAAAGTAAAACATCAAAAAAATTTAGATTCTTGATGACAGGTCATTTGTTTTCCGTACGCCTCTTGAAAACATACTGAAGAGTACTGTTGCAGACAGAACATTAGAGTAAGACATTACATTTTGGCTGAAAACAAAGTGTGTCTCAGTAGTAGCATGCACTATGTATTTCTACATTATGCTCTGCTCCACTATTTCATGAGTCATGACAGAGCCACCACAATCTTTTTGACTTTTCCCCTCAGTGTTGAGGCTTTTGTCTCCTTTCTAAAACCAGGAGCAAAGTAGAAACAATATCCATACAATTATTTTAATAAAGCAAAGCTTCCTTGTATTTCAGTTCTGAAAATGTTATTTATCAAAGATAAATCTTTTCACATCGGTTTAAACAGAGACTGGCACTCTGTAAAAGCATTTATTGGGCATGAAAATAGAAGACAAATAACTAGTCATTGATTACATTTCCAGGAACACTACTAAAGCTATTTCAAAGACAGAAAGTGACTCTGGAAGAGTAATAAGGAAGCCAGACTTACTGCACCAAGCATAGAATAGCACTGGTAATACTGACTCATAGCACTCAGGGAATGAAAGGTCTAACTAACGATACTCTCATGCACTAGTGAAATTTCAGTAATTAGAAGCATCATATATAGATAGTATCATACTTTGATAGCAATTTTTTTCCAAATTACTTCTAAGAATAAGAGCTACAGACAACTGGGTCAGGAAAACTACCCAATTTTAAGAAAACAGACAGAACCAGCCCAGCCAGCTATGAGCATATTTCAAAGGCAAATATATAAGAGTTGGTGAGATTCACCAATCTAAAATATTTAACAGAATTTGCTGGTTAAGAAACACTAACTCAGGTTCAAAATGTTTTGCTTATACTGTAGTTTGGATAAACATTAGTTTATTTGCAGAAGCCTTCAAAAGTTGGCATGGCTATATTTCTGACAGATTATAAATATTAGGAGAAGATAATGGTCTTCAAAAGCTACCTTCGTAAGTAAAACTGATAATTTTAGGGAGTTTTTATTTTTTCAGCAGTTCTTACAGCCAATCATCCTCTCTCCCACCTACACATATGCCGTATTTAGTTATTTATCTTGCCTGCAGTGATACTACCAGAGGCATTTTTTGTACCTCAACGTGCCTGTTATTTAAATGAACACTTTTAAAAATAGTTTATTTAGAAAATCAAAAAAAGGAAAACAGCCATCTGATATACTTTGCTGTCATAAGCATATCAGATCATAGCCAGCTTTTAAAATTCACTCTACTAATCAAGGCTGTCTGACTGCAGTATACAAAAATATGTATTTATTAATACATGCCCACAGCACAAAGGTTTTTGTTTCCCAGTGATTTTTCATAAAAAACAATCCTTGCCCTCAATCATCATCCCGGTGCTAAAACCCATTGCAGATCCACTTACCAAATCCCTGTGTAACACCCAGTTAGCATGCAGGTAGTGAATACCATCTAGGATCTGATATAACAGTGACTTCACCATTCCCCGAGGTAACTGAACTGGTTTCTTGTTTGCTTTAGAAGCCCTGTGAAACTTGATTATATGCTGTAAAGGGGAAAAAGAAATCAAAATAAAAGAAGTGTAATGTTTTGATCTACAGCATTACACAAAAAGATTGCCAGCAATTCCTTACACAGACGTCTTAGGTGGTTTTTTTTCAACCTTTCATCATTCATTTTCAAAATTGGAAACATGCACCTTAAGTACTAGAAAATTAATACTATACGAGGTAAAGCAATCACCGTCCCAAGGAAACCTCTCAAAAATGAAATCAGTTGTTGCTATGATTTAACCCTGGCAGGCAGCTAAGCCCCACACAGCCACTCACTCACTCTCCCACAGTGGGATGAGGAATACAAAACCAATACAACTGTCAAAGCAAATTCCCTTGCAGATCACTGATCTTGGAGGGTTTAGGGGTATTTTTGTTTGACGATTCTTTTTGTTAAGATAGGCTGACACCTTGTATCTCACAGCACAGAATTAAAAGTGCATTACCCAACTCCTATATTATTTTGCTTTTAGGTTTTCTCCTGCAGTAATAATGACACTGTGATATTCAACACGTAACGACAGAAAAAAATTCGTGCAAACTGTATTGGGAGTTTTAAACATTTAAATTAGAAGCCCAGATTTATTTCTTCTTTATTTACTATACCCTTAAAGCACACTACTCTCAAAACAGAAGCTGTTGATAGAGCAAAGCTGAGTCCATCTGAAAGTCAGCCACCAAGTCAGCCACAGAAAAAAAACCTTTAACAATTGTAAGTGTATACACAGGCAATGACATCTAGCAACAATGAGGATATGTTGACTTAGCACTTGAGTCCCAGGTGCCACTAACTTCAATAGCATAAGGTGTGCCACGGTCATGGCAACCATTTCCAAGTTTGTCTCCCTTCGAGAGAGAGGTAATGTCTAGAACAAACTTTTTCATGCATTCACACTTCTTCGCTGTAATGGCTCGCAGTGGTGTGATCATCAAAACAGCCCTGACCTTGTCCGTCCAAAACCTGGCACCAAACTTCTATCATATGTTCTTCCTACATTCCCAAGCTTTCATATTCCAGATGCCAATTAGGTACCCAACTACTCCAGCCCCCCTGGGAAATTGCCTTTCCTCTCTTGCTGCAGCCCAGCTCCGTACAGCCCACCCTCCTTCGCTTCAGGTGTCAAGCTTGGCTTTCCTGGGAGGACAACGTACATCTCTGCCCTGCCAACAGTGAAAACGGAGCTGCACGGAGGAGAGAAACATTGATGAAAAGGTGACAGTCCCTGCCCAGTCAGCCAAGCACCACATGCACGAGCATCCCTCAGCCTGAGCCACAAGTTTCGCCTCCTCTCGCCTTCCACCGACTCCAAAGCAAATGTCACTCTTCATGCACTGGTCAGAAAGAAGTGAATCTTCAAAGACAGATGGCCCTTCTGGACTTTTTTGGTCCTGCTCTAATACAGTCTGTGCCCTTTTCCCAGCCTTGTTTGGGACCTGCTGTGCTAGATGTGCTAAGTGCTGGAGGACTTGGTCCATAGCCAGCCCAGTCGCTCCAGCTAAGTCTCTTGCATCCAGATACAGTCAACACCCAGGAGCTGGTACAGCTGGGGAGTTCTGGAGTTCATACAGGTACGTGCATGTAAACATAAAGGTCAAAATTGAGGATCATTCCTAAGTTACTTATATACAAGCCAGTGTTTCATTAACAGAAGTGCTTCTGCAGTGATTTTGGTTAAGTATGAAGCAATGCAGAAATGTGTAAATACAAACAAGGACAGGTCACTGCTAGTCACAATCATCCAAACAAATACAAAGCCTTGCAGCACATTTTGAAACAGAGAAAAACAAAAACATTCCTAAACTTCTGTAGGTTAGCATATCATAAATATGGGGGAGCAGTGAAAAAAAGAATGCACTTGTCTTCTCTCCATGTTAATAAAAACCTTTACTCCATTTCCTCAAGATTTTTTTGGTTTTGTTTTGTATATCAGCCTTTAGAATGTCTCAACATTTCACCTGTTTGGTAACTTTTTTTTTCTCTAATTTTATTTTGGTAGCAAAATCTCAATACCAACTATCAGAACTTCCAAGACATTTAACTGGGAGAAAATATCTTCAATTCTGCTTAGCTGAAAGAAAATTGACACACTAGTTCCAGGCAAATACTACTGAATTATTCCCAACTACAGGGAACACCATTTTCACAAAAGAAATTATTTTTACTTTGGTTTGTGCTGTCTGTCTAAACTACATGCAGACAAAAAACCAACTGATGATCCATGCTGTGCAATTCTTACATGAACACATACATCAAAATTTCCATCTCATTCCAAATGGCCTCTGATGTACCCTTTGATCTGAATCTTCTTAATATCTTTTAAGGTTAGTATTACAATACTTGTTCCATTGAGAGCAATGCTCAAAATGTATGTCAGATTTAATTTGAGGCACACATGTACCTTTTTTTTCAGGGAAGTCAAGGTTGCATGGTATTTTGGATTCTTTACAATGCCACTTTAATATTTTTTTTTTTTTTAAGTATTCCAAATGGATGTGAAGCTTACAAATATTAAGTTAGCAGAAGAAAAGGGTTTATATCTTAAAATAAATTTACTTTGCCTCTAAAGTGTTTATATTTTAAAGCTGTATCTTGTAATGAGGAATAAACAGCTTTCTTCCCAAATATATGAAATTTCAGAAGATGAGTTGAGTAAAAAGCTCTTCCCACTGAAACACATGAATTAAATTTCAATTATATACAGTGGCATTACTCTCACTTCATGTGAGATGTATGGATGACATGCAATGTAAGTAAGACTCTAAACTGTCCTGTTCAGCCAGTAAGTTTGTCATTTTTCAAAGAAATCCACCTGCGTAATCAATTACATTTTCCTGCACCCTACTTTACCTGTAATGGAGGGTTATAACTGCATTTATTTAGCTAGATTTCTAGCTACTGAGCGCTGAATGCAGATTTTTATCTTCTTAAAAGAGGTCACAGATTAACTGTGTAGTGTGCTTACCCAACATTTTCCATTGCTTTTCTTTTAGTACTGCAAATGTTTCCAACAAACATGGAGTAAGAGGCTATACTGTTTTTAAACCGATGTGTCTTCCCTGACCTTGTCCCTTTTCTGCAAGTAAAACTCTAAGCCTGGTACCTACAAACAATTCACCTTACCCAGAGGTCATGCTCAGCGTAGTCAAAGAGAAGCCACACTTTCCTGTCAGCATGAGAGAGAAACACCTTTTGCAGAGAAATGACATTTGGATGCTTGAGCTCCCGCAGCAACTGCAAAATAAAGAAAGTCCACAACAGTTACATCCACACGTCCAGAGCTGTGAAAGGGCTGGAAAGATGAATACTTTCATGGTCTTTGCTACATACTGTACAGTACAAACAATAAAAGTTGAAATTTGCAAGTCACAGAAAACAGCACACATTTTTTTTAATGGAAGAACCAGTCATTAGTTTGAAACCAAAGCTGAAAGCAGGTCATATTACCTTAGGGCACTCACTTCTTATTAATTTCCTAAAAGTTGAAGTCTATGTAAACCTCACTATTATCCAGGATCAAGAAGACTCCGCAAACAGCCAGCTGTGGCAGCCGCCCTTTCCCATCGGCCGTAATCTTTGACAGAGCCATTTGGGGTATCCAGTTTTCTCCTGGCTCCCAATTATCCGAAAACCCTGCATTTTGGTTGCAGTCATTCAAGGCTGAATGGGATGACTCATTTAGAGCCTGTCAATGCAGTCAGCTAAACGAAGATGTGGTTTGTAAGATGGAGTCAGCTGATCTACAAGGTCACCACCACCCACAGAAAAAGGTCCAACTCCCTCCCACAACATATATTACAACAGTTACAGCACTCACAGAAGCCATCCACAAAACAGCTCAGAGTTCAAAACCAACCCAGACACACAAAGGCAATAATTTTCTGCAGAGTTCCTGAGCTGAAATGACTCACGGCACTAACAGCAGACCCAGCACTAGTGAAGGGCCACAGCTAAGAGCAAGAACTTCTTTCAGCAGCAGTGAGCCATTAAGCCAGCTCAGCTGCTTTAGAAACTATAGCTATATGCACCACCAGAAGGAAAAGATAGCCGAGATATAGCACAAAAACTGAATGCGGACAGCATCGGTCTATTTGAGCTCTGCTGGCCACGTTACAATCATACTGTACTCACACAACTGCTAAGAAAGAAACAAAAACTTTATCTAAGCAAACTGTTGTCAAGCATGGCTACCCAAGACTAGACAAATTCTTGCCAGCTCAGTCTGCTAAAAATTATGACATTTTTAATAAAAGGAATGGCTAGGGTTTTTATAAAGCCAAGGGCAATTTATCTACTATTTGAATATAGAATAGAAAATTAACATTTTATTTCTGAGACTGAATCTATTTTCAATAAAATATAGTTTTTCCACTACATAATAGAGGGAACAGGAAAATTCATTCCTTTCTACTGATACCTTTGTCACATGTAACATCTTAGCTGCTACTGAGATAGTTAACTGGGAGTGGGTATCTGCATATGTTTTGTTTCCTTCTTTTCTATTTCATTTGAGACAGACTTCCATCCCTACTCAGACCAGAGTCTTCAGCGTGGCATTTCTTGAGCAAGAGGACCTATAACCCACAGAGCTTTTATCTCAAGTACGAGATCAAACAGACAGACAGAGGTTTGAGGAGACAATGCAACATTACAAATCAAAGCACAAGGCAGTGGTTTCAGCGTGTTAAACATCTTAAATCCTAAGATTTGTAAAAGCATTACACAGAGGAATTTTAAGGCAGGATCTGCAAGAAATGTGGAATTCTGTAAATGCCTTTAATTCCTACAAAGCATAAGATCAGTATGGGGAAAACCAAGAAATACTTATTTGCAATTTTTTATCAATTACAGGTGGGGACCATCTGTGGTAGGCTGACCTTAGCCAGCAGCTATGCCCCACACAGCCACTTGCTCACCCCCCTCAGTCAGATGGGAGAGGAAGAGCAAAAAAAGCAAGCAAGTTTGTAGGTGAGGATAAGACAGTTTAATAAGTGAAGGAAAGAGGAATTCAAAACAAAACAAAAAACAACAGAAGAGATGCAAAGGCTATCACTCAGCACCACCCACAAGCAGACTGATGCCCAGCCAGTCTCAGAGCAAAGGCTACCTCCCCAAAGGGAGAAGGGGCAGAGGGGAAAAAAAGGAAAGCCTGGACAACATGCAACGGTTGCTCAGCAATAGCTAAAACACTGGTGGGTTATCAACACTGCTTTAGTTGCAAATCCAAAACACTGCACGATACAGGCTGCTGTGAAGAAGATTAACTGCATCCCAGCCAGACCCAGTACAGCTTCAATGACCATTAGTGGGAGTCAGCCTCTTAATAGCAAACGGGGTTATAGGGTTTAAGGATACATTGTGCCAGTCCTTACAGTGAAGGTCTTTTTGCTGAATCAGTATAAATTCACAGCTTCAGTTTATGCTAAACATTTTCACAAATTAACTGTACCCAGAAGATTGCATGACAGTTCAGCAACTACGTGTCCATACCAAAATTTTATCAGATTTCCTGTGGCCTGATGACATAACTGTACCAGACACAACAGACCATTCCTTGACGAAAGAGGCAGATACTAGTCAGAGCTCTAGAAAACAATGTCATTTTCCCCTTCACCCCGTCCTGTTCCACGTTAAGTCCGCCCTACTCTTTATTCCCCAGGTAGCAGCTATCATCCACTTCAAAAACCCAACCTCTTCACATCAAATGTGATTCACCTCGGAGGACACACAGAGAACCCATCACCAAAGCTGGTCAAGAACATGACACAAAGATGAAAAACTTGGAGTAATGCAGCAGAAGGGTTCCCTGTCTGTATAGCAAGACAACGTAGACATAATTCTCCTTTGTTTGTTCTAGAGGTAGTCAATACTGCAGACTTTGAGATTCACAGCATCCCTCTTGGTCTGCTAGACGACAGGCTGCTGCTCTTCGCTGTTTTCAAATCCAGCCAGCAACAACGTTGAAGAATAACTCCGAGATTTAGAATAGTCTGACTATTTTGTGCAAGATGTATTTTGCATCTATCAAATTAACAAGTAAGGCCGTAATCAGAAAGGCACACAGTTGGCATTCATAGAGTAAGGACACCCTGGAACAATTAAGCTTTGATGTTTTGAGGATGCTTAGTGTGCATTGCCAACTTGGCAAGAATACTCAAGGTCCATCCGAGAGAAAAGAAACATTAAGGATAATTGGATCTAAGAAATGTAGGATGTGACTGATAAAAAGAAACATTCCGCTCCAGAAGGTGGTCCAAGGCTGGATGACTGCCGAAGAAACAGGACCTGGGGGAAAGGTAAAGGCGGCAGGGGGAGACTGTGGCCTCCAACTCCAGGCTAGAAGAACTTGCCTCCCCACACCTGCAAGGAGCATGCATGCTAATCTACATAGCAAGCGAAGCTAATTTAAATATAACTAGCCAACAGTAGATGAGATGGTGACTACTAACCAATGAATGTACATTTAGGCTGGTTTTCACTAATCACGTAACAGAATAAATACATTCTCTCTCTTTGGTGTGGTATGCTAGCTTTGTGGAATTACCACCTAGCACCCATCTTTGCACAAACATGAAATAAATAATGTCTCTCCCGAGTGTGTGATTATTAACTCGTTGCACACCAGGAAACAAATCTCCTTTTTGGACAACAACAAGATACAAGTAACTGAGCATGCATTTTCTACAGGCACACACAAAATACAGACACGACCAGCCGCACGGGTATCAACAGAGGCAGGAGAAGAGCATCTTCTTTGCAGGCACACACATAAACACCAACAGTACCTACGTAAAACTTGAACAACACAACAGTTTCTCCGCTCTGCCTAACCACACTTAAAGTTCACATACACGGACACCTCCACAGATCCCTCTGACTCCAGTGCAGACCTTACGTCTGTTCAGAATCCCAGCCCAGACACCATGCCCTTTCATCCAGGTTCCAGCTCTGACACCGGGTCTCTCCAGATTTTGGTCTCCTCCTGCTTGCTGGCTCTGCATGCTTGAAGTTCACTGGCAGGTCACACACACGAGCTACCAGGGAGAGCCGTGTGGGTGTTCATCTCCTGACCTACGCCTCTCCTGCATCCAGCTTCTGCAGACCTGCGGTATTCCCAGCAACTGGCCCCTGCAGACCTCATCCTGTTCTCACCACCTAGTCCTGCCTGACATTTGCTAGCAGGTTACAGATGCGCACACAGAACAGAGAGCACGCTCACACAGAGAATAGTCAGGAACTGACATAGGACAGGCTGTGGTGACCACGTACAGAGCTTGGCCAGACAAGCACGCTGCCCAGTAGCCTGCTTACATGAAACCTGCCTCTTATTCCCTCTCCATTTTCCATGCCTTCTCCTCCCCAATCTACCTTGATTACTCCCTTTCCTGCCTTTTATCATTCCTCTAAACATCCCACAGAAGTTTTGGAGTCCCAGCAGTCCTCCCAAATACCCAGTAAAACCTCTATCCTCCTATAAGACCCACAGCAATCTGCTTTTCTTCTCATCAGTTACAAAGCTCTGGTTGACTCTCTTTAAGGACACACCTGAGAGGTTCCTTTTGTGGCCCATCACCAATGTTTTAAGAGTTCTGGCCTTTGTTACTGTCCCTGATAGCAGCTGTTATTGTTTGTGCATCTGTGTGCTCAAGTTTATCGTTCTTGCTGGTTTTTGCCTTTGCCTTTTATGCTGAATAGCCGCTAACTACGTATTCTTTCAGTCTGCTTAAAAAACTGATGGGTTTGGTCAAAGCTAGACAGCCACAAGCACTCCAGTGAAGAGAATGGGTAATATACATCAGCAAAACCATCAGAGTAAGGAAATGATTACTGCAGTGGTGACAGATGATCCCTTAATCACTGTCTTGGAAAGGCTGAAACGCTCCAGGACAGTGACAATGCAGAGCAACAAATGCAGATGCTGTCTGAAGGACAGAAAGAGCTCATGCAGATAACGCATCACATGGGCTGTAAACAGCATTTCCAGCAACGTCACTCTCCACAAACTGCGCCTCTCTAGCCCATATGCAACATGCCTTTCCTACCAGATGACTTGACTCGTGTCCAGCAGCTGACAGAGTTCACCGAAGACAAAGCACGCTGCAAGAAACACGGTTTGACTGTCAGCATGATGCCTGCTGATGATAAAGGCCATTTTTTTACCTAGCGACTCTGATACCCAATTCCTTCTGCCTATCCTAGTTCAGTTCTATAGAACACAAAGAGAAAGCAGACAAAAATTATGCATTCAGCTCTCAGTAAATTACCTTCATTTTCATTTGCGTATCACATGATGATTCAAATCTATTTCTACCACCAGAAAGGTTTCCCTTAAATTAGTTGGTCTGGGTGCCCCTTATAAAGAAGGAAGGCCCAACTGATCATCAAAGACAGAAATCAGCAAATGATGAAGATGCTGATACATCTGGTTTGACTTGAGTGTTATAAACCCATGTTGTCCCTGGCTGGTCTTGCCCTTGCCTTCACATATATTATTCAAGACACAGCAATGGAAACAGCATCCCTACTTGCAAGTCCTGGGCTCACACTAAGGTTCCTCTATCTCCCTCTTCAAATGCAGAAATACTCATTCCAGAGACATGAGGCAGCTGAGGGACAGTAAACGAAAGTGTCCTAACGATGCATAAAATCGTTAAATTGCTTCACGAACAAGGACAAAGCGGGGTAAGACAGGACATTATTAAATAATCAACAGCAGCATTAAGGCAGCCTGGCAAACTGCTGCATGACTAAGGCAAATCTTTGCTTGCACAGGGACACTAACAATAATTACCTTTCACATCAAATATGAGCTGAACTCAGCACAAGTCTTTATGAACATGATCGCCTTCCTCCGGTGATGCTCCCACATTTCCCGTACAGCTCTCCACCACTACAGACGCTTCTCATAAGCCAAGACACTGCATTCTTCACGTAAGAGTGGATTTCTAGCTTTACTGCAAATGTCATTCCACCCCAATTCTTGATGCTTGCTACTAATTGTGGTCCGCAGGGAACATAACCTGCTTAGTGTTGCAATACCACCATGCTTACCGCTATAATTGAGCACAGACTCATTTGCTAGAGCAACTGGCCAGGTGTCCTGGCCCAGGAGTTTCTCTGATGTCCTGTCTCAGGACATCAGCTGCTTTAGAACAGGCAACTTCTTGCTCTCACTGCCTTCCTATAAGTGCTATGCAACACGTTTCTCCCAAAGCTTAGGACAGTCAGAAAGCTGGCTAGACACAAAGCCATTGGCAATATCAAGCAAAACATTCACTTAAGCAAAAATCACTATTGTGTCATCTTGCTAGTTTGATGGTGTAAATTCAAAATCTAATCATCATCTCATGCTTCAAAAAGGCTCACATCAGTTCCGCCAAGTGATCCAGCAACAAACAAATCATATATTAATAGTCATGTTGTGGCCTTCAGATAGAAAATGGGAAAATAGGGACTTGGAACAGAAAGCAGATTGCGGCTGATGCAGAAAGAAAGGCGATTTTCAGACTAGAATACAACTGACAAAGATTTAGTGATCCTGTAACAGATAAGATACCAGTGGAACTACTACTACAACGAATGAGTATATGCAGTAGTGAGACATTACCTGAAATGCTATGCGCAATTCTGGCCAATTCAGGGAAGATTAATTCCAACTGCAACAGGGCAAAGAAAGCCCAAGCCTACACCCAGGGGAAGGCAGAGCCTACTGCACAACGGGAAACCAGCCAGCCAAGCCAAAATCCTTACAGCCTGCCAAAACAAAGCCAGAGAAAGAAACAGTCTCTCTCTCTCTCTCTCTCTTTAAAATCAAAGCGGGAGAGAAGAGCTATTCTAACTAACTAACAATATTATCATAAGTACAAATGGGTATGAACTAGTCATGATTAATTTTGGCTTAAAGGCTGAATAATGTTTATAGAGTCATTACTAGAATGAGACTCAGGAACTTCTTTCAGAGAGTCTTCTTTTTCCTTACAAGTTTAACTTGTAGTTTGTTAAATGTTTGAAGGTGCGCTTTGCTTGTCTGCAAGAGCAGGAGAAGAATATGACAACTCCAGAGGTGTCATCCAATTCTATATTCAAAGTTTCTAAAAAAAAAAAATTCAAATCACTATTCTTAGTTCCCTATCAAACATTGGAGCTCTACTCAAGTCCTTTAAACTTGTTATTTAAACTAAACCCCAAATTTTATTACACAAGTTCTTAAAACCCAAGTTGGCTTAGCTGCTATCCAGTAGATTGAAGATGTGTTTGTTTCAATGGAAATACAATTTACGGTTTTATATTCTCATGACTCAGATATTCCACAGTACTAAACAAGAACAAAACACCTGCTGAAAGTACATGCTGTTTTCCTTTCAAGTGTTCAAATGAAAGCTTACAAAGGCAACGTAACAGAAAAAGTTGTAATACTGCTCACTCTAAGAATTTATTACGAAGCTGACAATACATTTTTGAAGCTCCAGTTCTTCAGACATACAAACATGTGAAATCACTGCTTTAGCTTATTCTTTTGTTTTTATTTTTGAAGTCCTAAATGTTGCAAAAAAGAAGCCTGACAACACAAAATATCAAGAGGGAAAAAAAAAGGGCATTTGTTTTTCACTTCTGTGATTTCCAAAACAAATGAGTCTTATGTGATCACACATAAAAGTTAAGCTTTATTAGCACCTCTTATGCCCAAATACACATTCAAAGTATTAGAAGAGGTGTTATTAAAGGTTCTCGGAAAGCAAGGAGATGGATGAAGAATCCAGATGAGACAGACACTGGATGTCAAGCTTGGTCAAATTCTGCTGTTCACAGAAAACATTATGATTCCTAAGGATGCCAATTCCTAACATTTAATCAGTATCTTTGTCCCACTTTCACAGAACTGAAAATACTACTACCCTCCCTTTATGCAAGAATCTCTCAAGAATACTGTTTGGAGCCCTGTAACATAGCTCGGTAAAGTACTTGTCAGTCACAACTTACATTTTACACACCCTACTACTATTAAATTAAAGCATTTAAGAGTCATTAGACTTGCCAAAGAGGGTCAAATCAAACATTTGTCTTCCTCAATACCTTGTCGCCTTTCATGGAAAGACTGCTAAGAAACCATTACTTGTCTTCCGACATGAGGACTGTACTCATCTAAATGATTTCTGTGTTTAGTCCTGCGGGAAACTGCTTTCACTGTTAGTGTAGAAGAGACACGACACCCCCCAGAACCTGACGAACCTACGCCCAAACACTGTTCCTTATCGCACAGCTGGTACAGAACCCCTTCCAGCAAGCTCACTGGGACGGTCATTTGTTCCTTCCCAGGGGAAGATGTTGAAGAGGGTGAAAGCCAGGGTGACAGAGCAGTGCCGAGGTGAGCAGGACTGCTCCGGAGGCTCTCCCTTTCGGGTAAGGGCAGCAGTCATCATCCAGCTGTCTCTCTGCTTATTCTCACACTGCCTGGGTACCGTCCGCCCGCTCCCTGCAAAGCCGGCCAAGCTCCTGACAGAAGGAGAGCTGTACTGGGCCCTGCGCCTCCTGCCTGGGAGACAAAAATCAATACTCTCCCTTCTTTTGTTAACACTCAGACATGGGAACGTTAGGGTACAAGTCTGCGTTATACCCAAACTACCCCTGCAGGTTCCTACCGCTTCCCATGAGTTACGTTAAGCAATGGCGTGACCAAAGGATGGTTCAACTTGGCTTGCTCACAACAACAGAAAACTAAAAAAAACTGTTCACTTCCCCTTCGGTGAAGTTGAACTTCCTCATCCTATAGCCACGCTATCGCTAGATCCAACACAGAGGACATTGCCTTTTGTGATGACAGACTGCATTTGTTACAATAGCAAACCACAAAATCCTAGGAATGCCCAAATGGCTCCAAGGCAGACCTAAAGAGTGGAAATGATCAGAGAAGCCAGCTACTTATTGTTCTGTAGTTTTCTGTCCCAGCCCTGGCAGACTCAAGGCTGTTCTAACTTGTACAAGCTGGCTATGGTGTTTGAAGGACACCACACAGACAGGAGACAGCCAGAGTACAGCATCATCCACCCCAGCTCTGCTTTGTCCCATTCAGCATTTCCATCACTGAGAGCATCTGCCACCATATCTAGCTCTTCCTCTTGAAAGCCAAGTCAAAAACTAATGCTAACACATAAAAATACTATGTGGTGGGTTTACATACAAGCAAGCTTTTCAGGGTTATTTCTGTCAAGCAAACCAGGCACCAAAAAACCCAAAGCTACATGGAATTCCTGCAAAAAGTAAAAAAACCAAAACCAAAAAGAACCCACAAAAAACCCACAACCCAAGCAGCTTCTCACTAGCCAAAGGAAGCACAGGCAAGTGAAGTACTTGCAAACCTGCTAAAACTGAATGAATAATGCTAATCAACGAGAAAAATGTCAGAAAGTCACTTGATTACTTTAAAACCTAAGACTTCTGTATAGGAAACTGCCCAACCCAAAATCCTGAAGCTCTGTTTGAAGCCTGGTTAGCTACGCCAGCTTCCTACAGCCTTGAAGAATTCTCCTGCTTTGCGAACTGTGAAATAGTATTTGCTGCACTATTCCAGGTGGATAGGCTTTAATAACTTTCTTCCTTGTGATTAAATCAGAAGACAAGGAATCGGGTGTTTGGGCTTCTACGTTTTATATATTTTTACAGAAATCTTCTCACCATTCTATCCCTCTGCTCTCCCATCTAATACAAATCCATTTCTTGGTATGATGAGCTGGCAGTTTTTAGTGCCTGCTTAAATCCTCAGAAGTCCAAGTGCAGATCGCAAAAAAGATACCCAGAATCCCAGGCAGTACACATGTCTGCAGAGAACAAGAGATGAGCAGCCAAATGTTCAGTTAAGGTTCTGGAAGAGGCAGGATTCACAAACACTTACCACGGTGGATGAATGGGAGAAAGATAAGCAAGAATATAATGCTACAACTATCTTGCCGTTAAAGACACTGATTCAATTAGCATAATTCGCACAATTACTGTTAATTCTATCATTTAAACAAATGGTTCTCGTAAAATCATTAGAAAAAACCCCTCTTATTTCAACAAAGTAAGAGACTAGCTAGGGTCTTGAACATTATTAGGTCTACAGTTCTCATGCTGCAGGAAGTACTGAAATGTAGAAGTCTTTCACATACATATATAGGTTGAGCTCACCCCATAACCGAGTCTGACGTTTCAAGTCAGGTCTCTGACCTAGTTCAAACCTTTCCCTTTAATTGATATATTTCAGTATTCAGTAATTGTTTTCTTTTTCTGAAGATCTGGCACTGTTCTTCAGCTCAGGTGTCTGCATCAAATAAACGTCTTAGAAGAGTAGGCTATGGGCATTTTTAAACATGTAAGTTACTCAATAATCCAAAACTGAAGTTAGTCATCATAAACAAGACAAAAGCCATTGCAGAGCTGTAAAAACAAGGGAGAGTTTCACTGGGATTTATATCAAACTGCACTCTTCCCAGATAGTCACTGAGTAAAATATACTAGCTTCAGCTCTCCAGAGAAACTGAAATGGATATACCTTATATGTAAACGAAGTCATCCTAGTTCCTCCTAATACCACCATGCTTGTAAAATGCATTAATTGGGGTAGTCCAGAATACCTTGTAACAAAGTGTGGCATTCAGCCTTGACTTTTTAAGTATGACAACAAATAAGTTCATTAATTAGATGTACAGATGACATTTTAGGGTACAACACTGCTGATTAGCTCAGTAGCATTTTCATATATACATTACACATACTCACATAATCAATATAAACAGTGTGGCTAGTATCCTCAATTTGATCCATCTCCATATGAGGTTCCTTTTTTTCCTTTTACAATAGTAATTGGTTGAAAAGGGGGGGGGAAATTCTGTATGACAGAATTAAAATAAAGAACACATTTTGGGGAAAAAATTCTCCTGTTACCTCCAAACAGCAACATCAAAAGAATGGTAAGGAAAAGAAATTCAAAGCCTAGAAGTCCATGGTCAGTTATTAATTCAACTGCAGGAAAATTCAACCACAGTATCAGCAGTTGCAAGCCTGGAAGAATAACCAGAAGGAAAGTCAACAACAGCTCAAGAAATGCTGCTTCAGGTTACTCTTTCTACTACCCCTGCTTCTGGGCTCCACTCCCCTCTCTGCTCTCGATGCCTGCCTTCTTGGCGTCTCTGGTGTCTTCAGTACGTTCCCCTCTTTCCCCCACGAGCCCGGTCCCACGTGGGTTCTGTGTTTTACTGCTGCTCTCTTCAAAGGGTGCATGCTGCAGCAGCTCAGAGCAAGGAGAAAGCCTCCCTGCTTCTTGCTCCTCTTCCATCACTGCCGGGGACCCTGCTGCCCAACAGGAATGACTACACAACACTCCAAGCCATGTAACGAGGCCAAATCCTTCCCAACTGCCAGCCAAGTTAGTGATTCTCTTTTGATAGATAGAAATTGGGTTAGGGTCATACCCAGAGCAGAGAGACCTCCCTAACACCAGCCAAGCTTCTCCTGCCAAGCTCAAGCAGAACAAACTCTTCAAAATTCCCTAGGTAAATCACTGCAAAAAGACAAGCAAAGAATTTTCGCAAACCCCTCTGAAATGGTAGCTGACACTTCCCAAAGGCATTCAGCCTGAAAGAGTCACAGTATTTGGACAATTTCTGCCAAAATGGTTGAAATAAGCAAAATTTAAGACCCTGTTTTCAGCTCCTTTAGTTCGGAGTGGATGTCTACGACGGCAGGGAGGCTCAGCTTTCATCAATGGACAGGAGGAGCTTCTCCTGAAGAACATTCTTTGCACTCCATTTTTTTTTCACCTCACTCAGTTCAAAGACTAAAGTGTTCGAAATCACAAAGCCAACTGGAAGTTGACAAAGTAGGAAAGCCTGGTACTCACTTCAGTCAATAAAAATGAAATTAGGCAGGTGTAGTTTTATACTCTTGACGAATATGGACTGAAAAGAAACTATTCGCTTCCCACACACACATCTAACATGCATTTCCTTTTAGTAAGCAATTTCAGTTGAAATGCTTCAAGAAAAATAAAGCCAAGCAGCATAATAACATAAGAACGTACACCAGTTAAACTTCAGAATACCAGTTTTACCAGTATTTCCTTGTAAGACTGTCACAAACCAAAACTAGACCACCTTATTCACCAGTTTCTAACAACATGGAATATACAAATATCAACCTGAGTAACTTAAGAAAAAGTTTGAATAATATCCATGGGTGTATTACAGCCTCTGAGGCAACAACAGTGCCAGTTTATTTTGAAGTCTTCACTTAAATAGAAACTAACATGTTTTAATCATTATGAGCCAGTAAGAACTAATCTCTTTAGGAAAATAACTGAAGTACTAGTGCAAGAGTCAGATCAAATATGTAATTTAAGCCACTGACTCTAATCATGCTTTTAAACTGCTGCATTTAAAGTTAATCTGCCCTGAGGCAGGCAGTAAATTGTAACTTTGAAACACCGTCATTTTTAGACAGCAAACATAACAGGTGTGCAAAATCTTCCATGACATTTGTACTTCTTTTATATCTCTATGATAAAAATACAGCACCCATAGTAGAATAACATGATTCAGCAAACAAAAACCAGCATGCACTCAAATCAATACTTTTAATAAGTCTGTTTGCTAGTAGAAAGAACTAATGTTACTTACTGCTATTTCTCTGCATGCAGACATAGAAATTCCAGTACCTTCTATTTGCTTTAGCGCATAATCTTTATCATCCTTCCTGTGAAAGAAGAAAATAAGTTTTTTTTTAAAATTGCACCATGAATTCAAAGTGAGCTCTTCACCACCATTCAGAGGAAAGTTTCTAATTAATACAACTTCTGCATCTTACTTTCTTTTTATTCTTTCCTAGTTTAATGTCTGGATACCCAGCTAAACCATAAGCTAACCACACCACCTTGATAAAGCTAAAATATAAATTTGCTCTCACTACATAAATAGGGACTTTTTTGAAAAACTTTTTTTTAAGTGCAATGATCAACATCTCTTCCATTCCTTCCTTCTCTTTAGAAGAAAACAAAGCAAACATTTAATACATACTAGAAATAAATCTAGCTAGGGCTACATCTCCCACAAATGCATTACTCTGGGACACAGTAAGTCTCCCCCATATTTTAATGAATTCTCGAGTAGCCCAGAAGCAGCATCACAGTAACATCTTCTTTCCTCTAGGTCACAGAAAGTGCCCTAAAATTTTGTTCCTACCAAACTAATAAAACTACCAAGGTTAATAAAAAACCCACAAGGTATCTGTGCAATCTGAAGAATCCAGAGAAATGTTTGTTCAGCTTTAAACATGTATAACACTTAAAAACACCACCACCACCACCCCCTCATACTTTAGTCAGTATGTACTTTACAGTCATTTATTTAAAATGCAAGCCTATTAGTAACTCCAGCTACCAAAAGCAAAACGAAGAAGAGAGAACACTGCAGCAAAAGATGACACTGAACTCTTGCCCACGCTCAGTCTCAAAGAGGTCAAGCGTTTAAGAGATGGAGCGCTTGTCCTTCCCACTTGTGGGCTGGCATCCACAGCACTCCTGGGGGACACGCTACTTAACGGTATTGCCTTCAATATTTGGAGCACTCATATAGCCCCAATCTCCAAGTTACATAAGAATCCTTATTAATTTTTAATGAATCCAGCTTTCACAGCTGTTAAGAGACACCTTGGAAAAAAAACGCAACTCAAACATCCTAAAGGCAAATAAAACAAAACTCTAGTTAAGCATTTAAAATGTATGCGCTTGTTTCCTCCAGCTCTCACTAAACATTTGCAAGGCTTTGAATTACTGTATTTCTACCAGAAACACAGTTTCCCCTATTCATAACTACCTATTTAATCCCTCAAATTATCAGGTCCTGTCCAAGAGATTTTTCATTGGGTTCAAAGACAACCCACTGTTAGCAATAACCTTTCAAAACAGAGGAGAGAGGAAGAAGTGGGAAATTAACGGCCAAAATCTGAACACAGTTAATGAGGAGGAAGAATGAAACAGCAAGTGGGCGAGAGCAGATTTCAGTAAGAGGGTAATTACATGGATTCAGCAAGATAAAAGAGGGTAAAAGATACGGGATCTGACACAAATAGCGGGGGGGGGGAGAGTAAGGACGACAACGACAGAAGGCATTAAAAAGCTTCCATATAATAAACCCCTAAAACTTCCCAGTCTGGAAGAGAAAGAGCCAGTGCTGAGCACAAACTCATACATGACCAAAACAAGGTGCGAGTAGGGAACAATCCCCTATTTCTCACCCTAGAGGAAAACAAGTTCCATGAAGCCCGAAAAAAAGAAACCATTATGGTATTAAACACGTAATCAAACTGTGCAACTCACGATGAGATAATATTATAGGGATCAAAAGTATAAACGGATTTCAAATCAAATTACACAAATTTATGGTGTGTAGGGGAGTTATGGACCTCTCCAGGAGCAGCTACAGCTCCATGAGCACCAATCTGCTTTCCAACACTGAGATATCCTGTGCTGCTGCCAGAAGAAGATACAGGGAAATTTTCTCAGCTAAAAGTCATTTTACCCTCTCTCTGCCTTAGCTAGCAATGGCTCACTGCCATTACTGGATACAAATATGAAGCAAAATGGATTGGACCAGAGGTTATTCTCACTGCCCTATGTGCTCATCTACTTAGTTTTCAAGGTGCTTGGAGAGATCCCTATTTCATGGGAAGTGCTATCACACAACTGCTACTGTTACAAGCATCACCACCCACAGAATATAGAGCAAAATGGGTCAGGCTAAAGGTTATTCTCATTGCCCTGTTGCTTATCCGCTTAGATTTCAAGGTATTGGAAGGAGAACTCAGTATAACAAGAAGCGCTACCATACAATTGGTATTATTACAAGCATTTCTGGTAGCACTGTCTACAATGAAGCCTGCCTTACATTTAAGATTGTACAACTCTTTTTTAATTGGTCAATTTTTTGCCAAATTAAGTCTGGACTAAAATTTTCCATACCAGATGGCAGACTTTCTCTGGAAATTTTCAGAAAAAAATATTTCAGCTGTTTCATAGAACAAAACTGGAAGAACACACTTTCAGTTGTGTACGTTAACCCTTTTAAAATCATTGCTTTAATGCTGAAATTTAACTGGGTTTAAGAACATACCATTTGCTTTCCTCAAAACAATGGATGAAATAAGAAGTCTCCTGAAAATTAATCTTCTCACGTTAAACGGCAGTTAAAGAGTTGAGATCCAGAGATCCCAAGCCCAACCTCGCTTTGCCCTTACAGCAGCCCTGGGGCTGCAGGGAATTAACCACTCGCTCATTTGCTCTGCTCTGGTGCTGCACGCAGGAACCAAGAGCAAGCGGCCTCTGCCCTGCCAACCTATCCAAGTAGTTTAGCAGAAATACAAGCATGGTAAAAAGAAGGAAAAGAAACTACAATTTAGGGATAAAGCACATCTTTAGCACCACACTACACTCTCCTCCAGAACCTGGAAAAATAACCTAAGGCTTCCAAGACTTAAATTCTCTGAATCGTGCGCACACAGTCGAGATAAAAAGTAATAAACCAATTCTTAACCCTCCCTAACATCTGTTCTGCACTGAGGCTGGTAACACACCACGGTTACCCATTACACCACTAGTACCAGCTCCTGCTTCTGCCTTTGAGCCAAGTGAGATTTTCCTTATAAAACTTAGTGTAATTTCTTGGGAACCAAGGGAACTGGGGGAATAGTTTTTTAAGGGAGTGATAAGAGTTTACGAAAGTGTTATGAAGCCAAAAGAGAGGCCAGAGTGACCAAACTTATTCTACAAAACTTGCAAAAATATTTTGCCAATAGTCTGTTTAGAATCATAACACAGCCCAAATGGCTTCCCTATGGTTTTGGATATGGGCAATTTCCTTCTCGGAAGATAAAGAGATGTTCAATGCCAAGATGGGAAAAAGCAAACAATAAGAAAAAAATAAAAGGGGAAAAAACCTGTTTGTAAACATCTTCCACAGCCAACTGTAAGTAACAAAATTGGCCACTTAACAGCTTGCATTTTAAAGGCGCAGTAAGACTCAAAGCATAATTCAACTAAATTTCTTCCTTCTAACAGAGTGGTCCTGTTGGGAAAACCTGTCCACTTTCTCTGCTGCCCGGGGATGAGACGTCAAGTAACGTCAGCAGCTCCTCCACCTACCAGCAGGCTTAGAAAACCTCGTCAATCTGCAAACTTATTTTCCTACCAATATATTCACACTTTCCTGCACCTCAGTAGGCTGGCATCTTGAACACACTAATATTCCCCACTAAGTAACAGGCAGTTCTGAGAGCGGTAAGAATAAGAAAACTCACTTCGTACACGGGTGCTAGAAATAGCAGTATTTACTGTAGCCACGTAAAAACTACATAACCTTGCTTTACAATGTAATTTCCTCAGAGAGAACACATTAACATCAGAGGCATAAACTTGGGGGGGGGAGGAAACAAACAGGGGGTAGCTGCAACATCACTTCCAGTGGAGTTTAACGACAAGAACAAATAAATATACCTGCGAAATCACCATAAAAGAGCATAACTACCTACTGTTGTTCTTACAGCTTGAATAAACTAGAACAAAACCCCGCCATCTTAGAGGGAATTAAGCTATTATCGTAATGCTGCTTCAAAATATTTTTTTTTTTAAAGTTCTGCTGAATCTGGAAGTACAACAGCACCACAAGAGACATACAGTCTATCTGAAAAAAACTAAAATCAAAAGGAGTAGGAACAGATGCCTGCTGAATGTGAGCACGTCGCAAACCTTTAGTATTAAAATGCCTGGTATTTCTACTCTTTATTTAGAGGGATACTTTAAGCATAAATATGTCAGCAAGTGGGAGAAAATATCCTACACATGGAGAAAAAGGAGGCTTATTACATAAAAGGTAGTTTAAAAAAAAAAATCAGTTCTACTGTTACTTCATCTCACATATCATGTTTTATAGAAATGTATTGGCACAACACTAGAATATATCCTCTATTCAGATCACTAGATCAGTTTAAAATTAAATTGAGTAATAAAAACAGCAGAATAAAATAACAAAACCTTAAAATCAGTGGTAATATTTCTAAATTCACATAACAGTTAAAAAAAAGATCTCATTCAAAATTAACAGGTCACAATTTAGGAATAGTTTTTTCTTTATAAACAAGGAAATGTAAAACTTGACTGTAGTTAAACATCTGAGGGAAATAGGCTCTACAGTCTTACAGCTACCACAGGGAACTGTAAATGCAGCATCTCTTCTACAGAAAACTCTAAGGAATCTGTTAATTGTTTACGGTTCTTTTTCCCTAAAGAATACGAAAAGCCTGATAATTAAAAGATAAGCCTACCAATAAAACACATGGTTGTTGTTTTTTTTAATTCTACCCTTGAGAATTCCATTAACATCAATAGTAGTCACAGTAACAGATCCTGAGTAAGCACAACTGTCACACTACTGCTGGAGTGATTCAGCTTCAGCAGTACTAACTCAAAATTCTCCGAATACATTAAATACAGCATTTTGATTTTACTAGCTGAAAATTAATTTGTGCTGTAGAGCACCTTCGCTTTGAACAACTCACCTAGATGAACACTGAGTAACTCCAAGCCCTAAACTGTACAAACAGTAGCACATCTTCACTATTAACAGCAAAATACAGCCAGGAGCTTTCATTCGGGCTAGGGAGCCAGGTAAGGAAATAATACGAAATCCTTATTACCTACCAGAATGTCATGCAAGGAAATAGATGAATCAGAGGTTTTATTATAGTTTACTTGTAAGTATCAGAATAGTGTTCAACAGTAAAGATTTAAACTACAAGTGAAGAGAAAGATAACATGAAGTTAAACTGTGGCATTCCCATTAGTTTTCTTTGTCGCTCCTCTCCTGTGTGTTTTACTGAAATTTAACATAACAAATACATGGACACGCTCCACGTGTAGATTTGAGGTGGACGGAGGAACTTAGCAAAACACACAGCTATAGGTTACAACATGAAAATAAATCACTTATGACAGCAAATTATTACATTTAGGAGACTTGGCATTTTCACTCTGTGGCATCATCCCCTGCCTCCTCCCCCAAGTCACAGTAGTATTATTTTTTGGGTTTGTTTTTAAATCAGATTTTTTAAAAAAAAATTAAAATCACCCTAGACACACATGACATCCAATGAAGCCTATGGGAAGAAGTAGTAATTCAGTTCTTTGGAAGCATATGAATACACAAATGCAAATTTTGAAGCTGAAAGGTTTTGTACATTTATACTAAATGCAATGCTGCATACACAGCAGACACTTAAACACCCACCAAAACAATGCATCATTTTCTAGAAAGCACAGCAAGGTGAGGGCAGCCTCACTCTTGTGAGTGCCCACTCAAATGATAACTGGGAAGAATAGAACCTCTGTTTCCTCTTTCAACACCACATTCATGGCACCAAATAGTCTTGCCAGAATAAGATGTTTATACCATGAGTTGTATTTATATTTGCATTTTGCACCTATTAGCTACCAACCCAGAAAACGGGCATGGTGGAGAACCAAGTGACAATTTATACCATGAGTTGTATTTATATTTGCATTTTGCACCTATTAGCTACCAACCCAGAAAATGGGCATGGTGGAGAACCAAGTGACAAAGGACACAAAAGAAGCTGAGGTTCTCAATGCCCTCTTGGCATTGGTTTTCACATCACAGTCCACTTGCACAACTACCGCGCTCCCAAGGCTAGTGGCACAGTCCTGGTGAAAGGAAGTAAGAGGAAAATCAAATTAGGGATGACTTCAGCAAAGCGGACAGACACACGCACAAGTCCACGTGACCGGGTGGGCTGCATTCAAGGGTGCTTAACAGAGCCGGCAAATGTCATCGCAAAACCGCTCTATCATCTGCGAAAGGTCATGGTGATCATGGCAGACTCCTGACAATTAGAAAAGGGCAAATATCACGACCCTCTTTGAGAAGGGCAAAAGGTTCAATGATATTATAGGCCAATCGGCCTAACCTCAGTCCTTGAAAAGGTTATGCAGCAAACCCTCCTGGGAAGCTATTTTCAGGCCCATGAAGGAAAAGAAATGACTGGAAACAGCTGGCAGGGATTTTCCAAGGGTGAGCTGTGCCTTACCAACCTCGTTGTCCTATACAACGAGAGGACTAGCTCTATAGACAATGGAAAAGCACTGGATGTTACACTGGCCTTAGCAAAGCTTGTGACATGATCTCATAGCATACTCACAGCCAAATTAGAGAGCTTGGACAGCTGAACTGCAGAACAGACGAAAAAAATCGATTGGACTGCCAGACTTAATTGGTTGTAATCAATGGTACAAATTCAACAGGCTGCCAGTTACTAGTGCATCCCTCAGGGGCAGATACTGGGCCTGATATAACATTTTCATTAATGAAAGGACAACAGGATGGAAGGCGTCCTCAGCAAATCCACAGATGATGCTAAATTGGGGACAATGGTTGATGCACCGAGGAACCGAGTCGCCGTTTGGACAGACCTCAACAGACAGGAAAAATGGGCAGACAAGATCCTCAGACAGTTCAAAGACGAGTGCAAAGACCTGTCCCTGCTTTGGAATAACCCCACACAACGGGACACACTGTCAAATGGGTCAAAAGCAGCTTTACAGAGCAAGACCCGGGTGTCCTGAGGACAAGCTGAACATGACACAGCAACGTGCCCCCATGGCAAAGGCAGCCAGCCAAATCCTGGGCTGTATGAGCAAGAGTGTACCCAGCAGGTGGGAAATGATGATTATTCGCCTATATTCAGTACTGTGAAACTACATCTGGGAGCTCCATATTCAGCTTTAGGCTTTCCGGGACAAGAAAGACACTGACATACTGAGCAAGTCCAGCAGAGCAGCAGGAGTCTGAAGTACGTGACCCATCAGGAGAGGCTGAGATCCAGGTTTGTTCAGCCTTCAGAGAAGACCAAGGAGGGATCCGATCGCTGCCTTCAGTCAGCTCATGGGCAGGGACAGGGAAGGGGTCAGACTCTTCTTGGAGGTGCCCAGCAAACTGATGAGAGGCAGCAAGTCACAAATGGCAAAAAGAGAAATTCCAATTAGATCGCGTGAAGAAAAAAAAACAACCCATGGCTAGTCAAAAAGTATAAGAGATTTGACAGAGTTCTCCATGCTGAGAGATATTTAAAACTCAGCTGGGTAAAATCCTGAGCAGCCTGAGCTAATTTCAAAGTTGGTCCTGCTTTGAGTGGAATGTTGAACCAGGTGCCCTATAGAGACCCCTTCCAACCTGAAGTACTCTATGTCGGATTGTAAAATAAACTACACTGTTTATTATTCCTCTCAGACTGTCAAGAGTTTCACAGCTGTCTAGTACATTCATTATATATTTTCAAGACACACACCTAATCCTTAATACTGTTTTCCATGTCTGACATTTCCAAAACTTAGCTAGAAAAGAAGAGGGCAATTCTGGATGCATACATACATAACTTTGAGGACCATTTACTACAGAGAAATGTAAAACTTTTCATTTTCAATGTAATTTAGATTAGTGTGAGGACACAACTTTGAATTTCATGTCTTATTGGAATGCTAATCTTTCTTTATTCAATATTTAGAGTTTGTTCTAGTATTTGCAATGTGTGCAATGGTAACTGTCTCCAAGGAAATTATTCTCTGACTCGTTGTAAAATTAAAGCAATGAACAGATACCGATACTTGTAAGCGGCGTAAAAAAAGAAACCCAAAGGTTACATTTTTGTGAAAAAAGAACAAGCCTTTAGAATTACATTTTTCCTCAATAATATAAATACTGGTATCTGAACCTCCAGATCTTAGTATAGCCTGCAGATGATTTGTATGGATGCCACACAAACCAAGAATAAATGCATTCTACCTACTGGATTTCAATGGCTTTCAAGTACATTCCACAAACTTCCAACGTGCTTTGTGCTTACACACAGAAAGCCACGGAGACCTAACAAAACCCCTTCGCCCCTAAAGGAAGTTGACTTATGTCCCCACAGACCACTGCACCCCAACAAGATAAACGTATTCTAGAAGTGGACACTAGAGCACTGTACTGGTTTTGGCTGGGATGGAGTTAAGTTTTCTTCGTAGTAGCTCCTATGGGGCTACATTTTGGATTTGTGACCAAAATCACACTGATAACACGCCCGTGTTTTACTTATAGCTGAGCAGTGCTTACACAGAGCCAAGGGCTTTTCTGCTTCTCCCCCCACCCCACCAGTGAGGAGGCTGGAGGTGTACAAGAAGTTGGGAGGGGACACAGCTGGGACAGCTGACCCCAACTGACCCAAGGGATATTCCAGACCATAGGATGTCACATCTAGTGTATAAAGCTGGGGGAAGAAGAAGGAAGGGGGGGATGTTGGGAGTGATGGCGTTTGTCTTCCCAAGTCCCCGTTATACGTGATGGAGCCCTGCTGTCCTGGAGATGGCTGAACTCCTGCCCATGGGAAGTGGGGAGTGAATTCTTTGTTTTGCTTTGCTTGCGTGCATGGCTTTTGCTTTACCTATTAAACTGTCTTTATCTCAGCCCACGAGTTTTCTCACTTTTACCCTTCTGATTCTCTCCCCCATCCTACCGCAGGGAGCGAGTGGCTGAGCTGCCTACCAAGGTTAAACCTCAACAAGCACATCCAAGATATACAGCTTTTATAACTGAAGAATGCACCAAAGTATTGTTTAGTCAGGTTTATAGTCACAGTCCCAGCTGACCGAGACTGAAAAAAGTTCCGAACTGTAAAACATCTAAATGCATGAAACCCAGTGGTTATCATTGTATACATTTAAATGTACAAAGCTGGACAGGTATAGCTGTGCAGATTGAGATGTAACAGTTCTGTGAGGATAGAGGGTAACAGCCAAATAGCAAAGATTGTGTGCATCAGCAAAAAATAAATTGCATAGGAAAAAAAATGGTACTAACAACTTGGTACACAGGCTGAGAAGATTGCATTATAAGCACCCGACTTCCCAGAAAGCACATTTTAGGTCAAAACTTTTGTCAAACTAATTAGTACAGACAGTAAGTCTGATCGTTGACCTTGTATCTTCAGGTAAACCTAAAATAACGAGCAAAATCTTATCAATCATTCTCTAAAAAAAATAAACATCTGAGCTAACAGTGATGCAATGATAACCACTTCATCCTTTTGTAATTCCATTTTTACAAAACCTGCTGGGTTTCATACATTTAAATGTTTTACAATTACGTTGATAAAAAGAAACTAACAGTGAAGTTTTGCACAATAGCCTGCTTTGAGTCAATGGTTTGCTGCTAGAAGCAGCCCATCTTCACCCCACACACACTCCTGTCCTTTGTGCTAGAGCCCAGGCACTCATCTGCAGATGGAGATGAGCTTATTCACAGAGTGGAAAAGTATTTCTCATTTTTGGTTGGTACACTTTCTGCCACGTTAGTGAGCTGCAGTGGCCTGCTGAATGCTCAGGTGAGCACTAGAGCTATCTAAAGGCAGAGAGCAGTCATAGCAGAAGCGCAGTGGTTTCTGCCCACATTCAGGATGAAGTTAGTTTATCTTCTAACCAATACTTTCTTTCCACGTGAGCTTGATGCAGTACACTCACCTTTGCCAGAAAGCTGCAGTTAAATGCTACACCCACTGCAGAAATAATTCTGTTCACTGGAAAAACTCACCATAGCTAAAGAAATAGACTTTCTCAAAATATGGGAACAATATAAACTAGATTTATGCCCTTCACTTATAGCTTTTTGAGGGTCACTAAAGTTACTTTACTTTTACGGATGCTCTATGCATTTTTATATATATATATATATATATATATATTTTCCCCAATGAGATTATTCTAAAAATACCTAATTTTCCAAGGGCCACTTTTTATCGGGTTTTGTGAGCAAACAAAAAACACATTTCAGTTATATTGGCTAAAACAAGTTGGATAAAGTAAGACCAGAAAATAAACATTAGCTCAAATTGCTGCTTCTTCATTGGCTGAACTTCAAAACATTTTGAAAAATGGCCTAGCCCTATAACATGCATTTAACCTACACAAGAGAGGTTAACATTATCTTCTCTCTTATAAACTGCCTGCTACACAACCAAAGCATGACTATTTTTAAAAGTTCAGATTTATTCAAGCCCAGAGTATTTAAATGTATTTACAACCAGCTTAAACTTTATCCCATCATAGATTCTAGCTTGTTCCTTTCACAGAAGAAGTCTGCCAAAAATCAGATAAAACCCCAGATTCTGTCATGAAAGCCTCTTATGTATTAATAAATGAGAACGGATCATGAATAATGCAACCCAGTCAGAAAAGCTGGGAGTCCGAGCTACTTTGTTGAGGATTTCAGCTCAAATGAGTAGTTCACAACTATTCTTCTCTCCTCTACAAAGTTACCTGCGAAGACTTTCCAGGAGGAGGTGAAAAGAACAGTTGGTACCAGTTAATCTGCAGATGAGGATAAATACAGTTCATAAAGTAGCGTGACTTCTTCTGTATTTGCGCTTGCCACTAGAAGCGGCACCTCGCGCCCGTTCTAGTGCGGCTGCCACCATCGCCACGTGCTTTACAGTTTCACACGCTTGTAACAGTGCTCACTCCCAAACGGGAAATCTCAGACCGCTTCCGTATTTCTGCACTAATAAGCGTTATCTACTTCTTCTCTAACTTCAAACATGAGATACGCAAGGAAAACATGAATCAAAAAAAAACAACGCACGGAAGCACGTTCAAAAAAAATACGTAGTGAGCAACTGTCGAGAATCAGCTGGAGCTGGATGGGGAACCTGCAAGCGAGGGAGCATCCCCGCCGCACCAGACCTCCGCACACGACCGGGGCAGAGCCGCGCGGGCTGGCACACCGGTTTAACGAGTGACCCGAGGCTGCGGGTGGGAAGGGGAACGGCCAGCACACCCCCCACCTCCACACCACCAACCACCTCGGGAGTCCGTGCTGGTCCAGACCCACGCAGCAGCAGCTTGGGCAACCCTGAGGAGCCGTCGTCTTCTCCAACAGGTACATTTCCAAGGGCTCGTCCTCGTTTTCGTAGGTGTTGCTGATGGGCAGGGGCTCTCAAATGATATTGGTATGTAACTATTATCAGGAAGACCAGGTACATCTTGCCTGGTTTCACAGCAGAATATGACAAAAATAGAATAAAGATTAGTGTAAGGCAAGAAAAAAAAAAAAAAAAAGCACCCCATCCTTCATCTCCTTAGGTTTCTTTTCCTTTGTGTTTAAACAGTTCAAGAGCAACTACGAGCGAACAATACGGCGGAAATCCAGAACCCCAAATTTTAATTTCACCTTAAGATAATAGTAGTTCTGGATACCAGACGAAGCAGAAATATGTCAGGACGAAAGCACCACTACATGCTTGCTCTAGTTTTGCTTCACGTCCTAAGGATACGCTAGAGTTAACTGTCAAAGACAGCTGGATAGGCCTTTCATGGGAACTAGAGCAACCACTCCCATTCATCAATACAGCCCTTAATTTTATAAAGACGTGCCATAGATTACAGCTACATCAAGTTTCAATCAATGCGCTGTATGATTACGCTAAGTTTTGGTGAGCCTTAGGAAGTGTTTGCACAGCCGTATCATTAAATTTAAATAAACTGCAAAACTCAGAGAAGTTCACAGAAACGTCATATTTCATTTTAACTACCCTGCTGTTCTCTCCTTTCCCTCTTTTTCTTCCAGAGAGGTAACACAAATATATCACTATCTTAATGCAAGGCAGAGATTATCTTCAACTTTGTCAGTAATTCCTAGCTGAATTAAAATTTAACTTGAAGAAGGACTAATAGAAAGATCACGCTTTAATGTAAATACTAAACAACCTAGCAGAAGAAAAAATTTAAAGACTTATCTCTAAGGTAATATTTCAACAGATTTGCATGGTTAGGGTTTTTCTGCCTTTTAAAGATATGTACATGATGCACAAAAAAAGCAAACAGGTAAAAGACAGCATATTCCAAAACGGGGGAAAAAAAGCCAGTTTGTGCTCTTTCTTGTTGCTATTCACCCCCCTCCTCAGAAATATACATTTTATCCTGAAAGAAAAGTAATGCTTCAGCGTGACTAAGACTTGCTAACACTGCAGTACGCCATTTTTAGATACGGTGTGCTTTAAGAAAAAGACAAAAAAAACCCCTCCTTTACAAAAGGATAGAAGAGTACAAGGAACTTGGTTTGTGACTGAAGCACGTTTCATGGACTTGGATCTAAATTTACAAGATGCCACATAACAATAAAAAGCCATATTACTCACCACAGCGCTAACGTAAAGAAAATATTGCAGGGGAAGATGCGCTACCAGAACTGAATTTATTAAGGGTCTAACTCAGGCATTCATACATTTTCCATCCCCAGAATACTTAAATGGCAAGATTGCTGTGCCAGAACAGCATCATTACTCTTATCAGATAGCTTATGCTGAGTATATTTTCTACTTCAAAACAAATCCTTCAGTAATCAGACCTTTTAATGGGTAAAGAAAAGGTCACTTCCACAGCTAGAGGAAAAACCATCAACAAGAAGCCAATAAACACTTGGGCTTCTGATACTACAAGGTGAATGGCAATTACCGATTCCCTTCATTCCTTTTGTTCTTTCATTTTTTTTTAAATTAACACCTTTCGCCATAACATGTAGTTTGGCAAGAAGTTCAAAGTAACCAAGTAAATTCAATGATACACTGTGCATGTGGTCCTTCTGATCTAAGAATTTGCTGCTGTGGAAAGCAAAGCCTTGACTCCTCTGCCAGCTCTGATCTGTGCCACACTCCTCCATGATGATTCATCTCCTGCACTTGGCAAAAAGTTATCCGCTTCTTTTTTTCCTGGGTTAACAATTTCTGTTAGCCTACAGTGGGGTATGGTGAGTATCAAAACCAGCACGAAGTGTGCAGTAAGAACAAAAGACAACAAAAGAATGGGTAGAGGAGAGAGAAATGGAGGAGAAAAAGCAAGATGCCACTCACTTCACTCCCTGCTTTCTAGTGGTGGTGAAACCACGTAATTGAAGAAAAAAAAATATAATTAATTTAAAACCAAGCCAACTCCCCCATCTAGCCCTGCAATTAACTCCAGAGCAGAAGTTCCACAGAAGCAAGAATCCCTGAGATTTGATTAAGTATCTTCTCCTCCCTTCTCCCACAAAATTGTAATTTGACAGCTAGCCTAAAACCCAAAGTTTTAAAACCACAAAATTATGAAGATAGCTCCTATGAGGAGACTAGTTGATGGGCAGCAATACCCCACTCCAGACTCAAAGCTTCATGCTGCTTTATTAAAGGACATGGCAGTCTTACCAGTACTTTTATGTAAAGCAACCCAAATTCTCTATAAAGGAGAAGATTGCTGTATTTCATTTGCACTTTCCTTCTCTCAAATTGCTCTTAAGTCACCTCAATATTTGTACCACTTCAGAAACCAGAAGTTGTATAAAGACAGCACAGCATTTCAAAGCATCTGTTCTCAAATGCAAACAACAAACAGGGTTAAAGCACCGGTCTAAACTTCAGAAAGCCATGATTTCATTGGGTAACTTCTATTTTTGGTACATTTTTCTTCAGTAGTCAAATATGTGAAATTATTTGGTTTACATGGAGGAAACAGCATATTTGCTGCTTTAAAAAAGACTTTTATGATGAGAAGCTTTTCAAGTCACAAATTTGCCTAGCAGTCACAAACATACTACTGTAGGAGCTACAGGTTCATAGATTATATTTTCTTATTTAATAGCCCTTAACGGATTTATCTTTCATAAATGTACGCAGTCGCTGAACAACTGTTTCCTATCTCCTCAATGACACTCAGGATTTCAGAGACTCTCCCTCTCCCTCACTCTCACAGACAGAAGAGTCCTTGTCTATGGGAATGACTTAAATTTTCATAGGCACTGCTCCACATTTCTGAGTATCCTTGCTGGCCCTCCTTAGGTTTATTATACCCTGGGTGGGATGAAGGGATTAGAAATGCCTACAATACTGAAAATAGGATTTAAAGCAACAACGACACCATGTTTTGTGCTCCACTCCATTGGTAGTTAAGTCCTGTGATTCTCCCTGCTTTTTAGCAATTACTTGCGCTGAGCTGGCACTTTCACAAAACTGTCATTTTGAACTCCAAAATATTTTTCTTAAATAATAAATTCAGAGGCTACCGTTGTGTGAGTAAAGAAAGGTCCATTTTCTCACACGTATCACTTCACATCAATGAGTACGCTCTATTACTGGAGAACTTTCTGATATTGAGAGCCAAGCCTGCACAATCAGTCCTTGCCTTCACTATCCCAAGTAGCACTCGCTCATCAGCAAAGCTGTTGCCCAACTATTTAAGACAAGTGATTTCCAAACAAAACTTCTGAACAGCACATATTCCCTAGAGATACCAGTAACGACCTCTCACCGTTACTTCACATCGCTAACTAGCTTCCCTATCCAGAGAAGGACCATCTTTAAGTTCATCTTAAGTCTTTGATAGGGGACTTTACAGAACACCTTTTGAACACCTAGATAGATTACATCAACTACGTTACCCTAACCTGTATGCTAACTCCATCAGAAGATTTTAATAGACCTAGGAGGTGTTGAATGTGTTTTATAAAGCTGTTGTCTCCTCACCTCAGCACCTTGCATGTGTCCACTACCTCTGCTCTTGGTTCAGCTTACTAGTTAGTAGTTTCCACTCTTCCAAAAAGGCCTTTTAAAAATTGATCTCACCACTGTCCCTTTCCAGTCTTCCGTGACTGGGACAGTTTAAAGCATTGGGTTATACTTTCTGGTTAGTAATTTGCATCCTTCATTCTTGAACTCCTTCAGATGTGCAAACACATCTCACCTTGACGACTGCTCTTCGGTTTGTTCAAATAGCCCCTTCCCCAAACACTGCACTTTGAGACAGATCCCCCAATGCATTCCTTCACCTCCAATTCTTCAAGTTCTTTCATAATGCACAGACAAAATGAAAGCTCTTCTCCTGCTGTCATTTCATCTTCTCTAAACAACTCCTTTTATAGGTCGGTGCCCTGCTTCTGCAGATAGCATTGTGCTACTGATAGATGAGAAAAGAGGGAGAAAAAGGAAGATTAATTTCATGCCTTTCTCAAGTAGTTTCTCAAGGCAGGGGGAGCTTGTGTGCGTGTGTTTTTGAGGGCTTACATGGGGGGAGGTTGCCAGGTTGGCTCCCACACTACAGTTTTACATTTAGCTTATCACTTACTTTCTATTTCTATATTAATTTTTCAAAGAACATATCCTTACTCCCAAGGGCTTCCTTTATTTTACTATTTCACAACGTCATGTTTTTTCAACTGATGGTTTTACACTGTGTCTGGAGTGACACAAACTCACTGAGAGCCCAGTGAAGCTCCAGAAATGGTTCCCAAGCAGCTTGCAACATTTCACCTTCTTGGCTCTCTTCTAGCTTTAAGAAGCCATCTCCTGCCATCACCACCCCTCTCTTTTTTTTTTTCCCCCCCCCTTTTTCAACTGAAGGTACAGTCCGTCAAGCAGATTTCTTAACCTTGTATAGATTCAGCATCCCTCCAGGAGCGAAGAACAAACCATGTTTGCCATAGCCAGCCCTCAGCAGTAACAGTTTGAATCTGCTCTTTCATCCTACTGTAGGCCAAGTCCCAAGTCAAAATTCCCTTGTTGTGGCTGTCCTGACAGGCTGTTTCAGCAAGTAGCTACTCGCTGTCACAAAGTTTTGTCTTGGCATGCCTCCCTGACAGAGGACCCACCTAAATGAAATGCCGCTAACGAGCCATTCATTGCTGTATTTTCTGCTTTGTAGCCTCTCTGATCTCGCACAGCACAGGCAAACTAGTCAGGCAGATGGAAATGAAGTCCTAATGCTATTTTTCCTCCTTACGTGTGCCTGGAATTCTACCCATAGAGTTTTCAGTGTTGCAATAGCTACTCATTTTTTGAGTCTTTTGGTATCTGACACTCATCTAGCAGATTCATATAAGCTTCCAGTTGAGCTACAAAATTGAACTAACATAACAGTGAATGGCACTGTTGGCACACGTACTTGTGAGAGGTTGTTTTGTTCAAACCTGATTAAACAGGATTGACGTTCACCCCAGAAGAAAAGAGAGAGTTTGAACGCCAAGCAGTTCCAAGTACAAAAAGTTAGATAAGACTGAAATTACACTCGGGGACAAATGTGCCACCTCGCTGTCTTAAAGTCTACCCAGGTAGATCTTGCTCCAGTTGCTTTTGTTATGCTCCATACCTTGCATAGTAGCTCCGTGAGAACAACAGAGTTGATGAAATCTGATTTTCCAAGGCTTCATTGTGGGATTATCCAGTGTCTGAACTCAGACTGCAAGTACACCTGTAGCTAGGGCTCCCCCTCACAGGGGAAGGTGATGCTGCTCCCAGAAAACACATCTCGGCCAGAAATACAGGGTGGAATCGGGTTTGCTGCAATTCAGGTCCTTTTGTATTCCAAGTTCTCAGTCGCACATATTATTCACACAGACAATAATGAATTGAGCCTTCTTTTTTAGTGCAACTCTCAAGTGTCCTTTATTCAAATGTCAACATCTTGTATGCAAGGTGTTACCAGCACACAGCACGGAGCTTTCGCAGAAAAACAGGCAGATTGTTTCAGTGACCTTTAATTGTGTTCTTCCCTGTTCACAAAATGTGCATTTTTTCAAGACTAATTTTAATTTTGGATGTTTAGGCTATCATCTGTAGTTGAGAAAATCATTATGTTCTCTCGAACATTTTGTCCTTTACAGAAAATATCTACAGCTTTAATCCTGGCTTATAGTTCTTTTCTTTCAAATTCTAAACTGACTGCACAATATGTTTTGCCGTACTACCACTTAACAGTCAAGGTAGTTAAGAGGCAGTTGAATAGAAACTGTTGCCTAAACAGCAGTATCTTTTTGTTCAAGTATTGTATATAATTTTACAAGGACTCTTTAGCATCCCAATCTTCATATGCTTAAATCAGTCATGAACTAGGATATGCAAAACACAAGCAACAGGGCAACATCAGTAGAATTCTCCGTAAAAAAAGCAGAATATTAAATTGCCTATCCAGTACCTTTCTTATATAAGCTACTAAGAACTTCATATGCTTCTATAGAAAATTCAATATATTTATTCAAATAGCTATTTCTCAAATGGGAAGCCTACAATACACAAAAGTTCGGAACTAGTTCACAAGTGGCCTTGTACCCAACGAAAAATTGTAGCTATGAATAAAGCTGTGCTGTAATCCCAAATGTGCTATTATGGGGGCTTGACGAGGTCTCAGAAACCATTTGTTGAGCCTTGGAGGAGACAAGAGAGAACAGCAGGCTAGCCAGCCAGAACACAAAACCCTCCTGAATGGTTATCAGCCTGCATGTAGCAGGAACACGCGGCATTACTTGCCAAGGTTGCAAAGAAAAGATGGGGGGCAGCAGGGGGGAGAGGAGCAGGAGAGTTAGAACATTGGAGGGATGAAGCCTGAAACTGAAACTTTATTCCCATCCATTCACGCACAATGGGCTTCTCTACTCTAAACTCGAGACTGTTTTACAGTGGAAGGATACCAGAAAGTAAGCAAGCCTTTTATTAGCAGCAAAGTTAAGTATCTTGATGCTCCTGCCTCAGCTTCATTACCTTACTTGAACAAATTTAGTCTGTATTGAACCTTAAAGAGCATTTCCAAGACTTAAATTAACAGACGAGGGTGAACTGATCACCGTTATCTACAGAAAGACAGAATCCACAGTCCTGAGTATTTTATAATATTACAAAACAAACTGCTGGCTTACTTCGTTAGTACTTTAAACAAGCATAAAAAGACACAGCCAATTATATATTGAATGAACATAATCTTCATAGGCTTACTCAGTTTCAAAATGAGAATTTTGAATGAGATCTGACATCCCTTTAGCATGGGCCCTTTTGTCATATTTCAAATGTTTAAGATCTGGCACTTCCTCTTCCTCCCAGATGCGCCCAGAAAGCACATTTTTACCACAAATCATCTGAGCTGATCGAATATAAGATTCTTCACAGCAGCAGACTGGCAGAAGATATGCAGATTATTACTTTTGCACAACACGTTATTTACCTCATCCTAGGAGAGAGTCCTAGCTACAAGTATACTTCCAATCTGAATTTGCATTTAGACAGTGGATAGTTCCACAATAAAGCAAAGAGCCTTGGGGAGGAGGAAAAAAAAATAAATCAGGTTTCATAAATGCCATTATTCACACAACTACTGTGCAAGCTACAAAAAGTTGCAACCAGAACTAGTGCAGCCTACGTGACTAAGACAGCAAGGCTGCAAGTCCATCTTCAATTTTCCACTATCTCAAAAGCAGCTAGTACCTCAGATCTCTTTATACAAGGACTCTGTGCAGCCGCAGAATTCTTTGGGTTTTAACAGTTTCAGAAATACAGAGGTTATCAGTATGCGTAGCTAGAAAATTAATATTCTTTTTTCTTCCCTATGGTTAAGACATTTCTGGAAATATTTGAAAGCTGTATTTTCCACAAAACAGTCATCACATGCAGAGATCACAAACAATATTGTTTAAAATCAGCAAAAAGGTTAAGGAATGCACCTGGATATTCACGCACTACAGCTTATTCTTTTAGAATCTGCAAAGGCCAGCGAAGGTCCTCCAGAAGCAAGAAAGCTGTTAGAGCCTCATCACACTCACCCTTAAAAGCAAGTGAGATACCACCACCCCCCTTCTTTTTTTTTTGTTAAAAAAAAAAAAGTTTATCAGATATGAGGAAACGCTTCCTCCAAATCTGCTTTCAACCTGTTCACTAAAGAACTGCTACTGCACTGCAAATCACCTGCACTGCATGTACTTACCACTCACTTGCTTATCTACCTGAACTTCTGTTCTCCAAGTCCTTTTCTTCAAATGTACTCAATTAGATTAATCCTTTAATGCTACTATTTAATCCTGCTCTTGGACGTAAGGGGGTCCCTTCCAGGCCAGGTCTAGGGTTTTTCCATAATTTCCAGCAGGATTCTCAAAACTCAGTGCTAGAAGCAAGAGCTGCAAGATCTGTCCTGCCGGTCCAGGAGACCTCCAGGACGCAGTTTCCTGACTCACCTCTGCCTCCATCCTCATTCCTCCAGACAGAAACCCGATGCTGCTCTACACTGATCACTGAGTTCAGCCCCAGGAAAGTTTCCCACTCCATCATTTTTCTCCCAGTCTCCAGACTGTTAACGCAAAGAAGAATCCACTGCCATAGCCCATACCTCGTTTAGCCGTACAAACAGGTATTTTCCCACGCAGACACTGCCCAAGCTCTGAGCTCCTGCACCCTGCAAAGCCTCCCAGCCACCTCCACCTCGTCTCTCGCCCTCTCCCGAAGAACAGGTTAGCTCCAGGTTCATCTCCTCTTCCTTAGCGATGCACAGCCCACAGCATCCACCGCTTTTTTCAGCGTACCCAACAACTGCACGTATTCTGCACTGCTGTCCCAGAAGCGGACAGCGCAGTACATTTTCTAGCATGCCACTAGATATCTTGGTATCTGTGGATAGCTCATGTTTTGTCTTTCATCTCCACCACTTACTTCTAGTGCATAACATCACGCCCAAGTCCACTCTTTTGGGCAGCACTGATGACTGTATGCAGCCTTCACGTGGGTGGGCAAGGAAATGGAGCAGTCCCATTCAGTCCCTTCAGCCCTAAATTTCCCTCTGAATTTTTCAGAAGTTTGTGCGCATAAACAGCATACAAAACCCCACAGGAATCATTCTCCAAGGTGACTGAAAAATGCAACACAATAGTTGCTAGCGTATTGCAGCAGCCTATCAAAAATGCTCTCGCTTACTGAAAAGTACATGCACAAGAGCCCATTTTTAGCACATACAAGAGGGGACAACTAAATCAAAACAAACACCAGTACCAACTCTTCCCTGCAATTTGCTTTCAGTCTTCACATTCTGCAGTCATTCACATTCACCAGCCATTTCCATTTTATTCTTTTCATATTCAGTTACATATTACCTTAACGTGTGCAAAAACTAGGATGGCATTAGGTTTGACACTGCAGATCAGGAGTTTTCTCACGTCTATTTGGGAAACTTCAATTGTCTGTCTGTAACCAAAGCCACTTTTGTTTTAAAAATTTTAAATGTTAAAAATTTTTTACACTCTCCAAACAGAATACAGTACCAGATCGTTCAGTTATTTATGACCCTGCCTCCACCCACTCCCCATCAGCATACTCTATATGAGCACCGCTGCAACAAATAACTATCACACTTCTGCTGCTTCCAAGGCAGTCACAAAAGGAAGCCAGAGAAGTCCGCCTATCACTCACATTACAGACTCTTGTAGGAAAATTCAGATTAACATCACACTTTGAAATGAAAGGATTATTGTCTGGAATTAAGAACCAGAGCCAAGCTTGACAGACAGGCTGTATGGCAAAAATATAGACATGGCAAACATTTTATTCTAAGACAAAAAAAACCCCAGCACATCAGGCAAATGAAGACTGAAGATAGCACTCATTTTGTCAGCACAGAACAAAGGAGATCCTGTGAAGTGCATGAGCTGTCTCCTTTTGGGGCTGGAGCCCAGCATTCTGTTAAAAAAAAAAAAAAAAAAAAAAGATACTGGTTGCCAATTGTTAGGAGCAATACTCATGATCCTGCTTTCCAGTTCTCACTAAACGAATTTTACGTTTAAATCCAAATAAAAGAAAATTAAAGGAGACTGTACCCTTCCGCAACTGGAGCTGGACCTACCAGTATTAACCACAGCAGAGGTGGGACGACACAGTCCACGCCAGCAGCCTGTGCGCTGCCTCACACGCTGCGTTCATCGAACCGCAGCAGCCCAGTCTCCACCCCACATAATCACGACTCCACAACGATAAGGGTCCATAGTAGAAAGAAAGAATCCTGTTCCCAAGAAAGCTATTGGGGGGGGGGGGGGGGAAGGTAGTCTTTTGTTTAGAAGATGCTGGTACCCAGACATTTGCAATTGATGTCCTGCTACTTGTCTACAGAAAATTATTGTGGTGGAAGATGGAAGCATCTTGGTATTAACTGGCTATTCAGAATGATCTGCTTCTATCTCTATTTCAGGCACACCAATGAATGGCTTAAAGTCAGGAAGTTCAATAAAGAACGAGATTTTTATGATCATTTTGATACTCACAGTGGCACAACAATCACCTTTTAATGCCAAAATGGACACATCTGGGCTTTAACTTGGAGATCTTGTGAAGCGCACATCACCATGGTGGCTGTTGTTGCATACTGTTGGAGCACAACCTTGTCATACACACATCCGAGCCGCTGTACCTTCATTACGTTTCCACTGCAGTTTCCAAATTTCAGCATAACTAAAAGTCTGTTCTTAAGAAACAAGAGATTTTCCAGTTTCTGGTGCAGCAGTCCGCAAATTACAGCTCTTCAGAGTCCAACGGTAATGAAGGATACCTCCATTGTTTTGTGGTTGGTTGGTTGGGGTTTTTTTAAAGCTTCAAAAAGACTTTAAAACAGAAGAATCAAAGAATACCCAAGAGCCAGAGTGAACATACTACCTCACCATCATTTGGCCGAAAGCAGCATTCTCTGATGACATGCACCTTCTCTATAATCAGCACCCTGAAAAACTATCCCCTACTCTCCATGAGAAGTCAAGCACAGCAGTACATGCCCCCATTATTTAGATATATTATTCTAATTTCTAAAACCAGAATAAAAGCAGATACAGATCTTTGGTGTTTTGCAACACTACCCTCACACCTCCTCTCTGCACTTGTCAAAGGCTTCAGGTGGGAATGAAACACTAACTCACCTTTGCTGCAGGCTATGAAAATAAATCAACACATCTGAGACAAGATAACAAAAGATCACACCAAATAAAGTCCAAGGGCCACAGGAGGACTCACTTAACTGCATGACCTTAAAAACCTATAAAGCTTGGAGCCACGTAACTGGGTGAAAAGGGAAGGAAGCAGATGGGAAGATAGTTATACAAGTGGTTTACCAGAAAAATTAAAGAGCACAAGACTTCATGCAATACAGCACGCATACCTCATTATGTAGATACAGTTTAATTAAGAACTTTCTAACTACTATGGTAATGGATCCAAAAGAGACTCAGGGCATATAATTTAAGAAGATAATACCGCATATTACATACATAAACAAAGTCTGTGGCATTTAGAAATTCCACGCTATTGTTGACAGGAGTCAGAAGCCAAAGGCTTGCATGCCGACTCCGCGGCTCTCACCGACTGCCTGTAATCTGCACCAACTGCTTCAGTCCAAAACAGTTAAAATCAACACACAAGAACATTCAGGGAAAAAAAACAACCACCCTCATGTCTATTAAACTGAGAGAAGACAAGAATTGTTTGGAAGTTTATAGTGAAAACTAACAGCGTGAACTTCACGATACAGGTCCTGCAAAGGCTCAATACAGAACTAATCAAGAAGCTCTAAGTCCAGACCTGTTGTTTCACTTCTTGCCAAGTAAAATCTCTCACTGGACTCACTACCTCTTATTTGTGGCACTCCCAAACTCAATGAACCTCTCACTAAATATCAGTTTGAAATAAGCATTGACAAAATTAAGTGATCTATGATCTGATGTAACTCAATCTGTACACACCCATGAACACAAACTGGAACTAATCTGGTATCAACCTTATGAAGGGCCAAGTGTTTAAAAAAAAAAAAAAAAAAACCCAAAGAAAAAAACAAACCAACCCAAAATTCCTGAGGTAAACAAACATGGGCTCTTCTGCATGCACTGCAGAGCTCAGCCTGACCTCTAAACAGAGCAGCCTAACTTCTAGGGGAGACGACCATTCAACTTGTTGCAACAGTTAATCAGAAGTGACTGGGTTTGATAACATTACAGAGCAGACACTAAGCTCTTGACTTATCTTTTTGCTTTGATAACAGGTTAAGCAGTTTATCTACATTGCATTAAAATATTTCCTTACTGTTCACCAAAAAAAAAAATCCATGTCCCCCTCTTCAAATACTGAGAAACAAAAATAGCACCAGCATCTTACACATTACCCAAACCACTCATTATTTTATCTAACTTAAACACATTCTGCCTTCTCTGTTTTTCCAAGGGCAATTCTCCCAATCTCTTCAGTTTCTCTTTGTATAAAAGTTTTTGAGAAAGAATCATCATCATTCTTGCAATGTCCTTTTAACCAGTAAGTAAAAACCATCACATACCATATTAGAGATTAAGCAAACCAGTAGTTTACTGGACATTCACTAGTTTTCCACCATTCTGTTTCTTATTCAACTCACACAGACCCTCAAGGAAAAAAAAAGTGGATATAGATTTATTTGAAACGTGCAAGGAAAAGTCCAACACAAAAATGTATTTTCATCATTTCAATTACGTGCCAGAAAGTCCAAATAAAAGAATCTGTCCCTCCACCTACAGCAATAGCTTCAACACAGAACTACAATAGCTGAAATAAAAAAAAAATAATTAAATCTCCAACTGCACTTGTGTTTGGGACCTATATCAATTCTCGCGAGTGACTTGGAAAGCACTAGCTTGCTTACTGTTGGGTCCCCACCAACAGAGTCTCACCACATAAGTCTCTTTCTGAGAGATTAAGAAAAGCTTCCAATAAAGCACCAGGGGATGTTACTATAGTTGGAGATCTTCAATTATATCATTTTTTGTTGTTGTAATTAAGAAGTTAGACACTGCCTAACAGTGACATTCAGTAGTTTCTTTTTCTCATCCAAACCACATCCTATAAACAGGAAAAAATGAGTATTTGGAAACACTCCAAATTACCACTGAAACAGACAGCCCTGCTCTGCAGAATAGGCTTCTCTCAGATTTCCGACTGTAGCCGTATCATAAGAACAGAAGAGAGAGGACAGCAAACAAACAAACAAAAAAAAAACCAGTGCAAGATCAATCCATTAAAACTGGGTACCACTTTGGCATTAGCACATGCTGCCAGCTCCAGGAGAGCTGGGCTGCACTAGCCGGGCGGCCAGGCTGGCACAAGCAGCCCCCAGTGTCCCGCCACCTCAGTCTGCCCGTACCTGGAGTCTGGTCCTGTCAATTACAAAAAAATTTTTAACAATCAAATTTGTATGTTAGTCCAACAACCTAAAAACCGCTGGCATATTTTCCAAGTCCTGCATAAGTCAAATAGGTAGGTTTAATATCTGGGTTGAGCAGCATTCCCAAGGGAGCACCCAAATGGCATGCAAAACAGCTTTTATGCAGGAAATAACTGACATTTTCTGGACAAAAAAAAAAGTAAACTCTCCTACCACCACGAGAGACGAGCAACAGTTTCTTAATCTGAAGACTGATGTTCAACGTGCCATGCCTGCGCTCCCTTCCCCGTGTCTGCCATTAGAGTCAATTGCCGCCTTGTACACCTTTCTGCTATAAAAAGAAACCCTATCAAATCACACAGAGTTTGTCCTAAGCAGGTTTTAGAGCCCACTGCAGGTCCTGTGCTGATGAAACAGACGGCACCATTCAATAAAAAGCCAGGAAGATTCAACCACAGAGATCACAGACTTCAAAATAAGAGGGATTAAAATAAAAACTTGAGGACAGAATGCAATTTTGCTGCAGGCAATGCACCAGGTAGAGCTCAGCTGCGATGCTTGACACTGTTACTCAGCTGATTTGATGTTTAGCTGGTCAAGTTTGGCAGCGAATATGCAAGAAACCTCCGCGGAGCTGTACCTGGTAGATCCTCTAAGACAGCCCAGTGGAGACCCCAAGCCTCACCTCTTGGCAAAGGGCACTGCAGGGCTGGACTGGCTTTTTTGTTGGAGCAGGGCATGAAATCCAGGTCACACCCCCAGCGGATAACTAAAGCACACGGTCCAGAACATCTCTTTCGCTCACTAGAAGGATTCTCACTCCATCAAGATTCCTGTAAGACTGTCCTCTAAAACATTCCCGTGTAGTTTTAATGGCATACAATTAACTTCCTACAATTAGGACACGCAGCTGCTATCTAGTTTTGAATTGCCATACTGCACCTCAGAGGCAGCTGTAAAAGCAATCAAAAAAAAAAAGTGTAGACTGCAGTCATACTGAAGACACTAGCTCCTACTACTCTTAAACTGGATTTTTATTACCAAGGGCTTTTGAACATACACTTGCACAAACCAAATTATTAAAGTTTAGTTGTTTTCTGTGTTTTTTCTATGCATTAGACATCCGTATGTAGATGTCATTACAGAAAAAGTTGCCTCACTATTTTTAACAAAACATTTGCAGTCCTGCAGCCCATTCTTCAAAGTACTCTAAAAATCATGACGTATATTAACAGACTTAAAAGATTTGTGCTATGTAAAATAAGAATTAGAAACATGTAACAAAGTTTGCTTTAAACGTTTAAGTTCAAGAGGAAAAATTATGAAAATTAACTAAAAGATAGCAAACGACTTCATATGTAAAGAAAGCCTGAGCTGCATAGCTACTATAAACAACTCAAAAAGCAGATTATTCATCCATCAATATGTACCATTTGGGAAATACTGAAACAACATAAGCATATTTTTTTCAATATTTGCATATAACAATATACAAACATTGAACTCCGTTTCATACGCTCCCCACTGCAAGATATAATGTCCACCCATACATTACCATAGCTTCAGGAAAATGAAACGTTATTACACATTTGCTTTTGCAATTTAATTGATTACTTTGGATAATGGAATGTAAAAGGAACCTTTGACTTCAATCCTAATTCCATCCATATAATTTAAGATCACATTATGTACACGTATACTACAAGCTATAAAAGCATCTACAGATTTTACGTATTTAAGCAATTGTCAAAGGCCAATTACACAGCATATTTAAAAGAGGAAGTTTGCAGAAATCTCGAAGGGAAATGGGAACTACTAGGGAAAGGTGGCACTAAATGAACAATAAGGCAAAAAAAAGGACACAATATATGTTGCTGACTTTTTTTTTTTCAAACTCTAATCAAATACCTTATCTTGATTTTCCCCCTCACCAAGAGGAGAGAGGATTTAAAATCATACACGGTCAAGAACCAAGAAGAAAATCTACTTTAAAGCCCCCTTTGAGTAACTATCCATTTTTAAAGCACAAAGTTCCATTTTTCTGAAATTTCTCAAAATGACACTATTACCAGCAGCTCTAAACACACTCTCCCAAACACCATCAAGCAGACTGATGATTTCACCAAAAGATGTTTGAATTTACGCTTCACCAGTGTCACATGCTGAATTCCCTACACGCTGCTGCAGTCCAACATGCTGAACAGCTGCACCGAGCCTGGCACGAACCTTAGAAATGTAGTCATGTCTTTCAGTACCTCAATCTATTTTTCATATTGCAGGTGTCTCTATCGGTGCTGAAACCAGGGCTGGCCGTACTAGCAAAGTCAATACGTGCATATAAGGAGACTTAAGGCAATGGCTTATGACACTCAGAACAGTTTATTCCCTTTCCCCTCCCTGAAAAAAAAAAAAAAAAAAGAATTCAAGCAAGGTAAGAATTCCTCCTCTGCACGGTTTGAAGGATCCAAATGCAAAATTTGAGAAGAAAAGTAGTCAGCTGACTCATACCAGCAAACAAAATTCACGCTGAAGTCACTGTGCCGCAATTAATATCAGCATGTTTAAAACACAGGCAAGGGAAGGTGCGACCAGTCCCATCACAACCGTTCGTACGTAATGGCTAAAGCATTTCTAGAATTAAAGCTTATGTACACAGAAGCAGATCATGTTTCAGCCATAACCGACCACAGCCCGCTTTAAAAGTTTTTTATTTATCAGATGTAAAAACAACACCCAGACTTTTAAAATACACGTTATCTGAACGGCAACATAACAGAGCACCGCTGTGAGGAGGCTGCAAGAGAAAAGACTGGATGCAATTCAAAATTTAGGACCTGTTACAAGAACAACCCGTGCCTCTCCTGCTTGTTCCGCTCCCCACTTCCTATTGTTCTGCTGTTCGGCAAGTGATGCCATGTCATGGGCGAAGGAAACCTAAATGACAGTTTGCTAGATCTTTCTTTAAAACACTTGTGCAAAGAAATTCATTTACTCAGGTCTGCACTGAGAACCGGTGACACATAAAAGCTCTTTTAAGGCATTCTAAAGCCCGGAAAGGACCGGCAGACTTCGGTTCCTGAAGCAGCCAGCAAGAATGCCCAAAATGGTGACTACAAGTAATAAATCAGACAAAAAAAAGCATTACCAAGGAAAAAGAATCGGACCCTCTTCCACGCAGCTGACGGTCAGGCTGAACACGGGTAAGCGGCTACTCGTTTGCTGACGACGAAAACCCGCTAACTCGAGCGTTTTCCTCAACTACACAATTTTCTCCCCAAAACCCGCTCGTACCGAAACGAAGGCTCCGGCACCGCGCCGAGGGGACGGGGAACGCTCGGATCGACCGGCGGGGACCCCAGCACCGTCCGGACGGCAAAACGCCGGGTTTAACCGGGGCGGGCGGCAGGAGCCACGGCCCCGGGAGGGGTAGGGAGGGCAGGGGACGGAGAAACGGCGGCATTAACGGGGGAGGGGGGACGGACGGACGGACACGGGGCCGTGGGGCCGGGGCAGGCGGCGGGCCAGGAGGGTCCGGGGGCAGGAGGGGCGCGGACGGGGCCGGGAACCGGGGTTGGGGGGGAGGCGGAGATGCCGCGTTGGGGTCCGGGGGAGCCCCCGCTCCTCACTCACCCGTCCTTGCGCTTGGCTTTGTAGACGTGCCCGTAGGTGCCCCTGCCCACCTTGCAGCCCTCGTACTCGAAGAGGTCCTCCACCCGCTCGCGTTCCCCGGTCAGCTTCACCTTGAAGTCATAGTCCATCTTCAGCGCCCGCCGCGCCGCGCCGCCCCGAGACCGCCCCGACAGCCGCGCTCCCCGCCGCGCCCCGCCGCGACCGGGCAGCGGCAGCAGCAAGAGGAGGAGGAGGAGGAGGAGGAGGAGGAAGCCCCCGAGCCGCCCCGCGGACCATCCAGGGGCGGGCGGGCGGGCGGGCGGGCGGCGGCGGGGCTGCTCCCTTCCCTCCCGAGCCCCGTCCCCCGGCTGCTCCCTCCCCGCCCCGCCAGCTAGCGGCACAACAGCCGGTCTCCCCGGCGGAATACGGCGGCCGCGCTGCCGCAAAGGAAACGTCGCAAACCGCGGGCACCTCCCCGGCCACGGGCGCGGCGGGCAGCGCACCACGTGGAAGGCGGCGGGCTGCGACCTCCGCCAGAGCCCCGCCCCGCCACCCGTCCCGGCATGCCTCGCGGGGGCGGGAGCACGCTGGGAGTTGTAGTACGGGAGGGGAAGGAGGCGGGACGGGAGGGGCGCGGCGCGATGCATGCCGGGAGTTGTAGTCTTGCCCGCGCGAGGCACGCTGGGAGGCGTAGTCTTCAGCCGGAGAGGTGGCGCGCTGCCTGCCGGGAGGTGTAGTCCAGGGACGGGGCGGGGAGCGGGCCGCGGCGGGGCTGGGGAGAGCAGCGGGCCGGGCTCGGTCCCCGGCCGGGGGTAGCGGGACTGGCAGAGGCCGTGTGTGGGGTTATTCCCCGGAACGGGCTTCCTCGGCTGGGCTGGCGGCACCGGGCGCAGCACAGGGCCCTCACCCGCGGGCGGGGCAGCTGGAGCTGGGGCACGGGGCCTGCGATCAGCCGTCGCCACAAGCAGCCGGTTGTTGTCATGGCGGGGTCGGTTACGGTGACTGTTGGGGTCCCCAGCTTGCTCCAGACTGGCGAGGGCAGAGGCCGTTGGTCCTTGCCGGCTCTACCTGCCAGACCGCCTGTTAACAGCGCTGGAATTAAGACAATTCCACGACTTCGGGCATAGACACGGACAGATACCGCAGCGCTGACGAACCTTCTCTGCGCGGCTGCAGAGACAAATCGGGATCACGGGGCCTGGTATTTAGTGCAAAAGCCGTTACGTTTAGCAAGGCGTGTGACCAGTAACCGGGCGCTTTCCAATTCCTCTCCTTGGCTGACAGAGCCAGAGTTACCAAGCCAAGACAAAGCCAGCTGGTCATTTTATAGGATAGAGAGCTTGTAACTAAACTAAAGCTACAGCAATCTTTCTAATTACAGCCTGGCTTTTGGCATTTTCGGTAATCATGCACCTACGCTTCACATTTCATCTCAAGACTGCAATGCGGGTAAGTAAATGAGCACTCGGATCCCTAACTTAGGGAGAAAATATCATAGAATGTGGGGGCTCCTGAAAGAAGAAACGTTTTCTGGAACCGTCTGAAAGCACCTCCATTTTAATTTGCAAATCTCCATTTTCATTTGCACATTAAGGTTAATTCCTGAAAATTGGGGGTAGGGGTGTGTCAGCCTCCTGAGCTGGTATCACCCAATCAGACTGATGTCAGATACCCACAGTTTGACCTTGCTATGGTATGTTGCTATGTAACTGTTAGAGATATTAGATAAAGCAATTAGGCACGTGTTAGGAAAAATACCTGCAATTGGTAGAAGCGGCAAAACTAAGTTTTATTTGCCCAGCAACCCAACTAAATTACACAAGAATACTGCCTGGCGACTCACTAGGGCAATCAACCAGAAACAGCTCCGGGCAGCCCAGCAGCCCGTAAAGATCAAACAGTCTGGAAGATGCCATCCACCTCATAAAATTCATCCACCTCAGCCCAGAGCAGAGCAGCACGACTCTGCCTTCAGGGGCACCTGGCTTTGGGGACTTCCAGGGACGCCTGGGACCAAGCTTGCACGGTCAAACCCACCACAATCAGCACCTCCTGCCTGCCGACAGCCCTCAGTCCTGTCAGAAAGGAGGGGGGAAGTAGAAATAACCACTCTTCTGTAACTTTGTACTCTTCTTTCTATTATTAATCACTCTTTCACGGAGGCAATAAATACCCAAACTCCTTCACACAGATCCAATTATTGCATGGTAATTAATGGGCGAGTTTAGTCTGTCCTGACCTAAAACACTGCAGGGGGTGGGGGAAGAACAATGTCTGCTTAGAAAGAGAAGAGGACATGAAAAAAACCAAGAATACAGTGTCCAGACTCATTTTTCTGAGGACCTGTGCTATGTTTTACATGTTTACATAAACGGCTGGGAAAGAATTCCATACTTTGACTAACTCTGAGAAGTCAAAACCACAACAGAAGTCACTTTTCTTCTCTTTCAGACTTTGGTCCTTTTGTAACAATGTTTAGAAGTCTGCTTTTCTGCAAATGTTTCTTTCATTAGTTTCTCATAACATTTGGATTATATGACTTCCAGATCGAGTGTAACTGTAAATATGCTGCTTCTTCACTCTGTTTTCACTTCAGGTATTTGTATTGCGGGCAACGTTCAATTTTACTAGTTCAGATAGATGGTCCCCACGTCATAAGAGATTTGAAACAGAAGGCACACCTTGATTCTTTGATGATGAAGAAATGAATATTGACACTTCAAGGTCAACTTTTAATTCTGTTTCATGGAAAGTTGCATGCTTTTTGTGCTTTATTTTAAAATTCTGTCACTGTATAATATAATTTCAAGAAAAAGTTTAATTTTGGCATCCATTTTTAAAAAGAAAGACACGACCAGGTCATGATCTGCTATTCTTGACTCTCAGGTTCCCAGAGTGGCCTTTTTAATTGATAGGATTTCTTATCTCTTACTGCTTGTTTTGTATTCCCTCCTTTCATGCTGTCTCAGAAATCCATTTAAAAATGCCTAACCCATCCTGCTGGATTTGGCTCTTTGGAGCTTTCCTCCTTCTCTTTTGTCCACTAACATTTATGGCTCGCTTTCGTATCCTTCTGTTCTGAGTTTGTGTAATTTCTAACGTTTCATGTACAGACACACTTTTGAAATTTTTTTTTGTTTGAAATCACCACACCTGTGAAGAAAATCCGAGTTCTCCATAGGGAAGTATTAAGCAGACGCTGCCTGTTGAGGCACAGCAGCAGATAAAGCACGTTCTGTACCCGAGCTGGAGCAGAAGTACCGAAAGCAAACTTGGTTTTGTTGCGTGTGTGTGTGCATGCTAATGGCCACAGTGTTGGTGTGAGAATCAGAGTTGTGAAGCAAAGCTTACAGCTGGGGAACGTACAATGGGCTACTCGCTCTGTGTTTTGCAGTCTTCTTAAATAGAGAAAAAGACCCACAGAAAAATGTCTCTCATGTCTTTGCTTTCTCATCTTTGTATTTTATAAGTGGATAACCTACAGTGGTCAATCACATCCCCATGCCATTAGAATGCCTGCTTGCTCCACTTACTAATTTGCCAAATTTGAACATACTTTTGCTTTTCAGAGAATTTTTCATGTAAGAGTAGCTACCTGCTAAAAGTTTTCCATATCCCCAAAAGGCACATTCTTCAGCATTGTGACTAAGGTGTTCCCAGCTTGGTATTGAGTGAAAAAGGGCCAGTCCTGCTAAGTGCTATACACTTTCCACTTTTGCTTAGACAAATGAAAACTGAAGGCAAGAGACTAATGTGTGGGGTTTTTTCTATTCTGTGTGTAAAGAAAAACAATCATACTTGCACAGTTTGAGTATTTTCCAGAAACCTTGCAGTTGTTAATATGCAGATGAGTTGGTTAGCTGAATACTGGCAGCATTTAAGAGTGCAGTTTACTTACAGCAGGTGAGTAAAGTGCTGGTTCTGCAAAGAGTTTTGTATGTAAAGCACCGTGGTGGTTTTTTATTTTGCACTTAACTGTACTTTACTGTAAAATCGATCAACTACTATAAAGTTGATCAGACTAGTGATGTGCTTGAGCTAACACGGCATCCTAGATTCTGGCAGGAGTGCAAGTTATTAACAATCATACATCAGTTCTTTGGATCCAGGTGCTGTACAGGAGAGTCGTGCTTGCATTCAGTGAAACATCTGTTTGCCAGACTCAGGACCACCTACAGTAACCGTCAGCCTGATGGTTTTATGCTCCCAAAGAAGCCAGAGAATCAGTTCTCAAGAGCCTTGGCAGACCTTGAAAATTCAGCCTACGAACGCCTGGTTACTTTTGTTATTGAAAAGAGCCCTACCTGAGGGGAAAGAAACCCTGATAGTGAATATTATTTTATTGCTTTATATTATTTCAGTAAACAGAATCATACAAATATTCAGGCTGGAAGGGGCCTCTGGATGTTATCTAGTTCAATACCCGGCTCAAAGCAGGGCTGCTCTTAAATTCAGGTTGCTTGAGGCTTTGTCCGCTCAGGTCTTGAAAACCTCTATGGAGGGAGATTCCACAGCTTCTCTCGACCTGACTGTCCTCAGGGTGAAATTTTTTGTCCTTCTATCAGTAAAAATCCTGGCGCTCTCTTCTCAGTAACCTCCTTGTTGGTACTGGCAGGCTGCCCCTTCTCCCAGCTGAAGAAACTCTGGTGCCCACAGCCTCTCTCACATGGCCGGTGCTCCAGCCCACGACCGTCTCAGTGCTCTTGGCTGAACTCACTCCAGTTTGTCAGTAATTTTCCGTATCAGGATTGTTCTACCGGAGACCCCCAAACTGGGCATCGTATTCCACATGCAGGCGAACAAGAGCCACATAAGGGGAAATAATCACTTCCCCATCACTTCCCGATAATCCGTTGTCTGTGTTCCTCTTTACAGTGCTGTTAGCCTTCATGGCTGCCAGGGTGCACTCTTGAATTCTGTTTAACCGCTGCCCACCAGGACGCCCCATCCTTCCCAGCACATTCAGTATTGTCCCAGAGGGCTGGTCACTCCTAGAGGGAGGACTTTGCATTTGTCCTTGTTGAACTTTGTGAAGTTCCTGATGGCCCGCTCCTCCAGCCTGCCCAGGTTCCTCTCAAGCACATCAACTTAATGTCACCACTTTGGTGTCATCTGCACGTACTAAGATCCAGTTTAAAAAAACTGATTATGAGGTTCTGCCTTATATAATATCAAGTAATGAAATATGATAGAATAAAGTTACTTTCTAAAGAACTTAAATGACTGAACAATCAAATTAAAACCAGGGTTACAGATTTTCTGTTATTACAAAACTTAGTAATTGCCTGAGGTTTGCTGCCCTCCATAGGCTATTTTTATTATTTTTCCAAAGATAGTATTTTACTGTGGATGGAAAGCATTGCGACAGTGCAGTAACAATATTCCAGGAAAGATCTACTATTGTTATTTGTATTAACAACACAGCATAAAATAAACAAATACCGTACTTAGTTACAGTGTACTGTTGTGAAACATCAGTACGAACAGGACGTGAACACAAAATTCTGCATTGGAGGACAGGTCAGTGGAAAATAAACTAATTCAGTATAAGGTTTCAGTATGGAAATACAGGTTTATTTATCTATCTAAAACATAACCTTCTTCCGGGTGAGCAGCCCATATGTGGGCTTGATACCAGAGAGGATGGTGTGTTTGACTATGGAATAATAATTACTAAAAACAGACTATGAGAGGTAAAGATTTCAAAAACAGGACAAAAAATAATTGTGAGAACAGACTTTTCAAGGGAACCAGGCACTATTTTATACACTCTGACTTGTATTAGGAAAGTAAAAGTGATCTTTAGGAAGGACATATTTTAATTGCTCCAGGCAAAGGAAATCATATTACAATACTAATTATTCATACTGTGGCAAGGAATGTGAATAACGATGAGGGTTCTATTTTTTTAATACAGTGAGCAGGAAGGAGTAGTCCTTGGTCTGCCCTCAGAGCTAAAACTGTGTCCCAACGGTCAATTTGTCTCCTGGAAACCATGTACTGGCACAAAAGGAGAGTAAACTAACACGGAACCTAAACGTAACACTTGTGTAAACTCTTTTTTTTCTCAGCCAGAATAAAGAAATCCTGGGGTGCCTGGTTGAAGTAGGGAGTGGAGGTATCTTCCTGGACACTGGCCCTGAGCCCTTCCCACCACCTCACTCATTAGTGAGGGTTTGCCTTTGCATCGAGACCAGTTGCACAAAAAATACCCAACCTTTGTTTATGCCTGCAAGCAAGTTCGAACAGAAGTGTGAGCAGTTCAGATATTCTAGGGATGAAGTGCTTTTACATATTTAAAGCATCCTTCTTGTGAAATCCTCTCATTTTGCTGATTTGAATAGTTTATGTAAGATGTGAAACATGCTCCTGTCACAGCCTGCCAGCTTCTGCCATGTGTTGAAAAAAATCTGTAGAAGCAACTTAGAAAAGAGAGTTTGTGGATGCTATCAGCATATCGGCAACTAGCATATGTGAAATTTGTAAAAGGCTTCACATCTTGTGTGAAAAACTTCTAAGGCTCTGCAAATTGAAATTACTAAAATCACAGCTTGAAACCCAAGTTTCTGTGACAGCACTAAGCAATTAATGGTTTATTTTAAAAAATTAAGAAGGTGAAGGGAAATTCCTGCAAAAGGAAAGGTAAATAGAAAGGAAGGAAGGAGAGGCAGATAGTGATGGAAAATGGGAGAAGCGCCCCATTTAAAAATGCAGGCCTAAGAAGGTGAGAGCAGGGGAAAAGGAGTGATTAAAATCTTGTTCCTTAGAAGTACCAAACTGCTAACTGAAGCTGCAGTCTTACGCTGATTGGGTATAACATAATAATGATCATTGATATTATGAGTTTAGTGAAATCCTCTTTGTGCGAGTTTATCTACCTTTACAGGTAAGGCTGACACCCACCAGGGTGGTGATAACCACGCAGATTTTGACCAACAATGGGCTTGCTAACGGAACGCCGTACCTGAAACGACTTCCATTACGTGCTTAAAGTGAAAAAGGACTGTGGAGAACGGCAAGTTAGGCAAAACGAAAACCCCCAAAGCTTTAGCGAGAACACGCGAAGGGAGAGCGCACACAGCACCGAGCAGGGACCTTGCGGGCTGCCAGGGGACCGCGACAGGACCAGCTGAGGACGGCGGGCTCCGCCGGCCAGGATCCGCCTGAGGAGCGGCTGGAGACGAGGACGGGACGGGAGAACGCTGGTGCTTTGCCTTTTCCTCAGGGTGTTTGCGCCCGTTAACCCCACAGCCGCTTCAGAGACCTGAGCCGCAATCCGCGGTTCTCGGCGGACGGCGGCGAGTGACTCCGGCCTGCTGGAAGGGGAGGACAGCGGGTGCCCGGGGGGGGTGGGGAAGCAGCGGCCCGGCGACAGGGACGGAGGGAACGGGTCGGAGAGAATAAGCCGGAGGCGTCGCCGCCTCAGGACGGAGCGACCTTCCCGCTCTCGCCAGCCTGCGCGCGCGGCGGCCGTTGACCCCGCCCCGGCGGCCCGCGGCCCGCCCAACGCCCGCCCCGCCCCGCCGCCGCGCGCATGTGCGGGAGGGGCGGGGCTTGCCGCCGGTCGGGGCCGCCCTCGCGCCCTCGGAACCTGCGCTGGCGGCTGCCGGCAGCCGCCCGGACCGCAATCGGGGCTGGAGCGCGTCGCTCGCACACCCAGGGGTCGGTTTCGTTCCGGCGTTAGGCGGCGGTTGGTCCTGCCGCCGAGGAGGGAGGGGGAGCGCGGAGCTGGGCCGGGCCCGGCCGGCCGGCGCCGCGGACAGCAGGGCAGGGACGGGCTCTGGGGTCTCCCCGGCTGCGCTCTGGGCAGACTCCCCCGGGGCTAGGCGGCGGCATGGACGCCTCCCCGGTTTGTCGCAGCGGGTGACGCCGCTCCCCGCCGGGCAGGGGGAGCCGGGGGGGGGTGCGGGCGGCGCTGGAGGGAGTCGACCCGACCGGCGGCGGTTAGTGGCGGGGCGCGAGCGGGGAGTCTGGGGAGGAGAGAAGCAGGAGGACATGGGCTGCCCTGCCCTGTTGTGATTGGTCGGCGGCCGCGAGCTGGCCCGGTGATTGGGCGGGAGCCGTGTCAGTCACTCCCCTCATCCTCCCCTCCCCCAGGCGTTTGGCAACAGGCGCTGTCTGAGGCGGCGGGGGCGGCCGGGCCGGGGGGCTCGGGGCTCCCGGGGCTCCCTGCTCCCGCCCGGGTCCCCCCGCGGCTCCCCTGCTCCCCCAGGCGCCGGGCCCGGGCCGTGGCCTCCCCTGGAGGTGGGCCGGAGAGCGTGGGCCCGGCGCGGGGCTGGGATCTGCAGGCCTTGATACTGGCCGGGGGGGCGGGCGGCCTCAGGCTCCGGGCTTGGATCGTTTTGGGGTGTCCCTGCGGCCTGTTTCTGAATTAGCTTCGGATTCTTCCTTTGTCTGCCTTGCCTTCCTCCTCCCCTTCTTCCCTAGGCTCTGTGGGGTTTTCTTTCTGGGTTTGTTGGGTTTCCCCCCCCCCCCCCCTTTTTTTTTTTTCCAATTCGGTGAGATCATCTCTCCTGGAGTCTGCAATGTGACAGAAATATTAAATAGCCCTGTCGCTCGGGGAGGCTTCCTCATCTAAACTCCGTAGTCGTCTCGCTTGCAATCAGGTGGTAGTCTTTCCGAAGATGAGTACCTAATTGAATTGGGGGCAGCAATTCATGGAAAGAGGCCAAAACCTAAAAGCATAAGGTATATATTGCTTAGATAAAAGCAGGTGTAAATCTTCAAGAATGGGCCAGAGTAACTATGAATTAAAGACTAAAGGAGTTAGTCTTAGGTTGAAAATTCTAGAAAATGTAGATAAACTGTTGGCATGTGGCCCCTGTTCCTTTGCAAAGGAAGAGTAATCCTGAGTCATAACTGGATGTCGATTTCAGGTTTTTTACATCTTAGTAGTTAATACCCTTCAACTTTTCAATACTCTGAAATATTTTACGTGCCAAAGTACTTCACTTTGATGCAGTTAATACCCTTCAACTCTCACTACTCTGAAATATCCGAAGTGCCAAAGTACTTAGTTTTGATGGCGTTTGATAAATATGGATAGTAGTTGTCATCCGTGCAGTTATGTTAAACAGATGGGACAACCAAACACTTCACACTTCTTACTGTTTCTGAGTCATTTAAAGAGTGTGACTAATCATCCTACCATACAGTTGTCAACAAAACAGTATTTTTTTTCTACCACCCACGAAATCTGAAGAAGAGACTTCCAGATTTTCTATGGATGAGAAATGAAAAGTAAAGGTCCTCTCTTTTGAATAACAGTGAAAATTTAGATTGAGGGGGACTACACGTGATGGACTTTTCATCTTAAGAATTTATATGTCATTTTTTTCTCTGGAGCAATATAGTGATATACCCAAAAAGTCACTTAACTCACTATGACCATCGTCGGGCAAACAGTAACACGTTAGTTGTTTTAAGGTTTGCATCTAAATAGCAACCTTACCTGAAACTAAATGAATTTTATCTGTCCTCTTTCCCTTGCCTCTTGTGCCTGTGTTGAGCTGAGTTGTAAATCATTGAGGACAGAGGTGCTTTAATATTCAGTGCGGTATGGATTGGGCATTTTCATGATAATAGTCAAGTGACGGGTGTCATCAGGGTAATAATAGTGCTAACTGTGTGTTGCTGGTGGGGTGGGTGGGAATTGCATTTGTTTTGAGGAAACCAGGGTAGTAAGACAAAGAGCTGGCTGAGAAATTTGTGTTTAGAAATGTCATATGAAAAGTGACCCGATTTGAACATAGCCCGTGTGGGAAATGGAAGTCAGCAGTTACCTACAGCTGTGCGGCTGAGCCAAGAGGGCGACAGTAATTTTTAAACCCCCCAAAATATTACGGTAATAGAAAAAGCCTTGAAGGGGAGATACTCAGATTTGATTTCTTTTAAGTTAAAGAGCTGGGAGGGAAGTATTAAATACATCAAAATGCAGTATTTGACAGAGGAGGAAGATGAGTGGAAAGGTTGATTGGGACTAGGTGTTTAGAACTGTAGTTACCGGGGGGGGGGGGGGGGGCAGGGGGAAGATGGGGAGAGAAGTAGCATATGGGGTGGAAAATGAGGAGACCAAGAATGCATCAGAATGGATCCCACAAAGAACATAAGAAAGGTATATTAAATGTATGCCAGCTTCTGCTGTTGGCAAATACATTTTCGGATTCTTTTTATCTGTTGGCAGCATTGATAAAGATTTGCTCTTTCTTGAATGTATGTCGAACAGTTAGTTGGTTTGGTCTGTTTTCTCATCACCTTTCTTGTGAAGACTAATTACTGATTGGGAGTGTGCTGAGAATGCTGTTCTGTGTTTTCCCCATAATTCATACTTGAAGTGACTTCTATATGTTCATGAATTGACAAAAAAAAAAAAAAAAGGAAGTATTTACCCAATAATTTTCTCCTCACACACAGGCAGAATGGTGCCATACATACGATTGGATTTTTTGGCCTGGTGATCTCTTTAGAGAAGTGATCTCTTTTGCCAGGTGTCTGCCTCAGCAGGTGTTACAGATGGCTTTTATTAAACAGGAAGCCCCGTTGAAAGGATGACACTTGCTCTTCTTTCAAACTGAATGTTGAAGAACAGGTTTTCTTTAGAAAATAGAAAAGTTGGGGAGTGGTCTGAGAGCTGATCTGCTCAGGATTGAGTCCTAACCAGAGAGAGGTGGTAATGGGACAGAAGTCAATGAAGATGATGCCTCTTCCTGACACTGGAAGGTTATTCATGCCTTCTAATAGTGTGGTCCCACTGGTTGAATATTTGAAAAGTGATGAAGAACTGTGGGTAAAGTATAGCCCTTTCTCTTTTACACCAGTTCTCTGAAGATGAGTATCCCTTTGCTAGCTAATCCTTGGATTAGAGAGCACAAGGAAAGTATGCAAATAATGTAAGAATGTCAAAAGAGCCAGTTCCACCAAAAATGAATCTGTAGGCTTTGTGCTATGTGAGGGGTAGTACTGACGGAGATACTAATGTAGTCTTACCTGCTTATCAGTGAGTGTTTCAAGTGGAAGATAGTCTTCTCTAAGCAGTAGCTGTGGTTGTCAGGAGTCTACACTGGATAATTACAGTCCAGTAATTAAAGAACAGTGTTTTCAATGACATCTTATCTTTAAAAATACTCTATGCTGCTGTTGTGTTTTGCCTGGGAGAAGGGAAATACATTTTATGTTATTCCTTTAACTTTCTAGAATATCCTTATTTAGCTAAAAAATCTGTCATTGCTTTTTTATTTTAAAGTCACTGTACCAACTTGTACGTCCTTTCAGTGAGCAAAGGGGACTTCTAGCTGTTTTTCAGCAAGCTAGAAGCAAAATAACTTGCATAATAAACTACACTGTTGACTTGGCAAATAACATGGAGCTTGGCTCACCTTAATCATCTTTAGCTATTAATAAACTAATTTCATTGAAAATGCTGGGAACTCTTTACTGTAAATTAGGTAAATTCTTACTGTGATTGCTGTGCAGTCTAACCTTCTGGTTTCGTTCAGGACAACCTGGCATTATTATGGATCGCTCTCGGCACCATGCAGGAAATGGCAGTGAGCAGGCACCTTCACGAGAGCATAGTCATGGAGAAGATGAGAGACAACGACAGCTGGAGCGCCTCGGTAGGGAAGAAGCATATTACCAGTTCATTAATGAACTCAATGAAGAAGACTATAGGTTAATGAGAGACCGCAACCTGCTTGGCACCCCGGGTAAGATGCGGATACCTTCAGTAGAAAAGATGTAATGTGAAGTAACGCTACTGCTGTCAGGCACTGCATGTGGTTGTATGACTCAAGTAGCCTGATTTCTGTGGCTTTGTAGAAAGGAAAAAACCCTCCATTTCCATTCAAAATTAATGATGTTCAGTAAAAATTAACAACTTAAGTAGATATTAAAGCTGGAATAAAAATGTAACTCTTTCAAATGCACCATGTCCATATATAGATAATATCCAAACCCAAATAATTAACATTTGGTACACTAAAGTATATCTGTTGGTATGTGGCAATTTTGGGGGCCTCTGAGTTGTTCCTGGAAGTTGGCATGCTCTTGTCAGACCTTCAGCGTCTTTTTTTCCTTCCACCCCAGTACCTACTTCCTCTGTTATCTGTGTACCTGCGTTACAATCTTACACAAGTGCTGTTTTCTTTTTGGTTTCATTAATTTTACCTTATTTCTGAAGACTTCCATTCAAGATGGAAAATATTGTTATTTCTGCATGGCTGTGTTGAGCCAATAATAATGTCTTATCTAACAGTGTTGTTAAAATGTAACTTATTTCAGGGGAAATAACAGCAGAAGAGTTGCAGCAACGCTTGGAAGGGGCTAAGGAGCGCCTGGCATCACAGACTGATCTGGATAACAGAGAAGGTGAAAGTAGAACTGTTGGAGGTAAACATCATTCATATACATAGGTACACATAGCATTTGATGCATCAGTACTGTTCTGTGCAGCTATTTAAGAGAAATGCTGATAAATTTCAGTACCAGCCAGTTTTTGCATTGTGCCTCTGCATTGTTTGAAAAATATGAGAGATGTCCTAACAATATGAAAACAAACTTGAAATACTTCATGAAAACTGATTTATGTCAACCACAAATTACTGTCTCCTCTTTCCCTGGTTTCTCTTGGCTAGTAAACTTAATAGCACAAAAATAATTTTCATTCTTCTAATTCTTAAAAGGTTTTATCATGTATTAGAGAAGTTGGAACAGAAAAGAAGTTAACTAGGAAGCAGTTAATCTCTCCACTGTTTTGTTGTTTTTGTTGTTTCATTTCCTCTTGTTTTAATGGAGTGAGGTTTGTATTATGTGCACTGTCTGTCTTCACTTCCCCAATAATATTGGCTTCCTCATTTGACCAATTCTGGTCAGATTTAGGAGAGGAATAGGCAACTTGGAAACGAAGATGCCAAAGCTTTTGCAGGTTTCATGAAAGTAGGGAGATGGTGAAGTAGGGAGAGCTTAATCTGATCCCTTCAAGGGAAAACCTTCACTGTGATCATGACCATTGGCTTGCTTTATACACATAGTTAGCACTAACCACAACAATTGTATCTGTTCTTGTAGTTGGAGGAGATTTGGGAATGGAGCTGTGGATATTGCAGTAGGAAAAGAGTGTATTTGCACAAAAGGAGCAAATCTTTCGAAACCATGCATCATTTATTCCACTGCTTATAGAAAACAATTTTTTTTTTCCAGAAGATGACAAAATCTGTCATGCTTTTCCTTCCTTTATCAAAATTAGTTGACTAGGATACCCTCAAGTTGATAGCTTAAGCGAGGGACAGGTATTGGACAAATACAACTAACTTTGGACCACCTAAATCTGAACACTTTCTCAGAAGAGGCCATCTGTGCTTATTAATTTCGCTGTGTATCTGCTGGTGAGACAAAAATTCTAGGTTGAACTGTTGAGTTTTGTTGACATTTTCACATACAGCATATTTTCAGCAAAATTATGTTAGCGTAGCACGCTAACTGTCCTGCTACTGTGTTGTTTCTGAAGTCAGGGCCCAGCAAGCACAGAGGATTTGGAGTGCATCATAGTATGCTGAGTGTGCAGTTCTATGAGTGTTTGCACTTTTTTGTTTCTCTCAGATTCTGATGTTCTTGGAGAAAACTCAAATGGTGACTCTTTGCTTGAATGGCTGAACACATTTCGTCGCACGGGAAACGCCACTCGCAGTGGACAGAGTGGGAACCAAACCTGGAGAGCCGTGAGTCGAACAAATCCAAACAGTGGGGAGTTCCGATTTAGTCTGGAAATCAACATAAATCATGAGCATAACAGTTTTGAAACTGCTAGTGAGGAGTATGTGGGTATAGATAGTAGCAGAATGTATTTAGAAAGAAGACATCAAAGAGCTGTCAGTCCAGTAACCCCACGAACGAGGAGCAGGACTGCAAGAGAGGCAAACAGTGAGGCTTCAAGCACTGCAAGGACCAGGTCTGTAAGAAGTTCCGTGGCACAAAGCTCTGAAGCAGCCTCTCGTCCAGTCTCAGGGAGGCTCAGGAGTAGAACGAGGGAGTTGACAGGTGTTTCCCAAACAAATACTACACGTAATAATTCTGCAGCTACTGGTGAACAAAGGGAAACACCAGAAAGAGGTACTTCTACAGGAGTCACAAGAGGTAGAGCTAGAACTAATGTTCGGAGGAGTACAAACCAAAGACTAGAAATTCTGCGGCTGAGGTCTACTTTAAGTAGTCGAAGCCGCTCTCCACTGCAAAGGCAAGGTGATACTGCTCGTTCTGAGGAACGTGGGCAGAGGCAGGAGAGAAATGCACAGCAAGGCAACAGAAGTAGAAGACAAACAGCTCAGCCTTCTCCACAGCCTGCCGAAGAACAAGCAAGAGGTAACACTCAGAATCCTCAACTTCCTGGTGTAGCCCCATCCTTGGGAATAACTTTGGAAGAGGAGGAATCTAGTAGGCCAGTAGCTGCTGTTAGAAGGCATCCAACAATTACATTAGATCTCCAAGTGAGAAGAATTCGTCCTGGAGAAAATAGAGATCGTGACAGTATTGCCAGTAGAACTCGTTCTAGAGTAGGAATGGCAGAAAACACAGTTACCTTTGAAAGTGACAGTGGGGGATTTCGGCGTACGATATCACGATCAGAACGTGCAGGTATTCGAACCTACGTTAGCACTATACGGATACCTCTTCGTCGGATTTCAGAAACTGGGCTTGGTGAACCTTCATCAGTAGCTCTTCGATCAATCCTTAGACAAATTATGACAGGCTTTGGAGAACTGAGTTCTTTAATGGAAACTGAATCTAACTCAGAAGTGCAAAGAGGTGGTCATCACTTACCAGATGTGCAGTCAGAGCAGAATAACTCCCGTTCAGCAAACAATAGCAGTGATCCAAGTGAAGTTTCATCTAGAAATAGGCATGCAGTAGAAGGCAGCAGGGAAACAAATGGACAGAGTGATGATATTCAGCGCTATGGTCGCAATAACGAAAACCAAGATAACAGGCAGTCTCAGGATGCTAATAACCTAGTGGAAAATGGAACGCTGCCCATACTTCGACTTGCCCACTTCTTCTTGCTGAATGAAGATGATGATGACGATCGTTTAAGAGGTTTAACCAAAGAGCAGATTGACAATCTTTCTACCCGGAACTATGGGGATATTCACACTGAAAATGAAATAAGCAAAACATGTAGTGTTTGCATTAATGAATATGTAACAGGGAATAAGCTAAGGCAGTTACCTTGTATGCATGAGTTTCATATTCATTGTATTGATCGCTGGCTTTCTGAAAACTCTACTTGCCCAATTTGTCGGCAGCCTGTGTTGGGGTCTAGTGCCACAGACAATGGCTAGAATTATTTATACTGCTCAGTACTCAAGGATTTGCTTCTGCTCTATTTATGATGAGCCAGATGGAATGAGTTGACTTACATAGGGGTCCATTTGTTTGGGGAGTTTTGTTAAATTTCTTTAAAAATACTAGGAAACTTGTCTAAATCTAGCAATGTAAATACTATTTTTCTCCGAGTGCAGATCTAGGAGTATGCATAGAACCAAATGATATCGGTAAAGTTTATATTTTTTTAGGTAATTTTGTTATGCTAAGCACTTTTGTAAATACAGAAATGCAATAGTTAATCAGTCCTGCTTAATGTATGTTTTTTTAACAGTGTAATGGACTCACTTTATTTAGATTACGAATTGTTTCACACAGACCCACCGCTGTGTTGAAAAATTAGTGTCTAAATAACCATTCACTAGCTTTTTGTTCTAAGAACAATTTCTTTTACAGAGAGTTTCTTGCTGGACATGTTTGCTAAAGATATTTAAGTTACTTGAAGTGCTCAATTTAATAGACTATATTTTTTTTAACATTGAAATATCCTTTCCAAAAACTTGCCAATTTGGTTCTATTTAAAAAATTTTATGGCAATTTTTGCATGTGGTTTTACACAATGCTTAATGCTGATGAGTTCATATTCAAAAGTGGATGGGTTAGTGACATTACAAAATGTACATAATTAAATGCTGTCTTTGACAATCTCTGTCTTTTCAATGCAGACAGCAATCAAATCAAAAATAATTCTGAGAGGCTGTGTCTTACTGAACATGACATTTGCTCAAAGAACAAATGAGCGCTGAGGAAGCCTTTTTACTGTTCCAAATTACTCAGTTGATATTCATGGGGTTTTAACTGCCTTAGTTTAAAGAGAGAAATATTTCCTTGACCATTATATTGTCTACAATATGCATGATTTGTGCATCCTACTCAGAAAAATGAAACAAAGGCTTGAAGTGTTTTTGTACAGGAATTTAAGGTACACATATAATATTAGTCCTCTTAAAACATGTCTGAGGACCAAATGGCAAAAGACACTAAAAAGGACAAAATAAGCTTCCCTTAAAGTCCCCAGATTACTGTATAATTAGATATTAAACTTTATACCAATAACTTATAAAGAAATAAAGTTGCAAAGTAAGTAATTGAGGCTTTGTGTGAATTACTGTTGAGCTGTATCCTGTAGATTGGTAAGATTTATCATTCTTGATGTTCAGTTTCAGTTCTCACTTTATTCTTTCCCCGGTTTTCCCCAGCTGTGTGCTTGTGTTTCCACAATGTGTGTGAGCTGTTATGGTAGATAAAAATGCAAGGCAAAGCACTCTTAGGGCTTCTGAAGTAAGCTGAACATTATAAAGCTCATCTGAGCAATATGCATCTCAATCCTTAGAGAAAGGCAGAATTGTGCAATACTCTTATGTGTGTGTATTCTGAGTGGTAGAAAGAATACTTAAAGTGAGGAAGTCCTACTGACTTTCTCTGCCTACAGATGGCCTTGACAAATGCACTCCTGTGCCAGGTGCTTCAGTTAAAACATCTGCTTATGACATCCTTGAAGGGAAACTATAAAATCCTGTGCTAAACTATTGGATGTCTACTTCAGTTTTGCAAGTGAAAAACTTGTGAAAAAAGTTCCAGAGAAGTGCTTCTTTTTATTCCTAAAAGTAGCTCTAAGAAATCCTCTTATGAGATTTAGATGAGTTTAAGGATATGATTAAGATATCTTCTGATGTGATTTGGACTGCTAATTATTGCAAACATTGTTGACACTTTTCTTGAGTGCCTCCTTAGCCATATTAAAGAGTGAGGAGATGTAAATGTGATTGTCAGAGCTAGCTTATATTTACGTTCTTTTTTTCTGTTACTTCTGTTAGCTCCTGATGTTGACAGTATCTAAATACTTGGCTGCCTTCTACTTCCTTGTCTCCTTATGGTTTTCCTTTATATTTGAAAGCTGCTTGACTCAAGTGCCACATTTGTAGAAACCTGTCTTTGGCTTACCATTGCCTTGCTGGTCGGTTCTTTCAAGGTCAGTTTTAACTTAAATCCTTACTGTAGGGGATTATTATTTTTTTTGTACTGCGTTTTTTTTTAACTAACTGGTTGGAATCCTGCTTGATTGCTACACTAATGCACTGGGGGTAAAGGGAGATTCCCTGTGCCTTCTTTGGTTCAGATGGGATTTTACTGTGTAACCGTAAGAGCATAGTTTCATACGTTACAAGATCCTGTATGACAGGGTACTTGTAACTGAGCTGCTGTGGGGGAATATCCAAAAGTACAGTGAGAGCTTTCTGTAGAAATCTTAAGCTATTGGATAGGAAACATGAAGTGTCCCATACTATATTTCTGTCCTGCTGCATGTGAATTGTCAAGTACTTACCCTGCATTGGAGGGGCTTGTCATTTGTTCCTCAAATTTCCCAGCAAACTGTGTTGATAGGACCAATTAAATCTCAGTGGTTCAGTTTGGTAATGGCTTCTGTTACCTGCGTTTCTGTGTCATTCCTTCAGTTCTACACATGCACCTCCAAATACTATTTTACCTTGTCCGTGACTGGGAGTTTCATGTTCCAATAGTCATACCTGTGTTCAAGAGCTTTGTTAATTTACTCTCCATGCATTTTCTATCACTTCTCAAAGCCATCTGTGTTCTTGATCTCTGTAGCTGCCCATTGCAGTTACATAGTTTGTCTTAAGTGAGCAGTACTTGTTTTATACTTGCTTTTTAGTATCTTATGATCCCTAGTTCTTGTACTGTAAGAAGCAATGTCACCATAAATAACACCTTTCCATTCACTTGCTGGTGACTTAGCCCATTCTCTTTTTTTTTTTTTAAATAATTGAGGAGTCATTAATTATTATTAATCTCTTTTTATATAGAAGTTATTCTTTCAAAAGTATTCTCGTTCTTTTGAAGTGGGAGGACTTGTGCTCATGCACAATTCAAGATGTAAATGCACTAGGCATTATATGGTGATATAACAACTTTTTTTTTCTCCTCTGTCATCTTCCAAATAATTCCTAGTATTCTAGAGTTACTTTTGATTGCTGCTCAACACTGAGCTGATACGTTAACAAGTTACGCAGAAAGATTTCACAGTCGCTTTCCTGAATGTTAATTGCTAATTTAGCATGGATTATTGTATGCTTTTTTTGTGTACTATTGTTCACTTTTTTTTTTTCTCTTGGATTATTTTGTATGTTGTTCAAGTCATATTTTCTCATCCTGGGCACCCTGCATCCTGTGATTTGTCTTAGCTTTTAATACCCCAATAATTCTGTACCATTTGAAGATTTTATCACTTGTTACTTATTTCTTTTTTTCTGATCATTTGTGAGTATGTCACATAGCACATGTATTTCAGTAGCAATGCCTTGTACATCATAGTTTAACCATTTATTTCTAGCTATTTAATCAGTAATTTGTGCGGGGTTTAGGGGGTTTTGTTTTTAGTTGTTTGGGTTTTTTTAGTACAGGGGGACTAGATGTAAATACATGAAGAATTTCAGAAAATAATATGGTAATTGTCCTTAAGCTGATACTTGTTGAGGAGAACTTGAAAGCTAAGTACTTAAAAGTAAGTACTTGAAAGTACTGACAGAGTGAAGCTTGTTTGTTGATTATTAAATTCCTTCAGTTATCCCAGAATTCCATCCGATTAGGTGAGGTAATAACATAATTTATCCTTTCTTTTGCTTGTAAAAGGGCTGAGGAGAGGAGTAATGTTTGCTAACTCTTTGTATATTTCATGTAAAGGTGCAATAGCCTTTGCCTATACCCTCCTTCACAGGACAGCTTTATAATGTTACTACATGTCATTAAAAGAAAATCTCTGATACATAAATTAGCGCAATGATAAGATACTTTGTCTACTCAAGTTTGTCTGTAATATTAGAAAGGCATCAAAGTATATTTGTGCATCACATTCTTTGTCAAGAGCAAGATGCAGTTTGTGCTGCTGTCTGCTATTGCTGGAGTAAGCTGAGGTCAGACACTAAAGCAAGTGTGTATGAGTAACATTGAGATCACTCGCTTAGCTATTAGTAGCTTCATTTTTGCAGTTTCAGTCAATTTTTGAGTGAGTTTAAATGCTTAACATTTTAAAGTGGCACAGGGTAGGTTTATTTTTAAAGAGCTTTTGTAAACAAATATGTTAAAGGTACAGATGTCCGGAAAATGGATTGAATACGAAAGTGTTTGGATCCCATTTGTTACTTAGAATGAGATCAGCATTTTGTGTACTATCCAAAATGTGGTTTTGAAAATGTCAGTTTCTAACATGTTATTGGAGTTTGGAGATACCAATATTTATAGCTGGGTTTTATTTAGTCCTTTTCCACAAAAAGAAATAACGAAGCTTAATGTTCAAATTCTGGATTGCCACAGGTTTGTTCTGTTCTTTTTTTGGTTGATGTCCAGTAGACATTTTCTATTGGTCATCTCCTGCTCCAGGGTGCACAGCTATAGGTATTGGCATCAGGCTAGCTTTATCTCTGGAAGAAGTAAGTGACATGTTAAATGACTTTTACTGGTGACATTGAGAAAAGTAATTTATTTCTATGGAAATAAATAGAAAAATGTGGGCAGAAGTTTTAAAAATAACTATTTATTTAGGTTGACATATTCAATTCACGTCAACTGGCAGCACTAACCCCGAGCCTCTCTACAAAGCCTTAATGCGGAAAATGACCTGGAGAGCTGGGTTGGACAGGGCCTTTGAAATGATATAGAGAACTATCAGGCTGAGTTGATAGGTTTTTCCATTTCTTGCATGTGTGATGCTATCAGTGACTTTCTAGCTGCTATTATGGCCCTGTATGCCATAGTGTCTAATAGTGTTTTCTTTAATAATACATGATGTAGAAATGGATTCCTGTGTTACCAAATAACTGCAAACTGGGCAGAAGTGTTTTAATTTCATTCTGTTCCTCTGACTCTTTCTAACTTCCTTTTCCTTCTCTTCCATATTCATTAGATCTTTTTGTACACCTGTAATCATTTCCAAGCTTTTTTCATTCTTTCGTCTTGGGAACAGACTATTTCCGCAAAGTAATTTCCGCTGGCACTACTGAAAAGTTACGTGAATCATGTACATGTCTAGAAAGGGAGAGAGATTTGGGATAATAGGGGCATCACTCCTCCTGGTTTTCCTAGTCTCACTTTCAGAGTTTATTGAACACAGAGAATAGCTCCAAAACTAATACAAGGGCATCATACTGGTTTTGTGTTTCAGTAGGTCTGTGACATATTTGTACCCTAACAGTGATGTTTGCTTTATACTGCACCATAAACCAGAAAAGCAACAGCAGAGAACTGTGAAAAGCAAGATGTACAACATGTATTTGCAGTGCTGTGACCCAAGAGGTTTGTCAGACACTCTAATCTGAATTAAACAAAACAAGAAGTTATGACTTGTACAGCAGCATTCCCATGATAGGTTGCACAACCTCTCTTGGTTTGACTCGGTGTCAAGTGGTCATTATTCTGTTCATGTTTTTAAATCTTTAGAAATACAATGAGGGAATTAGTTAATTAAGTGGTTTGTTGTCTGGTGTACAACTGAATTATAAATGTAGCCTTTTAATCTAAAAACAACAGCTAAATGGAAAACAGAACACGAAATATGATAGTTTGCCTGGAACATAAAGGATAGGTTATCAGGCTGGTTTTGGCATTGAGCATCTTGGTAAGCCACAGGCATGGTTAAATTATGTTAATATAAATATGACAGTAAGGTTTGGCTTAGATGTGGCATGAACATGGCTGATTTGTACAGCCAAACACAGTTGCACAGCCTAGTTCTATTAATATAAGGCAGACTGTTAATTAGTATGAAAAATAAATATTTAAGTACCTAAAGAAAGGAACCAGAGGCATGCGTGAGAGGACAGTTTTCTGGAGCTGTTGACATGACAATTAGCAACATGCAAATTTGGAAGTATGAAAGGAGATGGTAAATTATAGCAGGTTATGTTCTGCCACTTAAAGCCTTTGCCTTGATGGGAAATAACCATTCTGTTTTTAAAAGCAGATGCTGTTTCTCTGTGCCCAAGCTCCTGCTGAAGTAAGCCTGTGCAGTCATGTAGTAACTACCAAGTGACTGATCAGAGCCCAACCAACCTGGCGAGGAAACCAACCTGGCCACCAGGCCAACTAGGAATGATGATGAGGAGGACACGACAACCTGCAGCCAAGTGAGGAAGCGGTGGACCAAGATGATAAGCAGAGTGTGCAGGGCGATGCGGACAGGACAAACCGCTTAATCAAGAGAAGAGAGTTGAAGTGGGGTCACTCCCAAGTGTGTGCACACAAATAAGGAAGGGCCTACAGGACAGGGTGGTGGGGACAGATGTCTTACCTTCTCTGGGAAATCAGCATCTCAAGTGCCTGTAGACCAGTGCACACAGCATGGGGCACAAGCAGGAGGAATTAGAGGTCTGTGTGCAGTTACAAGGCTATGATCTCATCAGGATCAGAGACGTGGTGGGATAGCTCACACCACCGGAGTGCTGCAAAGGATGGATACAGGCTCTTTTAGGAAGGACAGCCCAGGACGGTGATGGGGAGAAGCTGCCCTTCGTGTGCGAGAGCGGCAGGAATCCGTGAGCTCTGTCTTGGGATGGATGAGGAGCTAGCTGAGAGCCTATGGGTCATAACTAGTGGGCAGACCAACATGGTCAATATTGTACTAGGCGTCTGCTATGGACCACATGGTGAGGAAAAAGAAGTAGATGGGACCTTCTTCAGACAGCTGGAAGAAGCCTCACGTTCACAGGCCCGAGTCTTCGTGGGGGACTTTAACCACCCTGATGTCTTGCTGGAAGAGCCACGCAGCAGGGCACAAACAGTCCAGGAGATTTCTGGATTATCATTTCACAAATGATAGCGAGTATTCTTGCCAGTTTCCTCATCCCATCAAAATTTACTGACCATTTCTTTCCATATACACCTCTGAAAAGAAACACTGACATTAAGTAGATTGAGGGGTTGTAGGATTTACCAGTTCCTGAAGAGGCTTTGAGACCTGATTCTCCTTTTGAGTACATTGACCATACGTCAGTGCAGTCTGCAGGATTTTAAGGGAGAGAGGGGGAAAATGGCAGAAAGTTCTGCATTATCGTTATCCAGTCATACACTGTGGTTATAACTATGGAGCTGCGCGTACCCAGCTTTGATCAGAGTGGCATCCACAACAAAAGAAATGGGCACACAAATGGTGCAGCACCCAGAGATGACTCTTTAAAACGAAGTGTATCGTTTGCCCTCCTGAGATGCTGTGCAGCTAATCTGATTTCAGCCTGTACACAGAAACCATCAACAGGCAAGTACTGCCCAGTGTCCTGCAGCCGTCCCTCAGCCTGCTCTGGTTACAGAAGCAATGAGGTTAGCCCACTTTTTGGAAGCGCAAGGTATTGCTGGACTTTGACCAGTCTAAACGAGACCTGGAGCACGTTCACCAAGTGCCAGCTCAGTGCAAGTTGCTCCTTGGCATTCACACTTACTCCAGAAGGTGTTTATCCCACCATTAAATTTATCTTTAGTGTAATGTAAATTGCCTGAAGTGCAAAAAGGAAACATATACACAATAAAACAAAACAAACACAGCTTTGATTTTCTTCTACAAGTTGAACAGCTATAATGGGATATGGGGGATCACTTTGTCCCGTTATTTTAAGCAGTCCTACATGAAGGCCTAACTTCAGGCATTTATAACCCACAGTTGGGGTTCTTGTCTTGAGTGAAGTGGGACAGATATAGTATATCGCTTACTTCTACTTCCAAGAAAAGCACTTTCATTTTTGCCTTGAACCTTTCTGCCTCATCTTTAGTTTTAAGCCTTCATCTAGGCCAGTTCCATTATAATGTACTTCCTTACGCAACATTGGTTCAACTCTGCTGAACATTTGAGATAACTTATACAGGCTGTGAGCTCTTTTTGCAGTTCACAGGGGTTTGAGCTACCTTAATAATGGCTCATCCTGTTACCTTCAAGCATGTGTGCTCAAGAAAGCGTTCTCTGTTGCTATTTTAATACAGAGGTCTTGCCCTTATCTGAGTGATACATTAATAGAGCACTATGGTTGCCGGTACTATTCCTTTTACTGATTGTTGAACACATTTTGCATGCAGTTTATTCCATTTGTTCAGTGTCAATACTGTCCATATAAACACTGAAAGGATAAGAAATGCCAATATGTGTATGAGCGTACAGTTAGTGTGTAGTTACTGTGCGTATGTGTAGCAATGAACTTCAACATGCACACAGTGAGAGTAAAGAATCATATTATTCCTTGCCTAACACTGTAGGTTATGTCTCTGTGTACACACATACGCATATATATACATAAGTTGAATTCTGTAGGAAAAAGCATGTATTCATAAAGGAAAAGTATAAGAATCATAGCGTAATGATTAAGTTAGAATTATTGCACATCTGAATTCAAGTCCTTCTGTTGGGCTACTTTAGCACTGTATAGACACAACAGACGGGGGCTATCCCCAGTGTTGTGACAGCTGAGACCTTTTTCCTATTTAGACTGTTTCAATTCCATTTGCTTAGTTTGGGTTTTTTTTAAATTTTCTGTTTGATGTGGGTCTGGAGTAAAAACGCAAGTTTGGGGTTATTTCAGCAAAAGGTTTCTAATTTTTTTTTTTTCTTTGTACACGCATCTGGCCTCCCAGCTGATTTCAGTCACTCAACTCACATCACGCGCCTGCATCCGTACTGCGCTCTGGCCCACCACGTAAATCAAGTTATAGCTCCTTTCCCGCCTCGCCATACGAACCAGGTTGTGAGATGCCCCTGAGGGTAATGCAGTTTGAGACACCCAAGCCCCCAGAAGACACCGTGATGTGATTCCTTCTAACTTCCACGGTGGCAGAAGTGGGGTAGGCAGGACAATTTTAATAAAATGGACCGTTTGGGAGGGAAGCGTGCTGAGAGCCCAAGCCTGGCTGGGTCTCTGCACTGCCTGGACCCGCTTAATCCCGATTCAATCTTCAGTTTCCAGGATGAAAACGTGTCGGCCAGCAGGCGAGGGCGCCAGACGACAAGGAGCAAGGACGACAAGGAGTAAGGACGACAAGGAGCAAGGGCTGCCTTGGCGGTGCTGCCCGGAGCACAAGACCCGTCTCGGAGGAGGAAGGTGACCCGGCGGTACGGCCCTGGGGGGTAGGAGGGGGGGGAAGCACGTTGCTCCTCCCTCCGAGCCGCAACTTCTTCTAGCAGGGAGGGCGAAAAATAGAAAGATTGGGGAAGAAAGGTTTCCCTTCCTGCTGCGCTGATGGCCGGGGCGGCCGTGGGAGGGAGGGGAAGGCAGAGCCGAGTTCGGCATTACGGGGCTGCCTTTGTTTGGCTGGGCGTGGGAATACTGACGGGGTGAACATTTTAAATGAAACTAAGCAAAGCCAAGTGCTGAATTCATCGACTGCAGTTTTACTGGCACAGCTCTCGGGCGGTTACCTGGTTCCTTGCGCCCTTTAGCAGGCGGCGTGTCCCCAAGCCGTCGCCCACCGGCGCAGCCACCGCCGCCGTGCCAAACAAAGCGGCCGAACGCCGGCAGTTGCCGAGCGCTTCCCGCGGCCCAGCGGGCAGAGCCCCCGCCGGGAACGTTTCGCCTTCCTCCCTCTGCAAACCACACGGGGCGACGAGGGATAAAACCCCAACCGCGGCTTGGGATTCCTCCCCAGCCCCCGGAGGGAGGAGGCAGACGCGGAGCCCCGGCTGCGGCTCGGGCTCGGCTCGGCCCCGGCGGCGGGAGCTCTCCAAGGTGCTGAAGCGGCGGCGCCGCTGCCCGCCAGCCCCCGCGGGTGTTTGCCGGCCGTAGCCGCAGCGGCACGGCGGTTCTGTGTTGGGGGGGGGGGAATCGGGGGTCCCCGTTAGGGTTTTGTTCTCCCGGATAACCCCGCCGAAGTCACCGCCTGTCTCTGCCCGGGGAAGAAAGATCAGTTCGCTGGGCAGGAGTCGGACGCGTTCGCTGAAGAGCGGAAGGGCAGAGAGCAACGGGCCCTTTATCCTCGTCAGCCAAAACGCTGTGAACAAGGAGTGCTGGGAGTTCTGGTTCCTAGAGTACGCAAAATGCCCCTCTGCTATATTAAATCATATTTCAGTGAGAGTTTTGGGGTTTTTTACTGTGGTACATGACATTTAAATTTTTCTGCTCTCTAAATATTTTAAATAGTGTCTAAATCACAGGTACTCTATATACTGAACTCTATCTCCAATCAAATGATGGCCTGGCCATAATAGCTGGTTCGAAACCTATTTTGGAACATGTACACACTTGCTGCAGAGCATGGTTTCATCTTAACAAGTTCTCTCCAGCTTCTTTTCAGTCTTTCTGAACATATCTGATTGGGACCAACTTTTACTTTTCTGCGTTTTTTTACAACAGTACAAACTGAGCACCTTCAAATCAGCATGGCAGTATTATATGCATGCCCTGGATTCCCTTTGCACCAATCTCATTGATTACAAAGCCAAAGAATATCAGACTCACAGCTAGCAACCTAGCCGTGGGACAAGAAAGTGATTAAAAATAATGAAAGTACACCTCATGCATTTTGAGATTTACGTTCTGGAAATTAATCTCATCTTAAACATTTCTTCAATAAGCTTTTCATTTCTTCAGTATTATCCTTCTTTTATTAAGAATACAATTTTTCCTTCATTACTAGTTAATTACAAACTTGCTCAGTATAACCTGGGGGAATGTCTAAACTACGGTGTACTCTACCATATGTCCTTTCTGTGCAAAGCATTTGTAACGGTTGTTCTACATACAGTTTTCCATCAATAACCAGCCTGATTAATTCCTTCTGTGGACACCATTATCATGGAATAAAATGACTTGTTCCAGTTTAGCTCACTGCATTTTGAATGTATGTTTAAAAGCATACAAACTCAGAGTTATTCTGGTAAAGTAATAACACTGATGTTTGTTTCCTGAATTAACTTGCAAGTATGAAGAAGCTCCAACAGTTGTTATGATAAGTATTGAGTCTTGAGTATACTAGAAAAAATTACTTTTTTTTCTTTATTTAGTTTCATTGGTTTTGTTAGTGTTAATATAGAAAGAGCTCAGCATTTTTCAGTATTTTTAAGGCAAATCACAGATCACCTCCTGCTACAAAATGGGTACCGATTTCACTTTCCAACATATCAATGTGATTATTCTACTTACTACAATTTTGTTTACATGTGTCATTATTCAAAAGTCATCTGGAAAATCTTGATGTGCCTGGCGCTGACTATTTTCCATTGGATGGAAAATTTCAACTGGAAGTAAGACGAAAGAACTGTGTAGCCTTGAATGAGATTTGAATGGGACTTGAAAAATGAAGATGGCTACATTTCCAAATCTTTGACCTTTTTTCCCCACCATTGCACTGACAGTTAATGGTTTACCCTTCCTCCACCCTGCCACCCCTCTCCCATGTACCCACTGCATGTGCAATTCATCGTAATTTTTTTCCACCTTTGGATTAAATCTGTGGGCTATGGTTAACTCTAAGAGCAGTGTATTGTTGAGTGAAGCCCCTTCTGCACTAAAAAGTAGAGGAGACTACCAGATTCTTTAAGAGGTTACAGGTGGGCCATGCATGCATTAATACATATTCATGTATTAATGGTCACATCCCATATCAGTCTATAGAGGTACAGCGTCTCTGTGAAGAAGATCCATAAATGATTTCACATGTTAAGTTGAGTGATGCTAAGCACACTTTCTGGATCTGGAAGTGGCTTCCTCTATGAATCTAGAAACAGCAAGCACCGGCTTTTTGACCTTTTTTAAAATGTCATGATGAGTGACAAAGAACATTTCATGTACCTCAGCATATAATTAGCATCATGCTGGTTTTGATTCTGTGCACGTAAGCAAGGGAAAGCACCACAGCACAAAGATTTGGTTTAAGACAAAGGCAGCCTGTTGTGGTTTTTTTTAAGACAGCAGAGTTAGACAAGCAGAACTTGCATGCGATTGCTCTAGTCCTGTAGTCCAATAACCAGCATTGCTGATAGGAGGCCTCAGGCTTTGTACTGCCTTTGCAAGGCCTCGGGACTGAGACTTGTTTTCTCTGAGATTTTCTTGACCTGTTTTTGGCTTTCTTCTTGCTTTCTTTAGCTGTAACAGCAACATCTCTAGTGAGCAGCTAGCTATGTCTAACTGTTTTACTTTTGCTTAACTTTGTATGGTGCAACAGTAGCTTTTATGTGGAGAGTGACAAGAAGTCATATTGCGTAGAATGAGATATTTATAACTAGCATAATGATATAGTGTAGAGAAATACAGGCCTGGTGTGACAGCAGAGTGCCCTGAAAGTGGGGAAACAGGACACTGTAGAGGAGGCATAGGATGATAAAAAAAGGGGCATAGCCTTGGCAATGGAGAACTCAGGGCTATAAAGAGGTCTCTAGCAGTCAGCTAAAGCAGTGCAGACCTGGGAGCTGGGCAAAACTGGTCTAGGGATAACAAAAAAGAACAAACAAGAAGTATGTAAAATACATAAATGGCATCACATATAGTAAAATTGGGTGTAACGTGGAGCTGTAGGCAAATGAAGAAAGAGCAAGGCATAAAGGTGTGTTAAAAAAACATATAAAAATAGCCCCAAAAGAGTTCTTTGCTTTTCTCAGCAAAGAACTTGTCGGGAAGACACCGATGGCCAGCTGCAGCCCCGACACCCACTGTTGAGGAAGGCTGGCACTGCTAGCCCTAGGTCCCAGAGGGGCAGAAGGGTAAGCACACCACCAAAAAAAGGGCAGACAGGAAGAGTGTGGCTACAAAAAAATGAACATTATTATTTCTGATGTTTTTTCTTGTAACGGCATTCTTTGATTTCTTTCTTTTTTTCTTTCTTTTGCTGTAGTAATTAGCTCTCACCTAATAGTTTTTTGATTAGACTGTCAAGTTTTCCACCATATTACTAATAAATTCTGAGTAAGGTCTGTTTCTTTTGTTTGTTTGTTTGTTTGTTTGTTTTCGAACCAAACTCTGTGCATAACGTTAGTAATTGGAGCAAAGGATGCATCTTTTGGAAATTTGGGCTTAACAATCTCTACAAGGTCCCAGATGGTATCTGGCACAGTCAGAAATAGAATAAAGATATCCTGTCTCCCAGTCTGGCACATTAACCACAGGACCATTCTTCCTGCCTTTGCTTTATTTATTACATTGAAATAATTATTATGCATACTGAGCTCTTTGAAAGTACATTGCTATAAATACTAGAAAAGTGAGCACATTGTAATTTGAAAAATACCAACTCCTGTTTTTCAGTACATCATTCAAACCATGGAGCCATTACAACAGACCCCAGGGAATCATACTGCCATGACTCAGGGCCTGATAATACACAATTTAGTGCACATCAGCGCTGTGACAAAGACAGGCGTTGCATAACAAAATGACAAAGGTGAGTTCTGCACAGCTGAACAAGCTGTTTCCTTTCTCAGAACTCAGGGCTAACCTGCTACTTGTCATCTGGTTACTAATGAACGTGAGCTTTCAGAAATACAACCAACTCACGTTCACCTCCGGACTGCACACTTAGCTTTCCTGCAGGCCCTACTCTTAAGCCTGCTGAGCAGGTCTCAGGTTCTTTCTCAGTTACTGAGATTATCCTGCACACCCGGTTTCCTTAGACACTTTTGCAGTCCACTTTCTCCCCTTGACTTCCCATTAGACCGCAGTGTACGATTATATCAACTTGTGACTGGAGACAGATACTGCAGGCAGGTCCTCTGATGCTCACAGTCTATGCAGGGGCAAAGATGTTTTTTCTTTCTTCCATACCATTAAGCATCACCAAAATGCCTGGTCGCTAATGCTCAGGGATCTGCCTTCCACAGGGATATATCTCAGGCTTGTTGTGGTAAGTGTGGGTTGGGTAATTAAATGTCTTTGAGGAGCTCGTGTAGTCAAGTTTATGTGACAGAGTAGCCCTGCATAGATGCAAGCCAGATGGCGTGTTAGCTGGAGCACTCTTTGAGAACACTGAGGGCACGGAGGTGAAAGCAAGTGCAGCGCATGAGAAGGAGCGAATGCATTTAGCTTCTGCTTGGGCTTGCAGGCCAACAGGGCTGACGGCTTACAATTGACAATACTTTTAGCGTACAGTAAACAGTTCACCTGAGGATTCATTTCTGAAGAAAAAGTAAACATGAAACCAGGAGCTGCCATTCTTTTTTGGTCCTTTTTTGGAGCACTTTCCTTGACTTTGATCTGACAGCTTGAACCCAAAGCAAACTCGACTTTAGTCTGTCTACTAGCTAACAATGTATGTGAATTGATTTTCTGTTCTCCAGGGAATTCCTATGGGTGCAAAACCACTGACCACAACAGAAAATAATTTGTGGAGAGGCGAAAGAGTAAGCTGATGGAGAAAACCATGTTCATGAAAATAACCAGCTCCATGTCATGGGCTTAAAATGGGAAAAGCACGCAGGAACACCACCAGCATTCGGCATTCCCCTTACCAGATTATTTCATTCACAAAAGCTCTTGGGCCAGCCTTCTCCCAGAGTGATAAAATCGACAAGAGTAAAAGCTTCTCACAGGCCAATAACGTGTCTGCATCAGTTCTGTCACAAAGTGAACATCTCTAGGTGGACTATGATGCACTCAGTGAAGTGAGTGTAAAATGCCGCAGTTCTATGCTACTTTGCATTTATGAAGCGCAAACTGATTTTTCAACAAAATTTCTATTTGCAACTTTTTGTAAAGTTGTAGCCGGAAAGTATCAGTTTCCATATTATATGTGAGGACACCAAAGTACAGCGAAGTTCAGCAGTTTAGCATTATTTATGACCTTTGAAGCAACATCCAAATTCCCCATCGTGTATGCCAGCCAACTCTGTATGGTAGAGTGGTTTTGATACAGATTTAGGGCCATTTTTCACAGACCTTCAAGGTACTGGGGACCATTTCTTATGCTGTAGGTCTTCCCAAAACTCAATACATTCTCATGCCATGGGAGCTTCTGCCTCATTTAAACCATTCTACCTTGAAGCTCACCTAGTAGAAAAGGCAACGCCTTACAATGTGGCAACCACTGCTAATTATGCCTGATTCAGACCAGCATCTGTAAAGATCGAGAGGCTTCTTTTTAGTTATTTTTTGCCCTTCGATTTCTTTGCTTCTTTGCCTGTCCTTGGTAGGTAAATTCTCAGGATTGCAAATGTTTTGCACAGAAAGGTGATGTGCTGTGAGAATTAGGTGGCATATTGATTAATCTTTCCTCTATTTCTTTTTTTATCCTTGATTTACCAGATAATTTAAGTTGAGAAGGAACTATACCTTTTGTGAAGAGGCTGGCAGCATGCCACAGTGATGAAAGATGCCCTTGTAACTGGAACAAAGAAGCCCGCTTAGGGATCCTGATCCCAGCGGCGGCTTTGTTGGGATGCTCTATGTGCCTAAACCGTCAGTAAAACACAAGTTTCAGACAGACACCTCAAAAAAACCCACCCGTGCCCCGACTTCATCGCACCTCATGTAATGATTCCCGCCGGGTACATGGAGTTGCGAGAGGCTGCGTTACCAGAGGAGAAGCGCTTTGCTGAGGGACAGATGACTGCAGGGACGTGAGGCTGACCGAGTCCGTTTATAACCTACACGCGGGGACAACAACGCCGGGCCGGGCCGGGCCGTTCCCTCCCCTCTGCCCGCCGGGAAGCCGCTGTTTCTGTGAGGAGACGGTCCGGCCCCGGCCCTGCGGCCTGCCTTCTCCCCGGGAGCGTTAACGGAGGAGACCGCCCGGCGCCCCGCGGCGGTGGGGCCGGCCCGGCCCCTCAGGCCGGTGTCCCCCGGGTCCCTCGGCGGCGAGCCGCGGGCCCGTCCCGGGCGGGAAAGGAGAGGCGGCCCCCGCTGCCGGAGGGGTTGCCTGTGACCCCGTCCCTGAGGGAAAAAGGGCTGGAGGAGGACGCGGCGGGGAGCCCAGCCCGGCTTAGCGCCTCGCCCGCCCCCGCAACCGGGCCGCGGCGGTGCCAGCGGCCGCCGCCGCAGCGCGGCGTCTTGCGTGAGGGGGGGCCCATGGCCAGCCCGCCGCCGCCGCCGCCGCCGCTGCCGCCCTAGCCGGCCGCGGGCTTCGCCTGCCGCCCCGGCCGCAGCATGCCGAACAGGGCCGGCCTGGACACGGCGCTGAGGATGTCCCTGCAGCGGAAATCCTCCAAGATCCACTCCTCGGCTGGTGAGGGAAAGGGCGAGGCGAGGCGGGAGGGAGGAAGGAGGGCGAGGGGAAGGGAGACGGCGCCTCCATAGCCCGGCCCGGCCCGGCCCGGCCGCCCGCGGCCTCGCCTCCTCCTCCGCCCGCCCTCGCCGGGCTGTTCCGGCGGCGGCGGCTGCTGCTGCTGCTGCTGCTGCTGCAGCGGAGGCGGCGGCGGGGAGCCCGCAGAGCCGCCCCCGCCCTCGGGGTCTCTGTGTGGGAAGGAGGCGCCCGCCGCCCTCAGGGGCCGGCCGGGCCGCGGCGGGGCAGGACAGGGCAGGGCAGCGCTTCCCGCCCGGCCCCCGCGTCCCGTGTGGGCATCGGGCGCCATGTCCCCGTCTCCACACGCCGGCCTCGGCACTGCGCCCCTCGGGGCCTCCCCGCGTCCCCCCCCCCCTTCCAGTCACTGCGCCCCACGGGGGCCTTGTATCCCACTGGGCATCCACCCCCGCGGGGCACCCCACGTCCCACAGGGCCCCCAGCTCTCAGGGCCCCCCCACAGCCCAGGTCGGGCCGCCCTGGCCCGCTGCTGCAGAGGGATCGCCCTCTCCCTGAGCCGCCGGGGTGGTGGACAACCAGCGGGCAGCTTGGGTGCTGCCTTCTGGTGATGGCACCGCTGAGGGGGCGAGGCGACGTCCCCCTTCTTTGTCTTGGGTCTGATGGGTTTTGACGGGAAGATTTCCTTGGTGCGCGTCTGGTCGGAGGGTAATGGGAGGCAGGGGTGCCCTGCACCCCACTGGCGTGGTCAGGGGGCTCTGACCGGTGGTTGGGAGTGGGGAGAGCACCGGGCACTGCTGTGGGCTTGCGGAGAGGTAAATTATGAGGTTTCTCAAGAGGTTCCTTGAGGAAAATGCTTTCCAACTTGTTCATAAGAGAATGGACAAAACTGGAATAATTTGAAGGTGTGATTCTGGTCCCGAAGGACTTCCGCTGACCTGTGTAGGACCAAGGTGCATTCAGAATTCGCTTGCGGTATCTGTTTTACTTAAGGGTAGCCAAAGCCCCAGTGACATTGCCTGTGACTTACAGACAGGTCCAGGAAAAGGCTGAGACGCCCGTTCCTGTGCAAAATATTTAGGTGCCTAGTACAATCTCTGCAGTGAGTAAGGGTGCAGTATGATGCTCCTTCAGCACTTTTTATTTGAATAAGGAATGTGCTTTTGAAGCACTTTTCCTGATAAGCTCTACCTTGGGTTAATTCTCAGAGCACCTTGGAGAGCATTTGCTGGATTGCTTTGGGATGATACTGAACTGGAAGATGTCCTCCAGCCACTCGTGCCCGTTCACCACATGGAACCAGATTAGAGCTAGCTTGAAGGAGAAGCCACCTTCCCTTTGGCTCCTCTGCACAACCTGGTCACTCTACTAATATTCCCCTGTCTGGCCTCACTACTTGCTAATAAGGACAGAACCTGAGGCACCTCTGCATAGCTGCTGAAGTAAGCAAGATGCTAAGCAAAGAGGTGCGTAATGCTAGCTCATAGGAAATTGTAAGGTTTCAGAGTAGGATTTAGCACATTACCAGCTTTACTTATCTTTAGCGTAAGCCATTCAGATGAAACAGTCGCAGTTAAGCAGATTCCACTCCCCAGTGCTTGGGGTGGTATCCACTTCTGCAGTCCGATCTCAAATTCTGTCCTGTGACAGGGAGGCTCCTTTCCCAGAGGTGCAGTTCGGCAGACCTGTTCGCGACCTAACATTTGGAATCCAAGCCTAGGTGCCCTTACCTATAACCAGCCCTTCAGATGCTGAACACTTGGCACTTGGAGAATGTTCATCGTGAACATGGGATACATAAGGAGTTTAAGCTTCAGCTTCTGTAAATCGTACTTGTGGGTCTAGGTGGTTAAGTTGCACCTCGGTCATGCTCTAGATGCCTTGGGTACCCAGATCTTCTAGCTGGGATTTATCTATACACAGCTTTAGACTTTTACGTGTTCCCTTCATTTCACATAAGTGAAATCCAAATTAGATGAGACTTTGAAGAAAGATGGGGGTTGCTGGTTAGCATTAAGATCACTGCTGCGTAGTTGTTGAACAGTGTATTTCCTTTTTAGAATATTTTTCTGAAGGATAACAGGAGTAATAGCTAATATGGGTATATATAATGCCTATAAAAATACGTAATAGAGGTTTGTGTAACTTATTACATAGGCATATTAAAGGGTATGATTGTAGTTGGCTTAGGACACCAGAGCCAATCTCTCTGCCACCCAGAGAGAAGGTCCTGCCTTCCCCCTTGCAGCGTGTTCCCATTGCTTTGCTTGCGTCAACATTAGCCATCAGATGGTTACATGGTCACCTGGATCAGTGCTGCTGTGGCTCATTACCAGCCTGTATGATCTCGAATGGCAGCAGGGAACAGACACAGAAAGGCTCAGGAGCGCACAGCAGCATGCTGTGGCTCGGTCTGCAGACCTGCTGGCTGTGTGAACCAAACAGATTCTTACGAGGGGCTCTGGGCTGTGTGAACCCAGCCGTAAAAGCACGCATTTGGAGACTGAGCCACTGTCAGCTGGAAAGCAGTTCAGATGTGGTTGTGTGGTGGCACTGCAAAATCTGAAGACCCTTCTGAGCTGAATGGTGTGGAGGGAGGAGTGGTCACCCTTTTGTCATCCTTAGTTAGGGTAACCCTGTCTTCATCCACTGTGGTTTTCGTGGCACCTATGTGTAAGAATATTCTACCTTCTTTCCTTTTTAGAAGAGAAGATATTTCCTGCTTTAAATTCTTGTAGTTTGTTTGCTACTCCTGTTTACTTTTGAGGGAGTTCTGGTAATCTTAAAGTATTAGCTTTTAGTTTGGGTCACAAAGATTTATTTTCATACTGTGTAAAGTATTTCAGTAGCTTATAGATGTTCTTCTTTACTCAAGACCACTACCTCTGTGATGGTCTAACGATGTCTTTTCGTGTCAGACCCAGTTGTGATTTTCTACCCTCCTGCATTTTGTAGCATGGCTTCCACACATGCTAATACAGTATAAAATGTAATTGGTATATTTGGTAGAGTTTTAAACCTGCTTAGCACCGGGACAAAGGACTTCATAGAAGAGCAGATGATGTGAAGGGGAGAATTTGGAGATGGCAAGTCACCTCCTGCCACTCAAATGAGAAGTCCTCTTCTTTTTTATGCATTTGCTCATTAATCGATCTTTTTTTTTGCTTTGTACAACTAAATCTTTTTATTGCTGTAATGTTGTACCAGCTGAGCTAAATTGATTAGATTTAAATTATTCTCAAAGAGGTCTCCAGCTCTTTACTGTTGGAACCACACACATCAAAGACTAACTTCTCCTTCTCCTTCCTGCCTCCTTAAAGTCACTAAAAATAAGCAACTGTCAATAACACATTAGATGATTATACAATAGCATTTTTATTTTTAGGGGAAAAAATTTCAAATTCCGACTTTAGAATGGATTAAAGGTACAAATGATCTTGATGTCATTTACTGTGGTCTTTTTCAACTGCTCAGTGGTGCACATCAGCAAGAAGAAATATTTTTAGTGTAAAGGTAGTGACAGAATCTTCTCCCGGGATATGAGGAGCTGAAATATAAACATAATTTCATTGTATGAAACCATACTCCTTTCATACCTTTTCCACCTACATTTTCCCTGAAATATTTGCTTGTATTTTGTGCTGTGCATCTGGTCTTAAGAACAGCGACTGTCTCATAGAGTCTTACTGCCTTCTGACTGACTGTAAAGGATCCATCTCTTTCTTTTGTCAGAGGAATGCCTATGTAAGGACCTCTTTGGGCTAGATCCTATTTTTGTGCTGTGATAGTACATTACAATGATTGCAACTGTTGGGAAGTGTCATACCGAGCTGTTACAATTGTGCACAGACACTTGTATTTTGCTCAAGGCTTTCATCTGTAGTCATTCACAGGTTAGACATAAGTCCTGTAGATCTATGTAAAACACACAGTAGCTATAGGTGAAATACTTAGTCAGCTTTGCACTATTTACATATCACTGTTGCTGCTTCAAAGAATGTGTATTTTGGTATTACGGAGGTCAGGTTCAGTGTAAGCAGCACGGTGAAGGCTAAAGCTTTCGCTGTGAAGCTCACTCGAGTCACCTGTACTCAGGGGATACATCACATTTTGCAGACAGATCAGCAGTTGTCCTGAATGCATTTTTAAGCAAACAAACGCCATGAAAGAGGCCAGCACAGTGCTGAGCTAACAGATTCCTAAAATATTAACATTTAAATGAGAGCAAAAGAGCACAAGCCCTTTTCTGCTGTGAGAAATGTACCTGGCAGGCGTAGTGGTAGTGGGCACTAAGCAGAGGGGTGTACTTCCTCAGCAAATGCATTTAATGGCCATTAACATTACCAGGAGTTACAGAAACATCTAGCAAGATGATTGCAACCGTAGTGTTGGCACATAGAAATTCTACCCTATGATGAGAAATTTTTCCAAGTGAAGACTAATGTACATGTGCGTTTACGTGCACACTCAAAGTGTGTGGTGGTAATTTTGTCTAAGTGTTACGGAGCTCCCGTTTCTTTTCATCCGTGTTTAACTGGCCCACAACATAGTATAATGTGCAGTTTATTCAATCACATCAAAGGCCCGATCCTATTTCCATAAACACCAGTGGCAATTACGCCTTTTCAGCAAGACCTCATCACAATAAACCCCATGCTTTACGTTACTACATTTCTATAGTAGCACAAAGCGGAGTCTTCTCAAGCAGCGTGAGATCTTGCTCAACTGTGAAGTGAGGTGGTGACAGTGATGGGGCTAACTGGAGGCCAACCTGAACTTCTGCTGTCTTGGGTAACTCCCTTAAAGCTTGTCTGGCTGTGAGAGTTAGTTTGCATTAAGATAGGAGTGAATTTAAAATACATATCCTTATGACACTGAATTGGAAAAAGATGTTCTATGCATAGTTACTGTGGAATAACTTCATAAATAAACAAGGTCCTAAGTAGTGTGGCAGAAGAAACACTTGTCTGCCTTACTGTGATGGGAGAGGTGAGATCACGAGTAAATCCATCAAAGACCAAACCACTCAGATGACAGGGATCATAGTTATTTAGGAGTTAGTTGAAGAGATAAGAGATTTAACTAACCTTCAGTTTCTAAGATTAAATTAAATGAAATGTATTTAATAAAAATAAAAATTTCCACCCCACTGTATAGCCAATATATGAACTCACTTATTTTATGCTATTTGAGTATATTCATAACTCCATTGAAAACAGACACATGTACTGTCTATTTATAGGAACGATTTTATTCCTTCTCTGCTTCACTCTCTCTCCACAGGACTTCTGTTTCGGATTTTAGTTCCCCAGCAGTATCTGCTTTTAGTGTACTTCCCTGTGCAGGGTGAGTCAGTGTCCTTCTCATTTTCTGGGTAGATGTAAAAATACTGCCCTGCTAGTGTGATTTGGCAGTACTGCTGTTGTAATTCCACATAGGATTAAAACATCTGACAATAAAATGATTGCAAGGAAACCTGCTTGTCTGTTTAGGGTCCTAGAATATCTCCAAGACAATGAAACTGCACTTACTGGATACAGAAAGAATAGTCATTTAGTATTGCATTTTCATTGTCACGAGGCTTGAGTATAGTCTTGATCTCTGCCAACTCTGTAGGGAGTTTTTATGTGGGAATCTACAGCTTCAGAAATGGTGCTGATTTAAAGCATTCCCTTTTTTTTTTTTTTTTTGATGATTAACTCTTCTTCCCTCCCCAAGAAGTTCTAAGCTGGCAGCTCCCATTGATTCTACATGGCATTTTAGATGATCATCTGAAAATTGATGGCAGCATCTCAAACTGATCACTCTTCAATTACTTACCAATTCACAAGACATTTTTATTGTAGTGAGGACTTGCTGAGGGCCCTGTAAACAACCATGTCACCCGTTTCTGCTCTTCTGGAAGGTTGTCAAATGATACTTTGTAGACTTGCTACATGGTGGTACTCTTAGCTGGTTCATTTCCCTTTGTCCATTCTTCTTCGAGCTGTCAAGTATACCATCTAAATAATCTTTGAATCTGAGAGGACTGATTTGCTACTTGTGAAGTAATATTCTAAGTGCCTCTGTTAGCTTTATTACTATAATAGATTACTGTTTCATATTTCTTTTCCTCTACCATGTTGCATTATGGCACATTTTAATTAGTTTGTAGTAGTACAAATATCAGAATATCTGTTACAGACACTGTCTGTTGAGCCTGATTGCTGATGGGTTCTTTTAAGGGATAGTTGTTCACAGAATCTTTCTTGTAAGTATAGCTGGTAGAGCAGAGCAATGTATTAGACTTTGAAAATGCAGTTGAACATCTCTGCAGCAACAGCTCTCTGCTTCTGGGACGGGCATTAAGTGTGACTTGCCTTTTTATCAACACAGATGTTTTCCTTTCAGTCTCTTACCTTTTCTAGCTAAGCCTTTTGGAGCAGTTGCAGGTATAAGACATGATATCTGAGAGCTTTAGGTAACTGAGTCTCAGCTAGTACACTCAAAGGATAACTTGCGAAAGATTGTTGATATGGTGGAAGATTGAGGGGAAAAAAAGTAAAATTGTATGAAGTTTGGGGGTTTTTTTAATGCAAAATAAAAAAATGAACTATCAGTATTGAAAACTTCTTATTTGAACAGTTATTCCAGTATTTGTTTGGAAAGCTTTCAGATTTTTGATTAGCATTATTGCCACCTTTTCATAATGAATTCTGTCTACTGGAAAAGTTCTGGGCAGTTTCTTTCCACCCTAAGGAGTGGATAGCTGCCTGCCTGTTTGGAAGCTCCTGGCTCTCAGACCACTGGTTGAGACCCGTATCTTCCCATGGCAGTAATTCTTGATTCTGGACATTTTTAATGTGAATAATGGAAGCTAGAACAGAGTGAGCACACCTGAAAACAGAAGATGCTAAGTTTTGTATTTCAAGCCAAGGCACGGTAAGGCAAAGCTGACATAGTACAGATTTTAATGAGTGACCCAATCAAATTACCAATTTGCATTCCTCAGAGAAGCGACATAATCCATATAGTTAGAATGTCACATACATGTATATGACATTCAGAGGAGGCTTTCCAGACAGCTAAAGGTGTTTCTTAACAATGTAGTTAACCTTGCAGTGAGCCCTAAAACCAGTTCAAATTAGAAGGAACATGAAGTGTCGGTAAATTAGTCTCAATACCTTCATGTTGTGATGAAGAATCACAAGACATACTGTGGATTTTTTAATATATTTCCAGTGTTTCCACCCTCACCTAGGGTTTTTTTGTTATTTTTAGTTCTAATTAACAACTTGGAAATTGTTGCACTGGGGCATCAGTGCAAAGTGCAAATAAATGAGAACTTGTCTTCCACTTGACTAAAATGGAAGAGCCATTATTGGGTCAGTGTTGTAATTCATAATAGATCCAAGAAAGTATGTCAGTTTGGTTTAGCCAAGGGTTTGGTCTGATGAACTTCTTTTAGAGTATTGTAAATCAGGATTAACACAACTGAAATTAGTGTATAGGTTCAATAAGGGACAGAAGGCAGCTGTTTAAAACTGACTGGAAGGTCTTGATTTTTAATTCCTAATCTCTCAAATGCAGATGACCAAACCCATTTATTTGATTTTATTAAATAAGTAGGTAGTCATGAAGAGTGAAAGCAAAATTGTTTATCTCCTTACAATACCACCACCCTGACTCATTTGCTACTTTGAATAGAAGGAGGGCTCAGGTGTTATCTCCTGCTGACCCAGCGCTGTTCTGCCTATTCATACAAAGCACAGTGAAGGCAATCTAACATCCTGTGCCTTGGACATCTAGGAACGTTCAACCCGATGCTTACAAAAAGGATATATGAAACAAATGCCCCAGGCTTTTGTGTGCCTTTAAATACTCTAAGCAAACGTCACCTTAACTTAATAGGTGCAGTTTATTTGTAAGCGGGAGACAAAAGATGCTAAAAGAATATGTGCAAAGTCAACAGCAGCCATCATAACTCTGAAACGGATACAGAGGCTACATCTGCGTTTGTCGTATCAGTTACACAGATGGGAATCAGGACTTAACCTGGAAGCCTTAAACTGAAATCCAGTTGTCATTTACTCGGCATTTCAGCATCACTGGGAAGGCTCAGCATAGTTCCTGCTTCAGTGGTCCAGCAGCTACTGAACTGAAATACTTTGACCTCAATCCTGGTGCCTTGTTTTGAAGAGGGACAGAAAGACAGGGGAATTAAGGTATGTGGGTGCTCCCCAGACTGGGGAGAGGACCAGCCCAGCTTGACAGATTAACAGTCAAATCTTTTTCCCAGAGTTTCATTAATACAAGTCTGCACCTGGAAGCCATCCTTGTGCCATTTGTCTGCCTGGTTGTAGGGGGGAAAAAAAGAACTTTCATAGGAGCTTACCAGACAGGCAGGGAGAAAGAGTGCTATCCTTCTCCCTTCCTGCCCCCAGTCCCACTCATCCTAACCCTGCACTGCCTGAAGAGCAGGGACTATTCACTCCTTAACTAAAATCCTGACCCTTGCTGAAGTTTTCCCACAATCTTCAGCAAGTAAAAAGGTTCTTACTCTCTGTTTTTGATGAAAGTAATTTTATTTACGAATCTGAAGTTTGCTTATCCAATCTTTCAAAAGATTTTAAACCCTGCAAATCTTCATTAGGGTAATGACAGGGGGTGATCAGTCTTGAGAAAGAGGAAGGAGTGGCTAGAAAGATCTGAAAGATTTGAGGAGAAAGAGTTGATTCCTTAAAGAAAAAGCAAAAATATTTTGGGGATTGGGGTTGCGAATTAAGACACTTAGGAAAGTGCAATTATTGGTAAATTTATTAACACTCAAATGTGCAAAATAAGTTGTTACTTTAGGTATGTTCCATCTTGAGAAATTGGAGTTGGACATCGTTTCAGGTCTTTATGTGTTGAGCCCCTATAATAGGAAGAATTAAAAATACATTTTCTGGAGAGGGTAAGTGCTATGTAATCTCATAACATACGATATAGATCCACATTACTGAAGGGGCCACTACAGCTGATGTTTTGATTGTGATGAAGCTCTTCAGGACAGAATATGTTGTTTCAGTTTGGCCAATACTTATATATTTACTGTGAGCTTCACAGTATTTTTGTATTTTACTTACCAGCTGCCAAACACAAGCTTCTGTCAGCCTAGCTATCACCTAAGCAGTTAAGTTTCTGTACATGTAGTCAAGAGAGGGAAAAATGATTTTAACTAGAGGATAGTGCTGGTGCAAGAACAAACTTTCACAGACATTTAGTCTGAAAGTAATAAGCATATTTCTAATCATCAGACAACTGCTCAGAATAGCTTTCCAGGAAGAGCAGTGTGAAAGAAATCGAGCTTGATCTCATAACTGAATTTGATTGGTATAGGTAAAGGACTATAAAATAATCATCTGTGATAGGGGGATCTGAACTTTTAAACAGGCTTTTGCTTCTAGGTCTGTGTTTTTAAACACCAAGTAGAACCAGGAACTTCATGGGCAGAAAATAGACTGTATACACTGATCTTTTCAGGAGCAGGTTGTAAAATAGCACGTGCACTTAGTATCCGTTTTTGACTGAACAATAACAACCATCAAATGCAGTATATTCCAGTAATTCCTTTTTACCATGCTAGGATTGGGATGATCTGTGATGTCTGCTGTCATTTGAGTTTCAGATTAATTTCCTGCTCAGAAATGACCAATAATTGTTTTGGAAAATAGCAAAAAGTGCATAAAGGCAGTAACATGAGAACTGTAAAATAATGGAAGAGCATGGTGGCAGAGGGGGAAGGAGGGAGTCGGTATCCCTAAATGTCCTGCCAACAGAAACAAAATAAATCAGTTTCTCTGGAAGCCAAAAGAGGACAACATGAAGTCACTACAAGCAGCACAACCATGACTGTCCAAGGGAGTTGTCTGAACTGATAAAAGAAAATGTGTATGTCCCTACAAACCATACATAAGTAAAGAACACCTGCCTTTTGATTTTTTTAGTGTGACTGTGTACAGAAAGAGCTATAAACTCTGACTGTGTCCTGCTGCTGACATCCTGAATTCCAGTCTGTATTTTTTTCACTCTGGAATATGCACAGCCTTTAGATACAGCTGGTGATCAAATCACAAGGGAGTGCTATACATCACCTACTCAGGAGGTAGGATGGCACATGTCTCCCAATCTTCCTAATGCCAGTTTATCAAGAGCTTCCTCCTGTGAGTTGTAATTTATGCTGTCAACTGAGAATTGCCCAATAATACAGATGATGCTTTCCCTAAATGCATGCCAAGGAGCCCTTCTGTCACGGGTCTCTGTTAAGTGGGACTATGTATGCAGCGTCTTCCATATGCAGCATCTCCCTGTTACCATTCCCTCTCTTCTGACAGAGTATCTCATAGGAGATCTGCAAAACCCCATATCCTACACTAGATCCAAGAAGGTCTCTTTAATTGCAGGATCTCCATTGTAAGCAGCTGACAAGGAGGTCTCTTTTGTCTCACAGGAGATGCACCTCCCATTTAAATCGCTATCCATTTCCATCACTAACTCCATGCCATCCCCCTTAAATGTGCTTACCCAGATTGGTTCTGGTAGCAGTTTGAGTTAGATGCAAAGAACTGTGTCTGGCATGGCATGGGAGAAAGCAGTAAGTGGGGTAAGCCTGAACTGCAGGAAAGACCTCAACAATCCTAAACTTTCACCCTCAAGGAAGACTATTCATCCAGGGCACCAAAGAACATTCTGCAGTCCTCAACACCGGGTGGTTTTGTTGAAGTTTTGACGTGCCTGCTGATTACCTAAGCCATTTTCTTTGAGGGCTTTTTGCCAAAACACCAAAGAGAGAAAAATGGGAATAAAAGAGCTGCAATAATAGGTCTAATAGGATTTTGTTGAGACAGTGCAGTTTTGTATTAGTGCTAAACAGCATGGGATTTAAATAATTTAGTACTCCTTTTGGTACTTTTTGGTTCATTAGGCAGCCAGGTTCCCACACTCTGTGCACTGGCCTTTCCCATTATGATTGCTGTTGTTTAAAGATACATTAAACTCTTTTATCAGGCTATCAGTGCCATCTCCTACGTAGAGATCCCTGACAACCAGAGGCAAGAGTTAATCTCATACCTTCTTCCTACTGGCTTTAATTTAAAAACCAACAAACAAGCAAAAAAACCAAACGTCCCTTGTAAGACAGCCAGCACTTTACACACAAACATCTTGCTGAATTTCTGCTTCATTCTGTTACAGGCTACAAATCAAATCAGAACATCAGTTTTGCCCACTGATGAGATGATGGGATTTATATTTCTATGGCCCAGTTCATGTCTAGACAGGGCAGATGGCCCTATTGGAGTGTACACCGTCATTAATTTGGGCCTCAGCAACTGTAAACAACCATATTTTTTATCTTCATCAGAATTAGTGCATGAACTAACATTCAGTAATGAAATATTAGTACCCTAAGCAGAAGCCACAAAATTTACTGAGGTGGAGAAGGACAACAGTGATGTGGTAGCTTCTGTCTTCATGGGGAGCTAAAGCTGTTTCGCTTCAGTTCCAAGTATTTTGTCATCAGTGTCTCCGGAGCGAGGGAATAATTTCAGTTATCTGCTTCATAGGGTCAATATGAAGATTACAGGCAGCTGCACAGTATTTGTATGGTGCTGGGAAATAGAAGATGGTATACGGAAAGGTTTTTTTTAGTCAGGTAAGTTTGCAGCCATCAGGGTTACATTTTTTTCCATAGTTGCCATCTGGCTTTGGTGGTGTCAGACCTCATGAAACCAAGTCCACATGGATATTCTGGAAAAGACAAACAGAGCATGACCTTTTATTTAATCCTCTATTTCTTGTAAAGGTTTATTTTTACAAGGGCATTTTATAAGCTATATTTCTGTAGTTTTTAGGCATTATTTCTTATTGTTTAAATAGCTTATTAACAGTGATTCTGCTCCTACATAAGGAATTCTAATAAGAAAATTGATATATCAGTTTTTGTAGACTAAAATTTGAGAAGAGTGATTAACAACCTGAAGAAGGGGGAAGGGAAGTCCTACATTAAGAAGATTGGCAGTGCTTCAACTAGAAGACTATGCTGTGACTGAGGCTGTAGCCAGAAATAGAATTGGATTAACAGAAGAAAAGCAAGTAGCTCAAACTAAGGTCAAAGCAGAAATAGATGCTTTAGAATTGTCTCATACACGAAAAGATGGGAAGAGACATTCAAGGAGTTTTTCTGTTATATACACCTGTAAAAAGGAAAATCAGCTCACACTAAGAGGAACTGTGAAAGAAGACTCAGATAGTAGGAAGCCATTTAAGAAGACAAGAACTAAGTTTTAAAATATAAAAAAATACAATAACCTTTTCTGGTTGTTTATACAGATTTTAACATATATACTATAACCAATACATTAAAAAATAAACTGTAAAAAACACCTGTAATAGTACCAACACTTACAAAATCAAAGGAACAGTAAAAGTAAGTTGTCCAAAAACTCTCATTCAGGTGGGGCAACATAATAATCATTCAAGCCAAACAGGTTGTGCTTTAACTACTCATCAGAAAGTAGGCTTAACTAGATACAAGTCCTACCTGATACCAATTATTACAGCTCTGTTTACACTGATGAGCCCCAGCCCCCTAATTTGTGGGTAAGAGAAGCTAATACATGCAGGTAAAAAAACTTTAAAAGAGGAGGAAGGAAGTAGAAAATTACATCTGTAGAGGTTTTGGTAGTATAAGTTGTAGTATCTAGAAGGCTTACCTTTTCTTTTAGCTTTGGAGTTCAATCAGGTAAGTTTATTTTATGGTTTGAGGGGAGGGAAGGTTGTGTTTGTCAAAAAAATGTGTTTTTAATGTGTTCATCTCTAGTGCTCTGAGGTAGATATTGATTATTCTTATCTTTTTTTCATTTTCCTATGTGGAAAAGCTGAAAGTCTGCTTTCCTGATAGGAAGGCTTACTCACAAGTATAAAAAGATACTTTGTAATAAGCAAAGTCTACTGCTTTTGCTATAATGGTTTTGTTCTTTTTTCTGTGATTACATATTGCTTGGTAAAAGTATAGCTAAAACTTAAACCTGGAGAAGAAACAATTATAAAACTATATCAGAATAATCCCTTCTTGTAATACTGTGTTCCTGTTGCTGTTGTCATATGCATCTAAACTCTGTGATGTGAGCATTATAGTGGTGGATCTTAACAACTGCATAGTAGGAGTTATGTTAAAGATGAAAGGTATACTTAATATGAGAGATGCCTTAAAACTTATTAGGGTGTAAGGCTGATTAGTGGTGAGGAACTGTTGTTTTAATAGTGAGCTCAACATTAAGATAGTAACTGAATGGAAGGGATCTCTTTTTGTTGAGTAGCTCTACTATTCACAGCAAAATAGAACAGCTATGTCAAAATAATGTGGTAGTAGTATTTTTAAAGATCTCTAAACATGGTATAGCAAACTAATGCTTACCAGCTGGGGACTTCTGCTCATATATGAGCAAATATCTTCTGTAATAGTTTGTGGAGGGAAGAGAAAGAAGGCTCTTAGGCTTTCAGAAAGAATTGCTGTATGAAACTTGTCCCCAGTAGTTATTTGAGAGAACTGGTTGCTTGCTTTCATTTTACATAAAAAAAAAAAAAAAAAAAAAAAAGAAAAAAGTGAAGCTTATACTGGGAGTGGGAATTACTATTTCCCTTTCAAAAAGTATCTCCTCTTCCTTCTTCATGAAGGAATGAGAAACTTGAGCAACCTGTTAGCTAATCCAGGAATGGATACAGCTCAGCCCTGTCTGAAGCTCTGTCCTGAAGAGTTTAGAACTACTTTTGGACTCTGCATCTTAAACCACTCCCAGCACTGAACAGAAGGAAAGAGAAGAGTGACTGAAGTCTAGCTGAAAAGACTTTCTTCGGAATGAAACAGCAGGGCTTGCTGTACCTGGATGGATGCACTATCATTAGAAATTGAGTCAGCTAGGTGGTGATGCTCAGTTTTCAGCAGTGGTTGGTTGGTTTGGACTTTTCTTCCTCTTCTCTGTAGGGCTACTTTTTATGAAAAACTCTTCCAGTACTAGCATATGAGTCATAAGCATAATTTCCTCTAAATCCATAGCAGCCTATGTAATACTAGATAATTAAATATTGAAAAGGTCTGTGATTCTTGTCTTTGCCCATTCTGGTAGCAGTTCCAATAAAATTCTGCCTATTGCAGACAGGTACCGGAATGTCTCTGAAGTGACAGATGGATACAGTACAAATGTACTTAATCCTCAGCAATTATGGAATAGGTCAAGCTGAATCCCGATCTGATAGAAAACAAACATTTAATGTTTTGGCAATGACAAGCCTTGCGTGAACCCCAGCAGGAGACCTGGATGGTCACAGCCCCAGCTGGTCTGGTTAGTGTAACTGCTGAAATCAAACTCGCTGTCACCAGTCTGCAGCAGTTCAGGGTCTGATCTATAAGCTTCCCAGAAAAATCTGTAGAACACCATAACACATCTTTTGGAGATCAAGCTGCTGAGACTATTATCTCTCTTTAGGAGGAAAAAAATCATAGGGGAAGAGAGGAAAGAATATTTCTGAAACTCAACCAGTACGGATGCTGCAGCTGATCCAGGAAGAATAACTAGCATAAGAAGGCTTACTAGGTAGGGATTTCTCTAATAAAAATACCCTATTGAGGAAAACGTCTCCAGCTATGCTCATAGTATAGGACTTTAGCATAACAGTAGTGGGTGGATAAATAGTAGTTATTACTGCAGCATTAAAGTAACTGGTAATTTGTTATTTTTCATAGAATGTGCTTCAAAGGGAAAAGGAAGGATCCACATGAGGTTCTAGCTCAGTAAGCTTTCTTCTCATCCCTGACCTGATCTTCTGATTGAGGCTGTAGAGCAGAGATAAGACTGGCTGATACTGCAAAACCTGTAAGCCTCTCTTATCTGTCAGTAGTGCTCTTTGCCTTCAGGGGACAGGCAGAGGCATGTGATGGCAGCTTTTCTCTTGTCCTTGGTTAAACAGAACTGCTGTTGGATTTTCTGGTTTGGAAGTCTGTTTATACATCCATTAAACTAAAAATAAACCTGTCCTACACTGGAGATTTTTATTAAGTTCACAAGTCTGTCCTGAGCTTTGTGCAGATGTATGTCTTCATTAAGCTGCCTTAAACATTAGCTGTGTTCTGGTTTTGGCAGTCCTTGGTGATACAGATCACTTAGAAGCTACCTACATGAGAGGCTCTGCACTGGATTCTTGATCTGGTGCTCAAGGGTGGGAGTACAGGAACTACTCTTCTAGGTGCAAATACAAGCCTGAAATGCAGACATGCTGTAACTCTTCTCTTGGGGAGATGGTGGTTTCAATCTAGCCTCCAAATCCTCTGGAAACTGCCAGGCGGTGGGGACGGCTGTTAATTCTCACATCAGCTTAGCTACTCCTGGTTTAAGGTGCCTTAAAAAGAAGAAAATGTCTGTTAGTGCCAGAAAATGCATCTCTGATGAATGTGCTATCTCTCTGGATGCCCTATCCATGTTGTGATGGTGATGTAGGATGGCAGAGTCACTCTGCAATGTATCTGTTGTTACTCCCAGAGCTCTGAAATGGTTAGCCTGAGGTTTATTTCTTCTTCCCGCTGCTATTAGTCAATGCCATGTTGTCCACTCTGCACAGAGGATGGCATTCCTTGTTTCTCTTGCTGGAGCAGAGTGATGGGTCTGCATGGGTTATGTTCATAGCTCTGGGACTCGGTGCAGTCCTGTACATGCACGTGAATGTTCCCTCCACCATGCTGGGATTGCTGAGCAGTCCTTGGTCTGAATGTGGAGGGCTAAAATATTCTGTCTGATTAACAAGACAGTATTAATCTTGTTTCTGCATTATGTCAAACTTCAACATAGTTACTAGGTATTACATTAGAAAAATTAGTATAACAGTTAAATAAGAAGGATAGCCTAACTTTATTAGTTATTACATTATGCAGTTACAAAGATGCTACTTTCTGCAAGGCATTTGGCTGCTGCATGAGATAGCTGAAAGTATATTGCAATTAGTGAGAATGAATTGGTTGCCAATTTCCTTTCTTGAATGGTTCCATTAACAGTCCCACTAATGGTTGTAGTGAACCTTTAATGAATACAATAAGCCACATGATCCACATGACCCTGCATGGTTTAGTACATGGTGTGTTCTGTAATGGTACCATGTAGTCAGGTTTTCCATCTGATTTACTGAGTACTTCATTAACAACTTGGTATGATTTTTATTTAAAAAATGTTGCCTCAGTGAGGATAATAGACTATAATTTCTTTTTTTTTTGCCTGTTATTTCTTTTGTACCTACTTTGTTCTGTGTTAAGCACACTTGAAGAAGGTGAAAGTAGCAGAGTAGTAAGGATAGAGGGGATTAATAATGTGCTGTTCTTAGTTTAACACACAATCCTCAGAACTTGTAGTATGATGTTGGAGCACCCTCTCGGGTAGGATCAGTGCCTCACAGAGGCGTTTTTGTGTCCTGTGCAAGCAGTGAAACCCCTCAGCATTGCAGACAGGATCTGTTCCATGCCCATTCAAAGGCATATCTGTGTATCCAACATGACTACTCAGACGCATAAGCCTGTACTGAATAGCAGGTCCTTCATCTAACAGAGGCAGGATGAGGTAAAATTAGGTCTTGCTTCTGCAATAGCTGAGCCACAATGAACTTTAGAAGGTTCTAGTGTTTTCGTCCTGCAAGTGGTCCTTCCCTCTTGTCTTCTGCATTACATGTGACACAGCTGCCAAGCAGAGAGAAGTGGTTTGAAGGAATGCTGGGAGGGAAGACTGTGGGTGACTGCTTAATCAGTACCCATCCGTCAGTTCTGGGTGATTGAACAGTTCTTCCTGAGAACTTCTGGATCAGTTGTAGTAGTCTTTCTTCCCCCGCCCCTTGCAAAAGAAGGGATATATGGATTTGAAACCCTGGGGTTCAAGGGAGGCTGTTCAAACCTTAGTTCCCTACTCTGTAGTCAGATGTCACCTTGAAAAGGCTGTGTTGTGTGGTGTATTGGCATGCTCAGGGTATGTCCACATGGTCGTGCTATTTAAATGTGTTTTCCTCAAGATTGGTGTTCTGCTAACATCCTCTAGAGCATGAACTGATGGGTTTTGGGATGTTACGTTGCTGTTTTGGGCAAATGTGTGGGTAAAAGATGAGACATTTGGGGGATTTCGTAGGGGTGAGCCCTTTCCAGTGACAGCAGTTGGCAGTGGTGAGATGAAGACAGTGTTGGAGTTGTTGTGCTTTTGCAATAGGATCTGTCACAAAATGCGGAGGGACCTGCGTTGGTTAGGTTGGCATTAGGGCTGCAGTCTGCTGTGTTTTGTTATTAACTGTTAAAATTCACCCCAATACAGTTATCACCTATGTCTGATTAGGGCAACATATTCATCCTTGTGTCTGCATAACAGATGAGATGCTTTGAAGAAACAGTGCTGCTTTTAATGTGTTCTTCTGCTGAGCTCTTGCACAACACCTCTACACAGGTGTACAGATGTGAGAAGAGAATAAACATGACTTCCTGAACTAATCGTTGTTTTCCCAGTGCTCTTAAAATTTAATAAAGCAGTGGGCTTGTCTTTGTGATCTGATTGCTGTTCGCTGATGGAAGTTTAGCAACTCTATTGATCGTGCCTGTTGCTTTTGGCTACAGGACTCTTACTTAATGTGATTTAAGGGTAGGAGCGGTTCTGTCCATGTAACTCACAGCTGCTGCATTGTGCTACCTAGTGAGCAAATGGCTGATCTAAGCTGGTTTTGACAAATCCAATGCACTATCTGCAGCCTAGCTCATTAACCAAGTCTGAACAGTGAACATTGTGCTATTAGTATTGCTAGTGGTGTATCTTGTGTGCTCTCTTTCATCTTGCCCTCCTGCTGCCTCTTGGTCAGTACTTAAGTTATGAGGGTACTTGCTAATGCCCTGCATGTGTAGAGCAGGTATGCAGGGTAAATAATGAATAGGGCTTACACGTTTCAAACAAGTCTACTTAGTGGGTGAGGGAAACTGAAGCTGAATGATGATAGAAGATATACAGTACTGGATTTTCATCTAATGCAAACCTGGATTTTGTTAGAGCTATTCTAGATCTCCTCTGTGGCAGCTGAAGCCAGCTTTCCCCAAGACTTGGTCAGACTGATTATCTGCAGTTGCCAGAACAGAGCTATCCCTACCTTACAGCCTGTTTGCCTGCTGTGGGTTCCTTTGATTTTTTTTTTTTTATTTTTTTTAACAATTGTTGTTGATGCGTGATGAGGATTGCTCATAAGGGAGTTCCTATGGATCCATTAATCATTAGAACTTCTTTCATGAGAAGTCTCAGGGCTGCATTAAATCTGTCTTGAGAACCTGCAGGGAAAAAGGCTGTGCTTGGTCTCGGTGCTTACAGCGATCGCATATCATCTTTGAATCCTTAACTTCTCAGATGTTGGTCAAAGGCCTAAGTCCGGCCACAGGGCTTTGTTAGGCAAGAACTGCTAAGTGATGCAGTTCCCTTCTGGATTAGTGCATGTGTGGCCTTTGAAAAAGTTTTAAAAGGCATTTTTGTACAGCGTTTCAGCTGGTAAATGAGTTTTCTTCTGGCCTGTTAGAAGGCAGCGGTCTCGGGCATAGGCCAAGTGCTACTGCCACAGGGTATGAGGAATGCATTTCTTTGCTTTATCCTGTGACTTTAGGAAGGCTTTGTTAAATGGTTTTTTTCCCCTTTAGAGCAATCTAGCATTCTTGCCTCTAGAAAAAAAATGAGCTAAATGAACTCTATAGCATTGTTAGTGTTGTGTTAATGTAAGTGCAAACAAATGCAAGAAGCTGTACTGGCTTCAGGCTACTTAAACCAAACTAAAATTATCTTAACATGGTGAATACTTGACTTTTGGTGTTTACTCAAGAGGATATTAAGAGTAAAAGGCTGGAAGAAAAATGCCTGTTCTTTTTATTGATAGTACTACATTGTTTGCAAGTACTTCATCTTCTTTATGTCAATATTTTAGCTTTCTAAAGTAGCAAGCCTCTTTAACATGGAAGAAACTGCATTGATAACATTGAGATGAAAGCATTGATGACTGGATTGCAAGGATTATCAATTAATAGTCATGCTTCTTTAGCTTGTGTTTTTGTGGCCCAAGTTAGTAGTAGAGCACAAGCTAGGTGTCAGGATATTAGTTCACAAAAATTGAAACTAGTTCACTACAACTCTTCACTATTACTTTCAGATAATAGATGTGTATAGGCATTGCTCCTGTTTACTTAAAGGCTGGGTTTCTGTGCATTGGTTTTTATGTTAACTGGAGGGTAGATTGAGTTGGGATGAAAGTGAGTGAGAAGTTGGTTGTCCTGCTAGTGGAATCTAAGACCCAATTCGTTTTTGCTGCAAGTTGTTTTGTGTGTGTGTGTCCCGAAGTGTTTGTAAATCAGTATTTGAAGAACTGTTTTCTGGTAGTCCTGGATGTTTTTGTGGAAGTTATAGTCATAGATTACTTCAACTGACAAAGCTGTATTTCTGGTATACATAGCAGGGGTGGTTTTGCTGCACAAGTACAAAAGCAGCTTTGGAGTTGCAACTAGGTCCTGTGTTTTGTCGTATCATATGCTGGCAACACTGTGGATGTGTTTACAGTGAGAATAGATGTGATCCTGCATCTCCCTTATTTCAATGCTGGCAGACTGCTCTGGAGTACTTGGAGAACAGAGGTTGACTCTGTGATAACTGTTCATGTCTGCCTCTGAGTTTTTCCAGCCACTCGTATGGGAATACGAGTGACTTTTATGTTCTTTCATCTTTTCTGTAAAGATAAAATTGATGGGTTTTGCATTAATTTTGACTCTGGTTACTTGATGAATAATTCTTTATGGAGAGGAAAGCACTTTGTAAATGTCAAGGGGACTTGCTGTAGGTTGTACCGATATAATCTAGGAAGAAATGTAGCTTTGTGAAAGCTTCTTCTCTCTTCCTTTGCATGCCAGGTATCTTAGAAAATGCATTTTTTAAGATGATCTCTGCATTTGAGTATGTGTAGATGGGACAATGTTTAGAACTCTACCACAAGAAGCCTCTAAGGATGCATATCTACATAGTGAGTGGTAAGCAAGCAGCACAAATTTTGTGGTAGGTGAGCAAGAGTCTTGTTGTTATCTTCAAAATTTACTTGATTTTTATGGTGCACTTCTGTTTAACTGGAAATAGTTGTGAAAAATCATACTTCAGCAAGATGCTCTTATTTCACACAAGCTGTAGGGGCTTCAGGCCACAGTGCTGTCTCTGTTTTGGAACTTGCTGTGCTCCTTTGCTGTAAACCTTGAGATTGAGGCCTGAAGTCAAATTCTTGAGATGAATTAATGTTTCAGTACTTTCCTGGATTTCTGACCAGAGACGTCAACAACTTGGAGAACTAAGTTCTTGAAACCTGGAAACTTTTCCGAGCTGCAGTCAATTTTTAATTTTTTTTTTTTTTTTTAATTTGAAACCTACTGGCTGAAGCGTGTACAGGAGAAGCAAAAGCCCTTCTTTCCATATGCTAAGTCAGTGAGGCTGCATTTTAGGCTTTTGAGCAATCTTTGGCTTATGGGAAGATGGTATTGTTCTCCAGACCTGGTGTGCTTGGGGAGTCTAATGGGAAAGCCTGGACAGCACAGTCTAAACTCATTCCCATTTGGGTTCATACGGGATTGATACTGGCATGGGGAGTGGAGGTGTGCAAAATGTTTCTGCATAGTTGTTCTCAGTTATACTGTGGCAATTTCTATTTGTGGAAGGCCCACAGGGTTTTTGCTTTCTTACCAGCAGAATTCACAATGGCATCAGGTTTCTCCTTCTGGGATGTGTGTGCGAGGTATCTGGGTAAATGAACTAAGCATTGGTCTCTGGAACAAAAGGAGATGAGGGAAAAGAGATCTTGCTCTGAGAAGTCATAGCTATTGCATAAAACTATGGAACCCATATTTTCTTTATCACATCTACAGCTTTTGGTTATCAGATTGGACTGCTTTGTTTAGATAGTAAAGAGCCCCAGGTAGTGGCTGAAGGGAAAACTTCATGCAGAAAGGTAAGTGGAATTGAAATAGGGGAAAAGGATGGTATAAGACTACAGCAAGAGATTGAACTGTGAGAAATGAGACAGTCCAGGTCTCTTTCCAGCATGAACTTGGCAGTTTTGGGTACAGTCGGAATCCTCACTCTGTGGGGCAAAAGTGGTTTGTAAAGAAGGAGGTTTAATTGGGACTCTAAAAGTACAGCTTGTTTTGCCCAGTAAAGAGAAGCTTGTGATACAGGAGCTGGCTTCAATTGTGCCTGTTTAGTTTTAAACCCCTTTATTTTCAAAAGTTGTGATACTATGTTTTGTGACAACCTTGAATACAAAACTAGTTTGCAAGCATTTTTCTCCTGTAGTATGCAGCTGCAAAGGCTGCAGGGGAGCAGAAAAGATGACTTTCAGTCAGGTCTGCTGTAAGACCGATATGAAACAGATTGCTAGCAGATGGGACCAACTATCTTAATGCTAATCAAGGAATGCCTCACAAAACAGGAGGTTGCTCAACCTGGTTGTCTTTTAAGGCTCCACTTTGCACTGGGGAAAAAAAGGACTTGCAATTTCATTTCTTCCCCTCACCTTTTGAAAAGAAAGCAGTATTAGAAGTAATTTTTGCGGAGAAGAGGAATAGAGGAAGGTCTCCTTTAGAGGGTGTTGCGGTTCCAAAACCAGCACAGAGGGTTAGATTGTGATGAATCTCACATTTACTGATTTTATATTTAAATAAAAGTAATAGATACATACAAAGTCAAGTTCTCTGTAGATCCTATGGCAATATGGGCTTTGGTGCACAGTGATGGAATACAAAAATATTAGTTATACTTTTTTCCCATTAAAATTCCAGAAACATGAATTGACTCATTCATCACTAGAGACCTTAATCTTACTCAAATAACATTACAGCAGAGGATAAGAGGTTGGAAATTGATTTTTCTTGTTTGTACTCCATGTGTTTGCATGCATGTGCGTATTATTTCCTGACTCTGAGGCATGCTATCAGCAGCTTGGAGATGATCTGATAAAAATTAACTGGAAACTGAAAATTCACTTACTAAATTATTAGAGGTTACACTATGGTCTCCCTAGCTGCTGAGCTGCTCTGAGAATTAATTCCCTTCCCAGTCTATGGTAGAGAACATGAATCTTTGATTATACAAGCTAGGGAAATATACTTAAAAGAGAACCTACAGCTACTGTTTCATTATTAACAAATGCCTGTTAAAGAATTGTCTTCCTGACCCTGCAGGCAGTTCTAGACACATCTGTCAATGTTTGCTGTCATGAAAACATAAAACTGGTGCTCGATGCAAGTGTTACCTCTGGATTCTTTTGAACAGGTGCTTTATATAAATCTTCAAGGGATAAATCCTGGAGGGGGGCAAAGAGCAGGTTTCTGAACTTGAACAAAATCCAGCTAAGAACAAAGAAACAGAAATTGGTTATGCCTGAACTTTTGGCTAGAAAATACTCTCAAATGGAAGTGGCTGTAGCAGTTACTACCCTGCTCATTACCTACATTTGAGAAGTTGATTGCATGATTGGGAAAACTGAGCTCGAACCAGTGGGGTTTGATACACCAGTAAAATGATCTTAAATGGCTTGAATGTACTGTGTGACAAACTGATGGTACAAGAGCTGTGTTTTCAATGTTCAACCACTGTGTCCTCTGAACAGCAGCCTCAGGGAGAAGGGATTAAATCTTTTAATTAGATGCTACCCCCACCAATCTGGTACATTTTGAGTCACCATGCTAAAGCTTTTTAACCTTTTAGAATGAAATGGCAAGTAAGTTAATACTGGGTGGGATGGTGAGGTGTAATGGGTGGAAAACTTCTCAGTTCATCTGAGCAAAACTCCCATGAGCTTCAGTGATACTGACTCTATTTTGAAATTACTCAAACGCAGGCTTTCTAACTTATGTTCAAACACTAAATGACATATTTCTGTTGTAAGGTACTAAGAATCTGAATTGTTGTATAACAAATACAATTTATGCCTAAGTATAGCTGCAAAGGACTATGTTCAAGACTTTTTAGAAATCATTAGCTGCTACAAGACTTGAGTAACTGTTAATTGGTGTGGTTTGTGGCCAGTACTCATTAAGTCATCAGAGCAGGAACAAATGCACTTAAGCCAGTTGTGGTATTTGGTTTCTGGCTTGTAGTCCTTCTCATTGGCTTGCCATAAACCTGGCCTATATATTTACTTGCCTTCCACTTTGCAGTACAAAGAATGAAGAGATATTTGCTTTATTTCTCATTATTAATTTGTTGGAACTCTGAAGTTTTTAACAACTTGCAGAGTTCTGAGCTATGCTTGTGGCTGTGGGCGCTGCACTGGCTTTCAGTGCAATGCTGTGTTTATCTTTGCCTGTCCCACTGGTAGACACATTAAGCAGTCACTTTGCGTGGAATGAAGGTGCTATAGGTGCTCAGCACACAGTGAAGTGATCGTGTATTTGAGGGCTTAGGCACAGGAGTGGCTTAAAATCTGAATTTAAATAGTGTTAAGCAGTTTAAACCTCTCTACTGAGTCTTACTCTTTGAGGAGCACAAATCTCTTACTGTCTACAGAAGGAAAATCTTTTTACTAGGACTCCCAGCAGTGAATGTCATGTTGAACTGTGTCAAAAATATATTTCTGGCCTCCAGAAGTATTTGCATTTCACAAATAAAAATGAAAGCATGAAGGTAGAAAACTTCTTAAAAAAAAAAAATGACATCCTGGTGCTCAGCCTGCATCTGTAGATCAGTCTCTGCAGCCATCGGTCCCTAGGATATGCTGATCACTTGGACTCCTGGACTTTGTTAGCTTGATTATTTGCTAAGAAGGAAACTTCATCATAGTAAAACTGTATTATATTGAGAGTAGATTGTTAAAGAGAGTACTTGGTAGTTGAACAACATGCTTTGAAAGAGGCTTGCATAAAACTAACTTTAAACAACTCTGTTCAGCTGTGGCCTGTGCTCTTGCTAGATGTGTAGGGACCTGTCAGAACTTGAGAGTAAGACATAAGCCTCATCTTTAAACTGAAGATTTTCCATAGTGCTCCACTCAAAATCATTTATCCACTTTTATTCCTGAGCTGTAAGTATGCTGGGAAGGGGCCAGGGCTAACTACTAGGGCAGGGGTGTTTGTGTCTAGACAAGCTGCTATTCAGGGGTCCCTGACAAACAGCCTCATTTTTGCTCCTATGTGCTTTGGCCAGCAGTAGTAGTAATTTAGGCCCCTGTTTCACTGTTGGGCCAGCATGTTTAGATACCTTCCTAACATGCAATGCCCTTGAAGATTCATTTTGTCAGAAATCCCATATTTAACTTCAAATTATGTTATAATAAGGATAGCTGCAAAGCTTTGAAAATCATTCTGCTTAGGACTGTTGAAAAGTCTGATCACTGGTAGTTTACAGCTCTGTGCAATGTGAGGTTATGTTAGAAATGCAGAGTAACTGTGCAGTGGCATTAGAGGATGGGAGCAATGCCTACAGTTTCATGTCTTTGATGGAGTCAGCTGTCAGCACAGCTACACAAGTGCGAGAGGAGTGGAAGTTTGAATGCAGAACTAGTGGCAGCAGTACTGCTGTTAAGCGCAGTGATGTCTGCTCTAGGAGGTTGGGCCCATAGGGCCAAAAAGGAGCTGATGCAGGCTCTTCTGGGGAGCGTAGGCTACCTTAGTGATCAAAATCTGGGAGATGGCAAATGGGGAGGGGAGGAGGCTTGTGTTCTGCCTGATTAAGAATCACCCTTTAAATGTTTGTCTGCTCTCGTCAATAATATAATGGTAGATGTATTTTAAAAAAAAAGTGTATCCCCAAAGGGTATGGAATAATTACTAAGGGATATAATTGGGCTTGTAGGGAACAAAGGCCAGGGAAGGCTTAAGACTTGCATGAATTCTTGGGGCTGGGTTCTTGGGAACCCAAAGAGTTCAGAAGTTAAGTGCTGTTGGTGAAATCTGTTACTTAAAGGCCTATTCAGTAATAAAATACTTCATGGTATCTGTGACTCAAAGAATAGCTCAATTTTATGAATGGTGATGTACTGATCTCAGAGGCAAGAATGCTGGAAATGAGTGAGAAGGGTCTCGTGCCTGTTACATGAAGAAGTTCTCCCGTGCTCCGCAGCTCCAACTCTGACGGTAGCCAGGTGTGCCTAATGCCCTGGCTGCACAAAAGGAAACCTCTGGTGGTGACTGGGTGTGCTGAGGCTGAATGAACACTTGGGAATTGGGTGGTTAGAGATTTCCTTGTGATGTGCTAATGTTGGCAACTATCTAAAATATTTGCTGTTAGCCAGTACTTCCTTATAAGTGATTTAGCTGTGCATTCCTGGCTTATCCTAATGTGTAGTTCTGATTATCAGGATGAACAAGATGAAAATTACAGGGTGACTTTAGGAGCAGATATAAGTAATACTACAACTGGCCTGGTGTTTAGTCACTCTTGTCAGTACGTTTGTTCAAGGGTGAGCGGTTTCCTTGGGGAAGAAATGGAGTATGGAATTTCCTGTCTTTCTGTTCTGTTTGTAAGTTTGTGGTGTTAATCAAGTCCTTCCTTAGTGGGCATATGGAAGTGGGATACTTGGTGAATACTAAACTGGCAAAAAACTGCTAGGGAAGTGTACACACAAAAAAAACCCTTATTTTCAAGTCTGCTGTTATTTTGAGTCCAACATTTATTCTAGAATGACTTGTACTTTGAATGTTCTCACTGAACTTGATGCAAAAACATCTGTTTCATCAGGGCTGAACTTTATCTTCAGCATTAAAGGAAATTCCTTGTGCTTGCAGCTTTCATGATACTTCTGATCGGCCTAATGTTGAGCTTCCACCTCACTTTCAAGGTAGCATGTGGGGAGATGAACCTGCCCTGCAGAACAATCAAACTGTGATTGCAGGCAATCCTGAAAATGTGACCTGTGTTCACTATAAAGGGTGAGGGGTGAGAAGATGAAGTTTTTAAAAGAACAAAACCAAACCTCAAACCCTGTTGTGGCACCACGCAGGCTGCTTGCTTGCTGATTCCCACTCCTCCCAGTGGGATGGGGAGGAGAATTGGGGAGGGGGGTGGGGGGGAGTAAAACTTGTGAATTGAGATAAGAATGATTTAATAACTAAAATAAAATGTAATACAATCAATAATATAATAATAATTGTAATGAAAAGGAATATAATAATTTAAAATAAAAAACAAGAAAAAAACCAGGTCACACACAATGCAGTTGCTCACCACCTGCTGACTGATGCCCAAGCAGTGATCAACCCTTTGTAGCCAACTCCCCCCCAGTTTATATACTGAGCATGGTGTTCTATGGTATGGAATATCCCTTTTGGCTCGTTTGGGTTAGCTGTTCTGGCTATGCTTCCTCCCAGCTCCTTGTACACCTGCTCAGTTAGAGCATGGGAAACTGAACTATCCGTAACTTAGTTGTTGCTAAGTAGCACTTATCCTAAAACATCAGTGTGTTATTGACATTATTCTCACACTAAATTGAAAATGCACTGTACCAGCTACTAAGAAGAAAATTAACTCTAGTCCAGCTGAAACCAGGACAAAGCCCAAGACTCTGAACATCATGATGCCTAAAAAAAAAAGTTTTGTGATGTTTTGATATCTGACTTTTTTGTGTGTTAATGCCTGGAGCTGCCAGTACAGAGTTGCTGGTACTCAGTATTATGCATGGAAGGATTTCCAATAATAAAAAGCAGTACTGATACAAGGTAGTACACAGTTGATAGTAAATATGCCAACAGTACTGACCTAAAATGCCTCCTACTTGAGCGTAGTGTGAACATGGCTTATGTATGTTCTACTCACTCTGAGAAGTGCATAGAGGGGTCTGCACAAGCTACTGAAGGATATATGAAGCTGTAGGGTCAGGCAGGTTCGGAGAGAATTTGAACTGGATCACTTTGCTTGATGAAAAGTACTTTAATTTGGGTGGAGGAACGTGTTTTTTATCTTGTACAATTTTGGAATAGTTACAAAAATCCTGGAGGTTCATGCTAAGTATCTGTTGTGACATACTTTTGTTTTATTGATGTGTTTATAAAAAATGTGTAACAAGTTCATGCTTGGCTTCAGGACAACAAAATAAAACTAATCAATATAGAAAATGTCACGATAACAAGGTTAAGTCAGTGTCTCTACCCCCTCCACTGAGTATACTTGTCATGTCTATTGCATCTGTCAAGGAAAAAATAAGCTGTCTTGAAAAATTTGAAGGTATGGTATCAGTGCAGTGTGAGCATTTAGATGAGGCTTTTTCTCTTTGAAAAGAAATAATGAAGTTGAGAGTGATCTGATTGTATCCTAGTATAATCCCTTATTTTGATCAAGGACTCTTCATAGCAGACTTCTGTTGCAAATGTATAGCTCGGGCTTTCTGATCCAGAGGTGGACTTCTTGTCTGGTGCATGTGTGTAAGTTACCAAGTTTGGAAAGATCTGAGGGGGCTTTTCTGGGGAGCATGCAGTACAAAGCCACAGTACTTTTTATGTAAGTATAACTTGTGTGGTGCTTTAATCTAGAATGACATTAGGCAGATGTTACCCAGACCATGCATTACAGCAGCAGCTGAGCCTTTGAAATAAGGTGGATTCAGGGGTGGCTGTGATGAGGTGGTAGAGCGTAAGTGGACCCCAGGACAGAAAGCAATTGATACCTTGCCAGACCGATTCTGGGCCTGGCCAGCCTGGTGCTATTGGCTTACTGGTCTCTGGATGTGATAACAGTGCTTTTGCTGTCAGATCTTGCGGGCCTGGAGAAGGTGAGATAAGCAGTTTTGATTCAAGACAGATCATTCATATGACCTATAATAGGGAATTGCTAATCTAGGCTAGCCCAGTTGGATGGTGAGCTTTTACTGTTTTTAGCAAGAGAAACAGAGTATTGCTATATGCAGAGGACAAACGGATACAATACTGTCTGCTCATGGATTCATCTGTGTAGGGAATAGATAATGTTCTCTAACATTGTTCTCGGATGTTTTCCTCATGCATTATGCAACATGCTTCCCTAATGAAAGCTGGATAAGAGCAACTAAAATTTTGAGTTACCTTCCTCTCCTGAGGAAAAAGCACTTACTTGTAGCTAGCAGTGTTTTCCATGGTTTCCTGTCATTGTCTTTCTCATAAATAATTGATACCCTTTACATGCTTATATCTTACCAACCTTAGTTGTGCCAATTGCCAGGTGATGTTCTGACTTTCTGCTCCACCCAGCTTCTCCTTGGTGGTAAGAAATAGGCTTGACAGACCCCTCTCAGCTGGAGCCTGGCTTTGCACAGGCATGAACAGAACTAAACTCTGAAGTTGGAGGTGTAATGTTAGTGTGCTGGTAGCTTCACAGAGACTGAACTGACCAAGCTGCAGCTGGTGGTTAACATCCAGTGGTGGTTCTTGCCTTCTTTCCCTGCTAATGAGGTCTGGCTTTCTCAGAGCACACAGCTGTTCTACCATAACTGTACTCCCTTGCTAAAAATAGCACACAGCTGTCCTAGCATAACTGTATTCCCTTGCTAAAAATGGCTGATGTATCACTGAGGTGAGCCTGGTGACCACAGGGAAATGTTCTGCAGATCCAATACTTCATTGGGGTGGTAACTTCAGATACAGCCCAAGAAGTCAAATCCTTGCCACCTCCTATTGCTGTCTTCTGAGGCTTTAAGCAGGCTGCTGATGTTTCCTTTTCCATTTCCCATCCAAAAAGCAAGCAAATAGTGTGGAGGGGGGCAATGGGAGGGAGGACCCTGCAAAGCTGCTATAAGGGCCATATAAGTAGATGTGACTCTAAAGAGAGGCTCATACTACTGGGGTTGTTACAGGTGAAAAGAAAATGAAAGCTACCCTTTCTGTTCTTAAAGGAGAGGGATTTTTTTAGTTGAAGTGATGGCTGAATTCATTTTTAACCTTTTTATTTGAGAGCCAAAATACTTTGCCATTAAACCTGTTCAGGGGCAAGGAAAAGTAAGTTTAAAAAATAATCCTTTATGCCTGCGGAGAAGAATGGATCTCATGACGCGTAACATCACAGACAGCATGTCCAGCGGGAACAGAACTTGATTTCTACTGTATCTTTCTACTAGGATTTCGCTTGAGAAATTGTACTTTGAAACCCGGTATGGGGGTCAGAGTCCACGAACTGGGCAGGTGGTTGTTTCAAGTGCTGAAATACAGGATGATGCTCAATTTCCTTTTTTTTTTTGCTGAAATGTATTAGAATTGTTCCAGTGAAAGCCATAGCTGTCTGTGCATGGGTATACACAGGCACCTACTGCACACTTTTCTTCTGTGAATCCAATGCGGGGCAGTTTGAAAGTGCAAACATATATTTCACAGATTACCATGGGGATCACTTTAATCAGCTTTGAGACCTGCTAATGCTGTAGAGATCTTTGAAGGACTACTGCTGTTTTCATCTTTGTGCAGCCAGTGCGAGAAGGAACGAACATCATGTCTCTGTGCCATCGCTGGAAGAGATGCTTCTGTCTAGGTAACTGTACAATGGGCAGCTGCTTTTTGTTGTGCATTACACTGAACTGTGGGTGGACAGAATTAACAACAGCAGCTTTGGGAATGCTTTAGAGTAAAAGGTCAGTATGTATTCAGTAAGTCTTTCTAATCTATTGTTGGCTAGAAGCCAGCGTTACAGGCCTCTGGGCTTTTAGTAGAAGAATACAGATAACTTAACATCATGAGCATATAAATGGGGAAACATTTCTTTTTCTTGTTTAAATTGTTCTCTTGGAAGTCAAGATCAGCTGTGCTTGCAGCTGATATGCTTAAAGCTGTTAGTAAATTGTTATAGGAACAGATGCATTACAGAAATGAAAAAGAGCACTTGTGTGCAAGAATACTAATAGAATTATGATGTGCCAAAGATATTTTTAGCTTGAACCAATATTAATACAGGGAAACAAGCCTCAAAGGTGGGAGGAGAGAAGGCTGTAACTGCTGTCTTCTAAGGATTAGCTGTGACTGTCAGTTGTGCTAAGGAGATTTCTGATGGCTGTTTTTTGAAATATTCTACTAATCACCTAACAGATCCACTATGCTTGATAGTTATGTACATGGCCCTCAAATAGGATTACTGGTCATGGTTATCCAAGGTGTATCTGACAAAAGTGCTAGAATACCAGGGTCTTCCTTGAGCAGTGGGATTATTTAGAAGAGAGATGTTTATTCTTGTTTGAAGTATAAGAATCTAGTTTAGCTGTAACTTCTACCACCTCATGTTCACTTTTAAAAATTGCTTTAATAATCAAGTCTCTGAAATTCCAGGAACTGCAAATAATGATACTGGAAGAAGGTAGTAGAATTGCCATTGTGCTTTGTCAAATGCAATGGTTTCTAAGTTAAACTAAGTTTTCCTTTGTATAGGAAGATTTCTTGAGCTGAAAATTTGAAAGGAACTTCTTAGTTAACTTACCTTCTCTTGGAGGCTGCAAGTGCATGCAGAACAGACACAGTATGTGTTTGCACAGTGGAATTTGCATTTACACTGTTGCCTTGCATATAAAATGCTTCTAAGTTATTGTTAAATAAGGAGCTCTAAAACCAGTGTCCTCCAAACTGTCTCAAATGCTGAAGATTTGTTCAGTGCTTTCTGATGTGTACAAATGTGTTCTCAGCTTGACTGGTAGTTGGTAGCCATGCTAATCCAGGAGCTTAAAAAAAAAAAAAGGTAAAAAGAGCAGTGAAATGCTGATGTATGACCTCACCAGTAGGTGAGCAGAAATACAGTTCTCCAAAGTCTTAAAACTGCGTAACCCTGAACAGGGAACACGAGTGCTTGGTATGTCAGGTTCTCACAGAATCAATGCCTCCATTGCCTCCTTCAAAGCTGCCTTACTGCTGCTGCTTATGGGCCTTAAGTTATGTGCTGCTAGTTGGAAAAAAAATGCTGACAGATTTGTTGTAGGATACCTTGCTGCCTTTATAGTATTTGCCGAGTTGTTGGAAACCTGGGGCATATGGAACTCATAGGTGGTTTTCAGAGTTGAATCTGGGTTTGAAAAACGCCAGTTGTTCAGACTAGCTCTTAGAAAACCTGTTGCACATGAAGGGTTTGGTTTTGGATGGGACTTGAGGGGTTTCAGGGACAGGTTGGGAGGCTCCTCTGGTTCCCTGGAGCTGCAGTACTTTCTTGCCTATTTAAAGTTCGGATGTTGAACAGTAGCTGCTGAAGCTGGGCATTCAACTTTGTGTCAGGCTATTAGATCTAATTTATCTGCTACCTGAAACTTATTTTTTCAGGCCCCAGATCTATCATTGATTCTCATAAATAAGACACAACATTGTATACTGGAAAAAAAACCTGCTTGAAGTCCAGGTTATGGTGACAAGCTGCTAGCAAATACACAAGTGAATTTGGAGAACAACTAAGGAAAGAGTCGAATGGGAGTGAAGCTTCCAGAATTGCTACTTTGTCCAATGCAGTATGTGAACTTAAAACCAATAACAAACCACTTGTTTTAACTGGTGTTAATTACTAGTGCCCCTAATGTTTTTGTAAACTCAGTTTGGAAGCTGGGGCAGGGGAAGAAGGGACGAACTTCTTTTTACTTAGTGATATAGGTTCAGCTTTGGAATTTAGCTGATGGGCATGGCTGTGAAGCATGAAGCAGCATAAGAATAGATTATGATTGTCTCGTGCTGCTTTATTAGCTCAGCGTTACCAGCAGAAGTTGCTTGTTTTTGACATTAAGTAAGCAGGTGCAAAATTACTTTGGAGATGGAGAAGAGCTATTTTAGGCAAAGTGCTATTCTGCTCATGGTCCCACTGAGGCTGCATATGAGGCTTGTTAGAGGGAACAGAAACATCAGGCCTTTATTTTGCCATTGAAAGAAGCAAAAAAATGGCACAAAGTAGACCTGAACTCAGACCACAGGCAACCTTAGGCACCTTTGCTTTCCCATACCTGAGTGTTCTGCCAATTCCTTTTTGCTTTGAATATAGCTGTCTGCTCTTCATACAGAAGGAAGTGAATTTTATTGGGCGGACCTGCTTCTTACCCCTTGCTGCAGTAAAAGTTCTGTCTCTTGAAATACACAGTATTTGTGCATGATCATGCATCTGAATCTTCTCTGTGTATAGTTCACACTAAACTGTATGCTCTGCTCCTGCACTAGCATAATCCTGGTTGCTGCTTTTTAGTTCTCTGAAGTGTCTCTAGCATTCTGCTAGGAATCTGTTCACTTTGTTAGTGACAACATTTAGGTGCTTCATCCAAATCAAATTGGGCGTATGCATCAAAATCCGTCTCCAGCTGTCTGTGGCATGCAATTCCATTCACAATCTGATTGAGGCTGTTCTTCAAAACAAGCTGTGTTTTGTGCCTTGAACTTCTTGGAGTTAAGAACTTTCTAGTTTGTAATTTAAGATTATTCAAAAAGACCTTTTTCAGTGTTGCCAAATTTAGCTTAAATTGGGGATAAACACGTGAAAGAAGTGACTTAACTTCACAAGGTATATACTATTCCTGTTCAGCCTTACATTAACAGGGCCAAGCAAAAGGAGTTCTTGTTCTCGTTTCTGTGATCTCAAAGAGTTGCTTTTGTATCAGCTAAGGCTATAAGAAGTCTTTCACAAAGTGTGTGCTTCTAGTCACCTACTGTAAGTGAGAGCTACTGACACTGTGTGTCTATTAACCTGATTGATCAATCACCTATGAACTACTGATCTACCTAGACTGTGAGTATCTCCGCATCTATCATGACAGTGCAGTTCTTCTGCACATCAGTCCTCCTTGGATTGACCAGTATATCCAAGGTTTTCTTTTGGCTTAGCTGAGCTCCCAATTTATAGCAGCACTTTTTGCACTGATCCCTGAAGTGCGATGTCAGGTGTTTGTACTGTAGGATTTTTAACATTTGTATGTTCCTGAAGACTGGATTAATGTGTGTCTTTAAGACTGATGCTTGTAAGCTGCATGTAGGTCTCCAAAGTAAGCAAGCCCAAACCAGTGGCCACTCACCTGTCTTGTGTTTTTGACTGAATGAATGAAACTGTCCCTGAAATTGGTCTCAGAGTAGGTTGACAAGTGACCGCTTCTCCAGCATGACAGCTTCTCTCACTGAGAGAAGCTTGATAGGAGCTCTTCCCACATGGCAGCTTCTCTCGCAGAACAATTCACTGACCACTGTTACAAGCAACTACTCTTGAGTTTTAAGCAACTTCTGAAATCAATGGACATTATCACATTGGCTAACTTTCCTGCCCAACAATATCTTTCTTAGTCTTGTTAATTTTGATAATCTATACATGTTTCATGGCTATGAAAAGTTACAGGGCTGTGTTGTCTTAGTATCCCTTGTGATATCTGGGTTAGCTTGATTGATGACAACTTTCTCCTTGCATCTTGGAGTTCAGAAAATAAGCTTCCTTTGCTCAGTCCTCTGTCATGCTTCGGAAGCTTTATTTACTCATAATATTCTTTTGGGGGCTACTGTCTTCATCTGAGTCGCGGTTTCTTTATTGGTCTGAAAGAAATTCCTATCTTCAAATCTGGTTTTATGCTGTATATAAAATAGCTTTTCCTCTTTGCTGTGCATCTCTAAAATATCTGCTACGTGGGTATGGATGTCTTTGTGTTCTGACCTGAACAGAGGGGTTATCTGAGAGCTTTTAATTCCCCCTATCCCAAGTTTGACTTATAGTAGGACTGTTCCATAGTAATCTCAAATTGCTTGACCTGAACACAAGGTTTTTCTACTATAGCTGTAGCTGTTAACAGATGTAAATTCAGGTCAGCTTTTAAGAATAAGATTTTGTGGAAGAGCTCTAATCTGATGCTCTTTTGCTCACTCAGTATCCTAGTAGTTTTGCTGGACTATGCAACTACTTCCAAATCTTAAAAATAAAAATGAAACCCCAAAACAACAACAGACATTTGGAGAATGTACCTACAGTGTCAGAACTGAGTTCACTTCCAACTTTTGTGTGTTATATTGTCTCTAGCCTGTAAGAAAAACAGTACCTTTGCTGGCACTGCATATAATGCTGCTTGTGTGTGTATTAGTGCACAAGCTGGTAACTGGAGGGGCTTGATCTGAGTAGTCACCCAATTACTGAAGTTCTAATACAGACATTTAACTGTACTAATTTGTTGTCCAATTTGTTAGCGTTGCATGGTGGCAAGCATTTAATCTTATTAGTGTAAAGGGCCCATTGCAAGGTTCCTAATGCCCGGAATGATTCAGATGGAGGGATAGCTCTTGTTTCCAGTGTCACAAGCATTTCATGATGGTACTCTCAAGGTTGTGTACATGTGTTCTGCCATGTGTTGTCTATGTTGTAGCTAGCAACCATCTTCTGTCACTAGAATTTGTCATGGCCTCCTTATTATCCTGGACTGAAGCACTAAATGTTAGTATTCAAGTCTAAAAAGACTTTAACTGCTTATGCATAGCCCTTGTGTTAGCAGAACTGACACCATTCCCTTTTCAGGTAACTCTTTGCCCTCTAACCTGATTAGACACTAATAGAAGCTCAGTGCTAGTGAAGTCCTAGGCTAAAATATAGAGTACTTTACTGTCCACTCCTTTTTCCTATGCACCATTTGCATTCCTGTTGAGAACTTATACTTGTTACTCTCACATGTAGAAGGTTGTTTTTAGTAAATAGCCTGTACAGAAGTTCTGGTTGGCCTCAAACCCCAAGGAACTCCCTTGGGAAAGCTGAGGAAAGGTATCCTCTTCCCCATTGCTTTATAACTGCCTATTAAAATTGACAAGATTGATCATGTTTCCATGATCAGTTAATTGAATACCAGACTTAACTGTACCTGCTGAAAACTTGAAGTTCCTGAAAGATGTATATTAGTAACATCCATGATGCTGTTTACAGAACTTTAAACAGCCTAAAGTAAAACAGATACAAAAATACCACCTACTAAATACATATATTACTTAGGAGTATTTTTTTTTAGAAAATACCTTCTTTTCTTGATGCAACTTGCTTTACTGTTAAGGTACAGCGTAAATGTCATCTGGACAGGAATACTGTGCCATATTTTCTTCTCTTTTAGCAAATGAAAGACCCATTATCTCTCCAGTAACTTCAAGCAGAGCAGCTCTTCCATAATTCTTGAGAAGTGAGGAATGTTTTGCAACTGCAGTATTAACTTCAAGGCTGTTGCTGTTAGGAACCCTGGTACTTGCATGCGGATGATCTAAGGACATCTTACTTTGCAGGACATGTATCTATGAAGAAGGAAGCATGTTTAAAATTACTCTTTTATTTTCTAGCTCTTCTATTAGCAAGTTCCACTGCTAATTATTCTAGAGCTTCCTTTCTTGCGACTTGAGTATGTTGGAATGTTTGCCTAGAATCTTACACTGTTGAACACTGTAGAAGGTTTCTAAATTCTAAAAAAAAGAAAACCTTAATGCTATTCATCAAGTTTTTTCACATGACTTGGTTATAACTCAAGCTTAAGGTATCCCAGTCCTGGTGGGAGCAAAGTTTTCCTGGAGGACCTGGTAGCTGAGTTCATGGTCTGCATCTCCTGTGAGAGCATGCTGTGCTCTGCCTGTTTGAACTCCTACCTTTATGCACTTTTAGATTCACTTTCAAGTGCATTTCTGTTGAACCGTGAAGGCAGCTAATGAAATAGCGCAAGAAAGAATGTATTTTGGGTAAAAGCAACTCGCTTAGCCAAGCTCAAAGTCACTGTTCATATATGAACTTGTTGACAATTCTCAACTGCAGAACTTCTCATTTGGTGCCATCTTTGGTACTTGGTTTGTGAAGGTAATGCTGTGAAAAGGACATTATCCCAAGAAAGTGATGGTGAGTCACTGAATCTGGGGTGGCTCCTTAAGAGCAAACTTTGTATTTCAGTGCAGGCAAAAGTCCAAGCTTGTCTGCCACCTCTCTAAATATGGGTCTTCTCTGATGTTTGATTTGCTAACTCTTTAGTTGAGACTAAGCCTATAACAATAACATCAAATGACAAAGTTTAGAGGCTTTTGGTGAGATTTTCTTTTTCACTCTGAGGAAAGCTGTCTTTCAAATGTCTCTTAATTGAAAAATGCCCCTTAATACCGTTGGGGGGACACAAGGAACTCCCTGGCTACTTAAACTTTGACTTGTCATTGTCTAAGCTTAGAATCATAGAGTAGTTGAGGTTAGGAAAGACCTCTAAACACCATAATCCAACTCTGCTGAAGTGGGGTCAGCAACTTTAGCTCAGTGTCCTTTCTTCTAGATCCCAGTCCTGCAAGCAGTTTGCAAAATCAATAGGATGATTCTTGGCTGTGACCCTTCTATTGCTTTAGGTTCTAAACTTGACATGATGAAGCCTGTCTGGTGAAGTTCTCCATTATAAACCTGCTGTTTCTTACAGCTTGTTGCTTTGCTGTCTTGGTGAGGTGCTTAATTGCTCTATTATCACTTATTCTTAAAAATGGAACACATATTAGAGCAATAAAGTACCTCACCGAGGCAGACTGAAGTAGTAACTAGCTGGCTAATCTACTTCAGAGAAAAGTGATACAATTTCAGTAAGAGTTCTCTTGTGACTCCTGACAGTTGGCAAGCATCCCAAGTGACTCATCTTTAAAAACACTACAGAATTCACAACACTTTATTTACTCAATCATAGAGAAGCTATGATTATTACTAAGCAGACATTAAGGAGACAGATATACATAGAAAATGTCATCTTTGCAGGCCCAGTGAAGTAAGAGTACTAAATTATAATTTGTTGCTTTTCAAGTGATAACAAATGCAATGTGAATTTGTCAGGGCATCAAGGCTGGCTTCTCTTAATGATGAGAGAAAGCTATAAAATCTCGTTATTTTTGTCAGCTTTAATCCTATCTTTTTTAGAAAATCAACTTGTTAAATAGTGTGAAGCAAGAGCCTTGAAGAAACGAATGGGGTCTATAAAAGGGAGTTTATAGCTCAAGTCTGACTCATGGAACTTGTAAAGCACAGTAGGAAACAGTATTAGATTCCTGCAGCAAGTGTCTCATGCATCAGAGTTGAAGCCAGATGTCTTGGACACTGTTTAAATCCTGTAAGGATCTAAGTTCCGTAAAAGCAGGTAGTAATCATAGTGTTTTACTCTAATAATCATGTTGTTCTACCAGCTCTTCAGTACTTTCACAGAACACCTATGGGTAGACTGGCTTGCATGTATCCCTTGAGGGTTTTTTATGTCAGGCTTTCATTTACTACTTGATGTTTTCTACTCTACTCAAGCCACCTGAGACTTTTCAAGGTTTCTTTCCTGAAGATGAGTGGGAATAATCATTTAATGACATGTTTTGATTCTATTCCTGACAACTTCTGGCCAGTACAAAAATCCTGCTTTCCCTTCTCCCTGAAGTACAACTTACCAAGCTGAGAGCAGAGTCAGTGGTGACACTGGCAATGGATTTTCATGATTTTGAGGGCAGGGGAAACGCTGGGAAGAGGACTAGGAAAACCAACAGCAGATCCCAGGGGATATGAGCTGAGCCAAATCACATGTCTAGCAAGTGAAGAGAGCTGCCCTACTAGCACACCAAAACCATGCTAGGTTATTCTTGCAGAATCGTCTCCCTTTTATGAAATTGTCCTGACTTCTGAACGTTGTACTTGCAATGAATTTACATTCATCTATACACAGGATTTAAGTGTGAGGTGATAGACATAAGATCAATGTAGTTAGAAGATGTAAAATCTGATGTAGCTAAACACACTAAATGAACAGGCTATGAGGTACAATGGCCTACCATTAATATGCTCCTTGAAGCATGAATAGTTTTATCCAAAATAAATTGCATAGCGGTGGTCCGAGTCCTTGGGCAAATAACAGACAACATGCAGGTCTTCTGGGAGAGAAACCTTCCCAGAGTGAAAAGTTGGTGTGCCCTAAAGTGAAGTCAATGAGTCCGATTCCTTTGGATACAGGGAAGTAAACACTACTGAATAAGAGCTGCTCAGACTTCAGTTTTAAGTTCCACTACTGTTGGAAGTGGTCAAATTTGTGCTGTATTTAGCCGTAGCCTTTCTGAAGCAAGAAGCATCCTTGAGGGGGATGCCTTCTGAAGGTGGTGTAGCCTCTGGGACTGCTGCCCACCAGGAGCCCTTCAGAAGCTCAGGGCTTCTTAACTTTTCCAAATGCAGGCAAGGAGAGCATCCAGCGCCAGTAGCATCGGTCACTGTGTCTGCAGGCTTCTGGGTGTGATCTGCTTAGTAACAGGAGTGGGAGGTAGAAGGCATTCCTGATGGGCAGGATTACTAGATAATCTTCCAAAATGAGGCTTATTCTGCTAAGAGTTGAAGCGGCTGACTTGAGCCACTTTGAAAAATGAAAACCTTCTTAGTACAGCTGTTTCTACACACTCACAAGTCCTGCTTTGAAAAATATTTCAGTGCATCTAAACCATAAGGCAAGTGCTCTTGTCCTTGGGGCACCTTTCTTAGAGAGAGCAGCCAAGAGCATTAAGTAAACCTAAATACTGCTCAACCTTATCAGCTGTATTGACTCAGTTAATCCTTAAAGTTGTGGGGCAGTTTCATGATACTTGGCAGTGAAGAGAACTAGTCAGCAGGAGGATTTCAAGCATCTGAGGGAGTTATGAGAAAGTGAAACAAATAAGGTCTTTGAAAAAACAATTTTTACAGCATGTTTGTTCTAGAATAATTGCACTTCTGTTCTGGAGCTTGACTAGGAAAACAGATGCAAGCTGCTTCCTTGCACTTAATGCTCTTAAGAGTACTGTTGTTTGATCTCCTTTGCAGTTACACAACATGAAATCAATGGGAAAGAACAGCAAGTATCCAGTAGTGCTCTTAGCTCTGTTTTTCTGAAGGGGAAAATAACCACTCAGCAAGGTTGAGCGGTCCCCTGTGTTGGGGCAAGCTTCTTCAGGCCGAGTAACCTAATATAGTATTATAATGGCATCGTCTTGCATAATGTATAGTCTTACATATTTCACTTCCTAAATTTAGGTCCTTTTTCACAAAGTAAATACTATCAAGTTGGCTATTTTTGCTGTCTGAATTGGTGCCGACTGAAATGAAAGAAAATCAATTCATTAGCCTCACACTTACAAGTTCAGCTTAACGTCTCCAACGTATGAATTCACAATGTGCAACACTTGCCTTGGGCAAGCGATGGAGCTGTTGAAAGCATATTAGTTTTTTAATTACATTAGCTTTATTGGCCAGCTACTAGCATGGCAAAGTTGTTTGGCTTTTTGTACCCTGGACCATGTTGTAAGATGAATGGGTAATGTTGCCCTCCAGTGGCTAACGTCTAGAGGATACAGAGCCCGTTTGCACTAGTGATAAAGAATCAGTTATGGGGAAAGTCTGGGATGAAAGAGTAGGATGTTAGCTTAGACCTGTAGTCTATTTAAAAAGGACAAGTGCTGATAGTGTGTGAGAACTTAAGTGTTCAATATACTGAAGGTTGTATTAGGACTGAAGTTTTTCCCTCAAGCTGTAGTGAAGAAGGATGTAATTTCAGGGGGCTCTCCTCTATATTTAACAAACATATAAAAGTAGATGTGTTTCTTTTCCGAGTTAAGTAAAGGTGGCCCGTCCACCTGTGTCCAATCCAGTAAGTAGTCCAATTTGGTAAAATTTGTCAATTCCAATTAATATTTATATGTAAAGAGTCCCTTTTAGCCACTCACTGTCTGATCAGATCAGTTTGTTGCAGTATGACCTTAGATTTTTACAGAAATCAGAAATAGCTGCTGGATTTGGCTTTACAGTAGCAGTTTCTCAATGTTGCTCTTTGAATGGACTTTCCAAAAACCCCCAAAATAATGTATTTACTAGAGTCTTGCAAAACAAGACGTCTTGTCTAGAGCCACCTGTGCTGGCTTGTAAATCCATGGCTTATTTCATAAACTGATATTCTTATCTAATATATTTACAGCTCAAGTGATGTAAAGTATCTCCATGGCTCAGAATGGAAGGGGAAAGCAATAATCTGTCTTCAACAACTTTGGTGATACGTTGAGGCTTGATGGAGGGAATAGCCAGCTCCTTTCCATTTTGGCTTGCTTTTAATGCAAAGTGAAGCAATGCTTCATAGCACTCAGTTCACTCCAGCCCAGTCGGAGATGAAAATGACTTTCAGATATCATCTTTGAAGCCGTAGGCGTAAAGCAAAAAGTTTATTTTTGCTCTTTTTGGTCTAAAACCGAGTCTTACCTTCGGGTACCAACTCTCTCTAGCCAGCCCCAGCCGTGCCCGGGATGCTCGGTGGGGAACTGCGGCAGGCAGCTTGCCCAGCAGCCACGGAACTCGCCGTGCCCGTGGGGCCCGTGGAGAGGCCAGGCCAGGGGTACCTTGCTCCGTGCATCTTGGATTTAGGCTGGGCCGCGCGGGTGGGCAGCACCGAGGAACTGCCGGGTGGGCGTTACAGTCGTGTGTGTCCCCCCCCGCTTCACCCAGTGGGCTGTCCCACGCCGCAGCCCGCAAAGCTTGGAAGCGGGGAATCCCGGGCGCGGAGGGGGGGCGGGGGGAAGGCACCGGCCCCTCAGCCCGACCGGTAGCGCTGCGGGGGCGGGGCGGGGTCTGCGCCCCTCCCCGCGGGCCCGGGCGCTCTGGCCGCTGGCAGCGGGCGGGCCCCGCCGCCCCCTCCCCGGCCGGCCGTTATTTACCAGCCGCCGCTGTGGTAAACAGGGCGGAGGGTGCGCTCCTAGTCGCCGTTCGCCGCCCGCCGCCGGTCCTGGCCCTTCCCTTCTTCCCCGCGGCGCGGGGGCCGGGAGCTGCCGGGCCGGCTGTGGCGGGTGCGGGCCCCTCGGTGACCGGGGTCCCTCGGTGACGGCGGCCCCTCGCTGACCGGCTCCCCTCTGCGCTCTCCCGGCAGGACCTGTCTGTTCCCCCTCGGGCTACAAGAAGGCGGATGATGAGATGTCCGGAGCCACGTCCTCGGCGGATCTGGACGAGGCACCAGCCCGCACCATTTACTTGAACCAGCCCCAGCAGAGCAAGTTCCGCGACAATTGGGTCAGGTACGGAGCAATCCCCGTTTCTCCCCTTCCAGGCGGCAGCCGAGGCGGGGGGGGGGGGGCTCCGGTCCGTGCCCCTGCCCAGACCTGCTTTCACCACAGTAAGTCGAGTCTCTGCCGAGGCAGCCGGTTGTTTTGGCTGCGGTGGGCACCGGGGTCTGGGTAGCGGGGCGGGGGAGAGTCGGGGAGGAGGGAGGGATCCGGCAGCAGCAAGGGGAAAACTTCTTGTTTTAAGGGTAGCGTGAGCAGGGGGCTCGTAGAGCTGCATGGGTAAAAGGCATCAAAAAGCCTTTGCTTCAGTAGGGCCGCTGAGCTTTGGGATAACAGGACCTAATCTAGCACTCCTGGACACAAGGGCTAACCCATGAAAATTTAGTGCGAGATTTGGATAGAAACCACTACGTAAACTCTGTGGAGCGTTTTCTTAAAAAGTAGCATCCAGCTGTAAGAATAACTAGACCAAGTATAATAGAAGTACAGAATAGGAAGGACGAAAAGAAAAAGTAAGTCTAACGGGACAAGGATACCACAGAGTTTACAAACTCGCATCCCCATGTATACAGGACTACGGTCCGCTTGTGGCTTTTAATTGAAGACCAGAGGGAATTTTCTTTGGCATTTGGAGCCTTTCATTGGAAGGGGGTGTGTTTTAAGACTTCTACTGGTATGATTAATGCCGTGCTGTTGCAGTTTGGAAACACAAATAACGTGCACTGAAACATGGAGTATGAGGATGAATAACATAAGCAAGTTGTGGCAGTGCTTGCCACGCTTGCCTGGGGTTAGCTAGGTGAACAGATGGCTCCTGTCGTGACTAAGGAGGAGTGTTATTTAGCAGGCTTCTGTTCGTTAATGCAAATGTTTGGGTGGTTGTTCAAAGAACGGTTTACACGATGAGTGCCTTTATGAAAATAGAGGAATTTTTATATTTGCCTGAAATAATGATTTCCATTAGCTGGTTTATTGTGTGTATTATCAAGGGTAATTCTAAGAATATCCTCTGGAAGCATGCTGGTGTTCCAGGTAGTGCAGCAACTTACTCATACAGGATTTTCTCCTCAACTTGGACTTAGTATATACTTGGCTAGGAAATTATATGGTTTAGGAGGAGTTAAATGACAGATTTGCTTAGTGTCTTGCTTTTTTATGTGGTCAGAAACACTGGATGTTTTCTCACTTTATTTTTATTTTTTTGTGACTAATTATGAGCTGAGTTTGACTGTTTTCTGTGGATAGAGTACTTGTACTTTTCCTGCTCTACAGAAGGAAAAGCAGGGAATAGAGGGTTGGCAGAAGTGGTAGTTCAGGTTTTCCAGAAGGGATTCTGTTCTCATCTGGCTTAGTCTTGTAGAAAAGTAGTGTGTGGCTCTGCTACCAAGAACTTGTTCCTGGTAGCAGATAGTCCTATTACCAACACCTGAGAGCTGTTGTGTCCAACTTGCTGTCTGGAAGCCATGCCCTGGTAGCTGTGAAAGTTTTTTTCAATAGCTTTTTGCAGCTTTGCCTCCTGACAAGAGCAACTTGAGTCATGAGGAATATTGGTATGTGAGGGATAGGACAAAATGCAGGTAGTGTTATGGGAAAGCAGAGATGTTTGCATTACCTGATTAGGGATCTTGGCTCCATAGTGTCACTTGGAAATTAAGTTTACTTTATAATAACTTGCTGCTGCTCAGTAAGAAAGCTTTGGTCTCTCTGACTCTTAAAAGGGTTGACAGGCCTTGGCTGTGCATTCTCCATTTTCTGGATTAGCTTTCTTCCCTGACCCCAATGGAAATGAAGGTAAAGGTGACTCAAGTTCATAACATGAGTAAGGGTGCCTTGTGTGGAGTACAAGGGGTGGTTTATTTATTCACTTGCTTATGTGTATTGGAGTTTGTCTTGAACTGCAGTTTTGTATTGCCCTTGGATTTTCTTACTTACTGTGTTCAGCTTCTGGATTTCTCAGTGCCATTGGATTTGAAGATGTATTGTCTCCATACAAAACATCGGTGTACCACAGCACAGGGTACTGTGTAAGAGGATAAACATCTGTACATAAGGGCTTATGGAAAATTAAACTGAAGGAGATAATAGAACAGGTTGTTGTAACTCATGTGATCTCTGACTGTCACCTTTTTGGTAGTCATCAAGGATTCTCTGAACAACGGTGGGAATTTGTGAATGTTCATAGGAAGTTTTCCAAATGAAGGGGTAGTGTGGAATACTTTGCTCAAAACTAAGCAAAATACAGCAAGAAATGGAGGTGCAGGGCTGGGGGAAGGTAGGTCAGTGGTATGGCTTTTCATTTAGGATGTTCTAAACACCTTGAGCTTTTTAACTTCTTTGGGGAGAGGCACTGTTAAAAGTGAGTTCTTATGTTTGTTTGTGGGAGCAAAAGGAAAAAGTGGTAAGTACCAATGTCTTTCAGTTTTGGCCAAGTTAATCAAAATTGATTATTCCCTAATACCACATCTAAATAGTTTTGTCGTGGTTTAACCCCAGCCAGCAACTAAGCACCACACAGCTGCTCACTCGCTTCCCCCCACCCAGTGGGATAGGAGAGATAATTGGAAGGAAAAAGGTAAAACTTGTGGGTTGAGATAAGAACAGTTTAATGGAACAGAAAGGAAGAAACTAATACAGACAGTAGTAACAATAACAAAATGACAATAATAATAATAGAATTGGAATATACAAAACGAGTGATGCACAATGCAATTGCTTGCCACCCAGTGACTGATGCTGTTAGTTGCCGAGCAGTGATCCAACCCCTAGGCCAACTCCCCCCAGTTTATATACTGGGCATGATGTCACCTGGTGTGGAATATCCCTTTGGCCAGTTTGTGTCAGCTGTCCTGGCTGTGTCCCCTCCCAGCTTCTTGTACCCCCTGAGCCTTCTTGCTGGCTGGGCACGAGAAGCTGAAAAATCTTTGACTTAGTATAAACACTTAATTAGCAACAACTGAAAACACCAGTGTGTTATCAACACTCTTCTCATACTGAACCCAAAACATAGAACCATAGAACTGTTTAGGTTGGAAAAGACCTTTGAGATCGAGTACAACCATCAACCAACACCACCATGCCCACTAAACCATGTCTTGAAGTGCCACACCTATGTGTTTTTGAACATCTCCAGGGATGGTGACTCCACCACTTCCCTGGGCAGCCTGTTCCAATGCCTGACAACCCTTTCAGTAAAGAAATTTTTTCTAATAACCAATCTAAATTTTCCCTGGCACAACTTGAGGCCATTTCCTCTTGTCCTATAATAGTACTCTACTAGTTACTAGGAAGAAAATGAACTTTATCCCAGCTGAAACCAAGACAGTATGTAGTGCTATTGCAAAAGCTAAGTGGATGGCAAGATGACACTAACACTTCTAAAAGTCTTAAAGTGTGAGGATGCAGAAGGAAGAACGGTTTTATCTTTCCCCAGGCTTTCTGGAGTAAGTGAGACAGAACTTCGTAGAGCAATGGCTATGGTGTGTTTTTTTTTTTTTTTTTTGTTGTCTCTTCAGACTTTGTCACAAACTATTTCAAAAACTAGTGCTGTAAAACTTTGTTGTAGGCTGGGTTTAGCTTTGTCCTTTACATGTGCATATATATGGCTGTCACCATTCTTTATTATACTGCAGCAGCAGTGATTTGTTCTGTAGGAACATCTCTCTTTTATCTGTATTAGAAGCTGTTTTCATCCCTGCTATGTTGTTTGAAAAACTTTGTGTGTGTGTAACTCTTCGGACCTTTTAATAGAAGGTAAATGATGTTCCATTTTCAGCTGAAGCATTTTAGAAGCTTTTAAATATGTAGAAATGGAACAAATACAATTACTTTGTCCAACACAGCTCTAGTTGTGGTATTAAGTATGTTTGCATTTATGAAAGTTAACTAGTACCTATTTTGACTTGTTCAATATACTTAACTATGTGTCTGTTTAATAGGGGCATTTCTGTACTTAAATGTTACATTTCTTACTGAACTTAATGTTCTGAAAACTTCCAGCCACTCTGTACACACCTCTATGCCACTTAAAGTCAATAGTTATAATCTACTCTCTGGCATTCTACATTGGGGGTTAGAAGTCTACTAACAGTCATCAGGCTTAAGACATCCCTGGCTACAGACAGTATGAGATGGTAGTCAAGCTTCTACAGAGACCCCAGCCAGCATATATGTATATAGATATCGTTGGTTGTTTTTTTGGCCCTTCCTTCCAAGGTGCTGTGAGAAAAGGCTTTCTTTGCACTTCTTTAAAATACTGGCTTTTACTTATAATTCGGGCGTGAAACACAAAATGTTATGGATTGTTAATGTTTTCAGCCTCTAACTCTTCTACTGGTGACTTGATTCAATGTGAGCAATTATGGTAGTTTGTACACTCGTTATGTAGTGGATCAGCACAGTGTGAAAGTAACTGTTTAGCAGAAGTGCCAGCTTTTCTGGTGGTTTTGACTTGAAATGGTTTTTTTGCTACCCGAGTTTGCCTGAGTGCTTAAACCATAGCTCTTCATTACAAGTTTGATTTATGTGATTACCTGAATGGTGAGGGAGGTGACGCAGAAGTCTTTATTTTATAGTTTGAAAACAAACTTGCCTATTGCATTGTAAAAACAGAGATACAGGTGGGGTGTGATGATAGAGGTTTGAATGCTGTGTCAATACTTCTGAGATTGCCAAACTAAAGGCATGAATACTGTTCCAAATATATACTAAGTGGAGACTGTTTTACTTTGCTTAAAGTGAGAATGTTCTACAGATCTGGCTTTCATGTAAATAAAATTCCTTGATGTTTCTTATTAATAGAGGAATCCACTCTGACATCAGTGGCTTATACCAAATGTATAGCAGTACTGTACTGAAACTTTCTTCCAGTGCAGGCAGTAAAAATCACCAGTTAAGTGATTTGAGCCCCTCACTTGCTGCATGTGTTAATGTTGATGCAAAAGTAGTTGGGACTTCTGGTTTCTTGATCCAGGAAGCACAATAGTGCTGAAATAACTTTAAGGACATCAGTAATTGTCTCCAGGTTTTTGAAGTACATTGCAGTTGCTGTTGTAACTGTTGCTCTATATAATATTCTTAAGTTCAAGGCCTGGTAGTGCGTCCTGGTGCAAGTCTGACTTGCATCTGAATCAGGACTCCCAAGTTCAGCCTCAGTATGTGGCTTGAGTGGGAGGTCAGGGGCAGAGCAGCAGTCAAGAAGGGCAAAATTGTACTTGTATACTTTTCATCAGTTCTTGTTGAAAAGCTTTTCATCAGAACAGAACTTGGTGGCTTGGTCTATTAGGGATGTCCCAAAAGATGCATTCTAATATCCACAAAATCCTCAGTTCAGAGACCGGTCTTCCATACAGGCAGAAGTTAAATTCTGCTAGAAAAGATAATGAGCAGAAAGCCTTCATTGTTCACTTTTAAACTGTACAGGGTCCTAAAACTCAAGCAAACTGGTGAGAACTAATTTCTTGTTTCATAAGGCAGATGCACCACCACCAGGAATTTACCACTGAAGGCTCTAACAAGGCTTCTAGTAGCACCACAAGTCCTTAAACAGGCTGTTTGTATCTGTAGTCCCAGACTGTCCCATCAGTGTCTGCAGGATGCTTGCTGGTGACCAAATTGTAGGTACAGTCTGAATACAGCTGTATGTTGCATTTAAATGAAGCTAAGTGCATTGCTTTTTTGGCTTGTAAACAGGTACTGTAGAAGTCATTTGTGGTTTAGAGGTGTTAATGCTTTCTTGAATGTGTGGGGAGGTTCTCACTGGTGCTTAGTAAGTCGCTGCTGCTGAAATAGCCGTTGCTGGTATCACTAGCCAGTTAGTATTGACCGTAGTAACATGAATATCCCCAGTAGTGTTCCTTATAATCTGCAGTTGAAAATGTGAATGGTAGTCTGCTATGCGCAAGTCCTCTTATCTGCACTTAAGGCTGTAGACCGGCATTCCTCTTGCACTAAAATGTACCTTTGCTCTTTAGGTAAAACTGTCCCTACTTGTGTTCGGTTTTTTCTTGGTGGAGTTCAGACAGTGTGGCTGTTTGTACTAGTGGTTGTATTGCATTTGGAAATCTCTTTTGTTGTCATGTGAACAGATCGCTTCCTGACTGCAGAAAAGCATTTTGGAATTCTTCAAAGAAGAATTCTGAATGTTACAAGTCTAATCGTGTATTAAACTAATCCTCCAACTCTTTTCAGTTGTAGGTAGATACAGTTCTTAACTGAGAAGAAATATGTTTACATACTTCTTGTAAATAAGCAAAAGCTTAATTTTCCTGCAGTGCAGCTGTTACTGATACTGTAATCTATCACAATGAAAAAGGCTTGGGTACAGCTATAGAAGGATTCTTTTAGCCATTAGAACTTGCTGGTATTTTATGCCTGCTGTTGATGTTGTGTTTCCAGATTGTGCCAATGTATTTGAAGTTGCTGCAACGGACTAAGCCCGTTGGTCTTAGTGGGCTGCTTCTGGGGTCAGTGTTGAATTTTGGCTAGATGAAATGTCTGGGTGAAAAAATATGTGAGAGTTCTAGTGCCCTTCCACCTGCTGCATGTTGAGCTCTCTGGCATACTGAACTTGGGTTGGGTTTTTTGGCTTTGTGATGGATTTCATACATTAGCAGTAGCAAAACAGCAGAGTAATTAAACTAGTTTTTTTCCTTTTTAGATAAAGTCACTACTTAAGTGACTTTCAGACACTGGAGCCAAAGCTTATATGCAGTCTGACTTCATGCAAACAAAGCTGCTTCCCCACATATTTGTTGAATAAATATTGGCTCATATTCAGCAGTGTGTATTCCCTTGTGACTCTGCATTTCTGCTTATTCCTCCATTGTTGGTAATCTCTGTCCAGAGAAATACGTGAACAAGAAGAGACAATGTTCTTGGTGATTCCCTGTGTAGTTTGAGTGAGGGTAGAATCAAAGCAGGTGTCTTTAAGGACTTAGAGGTGTTGTGTACAATAAATCACACTTTCTGAAGTATTTTGCTGTTTACAGTTGTGTGTATAGCCTTCTGCTCAGTGCTACAGACCTCCCTGTCTGATTGCTGGTGGCCTGTAGGAAAGGGTAGAATAAGAAAGGCTCTTTAAGTTGACCTAAATAGAGCTCAAGAACTCTTAACAACTGCTTTTCATATAGTTTGTGGACTGTGAAGATGCTTGTTCAGTTTTGAGAGAAATAGAAGTATTCATTTCTTCTGCCACCCTGTTGCTTGTCACTAGAACAATAGCTGCGTAAGTTGTGGTGACAGTTGGAATTAAATAATGGCTTTAAAACTGAAGTTAGCACTCGGGCTTTTAGACAGCTAGCTACCTTATGTGACTTGTTTTGATATTTTTTCAGCCATCTTCATATCAATGCTGTGTGTTTACTGTGAAGCCTATTTTGGGTTTGCACAGTAACTAAATGTGATATTAAACTTCCTTTTTTAGGCAGTAGTATTTCTAGGTTAACTGTTCTAGTCAGCTCTGTTCTATTGAGTTGTATTTGCCAGCAGGGCTACTGAAAAGCAAGGGCCTATTTCTGTAGTGATGACCTGACAATATTGGAGCATGCTGAAACAATATCATGCCTACAGAGCTTTTAGTGCTGTGTCTAAACAGTCTTTGTCTAATGTATTTGTTGCTGAAAAATAGCCAGGAGTCTGTTCCCCTTTCTGTAGGGTTTGCATGAATAGAGAACAAATGGAAAGACCTTTTTTGTTTGCATGCTTTAGGAAAAGCCTCCAGGGTACAGGATTTGGAAAGCAGAAGTGCTATCATTTCTATTAAATGTGGCCATGAGGTTTTGTTTTTAAGTTAAACTGAGCATAAGCAGTCGTGCTAATGCCTGTTCGGTATTAAGATTGTAATGAGCTCTACTGTAGGAGGCATTTCTAGTGGAAGTAATACTTGCTTTGGCAACATGAGTTACGTGAGTTTTTGCAGTCTTTCACTGCCAGTGTATGGTAGAAGTTCTGCTGATACTGGGTTGGTTTGGCACAAGATACTGTAGGTTAGAAATTCTGAGAAATCCTTACACAGTTAGGAGTTGATCTTACTAACTAGAGAGTAAGACTGACATGCTTCAGCAGACAACAGTTCATACTCCATTTTAATCTACTTTTGTTTTAACAATGGTCTGTACAAAGATAACCAAAGTGAGCATTTGAAGATAAGCTTGTTGCTGATGGAGCTTCTGAGGAAGTGCAGATAGCTCAGCCAAGCTGGGTTTGTCAGCCTAAACATCTTACTCCTGACATGGAACTTGTGCGTTAGGGCAGATAACACTACTTGCCAGCAGAAGCAACAGTAATCAATGAATTGCACTTACCACCCTGCCTTTTCATTGGGTTTTGGTGTAGGACGTGACGCTAATGATGTGCATTACTATAAAATAATGATGTAAGAATATATTTGAGAAGTCTATGCTAATTTAGATTTCCCCTTGTGTAAAACACTCCTTAAACCTCGGTGGTTGGTTGTCTAGCTGACAGCTGTCTGCTGTTCGGTTTTTTGTTGGTTGTTTGTTTTAAATCTAGTTATGTATGAGGTCTTGAATTTACCTTGAAGTAAACTAGTCTTCAGAAGAGCTTCAGTGTCTTATTACAGCAGGCCCAAATCTTTCTGGCCCACAAAACCCACAAGTTCTGGTAGAATTTGACCTGCAGGGGAGTTAGTAGGCTGGCTTGATACGTCTTGAGTCTTTTATACCTGTATGAAACAATCTTTTTCTCCCCAAATCATATGATTTGAGAGAAGAGGGCTCAGATACTAGACGTGATCAGCTTCTCCTGTTAAAAAGGAGGGGAAGAACAAGTCTTCCAAACACACAGTGGTGCCTTTAGTTGCTTTTGTGGGAGCCCATCTTATAAATGAAGGAATCCTTATACTAAGAAACGTGGGGAAGTGGTGAGGTCCTTCAGATGAAAACTCTCACTGGTAAGGGTTTTTAGAAGTTACTGGGCACTGCAGTTTGAAGCTGCTAGAAGTGCATTCTGCCAAAATTCACATGGATTAATTCTAATACATCTGAATACTCCCAATCAGTTCCATTGTGTGCATAATTTAGGACAACGGATTTATCCCTTTTCTACAGTATTACACAGCTTGTTGGGAAATCTTTCAGGACTTGATATTTTGCTGGCTAGGCAGAAGTACGTCATTTAAACAAAGTTAAGACTTGTTTTATCTTCTGACAATATATGAACGTGTATGTGTTAGATGTCATTGCAATTATAGAGAAACTGTAGGGGAGTGCAGGAAAAGATGGAAACAATACAGGCATTTGGACTATGGCTACTCCAGAGCTGGGTGACAGATATTCTAACATGATGGTTCTTGGTTCTTTGCCTTGCTCTGGCAAGCTTTAAGCAATAATATCTTGTAGGATTCAAGTTTTGCACTCTACTGTGCAAGAGCTAGTCTTGCTCCTTGTACACTCCTATTCTGACCTGAGCTCAGAGTCTGTCTTGAACTGTTCAGAGTATTTAAGCACCAGCTAAGGTTTTCTTAGCTGACGGAAGTGTACAGGCCATATACAGCGTGGTGAAACCCTTTCTGGCTGGAGTCTTCCTCTGTAGCAACTGGTCTCAAGGATTCATCTGACAGAGTGAGGATTTTTGATTAAATTGGGGGCTGCATTGGTTCAGGCAGAAATTGCTGCCTGCTACAGTAAACCAACACTGGTTCTTTAGGACCTAGTTTCCAGTCAACCAATAATCATTGCATAGGCATATAGTAATTGCTTCTTATAAGCCTTCATGATGTGTTCTTTGGAGAATTTGTAAACAGTTGATTTTTGTCTTTATTGAATTATGTGATGAAAATACACTATCTTCTATATGTGCAAGGAGGTAGATGATCTGTCATTTGCGTGCAACTGCTAAAAGTCTTGTTTGTGACGTTTGGATTTGTAACAGCCTAGCCAGTGTTCTGCGTGGCAGTGTTGTTTGTTGATGAGATACTCCTATGAATGAGCTTTCTCTATACGCAGTCCAATAATTGTTTGTTGCTTTTTGTGTTAATGTAGTTAAGTATCACTTGAAGTATGTAAAGCTTGCTGCTGTGCCTCTCACAGCAATGGTGACTGGAGGTAGCTTGTGTTCATAGTGCTTCTGAAGTTCAGAGCTACAGCAGAACGTCTGAAGCTGATGTCAATCTTGGCATTAAAAGAAGTCATGTGCCTGCAAGACCTTAGCACACACACACTCTTCCACTGAAGACGGTACTTGAGCCCTTAATTCAAGCAGATCATCTTGGTTTTTTAATTATTTTTTCTTTCTCTGTTACAGGTCATCTGATCTTTTGTACGTGTTAATGGAAATAAAGCCTGTTTGAGAGAAGGCTTCAAGTCCTTAACGTTTGCTTTAATTACCCAGCCCCTCTGCTGTGGTTCAGATGTCTGTGCCTGGCTTTCTTAGTAATTGATCCTGTGAATTGGTGTGTGTTAAAAGCACTAACATCAAGTAATAAGCATTCTTTAGCTCTCAGATTTGAGAGTACTTCAAGTATGTGAACTGTGGAATGGATAGTTGTGGGTGAATGCTGCCCAGGAAAGAACAGTTTGTTGTGTGTATCACCCCTGGAAATGAGACCATGTGTGTCTCAAACATGTCCTGTTTTCTTTATCATGATTAGCCTGAAGGTGAAGTTCATCTCAGAGCTGTCAATATTAATTCTCAAGGAAGGGGTGGAAGGCCTTTAGAGGGCTGACTGAGAAAATGTAGAGCTGTATTCAGCTGCTCATTGCCAGCACACATACACTTTTCAAGGAAGTAACTTCTCTGTTTCTATTATTGGCAGCCTTTGCCTCTTTAAGAATGATTCAACAGAGTAAAACTTGACTTTATGAAGGTTTTGGGGAAATGGGGAAAATGGTAACTATGGGACCTGTAATGCAAAAATTCCATGCTAATAAATAGAGGAACTATACTGGAAAACTACTGCTGAGTTTCTTGGCACGTTATTTGCTACTTTTCATTTGAATGTTATCAAAATAACTCATCCTTGGTACTCTAGTAGCACAGTATTGAGTTAAGGTATGTGAATGACACTAACTTTTTTCAAATTATACAGTGATTGCTTTCAGAAAAATCTCTGCACTGCCCTAGAAACAGTGGGGCAGATGCTTTTAGCTGTACTGATGTGTATACAAATTCATTTATTAAACAGGGTTTAGTAGTGTTCCTCCTGACTTGCACAGTGCTGTCATGTGAAACATGACTTATGTGGATTAAGTTGCAGATACAGAGAAGACATCTCTTCTAATATTTGCACGCCTGCTTAAACATCGAACTTGTTAACTATGAAAATGTTGCTTAACTACACAACTATTGCTTAAGGAAAAAACAGTTTGTTGTTTGGTTTCCTGCATGTGTTTCCCTCTTCCCCCTGGCACAACCTGTTCTGTGAGTTGCAGACCTGGCGTTCTTGGAGTTGGGTACAAGGCGCGTATTTAAAGATAAGATGGCTCTGACTAGGGCTTGTCAGAGGACTAACCTTTGCAGGTATTTATCTTTAGTGACCAAAATTGTGTTATGAGCAAGCTACCTGAATTTTCTACCTGTCTGTCATCACCATTAACTTCATTCTGAGCTTTGATTATTCTTAAGTCACCTACAATGCATCTCTCTGTTGGGAGGGAGCACAAAGCTTTTTTTATTTTGAAGTATTGTATTTGCCATTTAGACAGCTGTTCCTCAGAGCCAAATTAATCAAATAGTCCTGCCCAGCTTAGAGTGTTAGTTAGCTTTTCATAAGAAGCTTTTTTTAATAATAATATGCACCTGCTGTTTAAACACACACATGATTACTGTTCCTGGTCTGCATGGTAACAGCTTAATGTGCCCCTGTAATTAGAACTGTACCTATTTTCTCTAGGCATCTGTCATGTTACTTAAGCAACAAAATACATGGTGTGACTTAGCATGTATAATGCTTGTTCAGAAGAGCCTTATTGTGTTGGTATCAACACAATCATTAGAGTAAGCATATTGTTTGGATCAGTTAGCTATAAAGTTGGTAAATGGTAGAATGTTGTTAATAAATGTTTCAGCTTGATTGCACTCAGACAAATTCTTGCTTTGATGTAGTCATAGCAATGTGGTATCCAGGGGAATGCTATTTTGATATAAAAAAAATCTGCTAATACTTGGTTTCTAATTAGTATTGCTTGGGGAATTCACTTGTAGGTCTAAACTGTTAACTTGATTAACCTGTATTTTTTAAGTCACAAGGTACATCTGAGACGCGTTTAATTATGTTCTGTATTAAAGGAAGGTTATTACACATAAGACCAAGCAAATGTGGCTTAAAAATACTTAGAGTTGGAAGAAATTAATAGCATTTCAAGGAAATAACTTCTCTTCATTTATACAATAAATGTACTACATTATATGCTTTAAACCTGGATGCATGTTTTCACTCTATTGGCTTAGTTGGTATAACTATGTTGAAGTCTGACCACCTGAAATTTCTGTAAAATACCACATTGAGTGTTTGAATACATGATTTTGCTGAGCAGCAGTAGCAATAGAAAGTCTATACTCTGTAGTACTGGAAATGCTGTCATGGTACCTTTTCTTAGAGTTCAGTTAAAGTAATAACTGATTTGCATCAAACCTAGTAGTGGTTTGTAGTTGCTTGAAGAGGAAACTAGGTGATAAGATGGGGTCTTAATTGTTCTTTAATTGACCATTTTGTTTAACTTGCCCCACTGATTCTGCTCTAGTGTCCAAAATAGAGCTTTTTATAACAAATTCTACTATGTTCTATCTTGTTACTGTTTCATTCTGGAAGATAAAGCACTATCTCATTAGGTGGCTTCGAGTTGGGGATGGGGAAGCTGAGAGGGAGAAGAAAATGCTTAAAGCAAGTAAGTGGTCTTGGAGAATGCAGTTCTTTAACCTTGTACATACAAACTAATAAGAGAACCCTATTGAACTTAACTGCTTGTGGATCAAGGTTGTAGTAAGATTTTTATGCCTAGCAGTCAATTGTAGAAGGCAGATCATGTAGATAAAACATCTGATTATACTAGTTCTTTGTGATCTGTGAATAGTAATGCCATGGATTTCAATTGATCTGGAAGGCTTATGGGTGGGAGAAAACCAGAAAAGCATTTCACATCGAGAACCAGGCTTAATGGAAAGGTGCTCTTGACACTTCTAGGAAACTTGAATAAAACAGCATCTTGTCTGTGTTCACAGAGTTGTGTTATTAGTGTCAGGAAACAATTTTTTTTTTTGTTCTTGTAAGGAGTATCTTAGGGTTCTCAATTCCTTGGAAATACAAGACTTAAACACCACACCCCCACAAAAAAACCCAAAACAAACCACAACAAAACCAAACCAACCAACAAACGAAAAACCCCAACTCAACAAAATGATGCCCCAACACACAAAGAAAACTCCTGTCACAGGTTGTCTGACTCCTGCAGAGCTTACATTTAGTGTCTGGGGGAAGACACCTGAACTACAGCTGCAAGTGCACGGTTATTAAAACTCCAACTTGGGCTGATGCCTGGTAGTTAACAGTGGGGGAAGATGCTGTGCTAATTCAATGGGGGAAAGTAAGGCAGAGTTGCTATTTCTGCTCTAAAAATATTTTTTTCTCACCTAATGGAACACTACATGCTACTGGATAGGTTCAGTCACTGGTACAGCTCAGAAGTTCTGCAGCACAATGAGTTTCCTTGTACTGTCTCAAGAAGACATGTAGGTGACTGAGTTGTACCTAATGTGTTCAGGGAGTGAGGACTTTGCAAGATCAAGGGTCTTAATCTCTTTTAGGTTGGTTTTGATAACCTGACAGCATGGAGGTGGCTTATTCAGCTCACTTAAAAATTCAATGGTTAAATCACCTTGTGATCTTGGACACTTTTTTTCCTGAAGTTGTATTCATGCCCATCATGGGTTTGATGTGAGGAAGACAAGAAATTACATAGATTATTGAGACTAGTTAGTACAGTTTACTTTTGTTTTAAGATGGAATAAATAGTAATGTAACTACTCAGGAAAAATAGCTAGAAAGAGTAAGCTGAAAAAGTGTGTCTTGTTCTAGAGGATTATTCATAACTGAACGTAGAGTGGTTCTGAACTGGGAAATGAGGCATTTTTAAAATGGCACCGCAGAATTTCTAATTTTTCCCATATTCAGCTCTGCCTCCCTTAACATTTAAATTCTTCGTTTTGATGAGGGGTAGGCACTTGATCAAGTGCTTGGAACTGAGGTGAGAGATTGCATGTTCATGGTGCTGAAGTTTGGATGGATAGTAAACTATTTGATAGTTAATCCAATAATAAAGGCACCAGTGATTTGAAGTGGGACTGTGAGACTTCTGGGTCTGTGTGATACCTCTTCTGTTCAGTACAGCTCTTCCTCATAACACAGACAACTTCCTCCATATTCTATGTGTCTTTACTGTGCGATCTTTGAGCCACTTTCTAACACCGGCTTTTAGAAGCCTACTTGAAACTTTTTGGTCATAATCCCTGTGTGATATTCTGATTGAGTACTAAAATAAAAATCCTCTAACCTGCAGCACAGCCAAGTACAGTGTGGTGACATTTCTACCTCGATTCCTGTATGAGCAGATAAGAAAAGCTGCAAATGCATTCTTCCTCTTCATTGCCTTACTGCAGGTATTGTTTTATTGGTTTGCCTTGATTATAAAATGGAATTGTAATATAGCAAAAGTTGTTTCAGTTGTTACGCTTAACTGCAAAGAAATCCTTAGACATTTTAATAGTAATACTTCTATACTTCTGTGGAAGTATAGTGCTTCTGTACTTCTTTGTATATACTTTACAGTTGAAATTAGAAGGCAACTTAGAAACTTCTCAATGTGGTTTGTGAAATCAAGCTACTTTTAGTCTTAGTAAGACCAAGAAGTGGTATTGTAAAATATGGAGCTCTTGATCATACTGAGAAAAGCATGTGTGGATTCTTGTGAAACTGCTGACTGTTTAGATAGTCCAGATTATCACTGCTTCCAGGTAAATTACATTATTTGACTGCTTTTCTTGTGAAGAGAAGAGAAATAGAATAAGACATGTACAACAACTTTATCTTCTCACTTTATGGTAGTAGTTTCTTTAAACCTACTGAGAGCTTAGGCTACTTTGCCCACTGAAATTGGATGTCAGTCAGGTGCAAATTAGAAAACTCAGCGTTCTCTTTTCTGAGAGCTTTGCTTAAAGTTCTAAATCTGCTAGAAACTAATTTTAAATACCAATATAAACTGGGTATCTCTTTTTCCTCTGTTCACAGCAAATTCCAGATGTCTCTCCAACAGGAAGATATACCACCTTGGTGCCATTGCTATTTATTTTAACAGTTGCTGGCATCAAAGAAATCATAGAAGACTATGTGAGTATGGTTATGGGGAAGGCTGTGCTAAAGACAAAGTGTTTCAAAAAAAGCTGCAAAATGCCACAAAGCTATGCATCTATGAAGTCAATATTGAGTCATTGCTGAGCAGCAGCAAAAGATCCTTCTGATTTTCAAAGCTCTGAACTTGACTAGAATTTCTGTAGCAAGTGGAGATAAATCAAGCATTTTTGTCATAGACGGTGAACAAGGAAGCAGTAGAAGTCAGGAATCTTGTTTCTACCTCTTCAAACTTGTTTATTTGTGCTTTTAATAGAAAGGCCTGGCTAAAAAGGCACTGTAGAGTTCTGACAGATACGTGGCCTTTTAATTGGTCTTGAGAAAACTGGGGGGGATTGGGGGCGCCAAGCAACTTGAGCATAGAGCAAACTATTTGGGGGAAAATCTGCACTAACTTGCTTGGATACTGTTTAAAATGAAGAGGTCTTTCTGCTTTGCAAAGTTCTGATGAATAAAATAATTTAGAAATCAGTCTAAACAAACAGCACGTAGAATGTGTAGTGCAGCTATCATCTAAATACACTGTTCCTCATTGTTCCTTTTGTTTTTCTTTCCAAAAACTAGTTTTGGAGACCTAAGTTGTTTTTGTTGATGATCCAGGTTTGAGCCTGACTTTCAAGATGGGGACTCTCACTTTAAAGTTACATTGTATTCTTTTACAAACCATTTGGATTTAGATGATCTGTATGGCTTTTTAAAAAAAGATAATGTAACAAAGGCAAAAATGACCCAGTATATCATTTTGCAGTTTGTCATGTTTCTAGCTCTAATGGTTTTGGAATCTGTACTGAAGTGTAATGAAGTGTAATGAGGTGTAATGAAATGTTTTGTTTCCTTGCAGAAGAGGCATAAGGCAGACAGTGCAGTGAATAAAAAGAAAACAATAGGTAAGACTAAACAGTCTTTAAGTTTAAATATTTAAAGTGCAAATAGTGAGTACCAGAACACTTACTTCTGAATAATTCTGTTGCTTAAACAGTCATGATGGTGGGGAATGCATGTATTTTTGGAATAGGTAGTTACTGATATGTTAGGGTTTTACTTTACCAAATGTTTCAGGCTGATGTGGATAGTGTGACACTTGAGGGTGAGGCATGGGGGGGGATTATTAGAATTTATAAGTTCGTGTAAAAATGCCAAACAAACAAACAAGAACCCCCAAAACAGCCAACCAAAAAAAATCAAAACAAAAAACCCACCCAAAACCCCCACAAAACAAACACACCCCCCCTCCCAAAGCCCAACCAACAAAAAAAGCCCAACAGACTCTTGAAACACTAAAAGTTGGTGTCAAAGGCATATTAAGTAATTTTTTTAACTGTTTCTGCCCTTAAAATATAGGAAGAACTCTGGGGATTTTGTGCATTTGCTTTCCTGAAGTGTCAGTAAAAGAATTTAACAATGATATTCTCTGAATGCCTACTTATATCCCTGAGATATTGACACTACTTGGTACTGAATACCTGAAGACATCATATTCATTTTCTTCATCTCCCTTAAGTGAGAACCTGTGCGGAAAATGGGAATTGTTTATTGAAGGCTACCCTATGATCAGTCTGTGCTGCAGTCATGGGATGTCTGCATTCCTGTGTTGGATAGCTCCCTTCCTGCTCTACGGAGATCTGTAGGTGAAATGGAAAACACAGGGACTTGACATCTGAAAAGAGCACCTTCCTCTCCCAGACACGTTTAGTTTGAGTGTCAGAAAGCTAGAGAAACCCTTAAAGGACAAGGGGAACTGAACAACCTGCTAGCTCCATCCTTCAGTTAATAGGCATAATGTTTGCAGTACTATTTTCAATGAGTTGTTTTTTTCTCATCCTTGAGAAGTTAAGTTGATCATTGAGATTGTATATTAATGAACATCAAAAAGCATTGCTTTACCAGTTCAAGGTAATTTCATTACAAGAGTCTGGGAAGATGTTTCAAGTGCAAGAACAGTGTATTTATTAGTAATGAGAAATCAGCAATTAACTGGCTGTAGCACAGCAGGCCTTGTTATAGGTAATGTAAAAGACTGTTCTTTCAAAGGTCATATAGGTGCTTCTAATTCATTTGTAGTTATAGAACATGTGCTAACAAACACTTCAAGGGAAGTTTATCACAGTAATTGTGGAGAGACAACCTTAAACACCACGAGGTATTCTTATGGAGCGAAGTAGCACTTTAAATTATTTTAGTTCAGGTTTTGGTTTTTTAGTTTGAACACTCTAAAATAGTTTTCAAAATGATACTTAAAACTGTATCTTCATATTTCTTAAGAGGAAGGCTAAAGAGGCTCATTCTTGAGATTTGTATTATGAGAATGAAAAGCTAATTTCTGTTCAGGGTGGGATTAAGATGAAATAAATTCAGGTTCTGTATGTGTCTTTAGGTTCCTCTTATAGTCAAGTGAGGTCTAGTCAAAGCAGTCGGTACAGAGAGCAGTTCAAATCACTCAAAAATAGACACGTACTGGCTGCTTGGCGATGTTCTGAACTCCAGTGCCTGCAATGACCAGATGCTTGCTTCAGTAGTATGCATGTATGCTTTGCTTTTATCTTCATGCTTAGTTTTTTGGAGCAGTAGTGTATCTTCAAAGCACATTTCCTATATTAAATTTACCATTGAAAACACTGGTTTGCTTTGCAGAGTGGCTTTGGTACGTAGGAATTAAAATCCCTTTGGAGAAAAGTAGATTGAAAGTTCTGCTCCAGGTGAGCGATGTACATCTCTGTTAGGAACTGGAGCGTGTTAGGCTCTGAGCCAGTGTTTCATGTCTTGGATGGCTTCACATGGTGTGTGCAGAGATGACATTGAATCTCTGGACCAGACTAAATGTAATCCCAAGAGAAGCCCCTGAGCAGCATATTGCATGGATGTAGAGAGCTCAGTAATAACTGTTCTGATGTATTGATCCTCTTGTTCTCAAATGATAGAATAAGCTGCGAGCATTTAATACTGTAAGGGATGCGCTCTAATAGTTTGCTAGCCCTGTGCTTGTCTGCTGTTGCACAAGACTGATGGGAAATGCTTGTCTTTCAGGACCAGCACTTCAAATGGCGCTACACACCAAGGTGTGAGTGACAGCGTTAAGTCTTAGATCCAGAACATCAATACACTGGTTTTTAGTCTTAGAAAGTCTTAGGTAGAAGGTTTATATTGAAACTCTGTTTCTGAGTAGGAGCAGTCTTTTTAGGTACTTGTTCTTTGTTACTTTAACCAAATACCTTTTGTCAATGAATAATTCATCAGTTTTACCCTCCTATAAAAGTTCTAGAGAAGACAGTCATTTCTGTCCTTTGGAGTACACCTATAAAACTAGGTTAAGCATAGCAGAAGGTGCAAAATTGTAGCCCCAAAATTTCTGAACTGTTTTATGTCTAATGGAAACTTTGTCTTTTGACCGTGGGGTTATGAGTTTGGAAAAAAAAAAAAGTAGCTTCAGTAACTTGCTTGACGAATTAATTTCAATACTTAAATTGATTTCAATAAGCATGGAAGTTAAATTGTTTTCTTAAGTAAATTGTCTACAAGACCAAGTTCATGGCACTTGAAGCTACAAAATGCCTTCATTGCATGTGAACATGCAACAATGAACTGTGTGCTGAACCATCTCCAAAATTCCCTGTTGCAACAGGGAGCTGTTTAAAGCAAGGCACAGGAGATGCTAAGTGTTGCAATTCCTCTGAGGGTTTGGGTTTTTAGTTAAGGCTTGAAGGTATGTGGCTTTTTCACTTCAGATTCTGGGCTCAGGCTTTCTCCTGAGTTCTGAATTAAGCAGAGCTCAGTTCAAGCACAGCTTAGAGGGAAGGAAAGGGTGCGACAAAACTGTTCTTCCCCTAAACTGCATAAACTTGTTTGGGTGGAAGCTCAGCAGTTTAGATGCATCGCTAGCAGTGCTTCTGTTGCTGCCCACACATTTTTTGTGCACTTCACTGTGATCCATCCACTGTATTATTAAATCTCAGGATTCAGTGCTCTAAAGTGTGCGGCCTGAGGACAGGAATCAAGAAATAGCTTTCCTGTGCTTGATTTGGTGTGAAGAATCTTGCATTCCTGTTTGTAGAGTGGTCTAACCTGATTAGGGGTGCTGAGGCTGTATTCAGCAGAATTGTATCTTTTGGGAACTTAGTATGGTTTTCAAATGAGCTATGTATGTGAATTGCATAGAACTGAGGAGGAAATTGTTTGTATTAAAAGTAGGGAGCTGGTTTCTTCAATGTTCATCTGTTGTATGCTATGCTTCTAACATCTTTGAAAACTGGCTACAGCTGCTTTCACTGAAGTGTTTGTTTAGGTATACTTGGTGTGCTCACACCTGGACTGGATTTGGTTACCCAGCAATGATTGGGCATAAATTTTTGACCTTACTGTTTAGGCTGGGGTAGTATTAAGTATGTATAGAAGCATCTATAAGAACTACCTGGGTGGCAAAGCATGTTCCAGAGTAGATGACTGATGAGTGTGTTAAGACAGCAGCATAGGACTTAGGTGCTACAGAAGCCAAGGCCTGTTTCAGTACCTTGTTTTCAAACTCTTTTGTTTTAATGTGAACTTCAGCATTTAGGATTCATTCTCCTTCTGCCAAAGCTGATGTTTGCTTTTCAGTAGGAGTTTGAGGCTGTCTGACGATTAAGCCTCAGCCTTTGTTAAAGAATTTTCAAACGTGGGTTTCACTAGGTTTGCTTTATTAACAACTCGGAGTTGGGCCACCACTGCAGTTAATGGTGAAGGACAACTCAAATGCCTTCTATAGATACGATTTTACAAAACAGTATGCAGTTGATGATTTGTCAAGAGAAGTTCTTGGTGTTCGTCCATGACCTCTCAGTTCTCTATTCTCCACTGGTTTCAAAAGTCCAATACATTTTCCTGTCTCAGCTGATTGTTATTGTCTCATCTTGGTTCTTCTGAAGTTGGTGGGCATAGGCAGAAGGTCTCCAGTCACCACAGTCACTTACCTTCTTACACATCAGAGATCACCTTTGAATTTCTGAGGATCACTCAGGCTGTTTTATTAATTCATCTTATTCTAAAGTTAATCACTTACTCTTCTCTGTTCTTATGTCTTAGGTCTAAGATGTATGATCCTTTTTTTTTTGTTGATTCAGCTTGACTAGGTTCTAAGCCAGCCATGATGAGGGCTCTATAGGGGACAAATAAGATATCATTTTATGAGCACCCGCATTCTATTAATTACATCTAAAACAATCTCTCATTGTTAGTTATATGTCTCATATGAGTAGTCTTAGAAACAGTGAGGCTTAAGGCCTAGTTCCCTTTACAGGCCCTTATAAGGGCAATTGATGTGGTAGTGAAGTTGGAAGTGTCAACACATTAGTGAACAAAATACAAGGAAAAAGGTGAGAAGTGAGAATTCTGTGGTTAAATCGCATATAAAGATGCTTCCTGATAGTGATTGACAGTGGGCAATAATGCCCTTTGTTTTAAGGAAGGTCACTTCCCATACAAACAACAACACTGCCCATCTGTGGGTTAGTGTGAAATGATGCCAAGAAGAAATCAGCCCACCAACTGTTGTCTAGCAGGTGATAAAAATGATACAAATACTAAGGGCAGATTCTTCCTCTTTCTTGGATGCACATGCCTACAGCTGTGGACAAAAGTGTGATCCCAGCTTCTGAAAAGTACTTTTCTGATCTGTGTGTGAGTTCCTATTCTGGTCAATGTTTGCTGCTGATGATACAGTTGTTTTGAAATTTGTCTGAATCTTGGCTATTTATTCTAATCTAACTTTAAACTTTCCTTCCAGTTCTAAGAAATGGGATGTGGCAGAACATTATGTGGAAAGAGGTAAATAAAATTGGGGTGGGAGGGAGTGGAAGAGGGTGTTCAAGAATTACTTTTGCCAAAATAAATTCAGAGGCCTAGAATTAATGTATGCTATGTGAGAATTCCCTGTGACTTGGGGTGGGAGGGATCCTTTCTGTTGCAATAGTGAAAATTGCCCTGCGCAAGGCACTTGAGCACCCATCTTTAAATTCTAGTACTATGCTTCAGTCAAATGCTTATGAACTGTTCTAAGTGTTTTTGCTTCGAGGGTTAATATGCTCCAGGGTGTAAAGGGTATTTTTAGTCCACATCTAGAAGAGTAACTTTCACTGCAATGCTGTATGTCACCTGAAAGTCTAACAGACTTATTTTGCTTCCTGTGCTAAAAAGTTCTTGGGTTTTGAGGCTAATTAGCTGTTTTTCTCAAGTAAGGAACACAAGCCCTGCCGCTTCCTCAGGCACTTGGGACCCATGTTCTGTGAAGCCCTGTGCCAGGATGTGGTGAGCTTTATTTCTAGAACTTGTTGAAATCCCTCAGGATGTATTGATCTAATCATGGCTCTTAATGCCTTTTTAATGACAAAATTAGCCCTGTTACTTAATAAATGAGGGAAAAAGTACACCCTTTTAAAACCTCTGGGAAATGAGACCTGCCTCAAGAGAGCTAAAAGCAATCCTGCTGAAGTGTTAGGCTCTAGTAGAAACTACAGATTGTCAGGGATTCTGATGGTTGATGCTGATGCCTGTTCATGCTGTTCCATGTCCTATTTGAATTGAAAGATATTTAAAGCTGAGCCTGGTATCTGGTTTCCTTATACCCTTAAGCAGTTCTTGAATTGGCCTGCATATTGTCCAGGCTCGCATTTATTGTTGGGGAATAACAGTTCTGTATCATCTACCTTGTTTACTTTAAGGCAGACTTCTGATCTTCTTTGTCTTGAAATTGGTAGGGAATTTGTTTTCAGTGGGATCAGAGTAAGACTAATGAATCTGCCTGTTCAAACATGCCATCTGTTTCAGTTTTTATAAATTAATGTGTTAAAAATATTTCAAGCCCATTTCAGACTCTTAAGCAGTGCACTGGTGCTAAGCAGCCTGATAATCATCAGGCAAGCCTGGCTTACTGTGTTGAGAGTGCTACTTGGTCTATCTTGGAATGGAAAGTCCCATGCGTGTGTGACTCCCATTAAATGTGCCAGAAGCTCTTAGGTCTCCTGTGTTCCAGAAAACAGGACTTAGCACATGTCAAGTTGACTATAGGTCAGGGAAGAACTGGTTGATACTATCTATCTGTGGTAGATACTGTAGAGACAATACTTCTTGCTAGTGACTACTACAAGCAGTGCATCTATAGAGGGCTAAGAAAAAATGATAGTGCTGACTGGATAGGTAAGTAGCATGGAGAAGGAATAGGAGAAACTCTTGATACTTGAGGAAGGTAAAGTTTAAGGTAGGTTTTATACTAGGAAAAAAAATTTTTCTGTAGGTTTAATAAAGGAAAAAAAATCCCTCAAGTTTGGTTAGTGGCAGGATTATAGAAAACAAGTAATCTTTACTAAATATAAGCCACTGATGTTCACACTTTGCCACTGTGTGTATTTATTTTTTTTCTGTAGAGAACTGTTTACTTTGCATTCAAAAAAGGGAATGCTTTGATACTTCCAAACTTGCAGTGAAAAGTACTCTGACTTTCAGAAGCACTGTCTCTAGCTGTTCTGTGCATGATGCTGTTCTTTTGACTGGGTGAAAGAAAATAACAAACTAACATTCCAGACAAGCGAACTGTTTGTTTTTTCTTTTCCATGCTACTGTACTCCTGCCCCTGACTGAACAGGTAGCAGTAGGCGATATTGTGAAGGTCACCAATGGGCAACATCTTCCAGCAGACATGATCATTATATCTTCCAGGTATCCTGAATGGGTGTGGAAGTGATGTGTCTGATGAACTGAGGTACAGAGGACTTGAAACTCTGTATTTGCGATTAATAGAAGCAGACATCAGATGGCACTAATTCTGCTCCACATTTAAAATAAAATTTCAGCAATGTCAAAACAGTGCTTTAGTAGGCAATGATTCATATATCAATGTAGATAGGTTCTTAAGAAAGAAGGCTTCTTTAAGGACTTCATAGTATTATGTACCTGTAATTCACAAAGTGTATCACTGAGTTTGTTGGAAGACTGAAGGTCTGTTACACAAGTTTCATGCATTCAGTTGCTCTTGCTGCTTTCTGAGGATCCCTCCATTTAATTAAGGAAGCTTAAGTTTTCTTCCAATTAATTCCACTGAGTTTCCAGCATATTTTCCTGCCTCTCAGAAAAGATTTCTCTTTCAAACAGTAATTCTAAAAGGCTAGCCCAGCCAGCATCTAATAAGTAGCCTGCAAAATCACTTTTGGGCTTAATTTGTTTACTCCTTGTCTTTGATACAGTGCACGTATAGCCCATCCCTAGCATTGTAGCAGCAGTGAACTGTTGAGCCCTCCTCATTTTAGTTTGTGAAATACAGGACAGCTTCTTTATACAGGCAAACAAAGCTTGGTTGTTAGTTCCTAAAAGCATTTGAGTGGTATTTGGCTGCTGATCTAGGTTCTATATCGTGTTGAACAACTTCAGGCCAAATCAAGACCACTGTCCGCTTAGATGAGATTGAAACAAGAGACAATAGCGCAGTTCCTGTTGTTGAACATGCTTTTTTCTAATAGCCAAACCTTATGATATCTTGCTCTTCTCCATAATTTCCTTCTGTCTGCATGCTTTTCAACAGTGACTGCAGGTTGCTCTGGTCTCCAGGTTACAGTTCTCTTAGATGACCCAACTTCTAAGGGAACTTGTTTTCTAAGCTGCTGCATTATATGCTCCATCATCCTTGTCTGTGCCATTCCTGGGAGGTTTCATTTTTTTGAAAGCTGTATAGGGAAGCTCAGTCTTTTTGAACTGTCATGGATTAAGGATAGAGGTATCTTCATTCCATGGTATATGATATTGTTTGTTTTTTTTTTTTAAAATGAACCCCAAATTTTAAATAAGCAGTTGTCAACCTTAATATGCAGTTAGCTAGGCTACATTTGAACATCAATAACTTGCTTTTTTAGCATTGAGAAATATTTGTTCTACTTGAAAACTTCTCTAATGTATTATACTAAATACCTTCTGATTTATTTCTTAACTTTCTTTATTTCTGCATGGGTCAGCTTTTTGTTCTACATTACTCTACTAACCTTCCGTCACTGATAATCGCATAACCTGAGAATTTAACCCCAAGTATGTTGATTTGGGAGAACCTTTGCTTGAATTAAATAGCAATTTCTATGGCAGTTCTCCTTTACAATTGGTATTATTCCCATGATTCTTTTACATTACAATACTAAGTGTCCTCAGTTCACCAGAAGGCTTTGCATGCTCTGAAGGGGTGGGGTCTTTTGCTTGTATGTGTTAATTTCCTGTGTCTGAGCTGACTGTCAGAGGTGAAACAGTTGTTTTTATCTTGAGTCTTTTTTTCCCCCCTATAGAAGAAAAGTGACATCAAATGAATTTTACAGAGAGAGTAAATATACATGAAGGAAAAGATATTTGAATCAAAGTGCGACTTTGTATGGAAACACTTCCACGTTTCTGTGGAAGTGAGAGGAATTGTATTGCAAGAGGTCTCCCTCCCAAGTTAAGCACTTCAGATGTAGTAGATGAAGTATTTGTGACAGAAGTAAAATAAGAATCAAGCTGGACCTAACCTATGTCTTTCTTGGGTTCAGATTCAGATTGCCCATGTAGGAGACGACAAAGAGCAGACTCTGAACCTTCTTCTCTTTAGTTTTTTTTTTAAGAAAAATTCTCTGGAGAGCCAAGTCTAGCTTCTTACTGTGTTACAAATGTACCTGTCTATTTATTAACAGTTTTTGTCCTAAGGAGCCTTTATTCCTGACTTTTCTCCTGGTTAAGTACATTTGCTGTTAAAGTGGTTGGTTATGTTGAAAAGAAGTAGCAACATCTCAAGAATACCGAAAGTGATATGCTGAAGAAGTACTTGTTTGAGTCCAGATGGGAAACTGCTACTCCGTAGCAGCCTGAGAAGACAGTCAGGAAAAAATAGTTTTGATGGTGCCTTACAGAGGTTTTAAATCTTAAGGGGCATGTCAGGAAAAGGTCCATGATGAAGTACCTTTCCTTATCACAGGTGCTACCCATGTAGAGCTCTTCCATGTTAGATGTAGATAAGAGCTTGACTAAGGGAAAACTCAGTTCTGTGAGGAAGTTTGGGTGGTTGTTTGTTTGGTTTTTTTGTCCCTGTTGTCAGGGGCAGGAGCATCTCTGGAAGATGCAGATCACAGCCCTCAGTTTCAATCTTATTGTACTTTTTTCTGATTTTTTTAAAAAACCCAACTGATTAGCAGTGACTTCAGATGTAACTCCCCAAGTCCATCAGCTTCAAGGTGATATTGTGGCCACAACCCTTTGTGTGTGCAGTTTGTCAACAGAACTCAATAGCAGAGAACACTATCCTCTTCATCCAAGCACATCCCCATTCTACACTGTTCAATACGTAGTATTTAATCTATAGCTCTTGAAATCTGAAGCAATTTTATGGATCACAACATAAAATAGTCCACTTTAGGCATCTAAGCTTATCATGACCTGTTAAATTCTTATTAACCTTCTGATTTAGACTTGACTTTTTTCTCCAGTTTGTTGTATGAAAGTGTTCATATCTATATCTAAAGACATCTCTGGAAAATGTGCACTTTAAGCTGGCTCTTTCCATGATCACATACCACCAATATGGATTTTTGTCTTCTGCGGTGTATTGAAGAAGTGTATTGTGGACCATTGTACTGCGAAAGTAGTATACAAAAACTACTGAGTTTTAATATTGAAAATCTTACACTCCTTACAGTGAACCGCAAGCCATGTGCTATATTGAAACAGCTAATCTTGACGGGGAGACGAATCTTAAAATACGACAGGTAAAACAAACTGACTTTCACCTTTCCCCCCCCCCCCCCCCCCATTTAGATGTCTAATATTAGCTACAAAGCAGAGTCTAGCTTGCATGATAACAACACAAGTACTGTTTTTTAAAGAAAACAAAGCATATCTCTTTCCAGGTGACTGTAAGGTACTTTTTTAACAGATAAAAACCTAAGCAATAGTGCTTCATGTGCAAGTGTAAGGAACTAATCTGGAGGAAGCCCACAAAGGCAAATACAGTAGACCGTGGCAGTGTTTTGCTGAAAGTCCAGTAAGTGGAACTGGAAGTGGTATATTAAAAAAAAATAATTGAAAAATCAGCTGTGCTTGTGATGAGTTGGAGTTTTTGCTTTCACAAGTGCCAATCTGTCTGCTTCTGCCTTTTGAGTGCTGAAAAGGACCTTTTGTATGTTTAAATGAATTTGTTCTCTCTTTGTGGTTAGCAGCATTTATTTGGATCTTTCTAGTTTTGTTGAAGAAATACTGTTTATTATGATGTTTAGAAATAGTTTAGAATATTTGCCTCCTTTCATTACAAAAAAATGAATTTGGATTAGGATTTTGACATGCAGATTATTTGTTTTTAAGAAGCTGTACATTAGCTGCTTGTTTACTACCATTGTAGAAATGTGATTTACTGTTGGATCAGCCCAACAGATAGATCTTGAGTTCCTGTAAGCTTTTGCTTGCTTCAGAACACTTGCTTAAAACACACAAATAAGGTTGTGGAGACTTTTAAGGTCTTGTTCCGGCTTGCAGTGCTGCCGTCAAAATCTGGCAAAAGAAACACTAAATGGATCACTCTTAAAGTGGAGGTGTTCAAAGATGGAAAGCAATTGAGTGTTGCATGTGCACTGTGAGATGGAGTAGCAATGCACTAGAGTTGCATGATGGGTTGATCATTAACCTTGAGTAGCATCAAAGCTTAATGGCTGCAGTGACCCAAGAGAGACCACACTTAGGAGTGACTATATTTAGCAGCAGTAACACATCAGCAGAGATATACTTTGAGAGAGAAGGTAGGCCTGTTTGTACTGCTTGTCTCCTACTTCCTTCCTCCTGCACATGTGCAACTTTGTGCTTTATGGATGGGACTTTCCTCTTGGTTACAGAGAGATCATATAGGTAATATAACTCTCTTGTGTAGAGGGATTTAAACCAGTCCTATATAAGCAGGTTCATAATGTGTCTGTAATCAGTCTTCCTTGCAGGGTAAGGTTCTTGAATACCTGTTTAAAAACAAGCAAACAAAACAAAAAGCTGCTAACAACTCCAGCAGAAAACCCCCACGTGTTTAATTACATTTGATATCTTAGATCTTGGCAGAACACACCATTTTCTGAGGTTGCCTTCTAATAAGAATTTTTGATAAGAGTCTACTTTGGGTTGATTTCTGCAGGGATTGTCTCAAACTGCTAGTCTCCAGTCAAGAGAAGAATTGATGAAAGTATCTGGAAGGATAGAATGTGAAGGACCCAATCGTCATCTTTACGACTTCACTGGAAACTTGCGCTTAGATGGTCAAAGGTACTGACCTGACAACAAAGCCATAAATTCATTTGGTTAGGAAAAAAGCTTCCTGTGTGCTTTTAGTCTGCAACACTGAGTACGTGGATGTTTTTGGAAAGAGGAGGGTAATAACAGTTAGTCAGAGCATCTGCCAGTATAAGATAACGTAGTTCTGTCTTCCTATGGAGTCTTCTGCTTGTTATGGGAGAGTTAATTTGTTTGGAATTGTAGTAGCCTTTTTTCAAAAGTAACATCTAAAGAGAAGGAAGAGTGGGGGAAATGATTGGAGTTTTTAGGGCCTTCTTGTTACAGGAGTTACACAGAAGACATGGGAAACCGTTCTCTTTCAACTAGAGCCAAAGGCTGCACCAAGTGCAGAGCTATGCAGAAAAATGGTCCCAGAATCAGGAGTGTTTATCAGTGTGACTTTGATCTGTTGCAACTCCTGAAAGAAAAAACTTGGTTTTAGTACTTGAATTCATAGAACTTGACAGGTTGTTAGGAACACACAGATTTCATCTGGCTGTACCTGTTTCCCCCACAAAAACTGTATTCCTTGGGCAACGCAGCTGAATTGTGACAGATGCAAGAATAGTAGATCACCGCTGGCATCCCACTTGAAAATCACACAGGTAGTACAGTTTTCCAAAAGTGTTTGTTTAATGGCATATGGGAGGTTATAGTGTGCTTGGAATGGATGATCTCTTTGCAGGTGTGATGCTTCTCTGTCCTTAATGTCAGAGAGAACGTATTAGCCAAGGTGAAGTGCAGAGTAGGCTTATGGCTACCACATAAGTTCTCAAGTTTTGGGTAACTAGAACGGCTCCCTTGTATATCCTTCACCCTACTGTGCTTTAGTAGGGAGTAGACCTGCACAGGTTTCGGTGGTCTCTTGAGTTGTGTGGACAATGTAAGTTCATTATATTACTTTCTTCCTTTTGTGGTTTGTTGTTTTGGGTTTTTTTTGAGGGGGGTGAGTAAGGCTGAAAGGAGAGCTACTTTACTAAAGCGTTATCAAGAATTGAGAGACGTGTATATTTTTTGCTTTGCAGCCCAGTTCCTGTTGGTCCAGACCAGATCTTGCTAAGGGGTGCACAACTGAGAAACACTCAATGGGTCTTGGGTATTGTTGTGTATACAGGACATGATACAAAACTCATGCAGGTAAAGTTTTTAAGGAGGTCTAGAGCATGTTCTGATAAAGCTGCTCATTTTTCCTGTATTCTACTTATCTTTTGGATTTGAGTTTATGAAATAGTTTGATTCATTGTAGCTGTTTGAGACCTGGAGGCTTTGAGGAATGTAAGGATACTGTTGTACTTGAGATTGCATGTGCACATGTGTAAATACTTATTGAGGTATTTATCTCAAAACACTTCAATGTGTAAGCAAAACTAACTGTATTTTATCTTAATTTATCTGGTGGCTGGATGAAATTGAAAACTGAGGTTTAACAGGTGAGGATATAGTAATGACCACCTACAACTTTAGCACTTGGAGATAATTAGGTTAAGACTGCAGTCTCTGTATTGCCTTAATGGCAGGGAGTGCCTGGAGAGGCTGGCAAGGTGTATGTTTTTCTCCCTTTTGCTCTCATTGGGATGGGTAGCCAGATGAGCATACTAGGTCTTTAAAACTCTGATCTCCTATCAGTTTTGGAGTCATTAGAAGTATTGGCTGCTATTACTATATTGTTGAGCTTTGTATACTATATTCAGCTAAGTGGAGTTGAAGTAGCAAGTTCTATAATGGACTCTAAAAAGAAAGACTGAATTTGCCTCTGCAGTTTTCTCTTGTGTAAGCCATTGCTAGACTTTTTTTTTCTGCTGCTGTTCAGAATTCAACCAAAGCGCCTCTGAAGAGATCGAATGTGGAGAAAGTGACCAACATGCAGATCCTGGTTTTGTTCTGCATTCTCCTGGTGATGGCCCTTGTGAGTTCTGTAGGTGCCTTATTATGGAACAGAACACATGGCGAAGTTGTCTGGTACCTTGGCTCCAACAGTAAGTATGCAGGCAGCGTACTAGGGATGTATCAGACTGCAGGGCCAGCCAGGCCCTTAGCTTTGCTAAATGAATGAATAAAACAAGAAACAAACACAAGAAACAAAGCCTGTTGCTTTTTTGGTAGCCCAATATTTTTATTTTTTTTTGAGAATGGGCTCACAAAGTTGAACTTGCCAGGCTTCTGTTAATAAAACCTTTTAAAGGTTAGGTAAATATCACTACCATCCAGGGAGCAGGGTGGAAACAGAAGAGGGGCAAGAGTTATTCTTGGATATTTGGTGTTCTTTCAGCTCTGTGGAGATACCATGCATGAATTTGTTTTCAGAGCAGGTTGTGTACTGCTGCCTTACATATCATGTCTTGACTGTACCTGACTGCAGGATAGCAGGTATCAGTTTGATGCTGACTTCAACTTTACCTTCATGTACAGAAGCAAAGGGTTTCTTGAGCTGTTTTTCAGTCAGAAATTTTGATCTGCTCTTGTAGAGAAAACTGTGAAATGCTAAATGTTATGACTTTGTGTTCATTGGATAAAGTTTCAGTCTTTGGCTTCTGACTTCTGTTACTTTTAATGAGAAAACCGATCTCTTAGTGTGCCTATTAAAGGGTTTTATTTGATTTCATTCATACTCCTTGAATTTATTAGTTCAGGTATCTAAGATGGGTCTTATGCAAACACTTAAGGATGAAGTAAATTGCTCTCCAGTAGACTTCTGACTTGAGGGGGTTACATTAGTTAGCTATAAAATGTGTTGTTACAAACATCTTGAGATGCAGATCTGAAAACGGTTCTCTCAAACTGCAAATGGTCTTTCTGTTGGTGATCACAAAACAGATGGCAAAGGGTGTCTTCTGCAGTTCAAGAACTGCAGTTGTGATAGTAATGAAAAAAAAAATACTGCAGGAAGAGCATAGAAGCGCCTTATTGATGCTTAATTTTTGGTAGTTGTAATGTCTTCTAGTATCAGTATCAGCAACTTTCAAAGTTTCTTCCCTACCCTGCACCTTGCTTTTTAATGAGTAAGCTTAAATTGGTGTCTCCCAATGGTGGAAGTAATATTGGAAAAGATGATGGAACAAACTCTTGAACTTGTGCTAATATAAAACAGGTGCAACATGTAATAAATGAGGATGATACAGTAGTCTATATAGATGCTTTTTTGTAAATTGAACACAAAATTTCTGTCACTTCTGTTAACTGCCACACATGTGAAAGACACTTTTTCAGACTAGGCAGGTAGATGTTAAATTTTTGTTAAATGTCTAATTTCTGTAAGGATTGTATTGGAAACACCTTTACCAATATCAAGTATGCTTCTATTCTCTCTGTAAACTGATCAAAGATATGGAATTAATGTGTGCCCAAACTTGGAGGTGCTTGGGTGTTACGGAGGTGTTTCGTTTCCTGGCAGAGGGGGTCTACTGCCACACAGGGTCAAAACTTCAAGTCTTGCTCTGATCTTCATTAGACTTCAGCAACTTTTTTGGGCTTTTCTCTCTTCCTGCTTTGTTCCCCTGCCTTCTTACTAATTATTTGTAATGCCGAAAACCCCATAGTTGTGGGCTGTGACCCCATTGGGCTGGGTGCTGTGCATGCTGACTGAAGTGTTTCCCTAAGCTTTGAGGCAAGTGAACTGGCACGTGCGGAGCCTTAGGATGTGAAGAGAGGCTGTGGGCAGCACCACGAACAGGAGCCTTCATCCCATGTTTCTGCTGAGGCTTGTCCATTCCTGCCTGCTGTCCGTAAATGCTTCCCTTTCCCTTTAGGACCAGTTGTGCTGGCAGATTTACTTGGGTAACTTGTCCATTGTCACCGTTAATAATAGCTCTTCTGCTTAAGCAGGATGCCTTAGTTCATTAACTAGGTGTTTGTTTAACAGTCAACTTGTTCTCTTGGATTTCTTTAGTGTGAGTTAACTTCTCAATTCTGCTAGTACTGGCAGATTTTACAACAAATTTTAGTCTTCATTTTTTGTTTTCTAACTCCGCTGAGAGAAGTAGGCACTTTCTGAAAGGTAAAGTTATGTTACTAGTGATATTGGTGGCTCTTAATTGGGGCAGTTGACACATCAGATAAATCTCTAAATTTGGGTTATAATGTGGAATATCATACTTCTCACCATCTGTTTAGCAAAAATTGTTCAGAAAGTGTTCTGTTCTCCAATATATAGCCTTGCCAATCTTGCCCTTCTTCACCTGGCATAATATGCTGTGTATCCAGGCATGTGTTCTGGGGGAGTTTTATATATGTACTATTAAAATCAATATTAAAAAGGCCCTTATACTAGGCCTTAACATGCTTTGTGATTATTTTAGCACTACTAAATCTGATTAGGCCAACTGCTGTACCACTCAGATTTCTGCCTTCTGTCTGCTGATGTCTTTATGTCTTTTGGTCCGCAGAAATGCTGTCTGTCAACTTTGGATACAATCTGCTGACATTTATAATCTTGTACAACAACCTTATTCCAATCAGTCTTCTGGTGACATTGGAAGTTGTCAAGTTTACTCAGGCTCTTTTTATAAATTGGGTAAGTAACAAGAATAAATGTGTTAATGTCAGTTTTGGAAAGTGACATTAAAAAAAAAACCCAAAAAACAACAAACCACCCTGAAGTCTTTACCAGATTTTCTGATGAGTTTTCTGATGCAGCTTCTGGGAAAGGCAGGGAGAAGTTCAGAGGATTTATTCTGTATTAATTCTGTGTTCCACAGGAAATTAAAAAATTTAGTTCTTGGAAGATCCCTTGTGCAAATGATCACTCTTGTATATTTTAGGCTTTCAGGATGAGCAGGAAGGCTCAGCTCTTTTGGTTGAAGGAGATCTCTCAGCTGACTCGTGTTCAGTAAATATCTTTTGTAAACTCTTCAGTACTTCATAGCTTCTGTCTCAGCCACAACAGAGGGAAAGACTAGACTACTTTGGGGCTGTGGGCTTTTTGGGGGGTCTGGTGTGGTTTTTTTGTGTTGTGTTTTTTTTGTTTTGTTTTTTTTTTTAAATCCTGAGACTGGCCTCAAGGTCATCTCTAGTATGAATCATAGTATTTCTGTAAAGAGATCAGTTGGTGGTGCCTCATGCAACAGAACAGTGATCCTTCTGTTCAGGCAAGCTTTGACTTCAAAGTGTGTTTCTCTTCAGTTGTACACCAAAAATACTGTAGTGATGTTTCTTAGGCTGAACAAACACAAGAGGAACACCTTGTGTTCGTATGCATTAGTCCTTGGACTTTTGGTGAAGTTGTAGTGGTTCCTCTAAAATACAAATAAATAAGGTCTAATGTGTCTGTTTTCTGAGCTGCTTACAATGTATTGGAGAGTCTTAATTAGCTTATCTGAGAAACTGCTTTTGTTCATATAGCAGCTGTGTTTTGTTTACTCTCCCAATTAAATCTAGTAATAGGAGGAGTTGATTTCAGAGTCCCTTAAATTGTCTCTTCAATCATGGCTGTAGCTAGAGTTAATTGTGTTGTTTTAACTGAAGACCTATGATTAGCATGGCTAATGCCTGTTAGAACTTCTTCCTACTGTACTGAATTCTTGAACTAGAGATGAAATGAAGAAAATTATAATTACCTATAATTAAATCTGGCTTTTCTCATGTACATGTAGTATGGTGGTATACTTTGGAAAGGAGGCATGCCTGTTCAGCCTGGGATGCTATGTGTGTCTCAAGCCTTCAGAACCCCCACCAATGGAGTTAAGTTAATCAAGCCAAGCTGGAGCTGACTAAAAGAAGACTGGAGACTTCAGTGTTTAATTTGCATAGCATAGGTCTATTTTTCCTCTCATTTCAGGACATAGATATGTATTATCCTGAAACAGATACACCTGCAATGGCCAGAACCTCAAACCTTAATGAGGAACTTGGGCAGGTAAGACAACATGTTCTTAAGTGTCATGTTTGTGAGATGTTCTGGGAGGATAGAAGGTATGAGAGCATGCTGTATAAATCTGCTTTATTCTGTTGCTCAGTGTCTTGGGTTAATGTGACATCATTACTTTCATTAGTCCAAGTATTACAAGTAAATAATGAGAGATCACAGGATTAAATATGAGGTCATAGTTTTAAGCCTGCAAATTGAATCTTTATTTCTTATGTTATCTCTAAACTGACTTTTTCCTCAAGGGTGTTGGAGAGATGCTATGTGGTTCTGAGTCTCTATACCAGAGCAGAATGTACAAGACTAAGTTTGGCTGAAGAGCAGGCCAACAGCCTCAGCCTGTGTTCTTAGTTCTTCATATTTCTGACCACCTCACAGGAAATGCAAGTCAAAAATGCAGTTCTATTCCTAATTTAGATTGTGTTCCTTCAAGCATTTCTATTTGCCTTTTAAGTAAAGACAACTGTATAGTTGTTATAAGAGATTTGTTATAAATTCTGCAAATAAGTGTTTTTTCAAAATGGAAGGGCTTCCCAAAACAAGGTTACTGTAGTACCATTGAGAAATCCTAGCTTTTTTCCTTGACCACCAGTCATAAGTATGTAACTCAACCACATGAGTTCATAATTTGTGTGAATTTAGTGTTGGTGACAATGTTTACATATGTAAAATAAATAATTACTGTGTGCTACTCAGCAGAGTGGTAGTCAATCTTCTTTCTGCTTAATCTGATTGGCCTCTTCCTTAGGACTGTTAAAATTTGATTTGTATTTAGATTGCTTTGATGTGAAATTATCAACCTCCAGATTATGGTTGTGTTTTTGTTTGAAGTAAACGATATTATGTGGCATAATGTATATTGTTGGCCAATGTGTTGTTTTCAGAAATTACTTACTAGTGATTCCATGTAACTAGGCTGAACTTTATGATTCATTAATTGAATTACTTGTTCACAGGTGCATCTTAAATTTTTGTTATATGCTAGAATTATTAATGATTTGAAGTTCCTCAGATATTTGGGTACCCACTTTGACTTCTAACTTACACAGGCTCCATTTCTAATGCTGTATTCAGCAGCAGTCTAGTGCACAGCTAAAGGATCCCTTAACTGATAGCATAGTACACTCTCTTGAACTGAATTGCAAATATAGAGGAAAAGCTTTTTGCAACTCTAGACAAAATATTCTGGTCTTTAAATTGGCTAAATCCTATGTTAGCACCATCCCTTTCTACCTGTTGCTGGCTTAAAATCTTACCTGGTGCAGAGGTGAAACAGTGTGGAATTTAGCCTGCAATTAAGTTTAGTCTGTTGTGACTTGTTGAAGGTGGGAATCTTGCTCCAAGAAGTTGTGTTGCTGTGTTGGTGTTGTCTCCAAGTTGTAGCTACAAGTCACTTGTTTACATTAAGCGATTATTAGCTTGGGCAGCGCTGACTGGCTATGTGTCTTGCACTTCAGGACTGCTCATGACTGGATACCAGAAAAAGCAGCTTATGTTTGCCTGCAGAATACCAGTTCAGCTTACTCTGGGATATTTCTTGCACAAGACTGTTTATGAGGAAAAAAACCCAACAAAACAAAAACTCAGACAAATTCCTGGTGATCTTTGGAACATAGAATTTCTTCCATGTTTTAAATTCTAATGATTCAACAATCTTAAGAGTCTTTGTTTTGATTTCCAGTCTTGCTGTTTGACCTTAGTACAGTTTAAAGATTTGGTGATTGTTAACGTAGCACAAGCAAGTACATCTGTGCTGACCACACTGGAGCCTTGGCAATTGATACCTACTATTTGAGCCTTTCTGCATTTAGAGATAAAGAAGAAATAATGCCATTAAGTAACTTTACTGATTATTTTCCTGTAGCTTTGGCAAGACAAACCAAGCTGTGATAAGCCTGCATTGGCCAATACTGTGACATTTGAGCCATATGTCTCCCAGAATTTTCCTTATTCTTAATCTGTTTTCCACTTTCGAGTTTTGTGACTTTGCAAGTTGAAAATTGGGCTTTTTTGTCTTTCAGGTAAAATACCTGTTTTCTGATAAAACAGGTACTCTAACATGCAATATCATGAACTTTAAGAAATGTAGTATTGCTGGAGTGACATATGGGTAGGTATGACTTTTTTAGAAACTCTGTAGTTTAATCTGTGCTTATTAATGGTACATTTATATCAGAACAGGATTACAACATTCTGTTCTTCAATTTGTATTTTAGTATACTTTGTGGTCTCAGTTAATAGCTTTCATTTTTATGTCCTGCAACCCAAATTACGAAATGCAAACCTGGGGAGTACTTTACATGTAGTAAAGAAAACTTGTTTCCTAACTTATCTGATGTAAACTAAACCAGAAGTGCTAAATAACCTCTGTCCTTTCCAGAGGGAAGAAGATGCAGCCCAAGGGTAGTCATGTCAATCATGTCAGTCATGTTTCTTTGACTTCTTCAGATGAACCAGCATTTCATTACAACCATGTAGCTGTAATTGTAGTTGTAAAGTTAAAGATTCCTTGCACAGGAGGGATACCTCCTTACTGGTTTTGTTCTGTTTCTGTCAAAAGGATCCCTTTGAGTTATGCCAGTATTTTGTAGCACTTGGCCTTTTGAGTCTTGAATACTAAATCTTTGTTTCTGCTTAGTTTTAAATGGGTAGTCTGAAGATCTCTGTGCAAGTTAGCTACCATGAAATTCAAAGGTTAAATTAGTTACATCAAAAGGCAGAAAACTGAGTTCAAATTTCTGAACAGCTGAACCCATGGTTACAGCATATGTTTGTATGTGTGATGACTCATTGATCTTCACCTTCTACCTATTTTTTGGCTTGGGAAGTGGAATAAATGTGGTGTTTTGGTTTGTGTTTTTTTTTCTTTTTCTATTCCTCAGTCACTTTCCTGAACTGGAAAGAGAACGTTCATCAGAAGACTTCAGGTAAATATATTCTAAGATGTTTGTGTTCTGTATAGCAGAGTGGGGACAACTTATATAAAGACTTCTTTCCAGTTAGGGACTAGAAGAAGCTCAAGGGAGCAATATGTTTGAGTAAAATGCTCTTCCAGCAGGAGCCTAATGCAGAGCTGGTGGGTGGTGATGGATCTTCTCTTCTGCATAGAGAGATGGTGGGTGAGGAATAGGCAGTGGCTGGGGTGGCTTGGATGCATGCTAATGCAGTGCTTATTTATAATTGCAGACAACCAAGTTGGAAGCTAAGAGTAACCTTTGCAGTGACCTTACCTTTAGCTAGAAACTGAATGTTGATCTTTGCAATCACTAAGTTCAAACCTGACAAGGAAAAGAAAAGGAACTTCTTTATTAAAGTGCTATGTTTTAATTATTAAACCAGGAAGGAGCTTGATTTGGAGGTGTCGCATGTCAAGAGGACAACTCCTTTTTATTCAGAGATTTAATGAGTAGAGGTGACGGGTCTGTCCCATTCCACAAAAAGGAGTGGAAACCCAGAAGTGTTATGCAGGTGTCACTGTAGCATGTTCAGATTAACAGGAAGAGGGGGAAGAGCCAGAGAGGGCTGATGTGGCTTTGGCAAATACAGTTAAGTGGGTTCCTAGCCAAGGAACAGGTGGACACTGCTGTTGGCCACCTTCTGATGAACTAAGTCAGGCTTTTCCACTGGTCCATCTCATTTTTATGATCACCTTTTAGGAAGGTGATATGATATGATTGTATGTTGCCACTTTGGCTGAGATGTGATTTCTGCAGATGCCTCTCTTTTGTTATGTTGCTGTCTCCTTCATTGCCATCTTCTCTCTCCTTGTACGCTTCTTCTCTAGTCAGTTCTGTGGAAGAGTTTAAAATTCTGTGGAGGAGCTTAAAATTCTCCAGGTATCAACTTGAAGCAGAACTCTCTTGACTAGAGAGGGAGCTTAGGGATATTGATCTTTGACCTATCTTAAAAGCAAGTCACCTTGAAATCAATTACAAGCTGCTTCTCTATCTGTCCTAGGAAGTGTGTTGACACTTGAATCTGCTCAAATACACTTTCAAGCATAACCATTCTGGGTTTCTTGCTGGTGTTCTGAAGAAATTATTGCTCATTTTCAGCACTTTGTGCTTTACTCATGTGATCTTTTCACAATACTTTCAAGGACAGTGGAATCCTACTTTGTCTTTCCTTTGCTTCCCAACAAAATGGATGTAGTAGTAAGACTGGAAATGTTGCCACTGTTATGTTTCAATATGCTTGTCTTGCTCTGCAGCCAGCTACCTCCTTCCACCAGTGAATCGTGTGAATTTGATGACCCAAGACTGCTGCAAAACATTGAAAATGACCATGTGAGTCTACTCTTTGAATATCATGGCTCTTAAACGCCCTGTTCTAGGCCTCTCTGGAATCGAATGCTAAACAAGTCTAGTTGAGTGATCAAGTCTGCTCTATGGGTGTGTCATGCAAGCACAGAGTGCAGAAAGAAAACAAAAGAGCTCCCCCAACCCCATTCTGCCCACTTGTCTTACTACTGAATTAAAGAAACAATGGTATCACTATGGGCAACAGCTAGCTATAAAATAGCTTCATATATGCTAGTGTGTATGGAAGATAGTGTCTTGTAGCAAATGATGGTAGAAATTGTAATTCTTCAAAAGAAAAATATACTTGGAGTGTTCAAACATACTTACACTTAAAATACCATTTTTAACAGTAATCCAGAGCATTGTAAGGAGGTTCTAGTGTGGAGACGCTTTAAATACTGTAAATGTTGGGAACTCCAGTTACCTAAAGGATGTAAGAGATGGGACTTAATTGCAAGCTTAAGCTTAGCCTGAGACTGAGTGATTAGCAAAATTAGCCTAGCCAATTGTGTCATGAAGGGACCTAGTCCTTAGAAGAGCGTTAGTTCGTTGCTTATTCAGAAGCCCTGCAGCTATGAAGTGTCTGACTGGACATCAGACAATTTAAATCACTTGCAAAAAACATGACCCTTTTATTCTGCAGGAGCTGTTTTTACAGTAGGGGATCTGGGCATTGGCAAGCACAAACTTGAATGACAAACTCAACTAGCTGATTGCTGTCCTTAGTGTGACTTCTGTAACTGGGCTGGTTAAGTTTAGTATGAGCATCTAAAATGTTGTTATAACATACTGGTTTTGTGCAGCAAAGCTTTACTTTCTCTTTTGCTTTACAGTACTTAAGAAGTTGAAATGCAGCATGGTGTAAATGCCTGAAGGAATATTTAATTACTTTGAATGTCACTACGTATTCCTCAGGGTGATAGAGCCTAAAGGTGGCTCTTGTGCTCTGACCTTCAGGATGGTGCCCCTGCCACAATAACATACTGGTTTCCTGTGTGGCTTTTGTAATCGTCTGTACTGGAAGAACTTCCCACTGCACATCACTTGCAGTTGGGTTGCCTCCTGTTCTTTTGTGTTCTGTTTGTTTATATATGGCTACAGTTATGGTTTATGGGAGTTGCTGACTCCAGGTACTCCTCCTTCTGAATGGGAGGCTACTGGTTTAGGTGCAGGCTACAGGTAAAGTGTGTTTGAGCTCTTCTTCACTGTTGCTTTAGGCATCTATCCAGGGAAGTGCTTTGGTACGCTAATAGACTCAGCAGAAAGGACATGTATCAAATGGTCTGTGAGATGGAGTTTCTAATCTAGCCTTGATATGGTTCTTCAGCTTTGGGATATCTCTAATTCTTTGATCTTCTCTGGGTAGAGCTTCCACTTTGGGAGATCGAATATTTGCTGTTTTATCAGGCAAATAAAGGATTTTGGTAGCTTTCTCAAGTGTCGCTTAGTCTACACAGCTCAGATAGAAGTGTTTGTTCTTTGCATCCTGAACATTTATGTATCTAGTTTCTTTTTGGCTGGCAACTTGAACAAGTAAATACTGTTGTCATTGCACAGCTGAGTAGGGCTGAGCACACTGTGAACTCAGCCCTTGGAGAATCAGTGGGGAAACTTCTGGCTGGTAAAACTAAGGTGTACCTTGTGTAGGCCAAAGATATCTTTTGGAGCCTGACTGCTGGAGAGATGGATGCCACCCACTGACAAGTGGTGTATTTAGCACAAGACACAAGAATGCAAGGACTACATGTGACAGTTTGCTTAGGAAGTTAAGATCCTTTTGTCAAACCTCATCAGTAGGATGAGGGCTGGATTCCAGGATAGTGGGAGAGGGAAGTCCTGTGTTTCTAGCCCAGTAGCTTTTTGCAGGAGGTCAGCTGTTAAGGTGCACAAACTGCTCCCTTGTACTTCAAGCTCCTTAGTGTCTTAGTTCTCACAGCTAGTAGAGAGCTGTGAATGCCGTTTACAGATGCCTGACAGTCTTTACTCATTTAGTGAACTAGGTGTTAAAACTGAAGTGTTGTAGAACAAGCTGCCTTGCGGGTTCAGATGGTGCTGTACTCAGCTGGGCAATGAATTCCCTTTAAACATTTGCCTTTTGCATCTGCAGTTGTCAGTGTGCCATCTCTCACAAACACTCAGTAAGTGCTCTTTGCTCTGGTCCTGAAGATTTTATTTTTTTCAGTCCAGTCGCAAGTGTTAGTTTAGAGCTGTCTCAATGCCAAGTAACTTTCTTTCCAGGTTGAAAACAAAAAATACTGTACTTGTTCTCATGAGACTGTCTTCCATCTGCTAGGAAGGTTTTTAGCATCCTGCATTGCCTCTAAATTTCATAGCTCTTCTGGGCCACTGGTGTGTATAGAGTGACTGGTGGCCAAGTCCACTCTTGAGTAACAGTCAAAGAATTATTGCCTCGCAGGAAGTGTTCCAAGGAAAAATAACTTGTCTTGAAAACATGGGGAGCTATTGCTTAGCTTCTCTGGGATTTTAATGTGGAATAAAGTACCTAGGTTTGTCTGCCTATGCTTTTTCTTTGTAACAGCTTCTGTTTGATGAATGGTGCAGCAGTGCCAAGAGTATGATGCTGACTTGTTTCTACAAGGAAAACAGTGTAAACTCTTATTAGAATAAGAAAAGATCAGTTATTTCCAAAAACTTAAAAGAAAGTTTGGTGAATAGGCTACATGGTCTTTATCTTGGTGGTTGTGAGTTGCACACGTGCTGTGAATAAACTCACCATGGGGATGCAAGCCTGTTTGGTGTGGGGTTATTTTTTACCCTGATGACATGAGTGCAGGGAAGTAAGTCAAGAAGGAAAAGAACTAAAACTTGGATCTCATCCTAGACTTCTCTATTATCTCCCTGGATTCTCACTGAACTTTCTCCACTAATTCCTGTCTGTATATCAACTCTGTTCTGTGGCCCACAAATTACCTCTTGGGCAAGAAGCAGCAGGCACGTTGTATAGCTGCAGATGCATGAATTGATGTAGTGAGTATGTGTGATGAGTAGTTAAGCATCTGGTCAGGCAGAACAGATAACTGTTGTGCTCATGTTGAACCTTTACTGCAATGAAAGTGTTCAGTTACGTCTCCAGCATGTCTGCTTTTTTCATGAAGTGAGTGGAAACTGAGGCTTTCGTCCCATCAAGCTTTGAAATGACCACTATAATCAGCTGATTTTTAATTCCTTAGGAAAGCAGAACAAGAAAAAGATCACTACTGGAATGAAAAACCGGAATTTAAAATACAGTAGGGGAAAATACATTCAGGTGGTGAGAACCTCTGGGAGGCTTTGGTTCAGAAAGTAACTGTTGCCTGAAAACTGCCAAAACATACTGTTTTATAGCTGACAAATTGTCATAGCTTGGTGAGAAACTTTTTTCACTCTTCTGCTTTTGCCCTTAATTGTGCATGGGATTTTGGTACTTCAATTTTGCTCAAGTCCAAGGCAGTATCTTTAATTATAGGTCGTATTTCAGTGGCTTTGGACAAGATAAACTTGCATCTAACTTGGTTGATTCTCAAACACTGGTTAATGTTTTCTTTGAGTCTGTGCCTGAAATATCCTGATCCTCTCCAGCCTTAGCAGCTCCATTATTCTAGACATGTCCAACATGGACTGATCTTCACATTGTTTTCCAGGTATTTGAATGAACAAAACAGTAGGAACTTCACATTTCTAAGATGGTGAATCATAATTCTCCCTGTTAATGAAGTAGATGAGTATTTTACTAGCTGTCCTTGGCAGAATGTGCCACGTTCATGTAAAGTAGTAAGCTCAAGCTGTTAATGTGCCTTAATAGCCCATTGGCCACTTTTTAGGCCATTTGGCCAAAAAAACTTGTCAGTCCTGCTCATCTGGAAATACTCTAAATAGAGGCACTGATCTGATACTGCTACAAGTGAAAGGAGAGATGAATAAATGTCTTTAACTTCACATGCAACTTCCTCGTAATTTTATCAGACTGTGACCAGTTGGCTAGAGTAATGCAGTTTCTGTCTTTAGAGTGAGGAGGCCCAGATAAGGACATGCATGACAAACGTGCAGATACATTGCTCTGCAGAATGCAGCTTGCTCCCTGAAAGACTGAGTTTAGACTCAGTGTTTTGTTCCCTCTGAGTAAGGGAGAACACAAAGGGATGAAAACTTGTTATACAGCTTCCTGATCAGTGGTCTGTGCCCTGCTTGATAATAGATAATGTTGTGCCTTCTAGATAGGGAAACTTTGCTTTCAGTCTAGATAATGCTTGGTAGATAACAATTGAGAAATTGCTTCCAGAAATATGAGACTGTCTCAGCGTGTCTGTAGTTCTCAGCTTGTTGGGCCAGTGTGCAAAGTAAGTTTAGCGAGTGGGGTTTATTGCTGGTGTGCAGGTGGTTGTACACCATATGTTCCATGGATCTTTGGAGAAGACGGAGAGAAAGAGAAGCAATTGCTTTCACCCAGAGCTGTTGGCACGCAGGGAGAAAAAATAGGGGGAGAAGGCACTTAAACTGAGAGCTACCTGTGGACAGATGAACAAGAGACTAAAATATGCCAACTTTGTTCCTGCTACAGATAAATAGAAAAGGAGGAAAACGGGGTGGGAAGAAATAGAGCTGAGCTTAACAAATGAGGAAGCAAGGAATGTCTCACAGAGACCATCAGTAAGAATTGGAGTTCTAGAATGGCAGAGACTTGCTTTAATAGAGGAAAATAAGCAATAAAGCACAATCAGTTAACCTGTGGGACTTCTGTCTTTTGCTGGGGTTAAACTTGGCATGGTGCAAGGGATGTATTGCCACAGAAGCCATTAATGATATTTCTCTTCACAGTTCTGAAGCAGGAATTTGAATGGCCTATCCTGATTCATGCCAGTGCAACAAATATTTTGTCAGTGCTGGAACAATACAGAAAGGAAACAAATGACAGCTGTGTGGAGGAGCTGATGTGATAAGCTGGGCCTCTGGTGATCACTTGCTATAGAATTGGAAGATTGCCACTTTATACATTGTGAGCCGTGAAAATACCAAGACAGCAACAAATTACATTGCTGGCTTCAAAGCAGAAATAAATACATAGGAAGGATTAAAATCTGTGACATTACCGGAGACAGGTTGTTTCCAGCTGATAGAACATGTACTATGAAGGGGTGTAAGGGGCTAGGTGACACAAGTGTAAGGAGGACATCAAAGGTCTGCAGCAACGGATGCTGAAATGAGAATCTGGCAGGTTGTGCATTTTGAGATGGAGATAAAACTTTCATTGCTTTCACTGGAAATAATGGAGCAGCAGTAACTTCCTGACCAGTAATTTGCTGTCGACTTAACATTTTGCACACTATTCTCTGATTATATTCCATCTGTTCACTTTCTTGAACACAGCCTCTGCACTCCAGCATGTCAAAAGCTACAACTGTTGTTATTGTAGTGGTGTGTGACCATACAATTCAGAAGTTTCTGTATGCAAAGATAAAGGTCCTGTGTGAAACAGTTATTTTGAAAATATTAATGATAAAGTACACCTGAAGTAAAACAAGAAAATAAGTTGCATCTTTAGTATTTTTATTACATTTTTTCTTGATATGCTTACTTTTTGTTTGTGTTGAACACGTTTGCCAACTGCCACTGTTTCATTGCTTTGATAGTAATTCACTTCCTACTAATTAAACCTTGCTATTGCCAGTGCATCCTTCTGTTACACAAGTATGTAGGCTGTGTGCAACATACTGAAAAAACAAACTCAACAATTTTTGCCCATTCTTGGTCTTGACCCTGAAACAGGACCTGAGATGGAACAAAACTTTGGTTTTGTTTTTGTCACATAGCTTGACTTGGGGAGAGAAGCATTGATATGTCTGAGAGCCAGTTGGGATTATGCTCATCTCACTGCTAATTGTGAGAAGTTGAATTTGAAGTGCCCCTCTAAGAGTGGGAAATGGAGGAATCTTTAATGTCTTGGTAGTTATGTGTGATTAAAGGATTTTCTAAAATAACTGTGTACTGCATGTACTTTTAGAAAAGTACATGTAATACAAGTATCTCACAACAGAGGACTTTTGGAGGCATGTATTTTTCACTTGAAAAAGTTTCATTTGAACATTGTAGCCTTTTTTCTGTTGTGAAACATTCTGGTGTACACTAGCAGAATAAATTGTGTAGAAGCATCTTTTAATTAACTGTTTAAAAAACCCGCAAACTTGGATCCTGTTTTACTAGAATCTTTTAGGATTCTTCATCTGATCTTGTTCTTAATATTACAGTAATATTACAGTAGTGGGGTTTTGGCCTGACCTTCTGCTAACGCTCTTGTAATGATCTTGAATTTGTCGTAGCTTTGTTAAGACAGAGTATATGCAAAATATGCTATGCTAATGAAAACTTTGGAATCTAGATGATACGTTCATATGCAAAAATTTTGTGAGGGTTTGCCAAGTCAGCTAAGGCTTCTGTGAAGGTAGAACGGCTAAGTGCATGTCTGACTCAGTCACTGAGCAAACAACTGCTGTGATGTAAGATACTGATGCTACCAAGTGTGGATGTTAAGAATGTAGCAGAGTTGAACATCTGTTCCCTTCAGTTGTTTCAGCCAAGCGTCTTAAAGATCTGTGTGAACTCTGGATGAATTCAGTATGGCAGGTTGTGAGCTGGGCAGCTGAGTACCATTCCTGACTGCTGTGAGACCAGAAATGCTGTGCCAGAGGCAGGAGTGGAAAGGAGCGAAGAATGGGATGGGGGATTCCATTTCCAGTCACTGTAGCTACATTTGCCACAATTTGCTGATCAGGGGCCTGTGATTTAGGTGCCGTAGCACCTTCAGTGAGCTGTAGACCTGGTGTCTCTTTAAGCACTTTGGAATGGCTGGTGACTACGCAGTATGTGCACAAGGTTTCATACTGTGCGTTCTCACGATGCTGAATGTGTACGGACCATTGATCAAATTTCTGCTTAGCTGGATGATAGCTTGGCTGGATGATGTGTTCCTGTGGAAGAGCACATGATGTTGCCTTCTACTGGCTCATCAGCTGCTGTCAGCTTGGATGTTCATCACTAAGGGTGCTGTTGCAATGAGTGTAATTCCAATGTGGTTACTGTCAATCTATTGAAAGCTGTTGTGGAAGCTCCCAAAGTAGTATTCCCTGTTGCTTGATTATCATCAGCATCTTGTGGCAGACATCTTTGCCTATATAAAGCTTGGGGTGATAGAACACTAGTGCTTTTATGTTTGGGGGGATGGGGGAATATTCTGGTTTCCCAGCTCTCTGCAAGTCAAGTGAGGTCTTTATCATTAGTGCTCTACTTCATTAAAGCTGGCCCTTAACTTTGTTGTATTGATGTTCTGGGACCAAGACAACTACCATAAATAGAAAACAGAATATTTTTTTTGTCTGTGGTACTGAAGAGGTCTCAGGTTAGTGAGCAGCTGCCTCCTAATCTGTGTGTAATACTAAACCTGACTCTTCTGATGTCCTGTCTAGCCCACAGCTGTGCATATACAGGAGTTCCTCACTCTGCTGGCCGTGTGTCATACTGTTGTTCCTGAGAGACAAGGAAATAAAATAATCTACCAGGCCTCCTCTCCAGGTTGGTCATTGCTTTCTTTTTTGGGAGGGAAGGAGTGAGGGAGTAGGTGGAAGGAAGGTCCAGAAGTTTCCATAAAGGTCATGGATTTTGAAAGCAAGATGTCCCCCATGATGCTAGCAGTAGATCTGGCATCTGCTGTCATTAGTGCACACTGCTTTTGAATGTCTTCTATAAAATGTCTTCTTTTTATAAAATGTCTTCTAAAAAAGTCCATGATGATTTTGCAGAGCTAGGCTGGATTTATGATTCCTTTTGCTCTTGTGAGACCTTCTACTCTAGCCTTTCTGCAGGGGTGAAAAGCAAAAGTAAAACTTCTAGTACATAGAGCTGAACTATGGAAGTACTGATTTATTTCTGCAGGAAGAGTTACTTGTGCTATTTGGCATGAGTGTAAACTGTTTTTCTTGATCTAGTAGATTCCTGTCTTGATCTGTGCTGATACATGACACAATACAACCAAGAGCAGAGTCTTGGCTGTATTTGGGCCTGCCCTTCACCCATTTCTTCTTTCTTTCAGGTAGCACAGAGGTAGCAAAGGAGGTAGGCAGGGCCAAAATGCAGAACAGCAGGGCCCTGCTCACCATCAAATTTATCTCTGTTACTGAGGATGTTTCTAGAATTGTTGTAGTGATGTATTGAGTGATGGAGGAGCATCATTTCTGATTTATGTCCTAATAGAGCGCCTGAAGAGCCCATGTAAGGCAGCTCTGGTCACAGTTCATGAGCTGTGAGGAAACAAGGGAGCTTTAGAGACATTCGGGTTGCTTGAGTTGGGCACTAAACCCACTAAACTAAATGAGGCTCTGTAACTACCTACTAGAGGTAGAGGTGTTGGCTCTGGTTTCATCTGGGTTATTTGACCTCTGAATGACACAGCCCAGTTCAGTCCTCAGAAGACAATGCTGTATTTCTATAGCACTTGATCTTAGTGCCTTTACAGCAGGAAAGGGATTAAATGTATGTTTTCGGAATTCAGAATAACATAGCTTTGATCTTGTTTTCAGAACAGGTATTTCCCCCTTTTCATGTAGATAAGTATGTCTTGTCCACAACAATAGAGTTTAATGCTTAATAATTACAGGATATTTTATACAGATTGAATATGAAACAGGATATTTTATACAGATTGAATATGAAATTTGTGTGGGTGATATTGCATGGCCTTTGTAGGACTAAAATGTGGATGTTCTTCTGGACGTGTGTTCAGAGCTACTCTACAGGTGGCAGAGTACGTGGGGAAAAAGGGGGCTTCTGTGTTTTGGCAGTGTGGCAGATTTAAGTATGGGCTTTACAGGCCTCTTCTACACACCAGATTAAACCTAAGCTTTTCTTGTATTGGCAGATGAAGGGGCTTTAGTGAAAGGAGCAAAAAAACTTGGTTATGTCTTCACAGGACGGACTCCACATTCGGTTATTATTGATGCGGTAAGTAGTAGATGCATGTGGCACAGAGTGCCAAGCTCATGCAGAGCATAAGTGTCTCCTGTGTGATTCTTTTAAGTTATGCTTTATAGGGCCTTCAGGGTGCTACATGTGAAAGGCTTTTGCAGACTGGGAAAAGTCATCTTGCTCTGTTTTTTAGATGCAAAGCCCTTTGTCCTTTTGTGTGGCGTGGGCAATAGGAAGTTGCAAGCTTGTATGGCAAGTGACAGCAGTTGTGCCTGAAGAATATTTCCCTTGTCTGGGAAGCACAGATGAGAACACTCACATTAGAAGGAAACTTACGTGTCTGGGTGACCTTCAATTATGTTTAATGGTTACTGTATTTCTGAATGTTTGATTTCTTGTATTAAAATGTAACTTTTCTTCTGAGTAAGATCTTCTGTAGAAGATATATCTGCTTAACAAGCTCTGTATGCAGGGGTGTATAGTTAATAGATTAGAGTTGACATAGGCAGTCTCAAACCCGCGGGGTCACATTATGACTTAAGTTGCAGTCTAAGCTGAAGTGGCTCCAGATTTACACAGGTGTAGCTAGTAGGGTGGTCATTAAGAATAATAGATGTATTTTTGTTCTTTCTCTCAGATGCATTCACTTTCAAGTTTCTTGGTACACTACTAAGCCTTTAAGCACTTAAAACATACATCTTCCTGGGACTTGTCACAAACTTTTTACAACTTCTTAGAAAACTGCTTCTTAGTTTAAGGGGGAAGAGCTTAGGATGAGCAGTGTCATCTAGAGCTGTCTAGGCTCTTCTCTCTTCTGTGAGAAGACCCAGGCCCACCTGGCTCAGTTTTATACTCACACGTGCCAAGTTGGGAGCATGGCCAGTCTCTAGCCAGGAACAAAAGCTTTCATTCCCAGAGGTTCCTGCTTCTCCTCATTGCCTATGTCAGTGGCAGTACACGTAACATGGGCTTGAGGTGGCTTTTGGTCTTGGGGTTATTGCTGAATTGATTTGTGCCTTGTAGGACATAACTCTGTACTGCAATTAGTTTTTGCTACAGCCCTTTCTTTAACCACGTGCTACGACTACCGCTGGAGTTTCAAGACTCCAGTAACTTCCACTGCTCCTTCCATCATACAACAAGAAAGGCAAAGACAAGGTGTTTTGAAATCCTTTTCCTTTCTGAAGTTGCTCATGTTCAACCCCAGTAAACAGTTGTTGATGATAACAGGGATTACTCCTCAGTTAATCATTTTTTGCCACAAAAAAATATAATTTAATATGATTGTAAACTCAAGTAAAAGAAATGCTAAGGCAGTTCATACAAAGGTTATTGTAATACCAGATCTGGATGGCATGTTTACATTAACTTGGAATAATGCTCACTGTCTGTAATATGTCTCTTGGTTGATAGCTGCTAGAAATAAATATGCAGCTTAACTTTCAGAGGATGCTTACCCTTCTGGAGTAAGATATTCGTTCCTTGAAATGGTGTAAAAATAGTAAATGGAGGATGCTGCAATGCTAGATAGTCAAGTAAGATTAGAATGCCTTCATTGAATAGAGCTCTACGTCATTTTTACCAGCAGAGGGAGCTATTACCACATTGTATGTACACTGGGATGTGTGAACAAAGGTGTTTAACCAACTTGTATGTTTGCACATGTAACTATACTACAAATTATTATAATACATGCTTTCTTTTGTAGCTGGGAAAAGAAAAAACCTTTGAAATTCTTAACGTGCTGGAGTTTTCCAGGTAAGTTTTCCTTTAATGTACTAAATACAGGGTAACAAGAAAACCATTTTTGAAAACATGTTATTGATAATAAAAAGATACAGCTGATGCAGTGGGAAAGCTGAATTTCCCTAATTGTGTCCTGCCCCTCCTTTTCCTCATTTCCAACATAGGACTAATAGAGAGCTTCTTACAAACTGGTGGCTGTGGCATGTGAGTATGAAGCTTTCCCCTGCCACTCCAGCTCTGTTGGCTTACTGAGAAATTGCTGCCCTGGAAGTGTCATTCTGTGCCTCGTTGATTTCCTGATGTGTCACTTGTCTACTTCAAGAACATGCTTTGCGACTGAGATTGCACTTCTCTAGTGCTTCTGTAAATGACTTGGTTTTGAGTAGATGGAATCTACAACTGGAGGACTTTTTGGTGCCCCTTTAAGAACCACTCTAGCTATGAGAAACTAGACCTTGCAAACATTCTTAACTTGTCAGGCTAGTTAAGATGAGCAAGGAACTTTGTGTGATGAAACAGGCCCCTAAATGACTGGAGATGATAAAAGGTGCTTTCTCCTTTTCAGTCCATAAAGTTTTGTCAGTTTGAATGGTGCTAGTCAGCAGGCTTTTTTACTGGTTTTTTTCTATCCTTACTGTGGCTTAAAGCCTTGGAGTCTTGTTCTCTGCTGTCTTTAAGTTGGCTGGTTCTGCTCAAAATGGAGTATGTAAAACTACAGTCAGAGAATATTTGGGTAGGTAATGTTTCTTGTCTTCTGGCTTGCTTTGAAGATTCTTCTTGGGTAGTTTTACCCTTTTCATTCAGAATATAGCTACTTAGGCAACTTGTGGGAATATCTAAGATAGTACTAAGTCTTTTAGGGTTTGACAAGTTGACCAGTACCCTGGTGTCTGTAGACAGGAGTAGCTGTAGCCTTCATGTAGCAGAAAAAAGCTGGTTTAGCTCTTCCCTCTGTGTAGCAACTTCCCACTTGAACAGGGAAGGGAGTTCCTATAATTAGATTTCAAAAAGCACATGGAAGTTTCTTAGCGTCATTAGCTCGCTGCAGAAATTTTGGGCACAGCTAATTACTGCCCTTTCAGACTTTCTAGTCTTAGAGACTGCTTTGTCTGACAATACGTGCCAAGAGCTTGCTTACTTACACATGGCTCTTGAGCCCTGAAAAGGGGCTAGATTTCCCAGAGCAACTTCAGAGGAGGAGGAAGATTGCTCTACACCCTGATCTGTTTGTACATATTGGCAAGCAGGCAATGAGGAAGGAGGATGCTTTTGAGGTCTCCTTTCGCTAAGGAAAAGAATTCTATGAAACCACACGTTCTTAGGGCTCTCTTGATTAGAGTTGATTTGCCTCTGCCTCTTACAAGCTGCGTTCTTTTCCAGTGGATCCTTTAAAGCCACTTGATTGATAAGTGAAATGCTAAAACTGATCTTTAAAAAAAAACAAAACCAAAACCAAAGAACAACCCCCCTCAAAAAAAACCAAACCAAAACAAACCTTGCCCACCTTCCTTTGTTAAAAATCTGTGTACAGTATGCTGCTGTTTACCTTTATTTAAAAAAAAAAAATTCTCCAACTTGACTGTCTTAATATGCAGCCGTGCTCAGAGGGTCTGACTTTGTTCTATATAATCCCAACTAAGTAGGTCTGATTAGACCAATATAAAGAACCTACAGGGAGGCCAAGAGCTGGTGCATACCATGATTCCTTTCTATGACATTTCTGCTTTCGAGTTGGGAAGTTAAATAACTGCCTTTGTCGGTAGATTCTTATTCCAATGTCTGTTATGCCTATAGTAAATACTCTGTCAGCCTTAATGATTCCATTTCTAGCCTGAGTCCCCAAAACAATTTTGCTTGAGGAATAAGGAAAAGCTGAGAAGAAATGTGATGCATCTTCTTTCAAGAAGATTTTTGTGCCGTCTTTCTCTTTTCCAAATTCTTGCTCATATTTGGGTGCAAGTATGTTCTGATTGAGTGCCTGCCCATGGGAGCCATAGGGCTAAAGCTGGAAATGGGCAATTTATTTCTTCTTGCTGTGAAGGATTGTGGGGGTCTTAAGATACTACTGTTACATCTCACTTTATTTCAGATGCAGTAAATGCATCTGAGAAAATTCACTTGCTAGAACAGGACTTGCTCTTCATCACTATGACTAACGAAAGCAAATATTTTTCTTTCAATAGCAACAGGAAGAGAATGTCAGTGATAGTTCGAACTCCAGCAGGACAGCTACGTCTCTACTGCAAAGGGGCTGTAAGTAATTATGCTGCCTAATGGAGAACTAACACTACCAGTTATTGTTTCAACAGCTGTGGCTGATGTTGGCTTTTCATGTCTCATACATAATACTGGTTGGCGTTCTGTTTAGGGCCAAGTGATTTAAGAGATCTGTCATTCCTTCTCTGACTTCTTGCAGGCAGGAAGATTGCTAGGCTGTCTACTACCCAGTTGAAATCCTGAAACTAATGGGAGCAGTACCCTTTACTTAAAAAAATCAGGATGTCACCCAGCTGTGTAGCAGCAGTTCAGGAGCTAGTCTAAATGCTGTTGTCTGAATCTGTAATAGTAAAATCTGTTCTCAAGTGTTTGGCTGCTGATACGGTTCTGTCACATCTCTGCATTTGCTCCTATTTGTCATCATGACTTGCACCATGTTGTGCTTCCGTCCTCACTGACGAGCAATAACTTGCCAAAGTACAAAGGCTGCAAAACTAGCGTTGGCCACAGCCAGAGGGTGGTTCTAATTTCAATGGAAAACTGTGGAGGTGGCTTTTTGCAACAGGGAAAACTATTTCAGACTTCTGTAAGGATCTGGTTTACTTGAATTTGTCCTGACACAGAGGTCTGGGTGCACTCTTCTATTGCTTCAGCTTAACTCCCCTGACTGATAAAGATGTGCCAGCTTCATGCTGGTGTGGTGGGAGTGAATTAAACCCACTGTCGGGTGCAGTATTTCAAAGTTGTATGTGTACTAGGACTGCACAGATCTGCAGCTGCTTGTTGCTCATACCAGGCCTGAGTTGATGCTGTTTCTTGGAGTGTGGCACTGGAAGAGGTGGAGAACAGGAGAGTTTGTAGTAAAAAATTCCATGCTGTCTTCCATTTGAGCAGGCTTAGCTGTCTAACAGAGCAAAAGGGTTGTAGTAATTAGTGTAATCTGGTGTTTTGTCAGGTATGTTCTGCTGCATCTGCCACTCATCTGAAGTGCAAGTTCACTGCCTGTTCTATATGAACTCTTCCTCATTCTGATAGTGATCTCCTGTCCTGTCACTTCTATCATAAATTACTTGTTTGTATGCTTGTTTCTAATCAATGATAGGTGTAGGCCTGTTTACTTAGTGTAGGAGTACACGTTTGAGCAAAAGTAGGGTTTCTGTATTTTATGTGTGTGTAGCAACTTGTTCTGGTAGTTGCAGAATAAAATCCAGAGACTCTAGATAGAGAGGTGATGGTGCTGTATTTTCATTGCAGCTGTTACCTGGGCCTTTTCAATTGCTGTTTGATTTAGCGATCAAGAAAGTTGCTGCAGGAGGAAGGTTATTTCTGAGAAAATTTTGTGGTAGAACCTGATCAGTGTTTCTGCCTTAACTTTTTTTTTTAACATCGGTGGAAGTCTTCTTTAGAAAGGATTCCCAGAAGCTCTCCTGCACGGGACTACAATGTGTACTGAAAAGACCAGACGCTTACATTCTCTGAAAATCAATGTATCTGCTTAGTAATTCAGAAAGGAGTGTTCTGTACTGCCCAGTAATGGGCACCCCTTTATGGAAAGAGGGGAGGAGGGCAGAGTGTACTTCCATCCTCATTGTTTTAAGTGGATGCAGTATCTCTGCTGTTGGGCACAATCCAGATGACACACTCAAACCAGAGTCTCTAAACCCCAAACGTATTGCTTGTAAATATAGTCTTGGGTTCTGTTATTAGTAAGTCCACTCAGGTTACTTCACTTGAGCTTGTAAATATACAGATAGAAACTTCATATGTAGACTTACTCTGTTGTAATTAATTTGGTTTTAATAGGATAATGTAATTTTTGAGAGGCTTTCAAAAGATTCCCAGTATATGGAGCAAACGCTGTGCCATCTTGAATACTTCGCAACAGAAGGTAAGAGAAACAGCATGTCACGAGAATGCCGTTTATCAAATTATTTGCAGCATGTTCTGCATGGTCTAAGCTTTGCAGTGCCAAATAAGATGGTTATGAAGATAAATTAATACGTGGTGGGTAATCAGTAAATTAACAACTTTAGGATAACTTTAAGCTTAAGGAAGTTTGTGCCCTGCTTCTGTGCAATTTCAGCATGGAAGTGGAATTTGGAAGGAAAAGATGCGGTTCTGTGTGCCCATAGTGAAGGGAAAGGGTATGACTTGTATTGCCCGGAATATGTCAATTAGATTGGAGTTAGAGGTTTTTTTACCAATGTAGAAGTCAGATGATAAAGTCCTTGGCTTTACGAAGCAGAGTGATAATCTGAACATGCTGAAAAGCCTGGAAGACCAAGACATCAAAGATGACCTGAAATGGTCTGTAAGGCCTTTATGACTGTTGTAATGCCTCTGTTCACAAGGAAGTACTTGGCTATGTTCCCTTTTCTGCAGCAGCGTAAGATATTTGCATTCTAGTAAAACCATGAACCAGTGGTTTTCTTCCTAATTCTGAAAAAATAAAAATAAATATTTTTTTTTCAGACTGCCACATTCCCAGTAATGAAATGTTTGTATTTTATGGCAGAGAGTCCTTTCTGCTTGACTCGGGCTAGAAGAAAAAAAAAAAATAATCATTAGTTGTGTATGTTAATTTTTGTCAGTGGTCTAATAAAATGGTTTTCATACTTCATGGGCCCTATTCTCTACTCTTTTGTGCATGTGTAACTCCCATTATTCACATGAGTCACGTATATACACTGAAGGAGGAAAAAGCCTTTCTAAGAGAAAATGTAGGCTGTGCACTATGTTTGACTAAGTATCTCCGATCACAATATATAGCCTGTTCTTTAATTTGATCTTCTTGGAAGATGAAAGCCAAGCTTGCTTTCATACTCAAACTAAAGATTAAAGATGACATTTTGTTGCTCTAGTATGGCTAGATTGCAATATTGAAAATCAGGGAGAATTTTGTGCTCATTAGGGTCTTTCTTGATTTGCACCAACATTAGTGACCTAAATGAGCTAGACTTTTTGTTTTACATTTGTAAAAACCCAAATGCTTTAAAAATGTACAAGGAGATTTTTCTCAAATCCAGAGTTTAACAGCGTGCATGAAAAGCTCCTGTTGTTCCAATGAGACGGTTAGAATTTAGCATTTGTTGGGGCATTAATGATATGCTGATACTCAGTGTAATTTTACTGTGTGTAATGGCGGTTGTCTTCCGATTTGTAGGTCTGAGGACTTTGTGCATTGCTTACGCAGATCTGTCAGAAAACTCTTACAGAGAGTGGTTGAATGTCTACAATGAAAGCAGTACAGTTCTGAAAGACAGAACTCAGAAGCTGGAGGAATGCTATGAGATCATTGAAAAGGTAAGATGCATACTTTTTTTGATGATCAGATACAGATTCCCTTACGTGTGTCTCTTCCCCTGGAATTTGGGCTTTATACAGTAAAACCAACTGTTGGTTTCATTAATGAGAAACTGAAAAGGTGTTCTTAACTGGCAACCTGTTCAGTCCGTAGACCTCAGGTTTTAATTCATAAATCTGAGACAAACTTATGTATAAAAGGTCATTGCTACTTAAACTCTTTTTTCACATTCTTTTTATCTTGTTGTCTTGTGTAAGGTTGATGTAACTTTGATAAAGATAACCTATAAAATCATCGTGTTGCACAGAGTTCCCATGTACTACTACTAAATGAAGAGAAATTTGTTCTTCATACAGCAGTCACAGTTCAGGTTTTCTGATAAGGTTTTGTAGACACTAGATAAAAGAAGTGCTCACCAAGGCCTGTAGTCACATGGACTGAAAAAAGGTGAAAAACTGTGTTCCATGCAAGTTGCAGAATTCATAATTCTGGAAGGGGAAAGCAGGTACCAGAGAACCATTTTGAAACTCTGTAATCCCACAATGAATGAAAGGCTAAAATATCAACACTAGGGGCCAGTGTTTCTTTGATAGTTGCTGGTCTTGCTGCTTTCTGACATGCTGGTAGTTGCACTTCTCACCTACGCTTGTTCATGCTCTTTTCCTTTGGTTCAGTTATTAACTCATTTTATTTAGTGGTTTCTTTAAAACACTTTTTGAATTTCAGTCTCCTTTAATATTAACAATGCAACTTAAGTTCTGGACCACTGTTAATTATGTTATTTGGGGCAGAAAAGGGAAAGAAGTCAAGACTAGGATGGGAGCTAACTTTCATGGGGTAACAGAAGAACTCCAAGAGCTCTTTAATAGCTGAAGTTTGGGTCTTGATTTTCAAGCTAAGTCCTAAAGTCTTCCTTTGTGTTGGTTGGTCAGTAGCAGTGTGGTTATCTAATCCTTGGTTTTGTAGGTTTGTATAGCTCCTTTCAGGTTTCTGCTTCCTATACTGTGTTGTCATACTCTTGTATTTTCACTGAGGTGAAAAAATGAACATGGCTTGATCCTCTTACTTAAAAATGTCTTCTCAAACCTTAGATAATTTTTGGCCATCTACCTCCTGCCTATTTTCACAATTTTAATATCTTGAAAAAAGGGGACCCATGAGTGGGTTGTAGAATTGGGGTTTGGACTTAGTGCCATATTGGTAGGAAGTATCCCTTGTATTTCTTTACTGCTAATGTTTGCTTTCTGATCATACCAAGGAGGAAGGAACTGTACTTGAAACTTAATTTTTTGTTTTTCTGTAGCTGGTATTTCCCAGATTAAATTCTCTGGTCTGTAGGCATTTCTAGATAATAAACTGGCTTGTGGCTGTAACATAAAATATAATGTATTTGAACAGGCTGGGTTTTTTCATCTAAGGGCTCAAACTAGAGTGGGACAGGTACTTTCAATGTTGTGGTTTAACCCCAGCTAGCACCATGCAGCTGCTCACTTGCTTCCCCCACCCAGTGGGATGGGGACAGAATTGGGGGGAGGGGAAAGTAAAACTTGTGGGTTGAGATACGAACAGTTTAATAGAACAAAAACGAGGAAACTATTAATGATGATAATAATAAAATGACAATAGTAATAATAAAAGGATTGGAATATACAGAACAAGTGATGCACAATGCAGTTGCTCACCACTTGCCAACTGATGCCCAGTTAGTTCCCGAGCAGTGATCCCCCTCAGGTCAACTCTCCACAGTTTATATACTGGCATGACATCGCATGGTCTGGAATATCCCTTTGGCCAGTTTGGGTCAGCTGTCTTGGCTGTGTCCCCTCTCAACTTTTTGTGCCCTTCCAGCCTCCTTGCTGGCTGGGCAGGAGAAGCTGGAAAATCCTTGACTTTATCCAAACACTACTTACACACTGACCATTTCAGATGTTGCTTATCAACATTCTTCTCGTATTGAACCCAAAACAAACACTATACCAGCTACCAGACAGAAAAATTAATTCTATCCCAGCTGAAACCAGGGCAGTCAGTCTGAATGTTGAGATCACTAGATCATAGTACAGGTGCACATGTAGAGACAAACTTAAACTGGCTTCCTTCCCCACCAGTACACTGGTGGAGGGGGTTCAGCAGGCGCAATAGTAACTCCCCTGCTTGAGTAGGTCAGCCATGCCGATCCCTGTTCTGTCATGTTTAGCTGTTTAAGAAGTGATTTTGGGAATAAAAGACAATCTACGATTGCACACTTGGATTGCATTTGTAACCTTCAAATGATGTTGGCATTGATAGGGCAAACATTTCATCAGGAGGTTGTAGGGTACTAAAGCACATGACTTGTGTAAGTTGTTTCTCCTATGTTTACCAGCTGAATATCTCATTACAAAACTTAAACTTTGTAAGACCTGTAACTCATCCATACAGGTGTGTAAGCTGGCATAACTCCCTCTTCTTCATGCATGCAGAGATTCATACAAGCAGGAGCTGCTCAAGTTGCCCTCTTCATAGAATCATAGAAGGGTTTGGATTGGAAGGGACCTTTTAAAAAAATCCTCTAGTGTCGTCCCCCGTGTCCCCCCCAGCCATGGGCAGGGATATCTTCCACTAGATCAGGTCACTCAAAGCTCTGTCCAGCCTGACCTTGAACACTTCCCATGATGGGGCATCCACAACTTCTCTGGGCAGCCTGTTCCAGTGTCTCACCACCCTCGTTGTAAAAAAAAAAAATAAATAAAAATCCTTCTTTATGTGCAATCTAAATCTGTCATCTTTCAGTTTAAAACCATTGCCCCTTGTCCTGCCACTGCAGGCCTTGGTAAACAGTATTTCTTCATCTTTATTACAAGTCCCCTATATATATATATATATATATATATATATATATATATGTATATGTATATATATATGTATATATGTATATATGTATAAATAAAAGGCCACAATCAAGTCCCCTTGGAGCCTTGTCTTTTCTAGGCTGAACACCACCAACTCTAACTACTTCTGTTCATTTCATCTGTGTTCACTTGTTTTGAACAATTATAGTTGCTAGAAATAGAAGCTGTTACTTTTTGTGTGCAATTTCTGAAATGATACAGTAAAACTAAACTGAGTTTGTATCAATTTCTTTTTACATATCTAAGGAATCATTAAAATGCTTTTAAAGTTAAAATCTGCTGAGTAGGTTGTGCCTTTGACAATGTTTATTTCTTAGGTATTTTTGTCCGTGTGACCCTTTTTTCAGTAACATGGCCAAATCTCTTCAAGCAATTGCTTTAGAATTGCGTAAGAATGTGGCTAACTCTGTAGTATTAAATTTGTTGTACGAGACATGTTTTTCTGGCAGACATCTGTATGTAGACTAGAGATACTTGGATTGATTAATGTTCATACCACTTGTATTACATAAATGTAGTGATTAGATCCATAAATAGCTGCAATAATTTTTGCTTTGAGTGAATGTATCCAGTCTGTATGTGCATTTTATGGGGGGGGAAATTAGTTTAAATGATGTGATGCCAGGTGACTTTTGTTTTGTGAGCTTAAGAAATACATTAACTGTGGCCACTCGTTATGTCGCTATGGTGATTAGTGAATACTCTAGTATATATGTTCATCCATAGGCTAGCTTTGGAGTTGTATAACTTCAATGAATTGCTCTTGAAACTTTGCCATCTTTTTGATCAAAAACACGCTGTTCCATTCTGTACCTTTTGAAATGTGAATTGTATGCACAGGAAGTAGAATAACCACACCAGAAATTTACTGTAGTGTGTATTGCTTGTCAAAAAGTTGTATTAGCAATGAGGCACACCATGTTGTCCTTGATTCCTTTTTGAGTATATTCCAAACAGATGTTTATATTAAGAAAACAATCCCTCAAATTCTTTCTTCCAGGATTTACTGCTTCTTGGAGCTACAGCCATTGAAGATCGCCTGCAAGCAGGTGTTCCAGAAACAATAGCCACGCTAATGAAGGCGGAAATTAAGATATGGATTCTGACAGGGGATAAACAGGAAACAGCTCTCAATATAGGTATCCATCTTTCTGGTTACTCTGAATTTGTCTGAGATGTAGCAGGTTACATACTACGTCTGTTGTATGGGGTCTAAAACAAAATTAGGCCTGCTTCTTATAGAAGGGTTCCTTGATAGCAGGGAGGCATGTGGTAGCCTTCACTTTGGAGAAGAGGGTGGGCAGGGTTTGGAGTAAAGTCTTTGCTCTGAGTGTCAGGCTATATTCAGGTTTCTTCAAGGCAAAAGGGACACTTCTGCTCTTGGTTAAGTGAAGTTCTTGTACGGAGTGAATATAGATAACTGTGCCTTCTGATGGAAACCGGAGAGCTCAACCAGACTGTAATGTTTCAATTATGATGTGCATTATACCAAACTGTTACAGCTTTTTTCTTACTGACTGCCTTGTCTAGATTTTAATGCGTTTTGGGATATGATGGGAAATACGGTAATACAAATCGTATAGCTTACAAATTCTTGCAAACCTTGTCTGTGAAATAGGCGTAGGCTTGAACATCCTGCTGTCACCTTATGGCACATGTTAGTCAAGTACGTCATGATTGTCAGTAGAAATGTGTTGCTGCTATTGAGTATATGGATAGAGTTTAATGTGGGTTGTTTTATCAAGGCACAATGTGGACATCCTTGTCTCAAACCTGTTGATGTATATTAACTTACAAACTACCTTTGTTGTAATGCAAAAGAAAAAGTCTTGCAATGATGTGAATAAAAAGAACAAATTATTTACCAGACAGGTGTGCTTGGGTACTGATGTAATAGAATGGTAACCTTGAGACATAGGTGTTTATCTGACTACCTGATTTTGCAGCATAAAATTGGGAAGTTTTTAGCACTGTGAGTTTTAGGTTTGTTGTTAGAAGCAGCACCTAAACATTAGGTTTCCTTTCAGGTTATAAATGTATCTGATAGAATCAGTTTATATATCCAACTCTATCTGTAACTTGTCAAATACAAAGATTTTACTGTAAGGCTAGGCTGAACTGGAGGTGCACATTGTAATTTCAATCCTATAGCAGCTCGATGTAGCACTGCTATTGTGCTAGCCTTGCATTGCATATCCCACGTGAGTAGGTCTAGTAAGTACTCAAGACGCAAATCCTTCACCCTTTTTCTCACTGTGGATGCTTTGCAAGGTGGGCAACCTGAGTAGCAATACCTTGTGTTGTCATAGAATTCTGCCGCGCTTGAAATGCTGATTTTGTGAGCTGTACCTACGCTGCCATCGTGCCATTGCCCTTCACACTACACTAGTAGCCTTCTAGGAAGGGGGTTATCCAGGTATTAACTGAGTAATAAAGACTTGGTAAAGGAACAGATCCTGATACAAGCACACCTTCCCTTCATGACATCTCTTATCTCCTAAATATAGCATCCTTGGCAGTACAGTGCCATGATGCTCTTGTATTCTTTTTGATTATTTTTCTCCCTATAACTGGTAAATCTGCCCAAAGATGGAAAGAGGCACAGTGGCACTCTGGTGATCTGACATCTTGCAGAAATGAGTGATGCTTTCAACTTGTTTCTTAAGACTATAACACTATGCTTATCCCCACTCTCTACTGTGCCCATGTAAAGTGCCATCCACAACTGCATTCAGATTTGCAGATTTTAGTCTGTTTAGATGTACAGATGTAGGTTAAGGGGATCCTTAAAAGCACGGGTTGCCTTCTCTTTAAGGAGCTATTCCTTTAGCCTTCTCAAGCTCATGTTGACCTCAAGATTTTCTGACTATATGAAGAATTTGACCACTAAAGCTTTATATGTAGAACTGTATGTAGATGGGTCTGGGTGTATTTCAGACTCCCCCTGGCATAACAGTGATGCTCTGTAACTGAACTTATGTTATCTTTAGCAAAACTTTGGGCATTTGCTCTTTTTTGTCCCTTTTTTTTTCCTGCTTTGGTTGGTTTAGTGGAATTTCAGAATGTGGTCTGCTTAACTGACTAGAATTTTTGTTTATTTAGGAAAACTGATTCAAGTTTCATGGATCTTTGTATGTCAAAGTTGGTATCGAGGTGAAACAACTTGCTTAACTGATACAGTTGTAGTAGAAATAAGGTGGATGGCTTAAGTAGACGATTTAAATGCTAGTTATCTGGTTTGAATCACTGTCTGCAGTTTTTGCTTTCTTTAAAAGCAGCAGTCAACTTGAGAGGAGGGAAGCATCATCTTTTGACAAATTAAAAAAACCAACAAAACAAACAACCTCCAGATATTGGCATAAATACAAAAAATAAGTTGATATGTTAACTGACAGCAGCTAACCTGAACACAAGTAAATGAGCTTTACAGAGATAGCTTACTCTGAAGGCTGTGAAGGACACCAGCTTGTCTTGAAAGCTGGGGGTTTTTTGTGATAGCAACTTGGAAAAAATAACCATCTCCCTTATAACTTCTAAATTATCACTTTGTTTAGTGTATAATTTGTTAATAAAACTCAAACTTAATTAGCTTCATGTTCAAGTTGTCTTGAAAGTACAAACATGGGGCACCATTCCAGTTCTTGTATATAACCCATTAAAACTGTAAAAAAAATCTAAAACCCAATCCACATGTACACTTTATTCTTCAGGTGCAAATATGCTATCTGGGGAGTAAAAGGTATTTTCACTTTTTCATTGTGTGTGGAGCTTATGCTTGTGGACTCTGGCTTGCTGTATGGCTATGCATATGTATTGAGGTATATTTGAGCTCTTGGCAGCTGCCCTGAGGAGTTGGAATAGTTTGTTCTTCCAGCTTCCTCTTGATTCTTTGGCCTTCAGAATTTGTGTGTGTCTGAGTGTCTGTTGTCTCTTAATTGCATTCTTGATTTTTCTGAAGAGTAATTATTGACCTTGCTCTGGGGGGTGGTTGCATGCCTTCCACTCGGCCGCGTGTCAGCCAATAATTCTGCAGCTGCAGGAGAGGAGAGTGTTCCTCATAAGCTTTGATACTGATAAACCATTTGAACTGTCTGCTTATAGAACATAGGAGTTCCAGGTTCAGAAACATCTTTGAGCATGACATATGATCCTCAGTTTTTATCAGCTGAAACTGTCCTTAGCGAGTGTCTGCAAACAACTCTAGAAGGCTTAACAGTGTTCTTGTAGCTTCATGGTTCTCTTAAGACAATCTGCAGACTCTGGATCTTCTTTGCCTTTCGGGGGGGGGGGGGGGGGGGGGGGGAAGAAGGCAGATTTCTCTTTACCACTATCCTGGTGCTCAGCAGGCTTCTGGAAAATCAGAATTGATGGATTTCCAGCCAATAACTTCCTTAGTAAACAGATTGTTTTCTGGGAATGTGAATGTAGTGTTCACTGAGCTGTATCTGTCCTTGAACAAGAAATCAATTCCTACAGTTGAGTATGCATTGATCGCTGCGAGCACTACCTTACAATCACAGAATCATAGAAGGGTTTGGATTGGAAGGGACCTTTAAATATCTAGTCCAATCTTTCTGCCACGGGCAGGGACACCTTCCACAAGACCAGGTTTCTCAAAGCTCCATCCAACCTGGCGTTGAACACTTCGCCTGATGGGGCATCTGCAACTTATCTGGGCAACCTGTTCCAGTGCCTCACCACCCCATCATAAAAAAATTATTCCTTATGTCCAGTCTAAGTCCCTCTTTCAGTTTAAAACCATTGCCCCTTGTCCTGCCACTGCAGGCCTTAAGAAGTCTTTCCCAGTCTTTCTTAAAAGTACCCTTCCTCTCTTGAAAGGTCTTCTCAGAGCCTTTTTTTCTCCAGGCTGAACAACCCCAATTCTCTCAGCCTTTCTTCCTAGGAGAGATGTTCCAGCCCTCTGATTCCTTTTGTGGCCCTTCTGGATACGCTCTAAGAGATCCATGTCTGTCTTGTGCTGGAGGCCCCAAAGCTGGATGCAGTACCCCAGGTGGGGTCTCGTGTCCAAATTTTCATCCGCCAGTATCCCCGGGTACTTCTCAGTAGGGCTGCTCTCAGTTTGTTCATCCCCTACTCTGTACTGATTGATACTTGGAGTTGCCACAACACAGGTACGGGACCTTGCACTTGGCCTTGTTGGATTTCATAATGTTCTTATGGGCTTGCTCCTCAGGCCTGTCAAGGTCCCTCTGGATGGCATCCCTTTCCTCCAGCTTATCAACTGCACCGTTCAGCTTGGTGGCCTCTGCGAACTTGTTGAGAGTGCCCTTAATCCTGCTGACATTAATGAGGATAGTAAATGGTATTGGTCCCAGGACTGACCCCTGAGGGACAGCATTCATTACTGGTTTCCACTTGGATGTTGAGCCATTGACTAACACTTTGGACACAGCCATCCAGCCAATTCCTTACCCATCTAACAGTTCATCCATCAAACCAATATCTCTCCAATTTAGAGGTAAGACCGCTTCTGTTATGGGAAGCTGTGATTTTTTTTCAATTGAGGGAAGCGAAGCAATGCCAGTATGCTTGCCTGTATCCCTATGCGAAGTTTGAGCAGGGCATGTGTGTCCTCTCTAAACAGTGGATAATCATTCTTGCCTGACGTGATGGATTCTGTAGGCTATGATCTTGAAGTTTGGTTCAAGCAATCTTTCTTCCAGGATACTTGAAGGGAAATAAGTGCCAGAAGTACCTGATTCATCTGCTTCATGGACTTTTAGTCAGGCTTTTAAATTAAAGAGCTAGATATCAACTTACAGGTGTGGATTGACACTTGATACTTGGCTTTGAACCAGCAGTTGATCGTATTCTGCTCAAAAACATTGGCAAAAATATGTCCTGATCTTAATGTATTTTTGGTTGCTATCTTAGTACTGCCAGTAATAACTACTACAAAACTATTATAAAACTTGAAAATATGACTACAAATGTTACTTGTAATCTTACAGTTGCCAGTTCGTTTGCTTTATACTAGTGCTAGATTTTAATGTCTTCATAGTCCTGAAATTGTACATAAAGTATAGATTTCCTATAAAACACTGTTAGGCTTGACTTATATCTTCCTATTCCAATCTTGATCTCCTTTCTGTTTAATGTGATGACAAGCTGCAAAATGGTCTCAACTGCAGGATTAGTTCTTCTGACTCTGTGACTTACAAGATGCACAGCAGAGCAACTCTGTTTTCCATAGCTGTGTTTTTTTTCCAGCTCCACTTGTCGAGTAGCATCTTGCTCTTTTTGAAAGAGGCAAAATGAAACAGTGAGCAGTGGTTTAGAAATTACAGCTTGCTGTTGCACCTGCTGTTCCAATGAAATCCTACTAGAAAATCCTTTTGAATTAGTTATACTGAATTTGTAACAGCCTACGGCGCAAGGCTGTTGCCATTCTCTGGGGAAAGAATAACTGTGATGTGGAGGGAAGTGCTTAAGTTTGTAGTCTTCTCTTTCTCTCCTCAGTAAAAATAAGGAAGGGGTTCTTCAGCCTGGGACTTTTAAAAATGGCAAACTGACTTTTTTACCCAAGTCAGTGTTTTGTCTATACCTGTTGGAGCTTCATTACTCATTTCTGTACTACCGCCTAAGACTTGTTCACAGGCAGAATCAGAGGCTATCTGCAAAGCTTTCATATGTTGTAGACTGTGCTTTCTAGAATATATTTTGTCCTTTTCCCAACAGGCGTGTGTAAGTTCAGTGTCATTCTGTGTTGTTCTCTAAAGCAGAAAGTAAACCTTAGCTTGTTAACACAAATAAGATGAAAATGTATGTGGAAGGTTGCACCTGATACTCATATTCCACACAACTGTGAAAATGGAAGAGAAATGAAACTTGTGCAGGTAATCAAACCTGCTGCCTGAAAGTGCCTCTATGTGATAGAAGTGTGCCTTCCACAAAGGAAGGCGAGGGATTTGCTTTCTTGATGGAAGTCATTCATGCAGCGGGCATGTTAACCCTGGATTGTACCTACAAAACTAGCCCAATTACAAAAATTCTGTAGCCTGAGGAAACGATTTGCATTGCAATTGGTGAGCCAGTATAGCCTTCCTAAGGAATGAAGAATACCACAGAAAATAAATTCATGCCTCAGTTGTTCTCTTGATGTTGTGAGATATGGAGAGAGACACTTAATCTTTTTACATTGACTACGCTGTTCTGCTTTTGAACCTGTCAGCCTTCTAGTGGTTCATTGCTGGGCTGTTGCTCTTACGCTGCAGTAGCCTCCAGTCTCCATTTTAGAAAAGTAAAAGACTTCTGAGACCTCATTTTATTTCACAGCAATTTATGAAACTTGCTGTGATTCATTTCTATGCAAAGGCATAGTAGAAATAGTGAATAATTCTATTGTATTTCCTTCTCCTGTGTCACTTAGATCAGCAATAAAAGGCACATGCTTCAAATAATGAATTCTGTGCTGTTTTATAAAGCTACATGACTGCTAATCCCAAGAGAACTTGCATGAGCTTTTACGATTATGCAGTGGGGTCAGTTTGATGTGAGTCTGCATTTGTCTCTTGCCATTCATATGAGCTGGAATTAAACTGTTTATTTTGTAAGCGCCAATTACATATATCCTGATAGGACTTAGTCTCATGCCGGTGACAATCATGTGGCAGAGGAACTGCCACTTCAGTGGCATTGAGTGCTACTGCAGTCACTGGCTTTCCCTATTACAGAAATAAAAGGCTTTTTTCACTATTTTTGCTTTGAATTTTGGTGTCCTGGCAAATGTATAGAACAGCTTTCTGAGTGCTGCTCCAGATTATGGCAACTTGCTCTTGTTTTTTCATGCCCCAGTCCTACACTATGAATAATGTAGTACCTGATACCTGTAGAAGTTGGTAGGGGCTCTGTCATTGATCTGTAGTATTTGATGAAGCTCAGGATCTTCCACACTAAACTCTCAGGAGTAAAAAATGTTGACGTAACCCAGGTGTGGGCTAAGGGGACTGGGTGGCACCAACTGATTCAATGTGTGTGCTTCCAGTCATGGGGCATAGCTGCAACCGTGCATTCAGATGTGTTCCTGTAATATGTTGAAGATAATTCTGCCCTCATGCAGATTGGGGGGGAAAAAAAAAGTATAGAAATATTTAAACTTGCTTTAGGTCTATAGCCTGTATTTAATGCATCTAGTTCATAGTGTTTTCTTTAGTTAAAAAAATCTCAAGTGATGTGTCTGGATATGCAGATAAAATGCAGCTTGTGTTGCTAGTAGAGTTGTCAAATTGGAGTGTGTCCTATACACCAATGTTTTCATTAGCTTGCCTATTAGGAGTAACTGCTCAAAGTAAATTGTAATCTGACCTATTGATGCTTATCTTTAAGGTTTAGCTAAACCTTAAATATTCTTCCAAAAAGTAAATTCTTGTGGCTTATTTTTCTTGCAGGGTATTCTTGCAGACTCATCTCACAGAGTATGTCTCTCATCCTGGTCAATGAGGATTCGCTAGATGTAAGTAAGCAATTTCTGGTATAATTCTTGACAGAAGGAGGTGTTGCTATCAAAAGGGAAAGTTATTGAGCTTTCTCATTTTATTTCTCTCACTTGCCTTTAGGGGTAGCAACATAAACAATTCATGCTAAAACAGGGGTGGGTTGTGCAAAATGTACTCCTGAGGTCTCCAGTCACAAGCTGTACAGATCAAACTATAGTCTCAGAACAAGAAACTAATTAGGTCCATGGGTTTGATTCTGCTGCAAACTGGTGAAACCTGCAGTATGTCATCAAGAATATGGTTAGGCTCTAAGGTATAGCTATAGTAGTAACATATTTGAAGAAAGGAAAAAAAAAAACCAACCAAAAACAAGCGAAGACTCATTTCAAGATAATAAGTTATCTTACAGCATTGCATGGAACAGCTCTAACCAAATGTATGCCTCAGCAAACTGCATTGTGAGCTTGTCTATGTACAGCTTTTGAGACTTAAAAATTGGATTAAAAATTGCCTGCAAGTGGTTGCCATGTTCCTCAGGTATGTGCAAAAACTAACTAGAAAAATCATATACTTGTACATGAGTCTTCCCAGCAGATCTTTTTTCCAGTTTGCCTGTTTCAGCATCAGTATCAGCATTTGATATCACTTGAGTATCTGATTGTTGTTAGAGGTACTTGTAGGACAGATGGCAAGATCTGTAGTAGGCAGCATCTGATACTTCCATTTAGAGTTGACAATTCATCCTGCTTGATTGGGTGGGAGGTGTAAAGCCTGTATCTTTGAGTATCAAAGGAGTTACTGGATAACTGGAGATTTCATGGAAGAGAGGAATACTACTGTAGCAAAGTAATCACCTGATAAGTGTTATTTTCCAGTCTGTATGTGGCTGTGGTATCTCAAGGCCTAGTGTTCTAGTTCACGAGAACTCAGGAGATCCCAGTGAATCCAAGGGGAGATGATCTGTCTGCAGAGGCTGGATTGCTAGTTTCTGTGCAGCATAATGCACCCTGATGGGAATTGTCTCACTGCTGCCTTCTAGCAATGAAGACCGTGTTAGTTCTCTTGTAGAAGTTAAGTTTCTTGTGTTTCTGCAGAGTTAGAGACTAGTTCAGGTGATTCTGGTGGGGTAAGATGACTGCCTTTGTTAAAATTTTTTTCAAACTGTTAACTGCATTAAGGGTGTAGATTGGAGTATATAAATTGTTTCAAGCAAATATCTAAATGCCTTCCTGAAGACTCATCTGCTGAGACCATCTTCTCCCATTTTTCCATTTCTGTGTGGTCCCTCTTTAATGAAACAGTTTCCTTATTGTGGGATCAAAATACTGTGCTTCTGAGCTTTCTGCCACACTTGCCTGACTGCACCTCTTAACCTCTGCAGAACTTCAGCAGAAAACAAGCAGCTGGTTGTCCTTGTTTCCCAAGGCAGGAGGATTGGTTGTTTTAGAATTGTAAGAATAAGAAAACTTTAGGGTTCTTTTTTTCTGAAAGTATTGTGAACTCAACCCAGAAGAAGGAAAATGGTTGTGCTTTGTTCTCATTTTAAAAAACTTCTTGCACATTCTGAAGCCCTGAAGTGTTTTGACCCTGGAAGTAAGGTTCTTATTTCAATCTGAATTAAATAGTAGCTCCTCTAAATTTGAAGAAACAAATTATGTGGGTTTTGTGATGCCTGTTCAGAAATAATAAAAGAGAAAGATTCTCTATGGCTAAAGCAAGAGGTCCAAACTGAAGACGGGACGGAAGAAGTTCCTGCTAGATCAGAGGAAGAAAATGGAGTTAGCAGTGGTTGGTGTTTATAAACATCTGCAAGTTGGACAAGATAGTCTTCAAGCTATGCTAACTTGACTTTTTTGCTACTTCTGGTTTTGAATACAGTGACGTAGTGAGAGAGATTTTTTTAGTACCTCTGTTTCTAGTGAATATAATACAGAAGGTGCTGAGCAGTATCTAACAACTTCAGCACCTGCTTTTAAATTGTGACTTCAGTAATTGGCTGGAAGGACCATGAGAGGACAGGATGAATAATGAAATGGTTTACTACGTATGCCCAAATGGCAAGTGCTTCAACCATGGAGTTTTCCTTTAAATGTCAAACAGCGGTGTAGGTAGAATGGTTCAAGGAGTTTTGGGGAGAGGCAAAAAATGAAGTAGCCTGTTCTGGGATGAAAGGCTGGCCTTTAAGTGACAGAAATGTGCTTAGAGCTCAACTTTTTCCTCCCTTCCCATCTTCAACAGGAGGAACAGCTTGGCACTGACCTATGTGTAGAACCAGCTCTGGGTAATTGGTGTGATTGCAGTCCTATCTTGTTTACAAAACTGACGTAGACTTACTGAAATGCATATCATATAGCTGTACAAAGGAATACGTTTACATATATTACTGTAGGGTTTTTAGACCATCTAAAGGCTTCTGTGTTTTATTTTTAAAACTTGGTATGTTTTCCATTGCTTTAGGAAAGTAGGGGGTTTAGCTAATTTTATCTATGCACTTGATGTTCTTGAAGTTCCTGTTAGGTCCTTCTGCTTTTTGGACAAGTCTTTGATTCTTCTCTTGAAACAAGAGAAAATGGAGGCCTGTGACAGCTGGTTTTGATTCAATAGACCCTATGTGATGTTGAAAGTGATGCTATAGCAAGAACTCATTGTGAGGCCATATCTCTTCAGCTTGATCTGCTTGCAGTTGATGGGCTGGTATGTGGGTTTTGGTGAAGGCATGCTGACAATCTCCTTACCCCCCACTTATGACTCCCTTTCAGAGGGTCAGCTGCCTATTTGACAGCTTCTGTTGACAACCTCTGCCTCAGTATATACATTAAATGCCAAACTAATTGTAAAAAGTGAAACCTGTTCTTCTTATTCTTATCTTGAAACAGATCTACAGAAACAAAAATGGCTACCAGAGAGAAAATGAAACTGGAGAAAGAAATAAGAGTTAAAGAATGTGGTACAGAAAATCCTGAAAGATAGGACCTAGTGTACTCCAAGGAAGTATAGAGGGGATCTCCTAATTTAAAATACTTGAAGGCTTATTTTAATTCCTTTCTGTACTTAGCATATGCATTTTGAGGTTTTATGTATTCAGCTTTCCCAAACTTTAGCCAAGAGGTATGAGGGAAATATAATGTAATGTGGTAACTGACCTGGGAGAAAATGTCATTGACCAAAGCATTTCTTCTCACTTTCCCACATGCCAGCTTTGCAAATACTGTGGAGTGACAAAACTTCACGTTGAGTGATAGACAGGATCCCTGTGGAAAGAAATTCATTTAAGTTAGAAGAGGCTAAATAATCCTTTCCCCATCAAAGGGAGGCTATGAAAGGGAAAAGGTGACAGATATATCCACCCACTTGTTGAGTCTGAATCCATTGCCCAGTTTCAGATTTAAGTCTTCTGAGGCAGTGGGAGGAGGACAGGAATGAACAGCCTTCTCTGCTGTTTAGGAGATGGAGACTAGGATCAGGTGAGGAATAGTAGGGCAAGCAGTTATTTTGATAATTGTAAAGCTTTCTCATAAGTAAATATTATGCTCCTGTTTTGAGGTATTCTGTTAACTACTTGAAGTGGAAACTGGAAGTCTAGAAAACTGAATACAGGAGTATGTATTTTTGCAGTGATACCCAACAAATAAAAGTTAATCTCTGGGTCTTAACTCAGGGGGGTTAACTTTTAGAGGAACTAGACTTATTAAACAGCTGTATTAAAAATAAGAAAATGGATAAAGATAAAAAAGACAGGGTAATAAACTGAGAAGCTGAGTGGATTGAACAGTCTCGGAAGGTTTGAGGTTGTATTGGTCTTCATGATATGGATTAAGATAAGGAGAAATTATCAAGACTACTGTTACAACTTCATTGACAATCTGTCATCTTACTGTGGTGAAGTATTGGCAGATTTATCTAATCACCTGTCTCCACTATGAACACCAGAGGTATATTGACAGACCCCATGATGGTAAAGGCGGTCATTGGTCACATGTAAAACATATGAAAATATTACTGGAGTTTCCTACTGTCTCAATGCCAGAAAGCACTTTAGTTGGCTGGATGGAGGTGTGGAGCCTGGTTTAAGACCCTTGAGGACTCTGTATTTGTCTTTAAAGAGCGAATGGGGATGGGAAACTTCCTGACTCTGCAGAATACTGGCTGTTAAGATGGATCTGTTCCTGAAATAAGAAAAAAGCATGAGGAGTCAAGGGATGACACCATCAGAGCCATTTCATATGCATCTTGCCATATGGCTAAGTCTAAGGATACACTAGAGTGAGAAGCCCTGATCAAACATGGGTTGACATCGAATGAAACCCATCCCTCCCCTCTTTTTGCCTGACCTCTGCCAACATAGAAAAGTATGCAATTAACTCTCGGGCATGCTTTAAAATCCCTGGATAAAAAAAGGAAACTCTATCATCATCTTTTCCCACCTGCTATCTCCAGTTATGTAGCTGGATGAGGAGTTCTGTGGAATACAGTTAGCGCAGCAGCTGCTCCTAACCTTTTAAGTTGGAATTGTAGGGTTGCTGATGGCTCATGTTGAATTGAATACCTTACACCTTCATTTTGATTTCAACTGTGTTGATCAGTAGTATCACAGTACACTTTTGCAGATAGCTGAAGATACTTTGGAGAACTTAATGCTAAATGCCTACCTTGGTGAATTAATGTTATGTGGTGCTTCGTCTGCATAAAGTAGTGATGGGAGAATGGGAAGTGGGAAGAAACGATAGACGGGCTCTACCTGTGCATAGCTGTGCATGGAAGATATATTTATCTTCCACACTTTCTAACTTTAGTTGATTCCTTCTGGTTTCCCTTTCATGTGCCAAAAATGTGAGCTAATACTATAACAGTGCTAAAAAAGGTAAAACGTTGGTGTCTTTAATTTTCATGCTTTTCATTTATGTAGCTTTACTTCTTGGAAACAGCATCATCTAAATTATGCAGTTATAAAAAGTGAGGACATCTCTTTTCTGGTCCTGCAACTTTAGATAAGTCGGAGTTGGAGATGAAAAACTTTGTCACCTGTATGTGTCTGTGGCAGAGGTTCGAAGGAAGGGGTCATGGCTGCTGTTGGAGTGACTTGAGTTTGAAAAGTGATAGTTGTTAAACAACATACCCTCTGCAAAGTTGAGAATTTACTTCAGACATACCATGCGTCAGTATTCTTGGACCATTTCAGCATTAAGTGCAGACTTTATACTTGAAATAGCCTGTAAGACATAACCATGGTTGATTCATGTTGAGCAATATCAGAGTCCTTAAGCTGCTAGTAAGTGTTTTAGCATAAGTAGCAGGTAAAATAGTATCTATTCTTAGTTTATTCAACTTCTAGTTAGACACTTGTACATTAAAAGAAAGCTTTGGAAAATGAGTGTTGCATGTTCTACTTTTCCTCTGCTGCCTGCTCATCTAGTAGATGTTGCAATAATTTTGTGCGTGGTACACTTTGCTTATAGAATCCTTCTGTAAACTAAGACAACAGTATTAGAAGTTTTTCAGTAAACCTGAAAATCAATGGAAGCTTTTAGAACACGAAAAAACCCCCACCCCCCAAAAAACAAAACCAGAGAAATGGAGAACCATGGCATGTCAGGCGAGCAGAAAAAACCTCTATTGATATATAGTTGCTGGTCTTTTAAGTGAAGAAAACGGGTGATTACATGGTGCATCATGAAGACATATCTAATATTGAAGGTGCCGTGATGCTTTAGCTCAGATAACATGTGTTTTTTTCCAAAACAGGAGCACAAATTTGTGGCATTTCTGAACTAGTACATTAAAAATGCTTTGTATGACATCAGTCTTGTTTTCAAACCAAAGTAATTCTGTTTTTTTTAAGTACTCTCATCACCATTTTTAATGTAGAACTGAATTTTGTTAACATAAAACTCTTACATGCTTTGTTAATAATTGCCACTGGTTCTTTTAATTCTAAGGTAAGTGTCTGTAGCTACTTATCACTATTTTTTTGGTGTTGGGTCTCCACAGTAATACTTACTTTGTATGTTGCACCTGTAACAAATTATGACTTCTGTTCAACTTAGCCTAAAATCTATCAATGGAAGATTCTCACACTGAAATACTGTAGCATTATATTTAATATATTCTACCTCTGAAATCCGTTAATGCTAAAAATGAATGTTTACAAGATCCAAGTTGAGCTTAGAGCCTTTAAATATTGATACACTTTCCCCTTTGTATGGTCCCTGTGTGACTTCCCCCACCCCCCCCGTTCCCCCCACTTCTGCTCCTTGGCATGCAGCAGCAGGTGAGATGTGATCGAACAACTGTCTTGGCTTGTTTTTGAGAGCTAAATTTTATTCTAAATCATGCACTTCATGGAAAAATCAATCATTTCTGTTCTCTTCAGAGAACTACTGGGAATAGAAAAGACTAATCCCTAGCTTGATTCAGCTGAATTCTAGAAACTTAGCATAATAATCTGCAAATGTTTATCCCTTATAGACTTAGCTACATGCATACATATGCTCACTTGGTCTTTCTTTCCTTTTCCTAATAAAGCTCTTTGAAGTGAAAGTATTTTGAGCATGAGATTTATTTTGAGTGTAATTCTTGGATTCAGTTTCTGATCAGTTAAATTGAAAACACCGTGAAGTCTTATTGTGTGGCTCTTAACCTGGACAAATTTCTTCCATTGTTGTCTCATAGAAGTTGACTTGTGAGACCAGTGAGAGGGAAATCTGAAGAAGGGCAATGTGATGACCCAGAGAGACCTTGAAAGCCTCAGATGAGACTAGTGGATATTGCAGCTGAGGAGTGTTGGGTGTGTTTCCCCCCCCACCGCCTTCAGTGCTGTAGAAAGGAGACCTGGCAACTGTATCAATTAGTTATCACATGGGGTTGTAATTAACAGTAGTGGAAGGGCAAAATTGGAGGGACACAATTCTGAACATGTGCATGGTATTTTGCTATAAGGTAATTCTGTTGACATAAATGGAGCTACACAGTGAATGTGTCCTGCAGAACGCATGTGCCTGGATTGGTGATAGTCATAATCCTGTGTTATACATAGATATGTAAATAACAACCGACTGATACTCCAGTGTAAGAACTCTCAATGCCAGTATTTATGGATGATAATCTGACTAAAAGTATAAGTGTAGACACAGAAGCTGGGCTCCCTCACTTCTCTGCTTGCACAGCTGTATCTTTTTTCATGCTTCATTGTTTGGATGAGTGACTGAACATGTGCATGGATAAACCTATTTGTGCTACCATGGTATTGTGTAGTATTCTTAAAAAACAAACCAAACTTCGCAGTGTTATTTGTTGTTTGCTGTTAGCGTCTTGATTGCCCAAACTGGGTCTTAGTATCTGCAGGGAAGCTTTACATGCAGGTGTGTGTTCTAGTGGTTAAGAGTGAGGACCTGGAAAACTTGGCTATTTTGTTGTTATTTTTGCTATTCTGTAGGGTAGCATTACTATGAAGGTTCTATAACCTGTAAGCAAAATGTCTTAAACATGAGAATATTACTGGATTTATCCAATGACTTTCATGACATTCATTTTTATGGGCACATTTCCTTCCCACACTTATGAACAGAGTTTTAAAAAAAAACCTATTAAAGAGATCTTTAATAGATATCTTTAAGAGATCATGCATCTGAACTGGATCTTTTTAAAAAGTAGAGCTCTGATCTGGTCATTGGTTTTACCCATATGCTAGAAACAAGCAGGTTATGCTGGGTTGCTGCTTAAAACTTTTTCTAATAACCATTGGGAAAACTCAGCATGTCTGTGGAAAGGAGGAAAACCTGGGGAGTAGACCATTAAAAAATTGTGTATCAGAGTGTTTGTCTTCAATCAAAGAATATGGTTCCAATAGTGTCTTCTGTACTGTACTTACCAGGACAGAAAGATTTGTGTAGTGTTATGGCTTCCATAGGAAAGGTATTAGCTTTAGTACAGGAATTTTTTTATCATACACGGTATGTGAGTTGTTTTTTATAAATTTGTATTTCAAATTATTGAGCACTGTAGGAGACAGTGCTTGTGAAGCTCTGAGAAACTTTAAAGGTGCTGCTTTTTGGATCCTGATCTTCCTGCTGGTGGAAGAAAGGGTGTCTGTGCCTTGTCAGTGATGTCATGCTGATTACTCCCAAGGAGTGGGGGTAAAGTCATTGTCAGCTTTTCAGACTAAAACCAAAGTTAGTTACTACTGGGAGCTCCAAAGCATTGGTGTGGTATACTGCAGTCCTATTAAAAGCTAGTAAGGTGTACAAGTAACTGCTGGGAAAATGAGAACAAATCCTGTACTGCTAAAGCCTTGTAGATGCTTTGAAGATTTTATCTGGTCTGTTGCACAAGAGGAAACCAGGATATTTTTTTCTCCCCTGCTATTATCATCTGCCCAAATGCTTTCAGACAGAGTTAGTATTCTGGAAAACTGATCAGTGAGGACAAGCTCAGTTGTAGCCAACAATCAGCTTGCTTTCAGAAAGACATCTGGGATGCTGCTCTGGTGTCTTGCGGCTAATAAGTTACTTCAATTACCAGTCAGCCTGGAATTGTAATCAGCTCTTCTGTGTAGTACTGGGAATTTGTAAAGGAAGCTAATTAGGAAAACTAGGGAAAGAATACCTGAACTAAATTCTTTTTATTGCCCACATTTCTTTTTTCCTTAATCTAGAAACAGACAGCAAGCTAATAAGTAGTTACACAAGGAATAGTGTCTGGTAATCTGATAAATCTTCAAAAATATTAGGTATAAGAGATTTAGTGTTTTTTCTTGTTTGTTTTTGAGGAACAAGTAGAATCTTTGATAATTGCAGGTATTTGATAATCTGCATAGAAAGTTAGTTGTATTGATGTGGAAAATATACAGCTCTTCAGTGAAAAGCTGCTTTGATTTGAGCCTACTGCATAGAATTACAAATGAAAGAATATTGGTGTTACCTGGACCAGTAGGTTTAAGTACACACAGAACTGTGTAACTTAAGTATTAGATTACCATTTTTTTCAGGAAGTAATACTAATAGGTTTGAGCTGTGAGTGGTGAACGAGTTGGGCTGGTATTTTTGTTTCATCCTGCTTTCCCTTTTCAGCATTCATTAATGACTGATTTCCCTTATCTGTGGTGCTGTTTTTTCTGTTAGTGTTTTCTGGCACTGTGGTAGTTGGTTTGGAAGAAGTGGGGGCACTTGGACCTCAAGGAATGCAAGGACCTTTAGGAGTCCAATGACTAGGTTTCTAAATAACTCTTCTTTCCATAACTGGAAATGGGGGGTTGGGGAGGGCTATTAAAAAAAAAAACAAAACCAGAAAACAACCCCCTCTCCAAACAAAAAGCCCCCCCCCCTCCCCTTTTTTAAGCTACTTTTCCCTTTATTTTTATTTTTTAAGTTCTAATAGTGATCACATTTGACAAGACCCAGAAAAGATATTGCAGCTTTAGGCTGCAGGTATTGTAGCAGCTGCGGGCTCATCCAGCTAATGCCTTGTCCATGCTATAGGACAGAATAGATCATATTACATAAAACTGGAAAGAAAGAGTGTGTGTTTCTTGAATTCCATCTAAAATTTGCTGTCTCGTTTGTAAGAGTTCTCATGTGTTAAGAGGAAAATGACTGGGGACAAACACTATTTCTCTTAAAAGTCCTAATGATCTTCACATATGTGAAGGCTTATCTCTCAATAAATGATCCCCAAGTGTTATCCAGGTTTGTTTTCTGTTGAGTAAGTAAGGATGTAATAATGGCTTCAGCTGGATGGTGAAGGAAGCATCTGTATGCTTTGAAGATTGTATTCTCTGCAGCAGACTGATATACTTCTTCCTAATAAGCATAAGAGTCCATGGAAACATAAGGATGCATAAGGAAGTGAAAGGAGCATTTTGCTAAATGAAATGCTACCCATGAAATACAGCTTTTTCCTTATGTTAAAGCATGATGGTGTGTTTTTTGAGGGGATAAGACTAAGTGAGTGTCTGATCTGTGGGTAAATGAGTTGTGGATACTGATCCCCTTGATTGTGATCAACATGGCTAATATCACGTGTAGAAACAATTCAGATTTGTCTTTTGTATTGAAGGTTAAGAATGAAATACTCCTTTCTTCTCTCAAGATACTTATTTTTGTATCTAATCCCCCCCTTTCATTGAAGGAGAGTGCAAGTCCTTGTTCATGCAAGTTTGTGTGGGTTTTTAAGCATAAGTAGTTTTCCTTTCTTGGTGCGGAGCCAGCCTAAAGCAATAGGATTTATTCACCTGCGCTGTTAACTTAATGAACATAGTGGACAACTACTGCTTCACGGTAAGAATTAGGGTAGGTCTTCATCACATCTTCAGAAAATGGAGCTAGAGAGATACAGGTATCTACAGAGTCTTATATTTGTGGTTCCCATAAAACTAACTTACTACTTTGTTAAACACTTTTCTGAAGATTATTTCCTTTTTTTCACAACTTGGAGAATAATTTAAGGAAAAAGATTTTACATTTGGTTGAAGTTAGAAGTCCCACTGAATCCTTCCGAGCTGATTGTTCTGTCGGAAACTAGAATTAAGCAATTCTCCAGCTGTATGAAGTTAATACCTGCCTATGTATGTGTTCCTTCTGCGTAGAACTGATCAGAGAAATCTTTTATACGTGCTTTTGCCACAATGATGTATGCTTATTTTTACGGAAAAATGTGTCAAGGTATGGTTTTTGTATATATAGCTCCAGTCATTTCACTGAGATAGTGATGCTAGAGGGTCAGTTTTGCTCTTTCATATTTAGAAAGTGCTTTGTTAAAAGATGTAAGCTAATTGAAGCCAAGTAGTGAGTGTGATCTCCTCTCCATACTTTCAAGACAAAACTGATTTGGATATCTTGTATTTTCAAATAATTGCCAAATCTTAAAATGATCATAACCAGTGTTCTAAGTAGGCCTAAAAATCACAGTTCTGAAATGTCACAACCTAATGCTTTTTTGGAGAGCTTTGGGAACATGAGTGTTAATCACAGCTGAGGAGATTCAGATGTCTTTTTGAAGCTGCCATTGTGCTGGGTTGTGGAGGTATGTATGCTTGTCATACACTCTGGTTTTTCAAGCTAGTCAGGCAAGGTAGGAGTGCACCTGTGAAGCTCTTGACAGCCCTGATGGACACCAGGGCTGCGGTGGTGGGGAGGACTGTTGGAGATATTGCCTCATAAGCTTAGAATTGGTAGAATCTCTTTAGTTCTTGCTAACCTGAGTCTTTTGCTCCTCTCAGGTAGTCCTTTTTCCTTCTACCCAGAAATAGGGTAGTTTAGGAAGAGAATCAAAATCCATGGAAGTCTTAACTTTTCAATTATACTACTGTGTTCTTCCTCCTACCCCACTGTGATAAAAGTAGATAGTGAGTTTCTGAGTTGAGCAATGGTAACAAGTTCTGTGAGCATGTTTTTTGGGAGGCTGGCTGTATTTCATGGCATGGCTCGCTTAAGTAAAATGTATGTCACATAATAAATGCAGTTTAATCACTGAAGCATGCTCCTCAAGCTGCAGCAAAGCCTCCCGTTCAGCTGTGTTCTGCTGCAAGGTGTGCTTATCCTGGGAGTGCTTCAATTTTCTCCCTTCTACATCGTGAACTTTTTTGCTAGTGTTTTTCTAAATGCAGCATTATAAACATTTTTGTGACAGATTATTTGCATGGCAAAACTAGCTGTGGAGAACACAATCAATTTGTGTTCTGAATTGGTAGTTTTCCAACCTTTGCACTTCCTTCCCTTCCCACCGTCTCCATAAATCTCAAATTTGTGCATATACAGGAGTTGTCATACAGTTTAGACTTTGCAGTTTGCCTTTGATTTGATAGAAGAAAAGTATATTCTTCCAAAAGCAGAGTGTTTCCATACGTCAAGGCAGCTCTCACATCCTTGCTATTTGCTTAAATAAGCATTGTAAGATATTCTGTTTATTTGACCCTGTTAGTCTTATGGGAGCAGGGTTAAATCTTAAAATTTTCAATCCTGTCAAACTTAAAAGCAAAAAGACCATGGTATAGTCATGTTGTGATGATGTCTTTCTATGGCAGAGTAGTCCACCTGTGTTATTCTTTATTGAGGAATGTATTGTTAGCTTATCATAAACAAGCTGTGTCATTGGAAGAAATCTATTTTTATTTTTTTTAATAGGCTCCTTATAAAAAAACCCTCAGATTCCTCTTATTTATTTATTTATAAATGTGCATATTGCATAAATAACTTTGTTCTTTTGGTTTGCTGCTAATTAAAAAAAGAAATGTAACAGTTTGCAGAGTTACTTGGAGAATTCTGTGGGTAAATGTTTTGCTGTTGACCCAAGTACAACCACAATAGCGTCCACAAACTAGATGACAAATGAGTTCTTTGCAAGTAGGACTGCTGTAAGCTGTGGCTGCATGAGTACTTATGGAATGTTTGTGTATGTTCTGTGATATTGAGCCATGGAAATGTCTGAAGAGGAAAGTGATGTATAATTAGTCTGTTGTCTTTACAGTGGCATATATCCTGGAAGTATGATGACCCACAGGCAACCTGTGCTGCACAGTCTCTGACAGTTTCTTACTGCATGCTAACTGTTGAAAACAAAATTGCCGATTGTAAGCTCGGTTCTAATAGCCTTTACTCATTATGGGCACCAAGTCCTTCGCTTCAGGACTTGAGAGAAACTGGACCCTGTCCTCCTGCCATTTGCTGCAGGATAATGCTGTTGAAATGATGGGGAATTCTTCAGACACAATACTGAATTACTTAAATTTTTTTAGAAAATTGCTCAGACCTTACTCTTGCTTGCCAGAACAGTGCTGATACAAGATACTGGTGCAAGTTTTCTTCAAATGGTAACATGTATGCCACAAACATGTGACAATCTCTTAAAAGACTAACTTTTTTGGTCACTGAATTTGTTAACTGTTGATAGCTTCTGCTGGCTGAGATGAATGCAAGGTGCTTCTAATGTGCAGTTAATTTCATCCTGTGCATTCCTGTTCCATTAGGGGTTAATTTGATGCAGGTCTCTTGCCTTTCCTGAAAACCTGTTTTGGGAAGCAGTTCTGCCAAAATGGCTGTAAAGCCTGGTTTTGCCTGCCCTTCAAGCCTGATTTGCTCTTTACTTTTCATCTCCTGATGTGCTCCCAATTTATGGCAATGTCTCTGAGATTGAAACTTTGTTTTGTAGTTAGGGGTTTGCAGTTGCATATCTTATAAACTGGGTTTAATAAATATTCCCTAGGGAGTAGACTAGTATTTGGGATCACTGTGTGCACTTAGACACTGAGTTTTGTATTCAAGTGATATTGCAGCTGAGAGGGGGTAGGTATGTGGAATGGCCAGCTGGGTGTCTGCCTAGTTGTATCTGCAGAGGTTCTGAAATAACTAAACCAGAAGTATTTTCTAGGTGTTGTGGACTTCAAGTCTTTATCAGGGAAACTGCCTTTCTTGTGTTTTATAACAAGCACCTTTGTCAGTTTCTCTTGCCTTAAACTGAAGTTTGCAAATTATAGCTTTCTCTAATAGATTTTTTTTTTTAAATAGAGCTGATTATGCTGGAAATTCAGTGTTTAATAATGCTTTTCCATGTGAACTAGCTGCTGATCTGGTATGAAGGGAGTACTGACACTTCTTTGATGAAAGGCTTTATGGACCAATACTTTAAGTGATCCAGTATGGCAATTCCCGTAATGAAGCCCTTAAAAATCAACGGTGAAAGTCTGGTTTCCTAGTCCATTTTGCTAATGTGTTCATTCAATGCATGTGTCTTTGCATCCTTTGGTGCTCCTTTCTGGTCAGGTAAAGAGCATTGTACAATACAATTTCTCATTTCTCTGAAACTTGACAAATAAGTAAATTCTTCATCTTGAAAGGGTTACCTGGATGTTAGATCACTCTACTGGCATGTTCCTCTTGTTTGAAGTATGGCCATAGATAAATCCTTGTGAGTAGATCTTGTGTCTGAGGCAAGAACTGTTCAGCTGTGGAGTATTCTACTTTGGGGCCTCTGCTGGCTCATGTAACAGTGACTGTAGGGTAGAAATTAATGCTCATACAGACCTTCTCGATTTAAGCATTTGCTTCCTCTTTAGGCTAATATGTACAGCCTGTATTCAGTATTCAACTCTGATCTGCTGTGCAACTCCAGGAAAGAGAAAGTGGCCCCTGAGACAAGTAAAGGTAGAAGTGCTTTTCAGCCCAGCTTTATATTGGTAATGGATTGGCAATATCCAAATTGCACTAAAAGACTGAGAAATGATGGTGAGTACTTAGTGGGAAGCTGGACATGAAATCTTTGTCCATTTTCTTTGTCCAGCAAAACCAATGCATCACAAAGAAGCTTTCCTCTGTTTTGAAAGATTGGAGGAATTTGGTGTCTGTTACTAATTCAAGTTCTTGTAGCTAAAGTATAGAATTCACTGAAATAATAAGATACAGCTATATGTAGAAAGACCTGGTATCAAATTCTACAGTATGACTGGAGACCATTTATATGGCTAATGGTGACCAAAGTTGTCTGGCTTCAAGAATTGTGCGTTCACAGTGGGGGAAAAAGGTCAGCAGAGCGTGTGCTTTTGGATGTGGAGTTTTGTAGTCTGTGGAAGTCTGGGGAAACGTAGGTGAATAAAACCAATTAATACTTAAGGGGTTTTGCAAGATCTAGGTTGGTATAGTAATATTTATGTCTTCATTATAGAATTAATATTGCCCAACTTACCTGTAAATAACATGAGGAAAGGTGGGATGGGTTCAAAAATTAACTAGCTGATTTCTTTGCAAACCTCTACTTTTTTCAAGTTATTAAAACTTAATTGTTCTGTCTATATTAGGTTTAATATTATCAAGTTCTCAAGGGATTTGTAGTTCTATCCGGAGCTTGACAGACAAACTCTACAGTTCAGTAGACAGAGTTAATAGTTTTAGTAAATATTAATAAAATAAATCTATTGTACAACTAAATCTTTAGGGAAATTACTCTGGTGGTTTAATTTTAAAAAAGAAACATGATCTTGATGATTTTGTGGCGTTTTCTTATTAAAATTATTTTTAGTAATTGAAGTGGGTATCATATTTATTAGATAAACTTTAATAAAAACTTAAGATGTACACATGGGGTAAACCGATAGGGAGCTAAGTGGTGTGTTTTTAAAACTCTGGAAAAAAAGGTCTTTGAAAGTTAGTGTTCACCTTAGGGAATGGTGTTTATTTGACTAGAAAAGAGAAGTATGCCTGGGGCTTTCTTACATAGCACCTTTATATTCTTGGCTTTAAAAAAAGCCAGTAAAAATACAGGAAACCGTCAGGATGAAAGCAAATCAGGTGTTGTGTCCAGCTTCTCGGTTGAGTGGGTACCAGTGTCTCTGCTGGGCAACAGTTACACAGTGTCAGTAAGATTTTTTTTTTTTCCTGTTCTCTAGAATTGGATAAAAGCAGTCAGATGATGAGCAGTGCAGCAGCAGAGCTACTCTTCCTTCCTGAGCTACCTCTGAATGTCAGGGAAATGTCAATTTGTACCAACTGTAAATGGGAATAGAACACTTAAATTGTTAGGACTAGGATCCAGAACGTTAAAACTTTGGTTTTGGATGCAGAGATGCTTCTGAGCTTATCTGAAATGCTATTGTAAATCACTAGTTTATAATGCATTATAGAGTAGTTAAATTCAAACAAGAACAGCATCTACATAAAGGCTGCCCTATGACCTCTATATGTATTAATGCAATGTAGTCATTCCTAGCAGTGGCAATTGCCAACAAATACAAGTCAACTTTAATGTTTGTTGTTGTTTTTGAATCTGCAAGGAATAAACAAACAAGTCTGCAATAGAGGAAGGGGATAGAATGGGTTACTTGTGGGAGTCTGGCAGGGTATAGAGTAACTGGATGAAGGTGCTCTTTCCTCTGTGGTTCATCACCTGCCATTAGCAATTTTACTGGAATTTGTATTGTAGGTGGACAGACTATTTTTGAGAAGTCAAGGACAGTGGAGAAATCCAGTGTGCTGGTTTTGGGTGGAGAAAAGGCAGCAGATAGTTGTTTAGTTCATTTGGTGGGGTGGTTGTGTGGGGTTTTGTTGTTGTTGTTTGTTTGTTTTGGTTTTGTGTGGTGGCTGTTGGGGGTTTTTTTATGATGGAAGTATGTGAGGCTAAGAAATTGAAATAATTTAGCTACTTGACATTGCAAATGAAATAGACTTTGTGAGAGTTTGACTCATGGTTTGTCCAGCACCCAGGAACCACATGAACCTTCAATAAGGAAATATACAAATCAAAAGGATTATTCTGGCAAAAAATGTTAGAAATTACGTTTGCCGAGAATGAGTCATTCCTGTTTGTCAGTACACTAGGAGGGTGCTGTGCTCAAGGAAATAAAAAGTTGTTGCTGTAGCTGTTGAACAGAAGTGTAATAGATTTATTCATCTCCCAGGACCAATATAGATATTCAGTATAACTTTTTGTGGTGGTCACCTGCAGGAAATTATCAGTATTATTCAAAATGCATGTTGAAGTGAGTGGTAGTCAAGTAGGACCAAACATGTACCTAGCACAATCTCTTCTTCTCTTTATAAGAGATGAAGCACTCCTACTCATACTGCCTTAATCTCTGCACTGGGAACTTAGATCAGTGGACAGGCAAAGTAACTAACTGCTGTGTATTGCCTCCTTGGTGAATTTAAAGTGCTGGAGTGCCTCTGTCTACTTTTCAATCATAGCAGTATCTACCAAAAAATGGCCTGGTTCCTTATTGGGTTTTTTTGGCTATTAATATGCATACTGTATTGCTGTCATCAGTATTCTAACCTTTTTTTAATGGAGGGATGTTTGTTACATATGTGTGCTTAACAGAAGGCTGGTGTTAGTATGGGTTAAAGTAGATCACATATTTTAAGGACTAAATAGACTAAATAACATGGGCTAAAATGTGGGGGGGGGATAATTCTGTATTCCAGTAAGACATCAAACAGAAATATATTCTGCTGGAAAAATTGCCAGTGTTGTTTTAAGACCATGCCTACTGCCTCATAAATGCTGTTTCAGTGGGCCTGAGTTTGGGTTCACACGTACAAATGGCTGGGTACAATATTCTTTTCCATTAAGGATTTTTTGAAGCATTTTTTGCGTTATGAGCAAAGGTTAACTAGGGCCTGAAGGAAGCTTGGAGCAGGAAAGTACAGATGTATTTGTAGCAATGAGGACCACTCGCCAAGCTCAGGATTATTGCTACAGATTATTTAAAGGTAGACTCTCTGTTGTTCAACTCTGCCAGTGTCTTCCAAAAGGTGGTGTTCTGCCCTAAATTTCAATGTCCGAAGTCTTTGTGGTTAAATCCCTAATTCCCACATGATACTATTTCAGTTCACATGTCAGAAAGGTAGCCTGTATGATATGAGTATTTTTCTCTTAGGATTATGAATAGTGTTACCTTAACAGTGTGTTACTCTACACTGGAATTAGAGCTCTGAAAAATCTTTATGGTGCTGCTTTTTTGCAATTGTGCATTTGTATAGAGTATTTTTTAGTAGTTGAACATAATTACCTTGTCAGATAATGGAATAAATTTTGGGAGGAATGCAGTACCTGGAGCCTTGGGAGGCTGGGATAATTGAGGGTTCAGCATCCCTGTGAGTTTCAGGGGTCTTCCATGCAGTCCGAAAAATTGCTGTGATAGACTTAATTATTTTGGGTATTTCTCATTCTTGTCAGAATTCATTGCCCCAGGTAAAGCATTTATTGACTTCAGCTGGGAGAAGACTTTTTGTGGATTTTGTTTTATATTTAAAGTATTAAATTGCTGAAACTGGTTGTTACGTGATATTAATATAATTTTAACACTGTTTCAGTGAGTACTTACCTGTTTGGGAACTCTCCATAGATTCTCATCAGTACTGGAATTTCAAGATTATTAAAATGGTTGTGTGAAGTGATTTGAAATTTAACATCAGGGTCCAACATCAGGACAGCTCTTTCAAAATAGTCCTTGGATGAACTGTTCAATCACTGAAACAAGTAAATGTGTTTCACCTCTCCCCGTCAAACACACTACCTGGGATTGCTGTCTCTTGTGTAGCTTTGAAAATATGAAGACACTAAATTGTCAACTGCACACATGTAATCTTTCAAAGTTTCAGTTTGTCTGAAATATCAGTGCTAACTATGTACTATGGCTGGTGAAGAAACTGCCTTAACCATTTAATGATGTGATGGCAGGGGCAAATGACATTTTAATGTCTTCCTTATGTCATCTTATGTAACATTAAATAGGACTGTGTTTAGCAAAGGCCACTTTTCTATTCCTGTGCATCTTGGAGGTGCTTGGAATGCTGTAGACTTCACTATAATTTTTTAAAACAATCTCAGTTAACAAAAGAACTAGAAATGCTGTTTAAGGAACAGTTGAGTGGAGGCACTCACTTCCTTTGATCTGCAAGGAGGCCAGTGGCCAAGCTGCCCTCCTTCTTGCTTGTATCCTTTTCCACAGCTATGTAAGGATGTTGCAAGGCCAGACCATCCCCAGGCAGTGCTTCTCTGATGCTGCTGTAGGGAGACCCGTGCTTGTTCATGCACGTCACCCTTCCCCAAGGATATAGCTTGTGCCATGAAAGTAGTGATATTTAAGGGGGTCAAGTAGCATAAAGTTATCTTGAGCTACTGGCTGACATTCAGGAAATTCTTGGTGCCCTGTATTGTTATCATTTAAAAAAAAACTGAAATTTTTATATTTTTCATGGTTTAAAACTCTCCAGACAAGGCTTCAGGCCCTTTAGGAGCCTCCAGCCATGCACTTTTATCACTAAACCTAATCTTTTCTGAGCTGTTAAAGTTGTGGTGTAATAGCAAACCTTTTTTGAAAAATCTGCACAAAAATCAATTAAATTTGACTTAAAACTGAAATGAAAATCAGCAGAAAGTGACAGTTTTATTTCAACTTCTGGACTAGCTGTTGTGAGCTAGTCCATGTACCCAGGCCCCACTTTTGGGACAGTGAACCTCAGGAGGTGGGCAGCGGCTGTACCCTGCTGCTGGCTCACGTGCCACGTGGCAAGGGATGGGCTGGAGGAACTGGTTGCCTTGTACCCAGTTTCAGGAGTGGAACTGGGAGCAGGATGGGGGGATTCGGATCTGTGCCACATCCTGTTTGCTGTTGTTCACACGTGTGCTGCCAGTTGGAAGTAAAATCAGTTGCTCCAAGAAAGCTTGCTTGTATTTGCTTTTTCAGAGCTTTCTATTTTTGTTCCTTTCTTGCTCATTAATATGCTGTACTTGAATTGCAAAACAAAAGGTTTGCATTTCTTTTGGTACTTTGAAGATAAACAACAGCGTTGAGCATGAATTGATCTTGGTAGAACTCTATTAGAAAAATCTACTCTTCAGACTTCCTCTGACAAAAGGTGTTAAAGCTGAACAACCTTAAGGTATTTACCTGGTGTTATTGTTGCGTAGTACTCATTTTGTAATCAAACGGTGGTGGAAGAGTTGGCATTGTGACCAAATCTTATTTGAGCAAAACTAGTAAGTTGATTCAACAGGCTGGCTTGCATAAAAACAGTTGGATAATTTTGCCATGCTTTTTTCATTTTGTGATCTAATGCTCTGCAGATAGTTCAGCTATAGGTCCTGTATCAGCTGAACACATATATAGCTATCTGCATTTCTGGTATTTGAGTATAACGCTAACTTCTTCAGTTTTCATTATTTTTTTTACATGCTCTTCCAATGTCAGTGTTTTGGATAGCTCTTCTGTCACTAATTACTGAGTGAGAGTTTTTTGATCCTATAGATCTAGTAAGTGTTCAGATAGTGAAGATTGTTGTTGCTGATGTGGCAGGAATGTTTCCTAGCATCTTGCTTGTTGAATGCAATAGGGTTTCTCTCCTTCCCTAGTGTATGCCTCTACTTCAGCACCATAATTGATGGGTTTAAAAACTGTAATCCAAGGTAAACCTTTTTGTCCTGCTACTGTTCTCTCCTTGAATGCTGAGCTATAGAGCTCTTAATTTTATTTTTGGGGTGTGACAGAAAATCCAGTTTCCCACATCTTTGCTCTTCCTGCTTCCCCATCTCCGCTTCTTCTGACAACCTGTTTCCCAGGTGCAGGAGTGTCCAGACTCTTGCTCTTCAGGACATGCTCGGTGTTTTCTTTGCTTAGGCTGTTGCTTAGCCTTCACCTGCCCTTGTGGGGCAATTTAGGCACCGTTTTGTCTTTAACACAAGCATTGTCAGTCTTGATTGTGGTCTTTCCAGTTGCTTGCTGACGGGGTTAGCTCAGGCAGGAAAAACATTGCCTCGCCGTCTGCTTGCTGGACTCTGTTTCATTACAAGTCCCAAGAGGGCACAGATGGGACTGAGGCCAGGAATGAAGTGGCCAGGAATGAAGTGGCGAGGATAGCTTGTTGCACCCTACCTACTTTTGGGCAGCTGCCAAAGGGCAGGAAGCCTGAACTAATTCTTTAATGAGTCAGTGATGTTCTGGGACTGTAAATGAGCTCAGGGGTCCTTACAGCAATCCCAGTTGGACGGGAACAGTCAACAAATGTGCGTGTTCCCCATTTCCAAGAGGCTGTTGGGAAAGAGGTAAGGTCATGGGAGTACAGCTTGTACCTGATCCTTCTGGAAACACCTTTGTGTGTTGCTTTATTGCCTAGTCAGCTATAGGTAAAAAGGAAAAATACATAGTCCAAGGGGTATGAGTAACTTCTGATGGTTGTCGTGCTTTAAAGGTAGAAGTAAAATCTCAAAGGGTGTTTCAAGAACTAACTTCTCTCATATTTCTGTTCAATACCTGTATTGTGTCTAAATCAAAACCAGGGCTTTAAGAAAACAAATTGGGTTAAAAGCAATTTGCTGCTTAAAAGCCAGTTTTATTACAGAGCTTGCCTGTCCTAATCAGCTGCTCTGGAACTTTCTCAGCTTCACTGGGAGAAACAGATTTGATAGTACACAAGCACTTGAAAGGAAGACTAATACGACAGGTTGGCTTGTTGCATGAGTGGGACTGTCTTGAGTAGCTTTGAGTTTATAGTTTGCTGTTTGGCTTAATGCTCAAAGCAGTTTCCTTTTACTTAAGTACTGGAATAACTTTGGCTATGAACTCTGACAGCGGTATGGCCTCTGTTACTTACACTAGCATGCAACTGAGCTATTAACTACACAGATGCTAATAGTGATTATTTTATTTTTTTTTAAGGGGGATTTTGGAGAGGAAACCAAGTGGAAGACTAAAACTAATTGAAGCCTCTGGCTTTCCCTAGCCCTTTTTTAAATTTTATTAGTCTGTAGAGAGGAAAATTCTGTCCTTCTAACTTTATTTTGATGTCTTGCAGATTGACATTACCTTTTTGTATAAGGTAAAACCAGAATTTTTTCTTTTGCAAACTACAGATGTAGTATGACTTGAAAATACTAAATGATTTTTTCATAGTGAACGCTATTTATGGAACATGCTTGTGTCTGTACTGGCAACAGTGCAGCATGGGAAAATGACGTTGAGGCAGTCCTGTCTTGTACAAATCAATCTACTCCATACTACGTGTTTCCTGTGTATAGCATTCTTCTGGAGAAAAGGTGGGTTTTGTCATCCAGTCTATACTTCATTGTGGCTACTGTTCAGTCTTTTATACGTGAATAAACATGGATTCTTTACTAGCAGTGATAAAACTCGGTCAGTATTGTCTTGGCTATGTTGTCGGCTGTTCTTTCTGTCTGCCTTTCAGGAAAAGTTGTTCTAATTTCATTGACTCAGGATGGTTATGTTTTATATATATCAACCAAGTATTATAATAGTAATAATACATATCCACATTACTTTGTATGTTTTCTTTTATAGACGCACACATGTGAAAAAGTCAGGATCTCTAGCTGAGATCTGGGTTTTTTAAGCACCCTACATGTATATAATGAGAAAATACCACTATTCTTTTCTGGGAGTAAATTATAGGCTGACTTGTATGTCCACACACCAGTGTCATTTTTTGGTGGAATTCTCTTTAGGACTTTGTGGGCATCCGTGTGTATGAAGAACTTAAAGCACAAAAGCATGTGGTTAAGACACTGTTACACAGAATCCTGTATCTTCATAATCTAAAGCAGAAGGTTGTGGTTTCTTCTTGATCTGAAGATTTACCCAGTGAGATGAAAGGTTGGCTTTTATCTCTGGGAAATTACTTAGCAGAAACATAATTTCTTTGGAGGTCTAAATAAAAGCTTGTTCTTGCTCCGGAAAAGCTGAACTGTTATACTGGAAAGAGAAAAAGCAACTGGGACTTGTTTGACAGAAGTAGAAGGAAATAAAACAAAAAGCCTACTCTGTGGAATGAATTTAATAAAGCTAAAATATCAAAATATAAAGACACTGAGGTATTCTAGCTTGTTAGCAAAACTAACAGACTGCTTCCTCTTGGCAGAGTGCAGTTGCTTTTAATAATTACACAGACGTGTTTGTGTCCAGAACAAGCATTTCCTTCTTGTCCTTTCTGTAGTATGAGTTACAAACTATCTTATGTGTACCATAGACTGTTCTGTGGTAAGATGTACTGAAAGCAGTAGAGAGACTGTCCCATGTAGAGCATTTCTGGAGTAAATGAAAGTCATGTAATAAGCCTAATCCTGTTCTTACTGTGAAGAGAACAGGATTTTAGTTATACTATTTGAAATCCCTAGTCTTCCCACAGTACACGTGTTTCTTGCTAAAGTTAGAAATATTTAAAAATGTCAAACTGAACAAATGTGGTATTTCATAGCGTTTGAAGAACATTGGATGATGACTCATCCCTTTGACTGTAGTTGTTTCTACAGTTCTTTTTTATGCAACAAGCTTTGCTCTCTGAGAACTCATGGAAGGGTTGCAAAAGGCTCATGGGTTTCAAGATGGAGCCTTTGGCAGCCATGCTGCACTGGATGACTACTTAGGATGTCAATTCTTTGGGTTGAGAATGCTGAGACTTGTGTCACTTTCCTTGATTTTTAAGAAATAAATCTAGTATTTTAGTGAGGGTTTGCAGTTAAGATTGGCATTTTGAAGATGCCACTCCCATAATCAGTCTCTCTCTAATCTGAGGGAAAAGTAATGTTGCAGGAACCTGGAGGTTTTATTTCAAAAGGCTAAAATGCTAGGACCACTGCTTCTGGCAGCACACACTGCCATGATACTTGGTCATCTCCCATCTTGCAGACTGGTCAGTGAAATCTTGAACAAATCAGTTTTCCCTCTTAATTTGGAAAAAGCCTCTCTTTGTACTTCTCTCTCTCTTCCCTCTGAGCCCCCAGCTCATGGATTGCAGGGGGACTTCATACATACTCCTTTATGAAGACACCACTTTTATTCACTGAGAGCCTTAAGTTTAGCATGCAGCCATCTGGCATTCTGCATTAAGTTGGAATTGAACACTTAACCATGTACTTCTCAAGTGGTCAGCTGCTTAGTGGTGTACTTTACTGTGTACTTGAACTACCTGCAATGCTTTATACAGGGTATGTATTTGAGATGGTATGTCTGACTGACATATTTGGAGATGACTTTAAGTGATCAGACAAAGCTTGTAAAAGATCCACTTCATTTTTCTTCTTAAACTATGTGGAACATGCTTGGAGATAAATGTACTGCTGATGGAACAAAGGTTCCTTTAGGGTGTATTTTCTTCCCGATTTACCAAGTTCCCTGGCTCTTGCATAATCAGTTTGTTACAGAACTGAAAACATCCCTGAATAATTATCTACAGCTCTTGCTATAGCTGTTGATGGTCCAATTCATCTGGACTTTCAGCTGCCACTGGAGACATAAAAGTACTGATATGATCTGTTTTTCTAATTTTTTAAGGCAGGATTTGGTCTGTATGTGTGATAACCTGAGACTTGCTATGCAGATTATGAATTCTTTGTATGTAGAAGTTTGAAATTAGTTGGCTTACTGTGAGGGAATTTCAGGTTGAAGTTAGATTCAAAGCTATGAAAATGATCTGAGTGAGGCCATCTAATATCTCTGGGTCCACCATATGATGTTTTTCTTGGCATGGTAGGAGATCATATTCATCAAGCAAAATCATGGTACTATGAAATAATCAAGTACTGCTGTGTAGAATCAGTGAGTCATTTGATTAACATGTTTTATGAATGCGTTCTTGTTGTCTAGCCTTACACTTTTAGTGATATTTGCACTCGCTGTGTAACAGTATTTGCCTAATATTTTATATGTTGTTGTTCTTTAAACATTATAGAATTACAGAAAGGTTTGGGTTGGAAGGGACCTTAAAGACCATCTAGTTCCAACCCCCCTGCCATGGGCAGGGACACCTTTCACCAGACCAGGTTGCTCAAAGCTCCATCCAGCCTGGCCTTGAACACTTCCAGGGATGGGGCATCCACAAATTCTCTGGGCAATGTGTTCCAGTGTCTCACCACTCTCACAGTAAAGAATTGCTTCCTAATATCTAATCTCAATCTACCCACTTTCAGTTTAAAGCCATTACCCCTTGTCCTATCATTACATGCCCTTGTAAAAAGTTCCTCTCCTGCTTTCTTGTAGGCCCTTTTTAGGTATTGGAAGGCTGCTGTAAGGTTTCTCTGGAGCCTTCTCTTCTCCAGGCTGAACAACCCCAACTCTCTCTGTCTGTCTTCATAGGAGAGGTGCTCCAGCTCCCTGATCATCTTCACAGCCCTCCTCTGGACCTGCTCCAACAGGTCCATGTTCTTCTTATGTTGGGGGCCCCAGAGCTGAATGCAGTACCGCAGGTGGGGTCTCACAAGAGGGGGGTAGAGGGAATGTCACCTCCCTCAACCTGCTGGTCACGCTTCTTGGGAGTGCACATTGCTGCCTCATATTCAGTTTTTCATCCACTAATATCCTTAAGTCCTGAGGTGACTTATGGTGAACTTACTCTTATAAATGGGTTTGGATGAACAGATGGCACATTGCTGGGATGGTTTGTGGTATCTGAGCTTATTGAATACTTTTGTGAGACAAATGCAGATTTTGCTTGACCAGCTTCTCCAGACTCTCATGGGAAGGCAGATGATGACCGTAATAATACCTTTTGGAAAAATTATCTACTCAGATCACTCAGAGTTAAGCTTTCACGGGCTTTGTGAGGAATCTTGCTGGGAATGATTTTAAAATTGCAGGTTTTCTTCATGATACCTGCAGAAATGGTTTAGAATATACTATTTCCCAGCTATTGTACATACATGCTCCTGTTCTTACCAGGTTCTGAGAATATTAAACTATTTTGGCACTCATGTTAGAAGAATCTGGGATCAAATGTCTTATAACTAGTTCAGGCTGAAGTTTTGTCAAAATCATGCTTGTTTTATGTTAGAAAGGAAATAATGGCACACTTCATACGTTTCAGTCTGTCGTTGGAGAATCGCTTCAAAGTGGTGAAGTCAAGTAATGGGACTTAGAGGATCAAGTTAGGGTTTGTAAGTGTGAAGTGTCATTGGAGTGCTCACACAGTGTGTGCTCTTACATATCTCTTCAAATCGACGTGTGACATAGGCTGAGTGGTTTTGTGTGTACAGGTTGAGTTTGAACTGAGTCATGTGTTTTAAAGTATTCAAGGTTTCCTAAACTGGGAAATGCTCATGGTATTTCTTTTGAAATGTGAAGTAGTGAAGTATTCACAGTTGGATTCTTCAGCTTTCAAAGGATCTCTTGGCTTTGGAACTGGAGAGTGTCCGTATATTCTGTTCTTGCTGTGAAGCTAAGAAATAGATGGACTCTTAAAATTGGGTTTTAAATATGTGTAATTTTCAGAGGCATCTCTGCATAGGGCTGTTTTCAGTGAGTTAATAAAACAACCTTATTGCTAATATTTCTACTTTTGGTTTTACAAGAACCTTACATGTGATGGGTTTTCTTATGGAGACCTATGGTTTGTCTCTTTGTGTATTATTGAGATATTTTGGTACATAAGTTTTTCTAGGAGTCATCTTAGTCTAATTTGTCCTCTTGGCTCCTCTGCTATAATCCTGTAGCTCAGAGGTCCCAATATTACTGCTGTTCCTTCAGGCGTATTCATCTTGTGAGACACTTGCAAGTCTTTCATGAGTCTCAGAACTTGTATGAGCACCTGATCGCACTTTTCTGCTTTTCTAGTCCTTTATCCTGGTCTCTTCTAGAGGAAGCTATAGAAAAAAAAAAGGGAAGACGCAAGATCATATTCTTGCACAGGAGTGCTCAACCATGAGAACACAAGATGAGGGACAGAACAGGAGCAGGTGGGTCACAAGCTACATGTTAGTTAACAGTTATGCTGTGGTGAAAAAGGCAAAAGGCAAGAAAGTATGGCAGAGGAATACAGCCTAATCTGTCAACACATACTGCCTTATCTGTTGCGCTGTGTAGCTAGGTGGTCGGACTAATGTCCATACAGCTGTAAAGTTTGGGGTTGTTTTGTTTTTTGGTGTTTTTTTTTTTAAAATGTGTCAAGTTTTAAAGGTAGAAGAAAGCCAGAGTAGTTTACTGAATGCTCTTAAGAACAGCCTCATAGTTAAGAAAGTAGGCAAATGTTTGTCTGAAAACTTTGAGTTGAATGTGGAAGTCCGTGTTATTGTAGAGTTGATTGTATTAGGCCATGCATATCCTCATATTAATAGTCAAATATTTTCAATTTTAATGATGAGTTTCCATTTAATTGGCTGTAAACCAGGGCACTGGGATCGGTTTTATGTAAGTGGGTGACACTGCACCTAGCAAACACTACTATGTTTGAATTTGTATTTGCATCCACAATCTAACTCTAGAAGTACACAGAAGCAGTTAAAGTATCAGCTGTTTGAAGACAGATCAGTTGTAGGAAGTCACAAAAGCAGGGGAGCAGAGGAACCTGACCAACAAATCCTGCATTTGGCCTCTTTCTGTGCACAAGAAGTAATTTTTACTTTTGTGGAAATGTACTTCACACACTTGCTTGTAACTAGGTCTTTGGAAGTTGCCTGTTTGCTTTCAGAAATTGAAGTTGTTTGCTGTCTTAGTCAAGTTTGGGGCCTAACTTGGAAGACTGGTAAAAATGAGTATTTGCGCTGTGAAGTGGTATTTCTTCCTTGGTTTTAAGAGAGGTTTTAAGGTTAGTACTTGCCCATGTGCTATTTACTGTGGAAAGCACTTCCAGTGACTCTTCTGCCCAACATGTGTTGCTCTAAATACTTGTATCATGTTTCACCAGCTTTGGTTTGAACATTAGGTTTGTCTTGCCTTTATGCTCGTTATCCCTATTCTGCTCGATGTCCTTACAGATCCCTCTGCAGCAACTAGACAGTTTGAAGTGAAAGACTTCACCAAACATGCGGTGGAGCTTCCAAGTTGCAATTAAGATACAGCGGAGTATTTTCTGTGAAGTAGGGCTGGCGAATGTTATCTTGAATGGGGTTATGCAGTAAAGTCCTTGCTTGTCTTAAGTCCTCCTTGGAAGATTTTTTCATTTAATGCTGAGCGAGGCAGGGGACATGGCTGGTATTTTGACTTGAAACCACTTTTTTCAGCACAGTAAAGAAGTTGTTACATGTGATTATTCACATTATCTATGTATAGGAAGGAAACAGCAGAAGTCATAAAAAGTAAATTCTTGGATTGGTAAAATAGGTTGAGCTGGCACTTCAGTATACTCCAGAACAATGAGTTAGCAGATTGTGTAATTTGTATCATCTGACAGATTTAGTGGTTTGGAATGAATTATAGGATGATGGAAGAAGTTAACTTGGAAAAAATCTTTAAACTGCTGTAGCTAGCAGTACTTCCTAGATTTATGATAAATAAAGCAAGAAGTACTACATGCAGTTGACTTTCATTAGTTTAACTGTAAGTGTTAGTTTAATATTTCTTATTCTGTGAGGATCACTTTAGCCCTTCTGCGATAGAGGAAAGGCCATACAGGAAGAGTGTGTGAAATGTAGATGTCCAAGAAGGCCTGAATGTAAGGCTGATTTAGGCTTAACGAGTGTGTGTGTTTGTGTGTCTCAGAGGTCACAGATCTGGGGGTGAGTAGTTCTCTTCAGCTAAACAGGCCTTCTTGTCTACGTGATGCAATTTGCCATTTAGTTTTCTTCCCAAGACCTTTTGCCTTGTGGGCCATGTTATCAGTCTGTGCTTAGAATGAAACATGAGAGTAGTTGCGATGCAAATGAGGCTTCATTTCTTTCTCCTGCTATTGTTTCAGTGACTTTGTGAGCCTTTCCAGGGAAAACCAGGGGAGGAAGGGGAAGAGGAGATTTGGAGCTGATCATCTTACAGTAATTGTCTAGCTTTTATCTAGGTATCAGCTTATTTGTAAGATAAACTTAGGGAATGGGTGTTATCCTGCAGAAGTGTTTTGCACCCAAAGTTTTTGCAAGTCCTACTGACTTTTTTCTTTCCTTGGCAAGTATCTGGTATTGTTGTTCTGTGTTGGATACCAAATTGCTTCATACACTAACATTTCTTGCTGTAGCATGCAAACTTAAAGCTCTCGTGGGAGGGAGTGGGCTGTATCGTGTGCTGCTGCTGTTAAATAAAACACCACCACAACTTCCCCCCGCCCCGAACATCAAATCAAAACACCCAAAGGCACACAAACCCCCCTCTCTTAATGTCTTGTTACATAGCCTGTGTAGGAATGTTTCTGATGTTTTTATTATGGTATTGAGGAGTAAACTCTTTCAGTGAAGTCAGAAGAACTCTGATTAACTTAGCTCTGATTGCATTGACTTCCAAATTCACTCTAAGCATCATGTGAAAATTAATAGAATTTGCTTTGTTAAACTACAAAATAAAAGCCTGGGAAATCCAAGAATTTATTTGTCAGTTTCGTTATTTCAATACGAAGTTGGACATACCAGTGTTTTTCTGATTTCCAGCTTTGAAAAGTGAGAATATGCAAACATGCTATTAAAAGATTTGTTAAAGATCCTGAGAGTGCATTCCAGAGAAGACCACACAAACTCTGCTTCAGGATGTTTTTGTTTTCTGCCTGTCAACAAATTATACTTTGCTATGGAGTTTTGTAGTAGTGTACTAATAATGTTGCTTGGTGTTCTGGATGGAAAATATACACACACAGAAGAATAAAATCTGAAAGTTTAAGACAGTAATGCAGGTAAATGCTCTGCTCAGAGTTTGTATTTGTGGTTGTAACTTGTTGAAATGGAAATGGGGGAAAAAACCAGGAAGAGCAGGTGGAGTAGGCTTATTATGGAATATACCACCATGTCTTGAATTTAACTCAAGCACAGACACCCTAACATTAACCCTTAAATGCATTTGTGTGAGTCAGAATTGTTGATATTTTTAGAATCAACTACCCCAACCATGTCAAATGTGCAAAAATAGAATAAAAATAAATGAAAACCTCATTTCCTTAGTTTCCTTAGTTTGAGCTCTGTGGTTGACCTTTGCAATCTAACCAGTTTTTTTAAACGTTTTTGCTCTGAAGCTGATTTAGTTGGTGGTCTTGTATGAATGGGTTCTTAAGCCCTTGTGAAGCTCTAATTAAACTGATAATGTTGCTCTAATTCAACAGACAGTTTAAGCATGTGCATGTGTCCTTTACTGACTAATGAAGTGTCTGTGTTTATTTGAATAGCCCACTGAATCAGGGCTATTTAACTGATGGACTTTTCAGTTGATGTACCTTCTGACCTTTAAGTAAAAGTGTATCTGTATTTTTAGTATTAGGTGGAAACTTACCTGATATGCCAGTATGATAAGGTCTGATTGGCAGGCATCTCTCCAGGTTTTCCCAGAGCAGTTGGATACTCTGTGTGTCTAAAGGAAATCTTGAGGGAGGGAAAATGAAGTGTATTAGGGATAAGTGAAGTTCTTGTAATATGCTCCTCTAATATTCTATTTTTTCAGAACTCCTGACAAACTTTCCATTTACTTTTGATTGGTACTCAGTAAAAATGGCAGGGGTATTCCCCGTCTGAGTTTATCCAGAAAGTTTCTTGGGACTACTATTGATTTCTGCTCCATCATGCTTGTTCTAGTAAAGGATTGATTTATTCTTGCTTGATGTGACTCAAAGAAGAAACTTATCCCTTGATGTCAAACACAGAGTACAAGCTAGGTATCAAAGTAGAGATTTCTACTCTAGTTATCAGTAATGAGTTGCCTACAGAATGATACAGTTCCCCATGGCTTCCAAATGTTTGTTCCTCTGCTTACTTAGGAAGTCTTTATTATATACCCAGTGAGATTTAGGGCTAGCTTCTTCTGCTTAATTGCACTGGCCTACAGGAGCAGTAGTTTGTTTTTGGTTTTGTGGGTTTTTTTAAACAGCATTTTTAAGTAGTTGGAAAAACCAGAAATAATGAGTGCTTTTTTACTGTATAAGTTATTAAGTCGTGAGTTAACCATGCATATGGAAGAATATATCGAGAGCTTTAGAAAATGCTGTTCAAACAAGGTGCCTGCTTTATAATCCTTGATTGATAGCTTTTTTTGGGTATTATTAAGCCTGTTACTAATTCTATGACACCTTGTATATAAGATGAGTAAGTTCAGTGACCAGGGCATGAATTGGATGAGGCTTATGCATAGCCATGTTAATAAGCTATGGAGACTAGCTATCTCATCTGATGAGAAATATCACTTTTTTGCAAGTCTTCCTCTTGCCATGTGACCTTTTCTTTTGGGCAACAGATGATTGATATTGAATAATGCTCCTGAACTTGCCCTCAGGTTCTTCTCTGCCTCTGCAGGAGAGGATGGTTGGGCCCTGGCCCTTCACCTTCTTTTGGGTCTGGTGAAGAAGCAATGGGAAAATGAGGGTGTTTTCTCTGAAGTGCCAGAAGGGCTACACTGGCAATAAGGGTAGGGACTGTCTCCCTTGGTTTCAAATAGTCAGAAGTTTTTAATCCTGTGGGTGGATTTGGGAGAAGGATGGGGAGTAGCTCTGCATTTGAAAGTAATAAAAAGGTTTGAGCAAGACTGAGAGGAAGCAGTAAAGAAAAAGAAACGACACTTATTCCAAGATCCCAGGGGCAAGGATTCTTGGGTTAAAATTCTATTACTGAGGACATTACCTAAACTGTATCACTTATACCATCCTTGGTATTTCGGTGAATGTTCTCACTGCACAGTAGTGTTGAACTAGATAAAACAGCTTTCTTCCCCCCAGGACATACCCTTGTTTTCCCGGCACTAGTCCGTAATGGTTTAAGCACAATCATCTACTTGGTAGTAAATTTTCAGGTACAGTGTAAATAAAGTGTGCCATGAAGTCATAAATCTAATCCCTCACAGCTTAACAGGGAAGCAGGGAATGGCTCAGTCATTCGTGCAATAAAGAATGTGCAAAATGTAATCTGTCTCTAAATGGCTGAATTGCATGCTTTGTCATACTCATTAGCTTACTCTGTAAATTAGCCTCCACTTTGGGGCTAGTTTCTTGGTGCATCGGCGTGAGTTTGACAACCATACCATGAGTGGGGCAAGAGAAAATAAATTGCAAAGCAACTTCTCCTCCCTTTTTTTTTCCTTTACCCTTTGTGTCAAAATGGCCTGATTTTTCTCCCAACTATTTGGCCCAGGAAAGTTCAGTTGTTCTGGCTACCTGATTCTCCTCCTCTGCTCAGTAATGCTGTCTTGACTGCTATCATGTCCTCAACTTGTTCACCACCAAATAATCATTTCATCTCCAATGTTTCTTGGGGTTTTCTCCTTGCCTGCATGCTGTTCTGCACTCTGATTTACCCTAGAGGAAAGGTGACCTCTCTTTCCTTGCTAGCTTTTTGATCCTTTTCCCACAGTTCTTGATGGTACCTGGGATTGAGGGCTCTCCCATAACAGACCCTGCACCTGGCTCAGGAGGTCCCTGAGCTGCCAGCTGTGGGGGTCCAGAGGCTCTTCTGGGAGTGCTGGTATATGCTTGCTGTATTCTTGGACTCATTCTTGGCTGGTTGCTTTTGGCCACGGACATGGCCTGGTTTGATTGAGTGCAGCTATTTTTGTCTTTTATTTTACTGGCTTTATTTGTGTAGAAGTCATCTAGGCAAACTACAGAACTTCATGCAACGGATGGCTGGAATTGCTGCCATGTTTAGCATTTTTGTGATACGTTTCAGACTTGAACGTATTTACTGAGTTTTGTATGAGAAACATGATTCAAGGAAAGCAAAAATCTGTAGCCTCTAACCACCACAGTATACTCAATCCTGCTGCTCTGTGTACTGTGGTGGCTGCCTGTCTTGGCAGAAGTCAGATCAAGTTCACTCAGTATTACACATGGAAAACATTTTTTAAATTAAATAACCATTTAATTTGGTAAGCTAATGTATTTTTCTGAAACAAGGTGATTATTACTTGAGCTGGAAATAAAATAATAAAGGAAAAAATACTTTACTATGATCTTAGGAACATGGGCATTTAAATGTCATTGATGTAATCCTGTAGTAGGAATCTTTGTTTAAAACAAACAACAACAACAACAAACCCAAACTCCCTTAAATCAACAGAAAGGGAACACTTTTGTTGCTGATTATTTCAGTAAAACATTATTGGAATGGTCGAAGTCTAAAGTATTTGGGATGATCCTGCTGTTACTGTGATGGAAGTGAAGTTTGGACTGGTTGTGGTTGCTGATGGCTATGGTTAGGACACCTTTAGTCAGGGTAAATATTGCTATTACAACCTTGTTAAAACTTTGCCACCAAAATTAGAGCTGGGGGAAAGTGAGAGGAACAGAGGACAGCACTGGGGTGTGCAGAATGCGGCCCTCCTGAGGGCTGCGGTACGAGATGCCAGAGCTGCCGTGGTGGCTGACGGGACCGCGGCTGTTGGGAGGCTGGGAAGCACCGACAGCCTGTATAGCGCCTGAGCAGCCATAATTTTATTGGTGCTTGGCCTTCAGCAAGTGTGAGATAACTTGGGTTAGCGTGGTCTTAATGAACTGTAGCAATAAGAAAAGAAAAAAAGGGGGGGCGGGGGGAAGGTGGGCTACCATAAACCAGAAGGGAGTGCCTGTGGTTCTCCCACCTGAAGAGTGTGGAGTAGCTCCCAGTCTCCAGTAGTTTGACATACTGAATTGATTTACCTCAGCTTCTCTGAACGCTGTAGTAGTGCCCACCGGTCGGGCGTCCTGGGTGTCCGTGGCAAGGTGTCGGGGGGCTGCATGGGCCTCAGCGAGGAGAGGCTGGGGCTGCCTTGTGCTGGACACAGCCGGGGCTGCGGGGCACGGCTGAGCCCCTCAGCCAAGATGGCGGCACCTCTGGGAGAGCGTGTTCACGAAAGAACAAAACACCTCACAGATGGCGAGGAGCGAGGGGGGAGAAGTGAGAAACAGCCCTGCAAGCAGCCGGGTGAGGGGAGTTTCCCATCACTTTGTTTACAGAAGAGAAACCACCTCACTACAACATTTCTGTTCTTTAGAGAGCATAGAAACAGCTTGTGAAAGCTTAGATCAAGACACTAAGAAGCTATGGTACTAGGAAGCTCGTTGTGTTGTTTTTCCCCATTTATTCCCTTCACGGATAGATGCCGGAGAGATCACTGAATGAAGTATTTTAGGAATGTAAACTTGTTTCCCACCATTTCAGTAGTGGGATATGGAACTGGAGCTTTATGTCTCAGATTCATGTATAGAAACCTGCATACATCTTTGGTTGTTTGCTCAACTATGTGAAAATGCCAACTCCTGTTCTCAGTTGAATTTAGAGAGAGAAAAATCCAGACTCGCATCACTGCTGGCCTTCATTGAGGTAATGTGTTCCTCAGGACCAACAGGTGTGTAGTCCAGAGTAACTACTTTAGCTACCTTCAGGGTTTTTTCTTTTTTAACATCTGTCTGTTAACCTTGAGGTGCAAATAGGAAATGCAGCATTTGGCAACAGTTTGTGGCTTTGCCATCATTTTGAGAAATCTGGATCTATGAAACAATGAATGGGTTGCAATGAGGCATAAATAGCACGTATTCATTTCTGACAGTAAATAACCGTTCTCTTTTTTTTTCTTGTTAATAAGGAAAAAAAAAAATATATATTTTGCTTAGACCAGGGCAGACATGTCACAAAATGAGTAACTTTTAAAATCAGTAAGCAGAAGCACGTGAAACACTTGCTCTAGCACAATTACTCAAAGCTGCTCAGTTAAGATGAGCAGGAGTACTTTTTTTTTGGTTGGCTTAAGGATGGAGAGAACTCTAGACAGGAAACTGGGTAAGGATTCGCTAAAACACAAAGCGGTTACTTCTGTGTGTGCCACTGTTACTGTTTTTTTGAACAAAGGGAAAAACTGAAAAATTATATGATCTAGCAGTTAGTGATCATTCATCATCTAAAAGCAGTGTTTGACTAGTTCTGGAGTCTTTGCTTTTGATGTTCTGCCATCCTATGTCCTGTGTGTCAAGACCTTCTCTGTCAAAAAGAGTGTATACGCTTCAGACCACAAGCAACTTTTGGAACCATTTAGCAGTGGTTAACTCAGCTGGAACTGATGGTTAAACTAACCTGCATGGGAATTGAACAGACTGCTTTAAATGTGAATTTCACTGCAGTAGGAAGGTTGAGATATTTGGGGTGACAGTGAAACATGAACGCTTGATTTATATTTTTTTTTTTCCAGCAGCAGCTGTCAGTGAAAAGGTTTTTAGGGTAGGGAATACTGCTTGAATAAATAGTAACACTTCGAATGGTGTCAACATCCATGAAAGGCATTAGGTTATACCTGCCCTGTAGTTGGAATGGATGTATCGCAACTAGTGTCATACAGCAGCGTGTACTGGAGATGCCAGAGTCTGCCCTGAAACAAAGCATGCGTTCCTAGGCAACTGGATGCAGCTTTTGCTCATTTGTGACCCAAATTAATATGTCTGCATGAAGTCCTGTTAAAACGTTAACTTGTGTCAGTGCTAGTTTGGATGTGTGCATACTGTGCTTCATTGCATCGTCCAGAGATGCCTTGCTGTGGTTTGGATGCACTTTTCTTATATTAGGAAGAAACATGATTTCTTTCTGTTTATTCTTCAGGCAACAAGAGCTTCTCTGACTCAACACTGTACCAATTTGGGGGAGTCACTGGGCAAAGAAAACGATATTGCTCTGATTATTGATGGCCACACGCTCAAGTATGCCCTTTCATTTGAAGTCAGGCAGAGCTTTCTGGACTTGGCACTCTCCTGTAAAGCGGTCATTTGTTGCAGGTAAGAAATTCTGGGACTTTTTCAGATAAGATGGGCACAAAACCTGTGAAATGTTACCTAGTATGTTAACTTCCCTTTCCTGCTTTTAGTGCTCATAGGAAATATATAAGTAGGGGAAATAGTGTGATATTCAAGAGGAGGCAAACTGCAGTGGTAAGGCACTTGAAAATATAGTTGATTTCTCTGCTATGGAAGTATTGTGAAGCAAGGCAGTGCTGGGAGAAGCAAAGGAGGACTGGAGAGAGGTATTCCTCTTATACCACAGCAGGTCTGTGAAAGCGTTCATAAGGCTGACTGATAGGCCAACAAAGTTTAACATTTTAGTTCTTCCTGTCCCACAGGATACTCTACAGTGAGCAGTAGAGCTTGTACACCTTCAAGGTGAGCATTCAATCACCTGCATGTTCCCTTCTGATGGTAGAAGTCTTGTTAGCTGTTGGAAGCAGTTTCATATGTGTGCTGGACTTGGTTAGTAGCTTCTTTTCTGCTCTCACGGGGGAGGAAGCAAGTCCTTCACGAAAATTAAGTGCCATCTAATAATGCAGTTCCCTCTGCCACAGTCAGTCCCAGGCAAATCCAACCTCTTTTATTCAACGATGAAAGATCATGAGAAAATCTGCCTGATTATAGAAGATACTGATAAGGAGGAGTGGTATGCATGTGATCATTTGTAAGCAATAGGAATTGGGTAGTAAGAAGTTTATGTGACTTTTCAGTTCGGCTCTAGAGAAGGTCTCTGGATGAATTTAAATTGTCTTGACTTATCAGTTAACGTATGCAATGCAAGAATGTGTGTAACTGCAATTTGCCCTATTTTAAACGTTAAACTACCGCTTGCTTTGCTAGGTCACAACAGATTTTGATGCTGTTTGTGGATTTAGCTATACACAGATGTGGTCCCATGTCATGATTACTTCTCCAGAAGGAAGAGTCTTCAAAAACTGAAAACCAAAATCTGGCTTGCTTTACTTTCTGTATAGCAGGAAGACTGCATCTTTTTTAACTTTGAAAGGTTATGCAGCTTTGAGGACTATGTCTGTGTCGTGTGTGTGTGTGTGTGTGTTGTTGTGCTTGTTGCTGGTATTTGGGGAGAACTGTGACCTAGGAGGGGTTGTTGGTTTAGGTGGACAGGAAGTTTTATCTGCATTCCAGAAGCAAGACCTGCTTTTGGGAGGAATGACTATGTAGAGATCTTGTAGTGTTGTTTTGTTGTCTTACTTATTTTTATATGTGTGCACATTAGCGTACAAATATTGCATGGCAAAAGCAATTGCAGTCTATGCACCTGAAGTATAGATGAACCCATTGGCTTTTTCCATCTCTGACTAGTTTCTTTCCAAGTGCTGGAACTCTTGCACTGCTGTACTGCAGGGTGCAATACTGGGGCTAGCACTGTTCAATATCTTCATTAATGACCTGACAGTCAGATGGAGTATGCCCTCAAAGTTTACAGATAGTACAAAACTGTGAGGAGTGGCTGATGCACCAGATGGTTGTAGTGCCATTCTGAGGGACGTTGACAGGTTGAAGAATTGAGCAGAGAGAAATCTCATGAAGCTGAGGAAGGGGAAATGCAAAGTCCTTGTGTTTGCAGAGTTACAGCCCCATGCACCAGTAAACACTAGGGGTTGCCAGGCTAGAAGGAGCCTGGGGACCTGGTGGACAAGCTGACTATGAACCAGCAATGCACCCTAGTGACAAAAAAAAGGCCAGCCGTGTCCTGGGCTGCAGTATGAAGGGCATGGCCAGCAGGTCGAGGGAGGTGATCCTTCTCTATTCAACACTGGTGAGGTCATATCTGGAGTGTCATGTCTAGTTCTGGGATCCTCAATGTAAGATACAAACAGGTTTAATGGAGAGAGTCCGGTGCAGGGCCCCAAAGACAATTAAGGCACTGGAGCATCTTTTGTACAAGGAGAGGCTGAGAAAGCTGGGAGTGTTCAGCCTAGAGAAGAGAAGGCTCAGAGGGGTTCTTATCAATTTGCATAAATATATAATAGGAGTGGATGAAGATGAGGGAGCCAGGCTCTTCTCTGTAGTGCTCAGTGACAGGACAAGATGCAACAGAAAACTTAAAACACATGAATGTCTGTCTGAACACAGAACCCCCCCCACTATTTTACTGTGAATGTGGTCCAGTACTGGAATGGGTTTCTCAGAAGGGTTGTAGAGTCTGTGTTCTTGGAGACATGGAAGACCCAACTGGATGACATGGTACTGGACAACCTGCTCTAGCTGATCCTGCTTTAGCCGGGGTGTTGAACTAGCTGATTTCCAGCAGTCTCTTTCAACTTGGGTGATTCTAGGATTCTGTCACTGGGGACAAATGTCTTGTTTTTTCCAGCCAGTGCTCTTTCTCTTTCTCTCAAGTCCTGTTCTAAATCATTGTCAACTGTAATGACCTCCCTAAATCGGTTCTTTAATAGCAATTTTTTTTGCTACTGCTGATTGATAGAGGGAGTGGGCATGAGGTGTTAGAGGAGCGGTCTTGCTTTTGCAGCCGTTTCATGGGAGTGAACAAGACTGTTTTACAAGAGGGAGCTCGCACAGTTGAGGCAATCTTCTCTTGAATGCAACAGGCCCAGATTCAGGGCCAGAAAGCGGCTCAGCATTCTATTCTTTGTGCAAAGTTATCTTGGGCTTAGAGAGCATCGAGTGCCCAGGAAGGCAGTTGACCCTATGTGGTAGATTTATGCTGTTGTATTTGTGGGGAAGTTAACAAACACTGAGCAAACAGAAAGCTCTTACTTTCATACTTTTTCACAGTGCTTTGGTAGAGATCCTTCCAAGGCAGTTTGTAAGTTTATTTCTCAAAGATTTGACAAGCTAGGTCAAAGATGTATGTAGCTGAAACAAATCATAAATTGCAAATTTTTAAAGTTATACATTAACGTACGTAACTAACTGAAAAAATTAATGGTCCTGTTTTGTGAAGAGATGCGTAATATTGGACATTTCCTCTCCTGTTACTTCATGAATGAGCCAACGGCGGTTTTATTAGTGAATTAGCAAATTGAGGAACAATGCGGAAAAAATACTGTAAAGTGTAAATCAAAGGGGAAAAGATGATGTAATTTCATAGGCTTAAAGAGGAATAAAAATAACTGAGCTTTAAATCCCCAGGGGAAAAGAAGAATGCCTTTAATAGCCTTTAAGGCTTTGCAGGAACCTTCCATTTACTTGCCAGGTGCTTGGTACTGAAGAAAGAAAAACATTATTATTTTTTTTTTCTACTCTGGGTTGTTTTTAATAGTACTTTGTGTGTCAAATAAGACAGTGCACTTAAACTTCACAGGAAAAAGTTTTAAAATGTAATTGGCATAGCAAGAGGAAATTTCAAATTAGTCTTCAAACAAAAATGTTAATTAGGAGGGGGATCTGGGTCTTTAAACTTAGTGTTATGATGTTTCACAACTCTAGGAGTTGTGTTGCTATTCTCCATGTAGCATAAATTTGTAGGACTTAATACTTCATAAATTTACTACAACATTTTCATCTCCTTTGGGGAGTTTCAGCTGCATTTGCCATTGAAAGATATTTTTTTAATATACTTAAGATATACTGCGTATTCATTTGCTGGGCTTTAAGTATAAACTGTAGCTGAACTTGATTCTCAGGGGTGATGTCTGAAAATGAAACTGTAGTAAACCTGGCCCCATTTTGCATTAAGAAGGAGAGATGGTATCTTTTGATGGGGTTAAGTCTTCCGCTGTTACAGTGTCTCTAACAGGCCACTGGCACAATGGATCAAAATACATCCCTCAGGAGACTTGGTGAAGCTTGCAAAATCAAACTAAACAATTCTTTAAGAAAAAGCCTTGTTTGTTAAAAGTTTTTCCAGAGACTGACAGATCTTATTATCTTCCCTCACACTGACTGGGATGTCAGTATGTCAAGATCAAGCAAAACTTAAATTCAGTGGAAGTAAATGTAGTTTGGAAGGCAATTGAACTCACGACTTCATTTATGAGATCTGAGCTGTTGATTGCCTGTCTGGTTTTCAAATGTTCCTTTAAAGGTCCTGTTTTTATGATGTTTAGTGAGAGCAAAATGTGAAGGCTCAGGTAGAAGTGAGATTATTATTTTTTTCTAATAACAAAATGGAGTTTTATCCTTCATCTAGTGTTTATATCTCTTAGAAAGCTAGTTTCTACAGCAGACTGCTGCATTTGGCTTTGAATATAAAAGTAGCAGAGAAGTATGTAACTTGCATATTACAACAGCATATTTAATTCTCTACTGAAGAGCCTGACTTGAAGTATTTGTAATTGAAGTATGTGGTGTTCAGAAATACTTTTTTCTGACTTTCTATGCTTAGGGAATGATTTTTTTTTTGTCATTGAATAGAACTTTTCTGCAGGTGACAGTGACTGTGCCTTTGTATGGGTTTAATGCTGTATTAACAAGAATTGTATCAGGAAGCAGCAATTCATTGGCATTTTGTAGATTAAATCATTCCAAGCAGTTTATAATTACTTCAGTACTTAAAATTAATTGTTGGACAGTAGTGGTCCTTCCTTTAATTTCCCTCACAGATATAAGCACAATGAAGCAAGCATCTCCAGAGAGATGTGTGGCGTGAGGCTGGGACCACATCCTTTTTTGGGCTGCCTCAGAGTTTTGGGGATTTTGCTCTTTCGCTTATATTACTGGCCATTTCTGCAGTACTGCTTGAGGTGATGGTGCTGGGATGTTGTCTGAGCAGAGTATTAACTCTCTTCCACACACTTATCTGCAGAGCCAGAATCTTAAAATGAGCTTTTGTACTTCGATCCTGCAGCCCTTTTCAACTGAGTGAAGAGTGAGTTGATGTCCTTATAGGAGAGGGTTTGGGACTTTGTGGTGAAAGAAACACCATATCACCTGCCTCCCCTGTCTGAACTTTTGTATTCCTAAATGGAGATCAGCTGGCACACAGTGTTTGGATGGTAATCCCTCACCTCAAACATCTACTGTGTATAATTTGGAGCAGAGGCCAGTCAAAGTTTTATTTAGCTATTTCATAGCAAGTTGTGAGAAGTTGCTCGTACAGGGAAATTCTGTTGCTCTATCCTGTCCCTTTAAAAAGACACTGGTGCTTCACTGGATCTGATGACGTATGTTCTGCTTAAAAGTAATTAAGTTGCTTTGACTAGCCTCTTTTCCTATGCTTCTTGCATAAGACCATCTCTATTAGAATACCTCCTCGCCTTCATGACGTGTTTGGTGTTTTTTTAATGTGGTATTCATCTGCTCCTGCTGTTCATGTTGTGCTGGTGGAAATCGGTATAGCCATAGGGAGTTCAATGAAGCTGCAATGACTTCAGCCTGTAGCCTGCTCTGTTAGCAAAATATATTGCATTGTCTGTTTTGAGCAATTTATTTTTCCTGAGGGTTTATCTTGTTGCTGGCTTTTGGCTTCTGACAAAGTTCAGGCAATAGGAACATCAAGAAAAATGTCTCCATTGCTGTCAATTTTTCTGCCCTGGTTTTATCAGATGCCCTGTTCTGCAGAGACCTATGAAGTGGCACAACATTAAAAGAAAATGAGGAAATTCAGCAACGATGATTTCTATGGACTCTCTGCTATTTCCACGGAGGCACTTGCCATTTCGTGGCTACTACAGCAGCATGATTCTGCTAGCTCTTAGGTATTAAAGCTGTGCAGTTGCTTCTCAGTATCTGAGAATTGACTGCAGGACTTCTGCCCAACCTCACCAACTAACTTTGTTACGTCCTGATGGGGCAAACAGTTGCTTGCAGTACCTTGAGCAATAGTGGAGCTGTAGTGATAAAGGTTAGGAACTGAGGAAAGGAGTAAACAAGGTCAGAAAAGGCACGTTTTTTAAAGAAACCTCCAATGACAACAAAACCCCGATTGTTTTCCCACTTGTGTTGTTATTTCAAATAGGAAGTAGAGTGGGTGGGGTGAGGATGTGAGCCCACAAACATCGCTCTGAGAACAGACAAGAAATATTGTGAAATGAACATACCTGTTGACTAGAGTGTGTCTGCTGAGGTGTTGGAAGGGATTTAATGACCTAAAAGCAGAAGGTGGGAGAAGGGAATGAAACAAGTAGCCTGTGAAGAGTACCTGTTGCTCTTTGTTAGGTAATGCGAGGAGAGATGAGGAAACAAGAGAAAAGTTGTATTGGCACTCTGAGTTGTAAGGCCATAGCTTGGATGCTTCTGGTCTTGCATCATCATTTGGAGGAGACATTAATAATATAGCTCACAAAATGAACATCTGGAATACTTCTTAAATATTTATGCCCGTAAGTCTCATATTATTGCTGGTGTTAGTGTTTGACAAAGTGATTATTCTGTGCTGTATATTTGAGAATGTATTTATTTATTAAATCAAAAAAGTGTCTTGTTGGCTTTCATTAGAAAAGATTCCCGTTCTTGTGACAGAAAATTGCAGCACAATTCTGATTAAGAACATGCAAACTAATTCTAATGTGAATTGGTCCCAAAGAAAATTAGGCATGTGTTAATCTTTCTGTATGTACATCTTATGTTTTACCTCATCTGCCACCTACTAAATTATCAATGCTCGTTCTCTTGTTCTATTTCTGACAACTCATGACAGCATTATTCATCTCATGACTTTGAAAACCATGAAGGAAGAACCATTCTAGCACCTTTAATGATTGTAGATAATTGAAGTGGGAGGAAAGTTTAGGGTTGCAGCATGATGTGGTGCTCTCTGCACTCTTGAATAAAGAATACTCACAGATGATTAGAAATGATTGCATAAACTGTGCAGTGTGTATGTAGGTATGTGTAAAGCAATCCTTGGAATTTTTCTTAAGATTACTTTTCTTAAAAGCTTATTGGCTGCCTTTTAAGAGCGAAGTGAACTTGCAAGATGCCACTAATTCAGTGTTGCAAAGCCAATATGGGCAAGCTTTAGGAGAAGGCTGGTCTTATAAAATTTGGTAATTATCTTGTCCTTTGAGTGACGGAGTGAGTTTCTGCTGAATGTTCTGGTTTCTGTTTGTTCTTGTTAATCAGTGTCCTGAGCTATGACAGTTCCCAAGCCTCACTCTCATAGTTTAAATCATTCAAACACGTAGTTAGTGTTTAAAGGGGGAAAAAAATTACTGTTAATTCCAGTCACTTGTCTGGTCAACTGAGAACCCAGAAAGTGAAGACTTGAGTGGAATCCTAAGTGCATTAATGTTTCTCCGAAGTGTTGCTGTATCGATTAGATGCATAAACTAAGGTAAACATCCCAGACTTGGGGTAGTCCTCGTGCAAGGAAATATAAGCTTACCAAGTCAGAAACATCTGTGAATCACTTGCTTTCCTAGAATTATTTTTGTTTGCACCAAGTACTTAAAGATACTGTTTTGACTGGTATTGTTTGGTTTTTAAATGACACAGGTGAAGCACGTTTCACTCTTTTCCTTGGGTAACTATTCAGTTGCCCGGCAGCCTGAACTTCATGATTCCTGCAATGTGGCCAAAGATTTCTTTTGCTTAACTTCATGCCTTTATTGTTACCATGACTATACTTAGAATTATTTTCTTTTTCTTGTGCGTTTGAGATGAGGAAATATTTCAGCCAAAGTAATCTCTAAGTTGAACCACTATTCCGGTTTCCATTGTTGTTTGCAACTTGGCAAAATACTTGCTTTCTTGAAGTTATTAATGAAGAATACTTAGTTAATTGAGTAAATTTGTATTTTGGTTTGGTAACTTTTGTATGCTTCAGTTCCCATTGGGTACCCAGTTTAGTGTTGGGGTTTTTTTTATACTGGATGACCAATTGAGTGATTTCTTATGCCTGTAACTAGCATTATGAATGAAAAATTTGTTCCTGACATTTTCTGCTACATTCACCTGAACTTCCTATTTCTGTAACCATTCTTACTAGCAAATTCACTTACCATCATGTATTTGGAAAAAGTTGGAGGAAAGGCATGAATACAGCTAAAAGCAACTGACTTTATTTTTCTTTGGAAACATTTTTGTAGGAAAAATACTGCATGTCCCAATAAAAACTAACAAGTTTCTCTTCCAAGTACTGTTTACCCTAGCTTTATTTTTAAAGTTCATTTGTTGCCTTTTTGCATTGTGAGTCTAGTATTTAGGTGACCAAAATCTTAGTATTTGCCTTGATGTATTTTGTAAAATGCAAGTGAAATTTCTGTCCTGAGCAATGGCGTGATAACTCTTGCCAACAGTTCCAAATGGTGTCGGTATCAGTTTCTTTACCATGCTACAGGACCTTGTCCAAATTGCTACCAGTCTTTTCAGTTTCTGAGCAGGAGTAGCCAGCAATGTTATGTTTAGTGCTACACTTCCCAAATTGGAAAATAAACATTCCATAGATACTGCACATGACAAAACACTGTGCTGCTGGAACGTGTGCTATTTTAGAAGAAAGATAAAACTGTGGTTTGGAATACCTTCTGTTCCATGAGAAATTCATAGTACTAGTATATTTTTCTTTCCACAAGCGTTAGTGTGTTAACCCCTATATTCTGGTCAAGTTCCAACTTGAACAATTACTTTCTTCTCACTGAAATTCCCCCTGCCTTCTCTACTGAATATAATGTTCTTCACATCCTATTCAAAGCTGTTCTGAGGGTATTGGTGTGAATGCTATATGTTCCCTGATTTTAACCCAGAGGTACTACAGCGAGGTCCTGCTTGTGAAACCCAGCTCTGAGTACTGGTGAGCCTTGGTTTAGCTTTCTGGCTTGTAAAAATAATTTTGGAAGCATAAATGTTATCACCACTGTCTTTAAACAAAATGTGTAGGGGTTTTTTTGGGGGTGGGGTGGTTTTATTGATGGTTATTTTAATTTTTTTAATTTTTTTTGTACAGCTGGGAGATGGTGCATATGTTGACCTTGGGCTTACCCAAGTCCTTCCAGTTTGCCAGTGCAGTTGTAAATTCACTTTGTAACTTACCCATCAGTAAAATGTTTGAGCTCTTTCAAGATGGCTTATCGCATATGTGGTCTCTGACGGGGTGTACAAAAACATTCATTGGTGTATATAATTCTGTATCTGCTAAGAACAGTTTCTTAATACGGTAAAATGTGTAGGCTACCTGCAGCTTACAGTCCTGTCTCAGCTGAAGTTTCCCCCCAAATCAAAGTTTGTCTTGACACTCTGATTTTTTCATTAGATCTCAGTAATGCAGAATTTTTCCCTTCAAGCATTCTGGCACAATTAGATTCTTGACATAGTCCTTTTATTTCTTAGTGCTTCTTGCTTGTTGCACCAAACACCCCTTTCCTGAGTTCCTGGAACGGTATGCCACCTGCCAGGGAGTGACTCAGTGTTTCCTCTTATGGAATTCCCTGCTGGTCCATCAGGTTGGATGGAGGCCAAGGGTCTGGTACCTTTCTGCAACCTTGCAACTGGTTTGTAAATGCTACTGACCCCTTACCAAGTTGCAACTACAAGGAAATATTTTTCCTTTTCTGTGTTCTTCTAATGGTTTGGAGAATGTTATGATGGAATAGGTAACTCTCCTCATGTTGACCACTGCTTAATATTCTGAATTTCCTTGTCTGTATATTGAGTAGTTATAGAAGATCTCAAAACTTTTCCTAAGAGGAGAGAATTTGAGGATACTCATTGCTTTTATTGAAACACTTATTTTTGTCTTCCAAATTTAATATTTGATTTTCATTAATACCCAGATGTGTGAATGTACAGAAGCTGAGGGCCTCTAAAGAATATGTGGTGCTGTACTGCATTCAGAAATAAGACACTCAAAACAACTGTGATAACGCTCCTTTCATAAGATCCAGCAAAGTCTAGTGCTCTGTCCCACAGGACCAGCTTAAATATTGTATTTTCCATTGTTAAAAGTCCCAGATATAAATTTACAGAGGCAGGAACAGTCTGTTCTGCAAACTTCTTTGGTACTGCAGGGAATTAACTTGAGAGCTCTGGGCTTTAGTGCATCGTAGTAATATGCAGGACACCGAACTGGTAAAATGGCTCTGGTTGAAGTTTCCAAAAAGTGCTTAGTGTTGGTGGATGCTGACTAGAGTATGACTAAGTTCAGGAAGAGTATAGCTGAATCCATACTAGATACTTGGAAAAATCTGACCTTGCACTGAATAGAACGGCTAGGCTTCAATGTATTTCTCTGTTTTTCATATCTCTGAAGTAATGGTAATTAAAAACAAAACTAAGCTTGAGGGATATGTAGTAAACCTGATTTGATTCAATAGTCTAGAATAGGAGGCAAACTCCTTGGGTTTGTTCATGTGAGCAGAAAGGTGAAGAGACACTGGCTCCAGTTGGTTATGCAGTTCTTGGCACGCTTCTATGCCTGAAATGTGGCAAGATCTATCAGACTTGCTTTTTCTTTAACTGTGTGAGTAAATCCCACTGTATTCTGTAGGGCAATCAAGGCTGCCCAATTGGAAGCAATTTAGCAAAATAGCCACCCCTAGTTGATGGCATGATTGCTTTGGGGGGATTTAGACTTTCCTTTGCACAGTTGCCCACAGACAGCAGCAATAATTCTTTGCAGGATCTCCTAGGTATTGTGGCCTGCTAACAGTCCTCTGTAAGCGATGCTCACCTGCTTACGCAGAGCAGTACTAAACTCATTGTTCAAAAAAGAAAAATCTTTCTCTCCTTGTCAGTAATTCTCCTTAGTACTTATAAGAAAAGGCAAGCTGACAAATGTGTGAGGAATACTTGGACTTGCAAAGATAGACTTCAAAACTTGAGGAAAACCCCGTTTTCTACTGGAGTTGAACCACCATTCAGGTGGTGTTCTGAACACCACCAGTGGGGTTAAATGGTAAAAACTTGGATTCACCTTTAGGCTTTTCTTGTGCTTTCTCTGCAAAATCAGGTTTAGATAGCTCGGTCTTATTCTGGGAAGGCTGTTGTGATACATCCTTTTGGCATCTGCGTTGCCGTAAGTTTTCTTCTACTCTTTTAAACTTGCTTCTCCCGTGGTGTCTAGAATAGATGATACAGTGATAGGCACTGAAAAGTGATAATCTTTTTTAAATCTTGCTCCTTCATATCTCCCGTCTCTTACTGTTTTCCATGTCACAGCACATACTTAGACTTTAAATTGCTCCATCTCACGAGTCTTCTGTCAAGTGTGTCACTTCATAAAATATGCTGTCTTTGTGCATTTCTAGTATTGGTTTATTTATGCCCTATATATACCTTTTGTGTACAACACACAGTATCTCAGGTTCCTACAGGGATCTCTTTGATCAGAGCTTCTAAACCTGTGTAGGATGTTACCTGTGGTTATTTGCCTACATGTGATCTTGCAAGAGCTATTACTTGTGGGCCCTAGTAAGGAAGAACCAAAAAGTCTTAAACAAAAAAACCTGTGACATAAGTCTGTTAGGGTCTCAAAATGAAGACAAGCTACTAAATGGATGCAGGGGGGATGAAGACATCTGTTTGAGAACTCAAATGCCTATAATCTTTCTGCAAAACAGCATCTTGTTCTTTGGAAGCACGTGCTGAGCATTCAGAGGTTCCTGGCTGAAGAACTGATCATCCTGAGTGGAAAGGCAGGATCTGGCAGTCTCTGTGGAGGCTGGAAGGTCAGAAGAACTTTTTTTCAGTTCAAGAAAGGCTGCTTTGGTATGTATGTAGAGCCATTTGCTGTAGTTCACTTCTCCGGTCTCTCACTTAGCTTTAGCCTTTCGTCTGGTGAAGTGTTAAGCTCATAACCGTCTGTACTTGGAAAGTGGCGGGCCATTTTTGCATATGGTATATTCAGTGTAAAAGTTGGTGCCAAAACCTTCTACCTCTACACTGCTCATCCTGCAAGTGAGGTACCTCTATGTGTCTTGGCACTGGGTTGTGCGAACAGACCATCCAAATCCAGTCTGAGTTGTGTGATGCATCTCTCGGAACTGTAGGTCAGTGATTTTGTCCAGGAGGTGGAATGACTTTGTACTCTGCCTTAGCGATAGGAGCGTGTCCAAGGCTGAACTGTGATGACAACAAGATCACTGCCCAAGGATCAGATGAATACATGTCTTGGCTCTGTTGAGGGATATTTGTGGGACCTTTGTGTGGTGGTGTTCTTCTCATGCCCCAACGAGTACCCTTAAAAATGACGAAAGTAGCAACCAGTTCATAAAATCATCAGAGTTGGTGTAGACGTGTTTTGAGACAAGATTTGGCTCTACAACTTTTATAAATAGGAAGCAGCTGTACTATTGGATTTTCTGCTATTCAGATCAGGTCTTTATAGACTGTTGAATACTGGTTGGTATAGCAGGAGCCAGAACATGACTAAGTTAAACTTAGAGTTGGGGATAACCTCCAGAGCAACAAGCAGCTGCTTGATTTTTTTGATACTCGGCAGGATGTTGTTTGTAGCTGCATTACTGTTGGTTAAGAAGTTCCAATTACATCTTGGAAGGAAAAAATTGAACAATGCTTGTAAGCAGTTCTCTTCAAGGTACTTGACCCCATTACTGTTAACCCCTGGTGCTTGTGATTGTCCCTGCACTGGTGCTGGGTGGCTAACTTTTGTTTTTTCAATACAACTGGTTTTAGGAGTCTAAGGAAGAAACGTGGGCAAGCTTTCTCTCTCATTGTTTCTCGTGTCTGTTTCTTTTGATAACCAACATGTGTGGGCTGGAAATCTTAGCTGTTCAGGGATATTTTGTTAGGGTAGACTTTTAAAAGCAACATAGAACTAAGTTTTATCCTGCCCAAGTGTAAGTATCTAATGAATGTTTTTACTTTAACTGCTGAGCTCAGGAGTTCTTAGTACATTCGTGGGATTTGTTGGCTTTGTCTGGCTAGTTGAATGCGTTGAAGTAAATAGTGATGACTTAAGAAAAAGTGGCTACGTAGCCCACTTCATGCTTGTTTACAGCACCAGAGCTGTTTGGGGAGACTGTCTTGCTGTACCTGGCCAGCTAGAACTCTCTTCAGCTGTTTTGGCTATGTCTTCTACTAATGATGGACTTGGGGTGATACCTGGTGATTTGCTTTCCTTTAACTGTCTGCTACTGCCACTAACTTTTTTGCATTTTGTTAAGTCAAAGATATGGTGAAGTAATTTCTAATGATTGAATAGCTATTCTGAAAACTGCACGCTGCTTTTGTGAAAGGTTCAGTACTTCGTTGTATGACAATGCTTAGAAACTTTGAGAGTTTTCCTTCTCCCCATGACAAGGTCACTATTGTTCACATTTTGAACTTCAGTTTTTAGAGTTTTAAAATATCAAGTATCTTTACTTTTAGAGAGTAAATATTTCTTTTTTTAACAGATGACTACATGCGATTCTCTGGTTTATAAGAACCTGATGTGTATATACATGTATGTGCAAGGTTCATGCAGGTCATATGGACGTAATCCTGTGGCCGCTTAATGTTTTTTGAAATGCTGTGGCTAACCTGGAGATCAATATGGACAGGACACAGGCATCACATTTGGGCTGGCGCAGCTCAGAAAAGTGGGGCATGTGCCAGTGGAGGAGGCTGGTGGACCCAGCAGCTACTCTCCAGTGTGCTGCTGTGGCAGTGAGCATGCTGTGCTTGTGCAGGTCCTGCGTTGTGAGAAACTGTATGCATTAAAAAGTTGAACCCTTTCTCTGCATAGTTTCAAATGTTTAACCAGTTGTTTTGTGGAAGCATGTGAATCTTTAGTCTTGTGGATTCTGATCCGCCATCAGGATATTCCGTGCAGAAAAGAGACTGCTTAATTCACGTCCTTAGCTGGGGGAAGAATTGGCCTTGAAGTGCCGTGTGTGTTCTTTGAGTGTCAGTGCCTACTGTCACTTATAAGGTTTTTACCTGGGCTTTTAAAGCACTTCACATGATGTCCTGGTGGGATTGGAGAGTGTAAACTACCTCTGTCAGAGCTGATAATCTAAATTAAAGCATAAGTGGGTGAGGGGAGGTGGAGGACATTTTTGTAAACAATAGCCAGTGGCTGAAGCCCCCCTTAAACATAACACAGTAGTTGTAGCCCTCCCCAATGCACCTGAGTTCAATTTAAAATAGAAAAGCAGAGCTGCTTCAACAATTACCTAGTTGTTGAAAGCCTGTTCTGTATAATTATTGCTGGTATCTTTGAATTATTTGTTTTGCCCATCCAAAAGACTGATATTTTATATGATGTGGACAAAATGTGTTGTGGTTAGTGGGGTCCCTGCCCATCTCAACTGTGCGAGGTGAAGATCTGAGGATCAAAGGAAGCCTAGCACTTGATGGCTCTCTCCTCTTCAACTACCACCTCCAAATAATTGGTATAAAACAGAAATATATGTACTTCAAATTGCAAGTAGTAAATGAATTCACATTAAACTGGAGAGTAACCACATGCAGAAGAAATTGAGTCTGATTTACGTGGCAAAAGTAAAGAAATGTGGAGTTAAGTTTAAACTCAGCCCATGACACAATTTCTTACCATACCACATGTTGCAAAGTTTTGGAGATCCTCACAATACTCAGGAAAAGAGTTGTGACTAAAGGATGCAGTCCTAGTTTTAATCTTTCTGGTTTTAGTTTCCTTTTTTGTCGTCTTTTTATGGTATTCTAGAAAATAGCAGTTGGTTGGGGTAGGGAGAGGACCGTATAGAAATGTCAGAGTCCAGAAAACAGATGGCAACAGCTTCTTTAGAGCTTTTGTGGTTTATTATATGAATAAGCACTTAGGGACCTTTTAAAAGCATGTATCCTGGACCCAATACCATATCCATAGTCCTGAGAGCTCAATATTAATGTTTTGATACAGTTGGGATCTATTACAGTACATAAAAAGCTCCACTGATTCAGAGCTCTGTTTTAATGTGTATTTGTGCCTATTATCAAAGGTTGGCTCCTGATGTGCAGCTCATGGCTGTGCTGAAAGGGGAGGCATTATTCCAGGAGCTCTGGCTTTTTCTCAGGAGTCTCTTGGGGTAAAATTAGTGCTTGGTCTCTGCAGTCCCTTGCTTAAAGGATGGGTCATGTGAAGCATCCCAGGTAGTATGAGGGGTCAGACTTGTTGCTCTTTCCATGGTTGGCAGCTTGGAAGAGGCGTATTTTAAGGTATGTAAAGCACAGAAACTTTTTCTGTACCTTGGCATGCTAGGGCCATATGAAGTTAATATGTGAAGGTAGGGAAGAAGTTGAGCATTTCTTCTTGGTCCCAGGTGTCCTACAGTGTGATGGAGGCAGGTCTGTCATTTCAGTGCGTGTTCCACAGCAGTGTGAATTTTCCTGGGCTTTCTTAATGTAGAGGGAGTTGCAGAGAGCCTGGAGAGCTTTGCTGAAAAGTGTAGGTTGCTGATGTCACGGCAGGGAGCTTTGAGAGTAGAGAATGCAAGGGGGAAAGGGATTCTTTCAGCCTACCTGGGAGACTTGTTTTGCTTAGTTTTTGTACTGTTACAAATCATTTTGGTTAATTTATGATATCTTACTCCTTTCTGCTAGTCATCAAGCTTTTTCTGTGGTTTTGTGTTTAAGGAACAAGATTGTTTTTATTGTGGGATTCCAGCATGGGTTCTCTAAATTTATGATGCTTCTTTAAGGTGTGCAGGCATTTTATACAAACACTTGACTACTTTCTCATCTTACTTGTTGTTGACTACTAATTGCTTTGGTTGTATTTATTATTAAACTATTTCAGTTCCTATGCCAAAATTTCTCGGGGCAGATGAGCGTAATGGAATCGTACAGACCATCACTGGCTATCCTGTAGTAATGCTGATACAGGATACTGCTCTCTTATTACACCATTGTGGTAAGATGTAACAAACTGCATCTTTCACAATCATAGTCTCCTTTTCTTGTCTGACTTTTCTGTGTTACAACCATTGTTTGCATTCCCTTTTTCCCTATACACCTTCCCACCTTCTTCACATTGTCTCTTCTGTTCGTTTTTTGATGCTAATCTTCCATGCTGACGGGCTGATCTGTGATGTTGTTGCCAATTTGCTGTGTCTAGGGGAAAATTGATTATTTTTTTTCTTTACCTGGTATGTACTGCAGCAATCAATATTTTATGAGATGGTAGAGAGCAGGAACAGTGGCGGCAGCAATTTAGCTGAAGGTGCAGCAAACAATCCCAGTGTGCATGCTCAGTATTCACAGTCTAAGTCCAGAATGGGAGGATTGGAAAGAATTTTGGGTTTGGCCTGAGAACAAGAAAAGGATTAAAACACCACTAAACTTATTTTAAGTTTCTCTTTTGAGAAAAAGAAGGAACTGAGTGCAGAATGGAGTACAGTATGGTGTTTTATGTAGTGATGACTGAAGATCATAAAAAGACTTTCTTCTATTGTCAGTCCTAATTGGCAGCTGGCACTGATTAGCAAGAGAGAAAGAAGTCTAGGGAAGGGAAAACAAATGGGGAATTTTCAGTGGAAAGCTGCTGAACAAAAGAGCACTGCTGTTCCTGTACATTCTAGTGATTTTAAAGAAAGGAGCTTTCTGACCTTCAGACTTTTAGAAGTATAGCTTGGATAGCATTGTACAGAGATAATTTTTTTCAGTTGTTTAACTTTGTTATGCTCTTACATGCCTTGATACATTTTGATGTCTAAGTGTGAACTCAGGGTTTGCCTACAAACTGTTGATAGTTCTTTCTCTTGCCTGCTTAAAAAATAAGGGGGGGGGGGGGGGGGGGGGAGAGATATAATGACAAAGTAACTCTTTTAAAGATGGTCTGTAGAATGGTTTGTTAAAAATTTCTATACTGTGAGCTTTTGTCCTACCATTTATGCTGTGCTCCCAGTGACATGAATGAATGTTCTGCCTCGGACTCTTTAGCAATGAAATCAGAGATCTGGGACCATATCTCCTGACATTATGAGAAGATCCTGTTGGAATGTCAAACATTAACTGCTAACAGCATGAAGGCTGTATTTCTGAGTGTAGTGCATTATATAGGCCTGTGAGTAACATGTGTTTGACTCAAGTCAGTGCAAGTTGTAATTTAACGCAAACTTACAAAGGTGGAGTCTGCATGTGGCTTAGTCACACCTTAATTAAAAAAAAATAATGAATCACAACAACGATGTAAAAGTCAAATTGTAATGCCTAAGTTCTCAGGCTGCAGGACCACAGAACCTGAAGCAGAAATGCCTTCTCTGGAAGGAGACAGGCTGAGAATCTGTTTCAGGTTCTTGCCTTTCATGTTCTGAAGACTTGTCAAGAAGTAACTGGATGGCTTTGTATCTGTGGTGCTTGTTTTGTAAGTCTCAATACCTGATTTGTGCTCCTAATTTGCTACAGAGGCTTGAGACACCTGATCTTCCTGTAGTTCAGCTCGCTGTCTGTAAAATCAGGGTTATGTATGTGATGATGCCGGTTCCTGAAGGCTTTGCACTGTAATAGGCTGCATTAACATCTTGTGTGTTCCAGGATGGCTTCAGACAATGGAGTGGTTCTGCAGATACGTGGGTGGGAATCTATGTTTCACAATAATAGTGAAAGGACATCTGTAAATGAAGAGTAGCTTTATTTTTAAACATAGAGGGATTGGGAATTGGCTACTGAATTTACAAAATCAGGAGGGTTTTGAAAAGCTGATGATAGTAACAGATATGAAAAAGAAATGTAGCAGCAATATGTTAAAGTATAAGAACAAACTGCTGTTTAACTGTGGAATTAATTAAATGTCTAACTGGCTTAGGTGCTGAAAGTAGTTTAGTTGCAGCTGCCACCAGCTTCTTCAACAGGATAAACTGCATAGTGCGAAGTCTAGGTTTCTGTAGCCAGGCTGTGTGTATCTGCTTGCCAGAGCGTCTGCTGTGAATAATTTGGCTCTGTACATGTCTGTTAACAGTAAGAGTTCTCAATGTTAATTCTGCATCCATCCTTACATAAAATACTAACACCATTGCTGGAAGGCACATCTCTAATAGACTTGAAAATAATAGCGCTGTGACAATAAACTGCTGGTATGTGTAAATCAGAAAGCATACTCTTTCCTTCTAAAAAAATCAAGTTACAGTTTTTTGCAGATAGAGGAATACCTTATGTAGCGAATACTTCAGCAAGCCATTTGGAAGAAATTCCTCATAAAACTTGGGGAAAAAAACCTTATTGGCCTAAATATTGCATGGACTGGAAACTTGCTGAAGGACCTTAAGCAAAAATAGTAGATGTGGCAGTAATTTGAGCTGCAGGGTAGGGAATGGTGCTTGTAGGATAAGTATCAGGTTCAGTTAGATTGAATGTCTTTATTAATGATTTAAAGGAGGAGGCTAAACAGCTCATCAGTTAAATTCACAACTTGATACTAAATGGGGATTTTTTGCAAGCTCACATGGAAAGAAAACATGGAGTACAAAGTACGGAGTGGTTGGATCTTAGGAGACAGTATAAAAACAAGCTGAAAAAGATGTGTGTGTGTTTTAGTGGAGAGAGAACTGCCATATTTTTATATGGGAGAAGCTTGTTCAGCATGTTTTACCTGGCTGTATGTATGTCTCTGCTGTTCTAGTTCAGAGATGTGCTTTGGCAGCTGTAATTAGTGTTGAGTTCTTAGTCATGCTGAAGACTGTGGGTAGGAATTAAAATTTGGTCATAAATACTGTAACAAATCAGGGGCTATTGTTCATAAGACCATGCTTCTCTAAACAGCAGTATGATTCTGCAAAGATGCTGAGGGGCCGTGTCCCTTAAGACTTATAACAAATGAGGACATTTAATACTTTATAAATCAAACTAGTTTTTAAGAGTTTCTCTCACAAAGAGGTAGTTATCGCAGTTTATGCCCTGAGCTAAGCTGCAGTTCAGCCTATTGTTACTTGGTGTTCATGCAAACTGTTCTCTTTTTCAAAATATTTAATAGTAAGTGGCTCAGTGAAACAAGTTTTGCCCTATTCTGTCTGTAGGGCACTCACTGGAGGGGGAAGGGAGAAGCCAATTGTTTCCCCCTGCCCCCCCCATCCATGTGTGTGGGTGCATGTATGGTGCCTGTGGGGTATTTCAGAGAAGCAAGTGAATGATCTCCAGTGTATTTTTACGTTACAACGCACTTGAGCTGTGTAGGCAAGAAGTAGGTGACATCAGCGTCCTTTTCTGTGCTATGCTGTGTAGAGTCAAGAGCACTGAAATACTTTCAATAGATCCCCTATTCAGAACTTCATTAGCTTTAAGGGAACAGAGCAATTCTGGATCTAATAGTGCTATACTTGTCAGTCTTGCCAAAAACATTTTACTAGAAGCTGTTGTAACTGATGCTTGATATTATTGCAACTTGGGGAACGCGTTGTTTTATAAATGACATTAATAAAACATGGAATGCTGAGGAGCTCCGATGTTAGCAATTTTTAAATTGGTCATGCTCATTATAAAGAAAGGTTTAAGCTCTTTAATTGAAAACATTGGACAGTTTTCTCCACAATGTTCACTGATACATTCTGCTTGATTTAACGTAGATAATCAAGACAGACAAACATGAAACAACATAGTTCACATTTGTCATTACTCTTTCGAAAAATGACTTTATATAAATTTTTTTCAAAGCCTTCCATACTGCCTATCAAATAATTCAAGTATTTTGAGTACTTACTACTATTAAACCTTTCAAATTCCTGGTTTGAGTTCAGTCCTAATATCATCAGTTTGCCTTATTATTGGTTCAGAACCTTTTCAGAATGTTTCTTTGTCTTGCATCTGAAAAACTCTCCGATAATATTCATAACAGTGCTGTGATACTCTGAGTTTTGCCAGTACTGAAGAAGGGAAAAAAATCCTTCAGCTAACGAAGGATGGAACCTGGGTGGGTTCCAGCAGGAAACTTTGCATCAGACAGTTCATAAACTTCTGCCAAGAAGTCAGTCCTTGAAAAGAGACAGCCAGTGTATGTGATGGGTTTTGTGCTGCTTGTGATTGTTACAGGATGACTCTGAATGTCATCGTGAACCTTAGTTACTGTATGCTTAATCACTAAAATTTTCTGTGCATATCACCACAGAACGGTTGCTGCACTGAAAGAGAAAATCTGGAGGATGGAGTGCGTTCAGAGATGCTTATGGAAAGTACAGAGAGCAAAAAGGGAGCAAGTTCAGGAAAACTGTTTTTCAGGGAACTCGAGTTTAGTGATGAACAGCTGAAGTAAAGCGTAAGCTGCTTGGTTTACACATAAGATCTAATATGGAAGCGAGGAAGAATATTGAAAATTACATTAGTCTTAACTGAAATCACAGTTTGATCACGAGTAGTCATCTCTTAGAAGCAGCATTTTATATTGTTGTGTGGAAAGGCAGGGTTTGTAGAAGTAAAAAGGATTGCTGAGAAGCCACAGTACATTTGGACTGAAGAAGCCCATGCTACTGCTTAATAATCTCTTTATGATGAACAAACATTTCTTGGATAAGCTTTCACAGTTCTGTCTGTAGCTTGTATGCTCTTAGAGTGGGCAGGGCTTTAAAAAACAGATTGAAAGTATCTCATACAGTGGTGTGGAGTATTTCTGGTGCCTGGGATCTAGAGGAGAAGTCCACTTTCTACAATCTGGGGCCTGTCATAGGTGTACTTGGCCATCAGTCACAGGAAGCAACAGAGGGAACATGAAGTGTGAGTCATATAGTAGACATAGCTTTTCTCTGACAAGACATATGGAGAGCAGGCAACACCATTTCCTTGACTTATAGTATGAGATTTTTGGCCCAGTAGAAGTGTTCCTGTTAAGTTAAAAGGAAAATAAGAATTGAGGTTTAAATATGGATTTGTTGTCAAAATTTTGTCCATTCTCCATGCAGCGATATCCAGGTGACGAGTAATTACTGAATCAGGTAACTGAGTTGGAATGCCTCTTGGAGAAAAAAAATCTAGTATGAAATAGTGCATCTATCACAATCTTAAACAAGTCTTTCCAGTAGCTTCTTAGGCTTACTGTTCCTAGAAAGAAGAAATCTTACCCAACTTCAACTAGACAGTAGCTCTCCTGTGACCTCTGCCTGCCTAGATATAAAAGCGGTCACCTTATACAACAGTAAAGAGAACTTGTCCCACTGTATAACAACTGTAACTGAATGAACCTTGATGCACTAAAATTACTGAGCTCCTCAAGTATCTCACTGTAAGTAAAGTTCTCTGCAGACTGTCACCTCTGCTGTGACTTTTGCATTTTCTCCTGTACTGGTAATTCCTTTTAGCTTAACAACAGATACCTTTGGAAGGCTTGACGTAGAGTAGATAGTTTATCTGCAGTAAATGGATTATCAGTTTCGTGATTACATTCAGATCTGTTGCCTGGGTTTTGCTGGCTAGTAAATCACAAGTTACAAATTGGGGTCTTTGATTGTTGAGGTGATGGTTGGGGTTTTGGTATGTCAGTAGGTAATTTTGAATATCATTAGCTTGAGAACTTATCATGGGATATGGTGGGAAAAATGTCTTTTTTTTTTTCTTTTTAATAGTAACCTTTCTCGTAGACTTGCGGTCGGAACTAAGTTCCAAATTCATTTAATCAGAGATAGGCCTGGGTTAAAGGGATTAGTTTTTGATGGGTGTTTGGCTGCAATCAGGTGGTGAATGTCTTTTTTTTTTTATCTTCATTTCACTAACCATTTCTCTCTAACAAATCGTATCATTGTCTGGAATTCAGGAAGTTGAATGCTCCTGAACATCTGGTCTACTCTTTGTGTGAGGACGTCTTTTTTTCTCGTAAGCAGCTTATTTAGGGGTTTTTGCTTTCTTCCTGTGTTTTTCAGACTTCCATGCTGCACAAGTAGCATGAAGTAGCATAACAGAATTTTTAAATCAAGTTTATGGGGTCTCTGGTTTCCCTCTCCTGCACCAAAAGGAGCAATAGTTAAAGTGGCATAGAGGCTATCTTTCTCTACTGAAATAGAAAAACTATAGAAGTTTGTCTTAAACTAATGTGAAGAATCTTTAAGATGAAGGATATACTAGAAAAGAAAGTAATGGCTTGTGTGTGGAAGTCAGTAAATGTAGGAACCAGGCATGAAATTGTCTGCTATTAGAATATGCGAAGTACTGTTCACAGCTGGCAACAGAGTGCCTTTGGGGAAAGGAGCTCTGCTTTGCAGAATCTGGATGAATCTTTGAAAGTCAAGAGAAGAAGGGATGGTTCTTCTCAGAAGGCTGATCCCAAATCATGACAGGGTATAAAAAATGGTTGGAATGGTCTTATTTCTTGTGTCTTGTCTGCTGAATTATATGTAATGTTTAAACCCTGATATGATAAAATTATGCTAGTACTATTTTTGGTGGTTGAAAGAGAAATAATTAAGTATACCTTCAAAAGTTAAGAAGCTTCCATTTCTTTCTCTTGATTTTACTGCTACTTGAGTTGTGTATATGGTTGTCAGACAGCATATTAAAGAAACTTGCTTCTAAAACGTACTGGAGAACTTTCTGCACGGTGCTATGACTAGAAGGCTTGAATGACCCTGTAATTTGGTTTTAGTCTAACATTTGAAAATGGCTTTGGTCAAGGAAGATAACACTGAAGACAATTTAAGGCATCCTAATATTTGGCTTCTTAACCAGCTCTTGACGAATTAATTTACATGAGTTGTTCTGTGGAGGTTCGGGCATAAATACTTTCTAGAAGTCAGCTGCAATAGCTCCCCAGTCCCCTGAGGATGGCAGCCTCGTCATGTATATGGAATTGCCAGGCATAGTATTTATCTGAAAGTAGTTTTCCAGGTGAGAATAGATCTCTCCCCTCCCACTGGCCATGCCCTGGCTTTTATTTCTGTTTTCTTAGGATCTCTGAGCTAAACCCATCAGTTTTTCCCAAGTATTGTGTCCTTCAGAATGTTTATATACTACCTTCTTTGTAGAAGTAGCAAATGCAAATCTATCTAACCCTGATGAATAATCACTGAAAACATGAAATTGCTTAGCAGTGTTCTTGTTGTTTAACCCTAGCAATCTAGCTGTATTTTCCCAACAAATTTGAGCAAGAGCAACTACTCAATTTGGAAGTTTTACAAAGCTCTTTCCCAAGAGGTTTGGTATCAGAATGCTGTGATTTACCACAGTGGTTTGAAAGGCAGTTAAGGAGTTGTTGCTTTATTCGGGTTTGTCTTTGCCACGCGTAGCTTTAAGATATTGTGGGGCTGTGGCAGTTTTTCATAAACTCAAGAGAACTAGCCTGCGCCCTATTGTGAATGCAGCCACTGATACATAACCTTAGACATGGGTTTACAGATACTACCTACAGCTGCCAGGGTCTAGAGGATGTTGAGCAAGGTGATTCCCTAAAAGTAACAGATATACACACAGATATGAGGAGTAGGTGAGTATTTGGTTTTTTTCCTCTTCTGCTCCCGTGCTAAAAAGCAGAGTGAAATATCTGCACAGGGAAGGGCAGTTGTGTCCTCTCTCAGAATGTTTGAAATTTCCTTAATCTTTGGAATAATAAAGCTGTTAGAAACATCTGAGGACTTCCTTCCACTGGACAACATGGGGGTAGCACTCTGTTTGGGTGGTACTATGTTGGGGAAAAGGCTACATGAGTGGTGGTCTAGCAAGGGACCTGGGCTATTATAGAGCAGTAAAACACCTTCCTGTTTTAAATCAAGTCAACAGAATAATGAAGGAAAAAGCAGAAATTGCCTGGTGGGTATCTGTGGTGTCTTTGCCCTTCCTTGTTCTCCCAGTAATTTGCAGTATTTTCCACTTCAGTCTCCTTTGTCTACGAGGTGCCAAATTGTGTCTTCTGGGGGTGTAACTTTGGCTGTAGATGTGGTTTAAAGACTCCCTAATAAAACTCTTTACAACTTGATTCTGTGAGGCGCTAAATGCCTCCTATTAGATGCTGAGTGCTTGACATGCAATGTGGGATTAGGATTTTGAATCATGCTTGTGCGGTGATGGTCCTGTGATGCTTGCATTAATGACAAGTAATGCTAAAAGGCTTTGTAGGATGTTTGAAATGGCAGAAAGGTGGTATGTAAGGGACAGACTACTGAAATTTGGGTGTCATTTCGAAGGCGTTTACAATGGTGAAAATGAGATTTGACTCTGACTTCAAGTCTGTGAAGGTATTGTAAAAAGTTACTCACCATCTGAAGAGTTACTTGGTTTTAAAAAAAAGTCAGAATGAGGGTAAGTATTAAACTGGCTGAGAGATTTGTGTAAGTTCTCATACTGTGTGGTCTTTTTGCACAACGTATCAAGCGCTATGACCAGCATGTTTGTTCGTGCTTCTCTCCTTAAAAGCAGAAGCGTGTGCAGTAGAAGGCTTGGTTCTTGTTTTTGGCATAGTTTGCAAACATGTTGTGCAAGTAAAGTTTAAGATAATGAGGCACACTGGACTGAAGTGCCGAAGCAATGAAACAATGGATCTCTGCATAAATGTTTAAGAGCAATCGAAGTATGTTGTACTGAAGAAAATTTAAGGCACCAATTGAAACTTAAGCATACAAAGCGGGAATACCTTCAGATGGTGATAAAACTTTATCTCTGAGGTCAAATTCAGCATGGTACTTGGTGCCTTTGGGATGAAACTGAATACTCCACTAAAAGCAAGGGAACTTGGTTTTGGGATGCTTGTTATTTGCAGGCTTGAACCTGTTTTGCCGTTATAGATTGAGCATGACTGCAGTCTTTGTAATGCGCAATTGGCTACTTTAATCATCTTGAATAGTCTTAAAGACTTTAATGCTCATCCATTTGAAAGCTGATAGTCCATGTAATAGCTTTTAATACAAGTATTTGATACCGCTTTCTTGACAGTAGTAGCGTGGCCCCTATAACATACAGGACCAGGCTAGTGCAGAGACGCTAGCCATTCAACAATATCAGTCTTTAGGTACTGCTTAACAATTTTTCTTTGTTTAAATGATTTTGGCATAAGTCCTTTACTTTGTACATCAGTATTTTGTACTTCATATTAGGACATAACTTTAAGAGAAAAAACCCAAACTTCTATCATCTGTTAATAAATTAATGGGAAATTCTGATAGGCACAGTTTCTTACTGTAAATTCCTTCTGTATTCCTTCTACGACAAGATAGTGTCATCAGATTTTTAAATGAATGTGGAAAACTACAGTAAAACATTTCATTACTGAAGTGTAGTATAAAGGTGGGTTTCATATCTGTTTTCCAAAGAAAAAGCCTTGCTGTTACACAAGTATCATATTTGCTTTGCTTTTATGGGGAGGTCTCCTCAGCATCTTGTTGTGGGCGGGGTTGTATAAACTCCAAGAAATTGTCTTGTTTGAGAGTATTTGCTGTTTAGATTATACTTATTTGCAAAATTACTTGCATTGTGTGTTTTCTGGATTTAACTATACTACTGCTCCATTATGTCTGGGAATTAAAATAAATAGATCTAGTACTTTTTTTCAGTCTAAATGGACCTTTAGGACTCCATATTTTTCTCTTCCAATGAATGATGATGATTTAAGCATGTTCTGTTGTAGCATTGGCTGAGTTCCCGAAATTGTTTGTGTAAAAGTGGTTTGAGAGCTGTCAAAAATGGTTTTGCTTTGTGGGTTCCAATAATGAAACCGTTTTGTTGCTGCAGCTTTATTCATAGCAAATGAATAATATTGTTATGAAAACTTGTGTAAACTAATAAGGTAGAATGTGACATGAAATTCCTGCCTTCCTAGTATATAGTTTCCTGTTGTTGGAATTGGCTGTCATATTGTATTGAGTTACAGGAGCAATATAAAATTTTGCTAGAAGTTATTCATAGTTCTCTGGAAGAAATTGTGCTTTTGCCTGTTCCTTCAGGATGGTGAAAATATCTTTGCTTATAGTATAATGAAAAAGCTTATGGGTCTTCTTGTACCCAAAAGGAGAAAGACTGTCAAGGTCTGCCTTGGTTTCTTGGGAAAAAGACACTGAATCCCACTTACATGCAGTAGGGGCAGCTGTATGCTACGGAATGAAAAGCAGAGCACTTGCTTGAATTTTATTGTAGCAGTGAGAAGGAATAGTGGGTGTTTTGTTTTCTTTCACCTGAAAGTTGCAGTTAGTTCACAGTATAAAGCAGTGAATTTGAAGCACAAGCTATAATTCCAGTTCCCCTTCCTTTCTTCCACTGCCCTCAGCACCCAAAAAATCCACCCCCCAACAAAACCCGAAGGAAGCCCCCCCAGCATTGCAGTCTGAGTTAGATAGTAAAAACAAAACAGCATCTGTGCTTGAGAGATGGCCAAGATGGAATTAAATTATTACTAGAGAGTAAACATTGTTCTGTTACCTTGAGGGAAATAACCCTCAGCAGAAATGTTTTGCTTTCTAATTTGACCAATTTACACAAAGCAGTTTAATGTCTTTTGCCCTTGCTGTGACACTTGCATTCTCAGACACAGAAGGTCCCACCAGCGAGGGGAGAGAAGGCAGCCAGGCAAGGGGAGGGATGCTTGGTGCCAGCTTCAAATACTGGGAAATGTGAGAACTGACATCTGTCCAAGACAATTCTTCTCAAACACTGTGACACAGAGCAGTGGTCTGTGGGATTTAGCAGGGGGAATGTGTTATGGTATAGTAACAGCTGGCTACAAATATGGATAGCAGGCCTGAAAACACAAACAAGAGAAAGCCCATGCCTAGGTCAAAACAGGGAAGGGAAAGAATGTATTCAATATACATTTGCTAAACTAGCTACTGTTCCTCATACTTTTCTAATAAACCATATGAGTAAAAGTAAGCTCCTTGGTTACTCCATTGGTTCTTCTGGTCTTTACACTGTCAAACTGTTTTATTTAAGCAGGTTTTGTTCTTCATCCATTACAAGTATCTGTCCCACCCCCTACCATTTCTTCCCCTTCCAGCCCAAATATTCACCAGCTTTTGGAATGACTTTGCATTTTTTTCTCTAGGTTTGAAAAAAGAATAAGTTCCTATTTTGCTTTATGCTGTGATAATTAGATTGTGTTAATGAAGATCAAGACAGGGTCGTAACCAGTTAAAAGATAATATGCTTCTGAGCTGGAAAGGCATTAGAGCTTAGTCTAAATACCTTGCTGTCATGTAACATTTTAGCTTATTCTTGCTTTGTGCTGAAACATTCTACCAATTCTCTACCTGTTCTGCTGGAAAAAAATAATATTTCAGACATATTTTGTGTCATATTCTAACCAGTTATCTTCCCTGAAGATGAATAACAGCTTTGAATAGTGTGGAATATTAAAAAGACACTTGATACTTTTCCATTTTTAAGTAATAAATTTTCCACGATAACAACAGTCACTGATTCTGCTTTTGCAGAAACAGGGATATGCTCATGGAATTAGTGCATGCAGATGGTATGGACCAGTAGAAAAAAAGAGGAGTGGTAAGGACAACTTTCATTCTAGAAACACGAATGAAGAACAGCTTGTGAGATAGTTCAGTCTGGAAGAGAGTTCAGGGATGTAAAAAGCTGTTGCGAAGAATAATGGAGTAACTTTGTTCTCCTTGTCAGAAGTGAAGACTTAAATTGTATTGATGTGACTATGTAAAACGCTGGAGGAAAATGTTAAACCAAGAGGCAGTGTGGAGGAGTAATCTGGCATAGCTCTTATTGCACGGAGAAGCATTGGTCCTACGAATTTTCATGTCACGTTCTTCATGGCCAAAGAGCCAAGCCTGGACTACCACGCAGGAGGGACTGGGTGAGAAGGAAGGAAGGAAGCCTGGCAGGGGGCCCATGAACCCAACCTTGGTCAAAGTCTTACAGCATAGAACCAGAACCTGCTCTCTTAGAATACATTAACCACCAGTTTCTAACTTAGGAGTTTCTTCAGATCACGTGTAAGAGGTGGGGCGTGGGGGAAGGGGGTGTGTGCAGGCAATGGAGTGGGCCCCTACCAAATCTTTACCTTCCCTGGCTCCTGTCCAACTCAGGTAAGTCTTCAGATAGGTGTGGCTTCACCTGGTGACTCTGCTGTGCTCTTTGGTGTTTGGGGATAATGTAAAGGTGGACTGGGTAGTCATGCAACATGCTTCTTGAGAGAACGTTTCATGAAAGGCCCTGGAGCGGCAGATAGATGCAATCAGATGGCTCTTTTGAGCTGTACTGAAGGGTTAAATGCTGCTGATAAGAATTCATGTGACTATGCAGAAATACTGCAAATGAGGAGATAAATTTCAGACCATTGGGGCAGTGTCCCTTGTAACTGATGCTTCAAAGCCTTCCACGAAGGTGGAGATGAAAAGTTGTGAAACAGCCTAGTCAATAAAAGAAATGAATTAAAACAGAAGAATCTCAGGAAGGCAGGGGAAAAAAAGTGTATTTGGTATGCCACAGTGTAAGGACGTAGAGCCTGGGTGATGGGCTGTATGAAACATCAGGCTTTGAACCAGGCAGTGTTTCAATGGAGCAGTTGCTTTGTATCCCCTAGTGTATTTGTGTAAAAATGAAAGTTGGACATCAAGCTGGAAGATGACTTGCTTCTAGACATTTCTTTGACCTTGAAATCTGTATGTAACTGTAAAGATTTCTAATAGTTTTCAAATTTTTTGCAAACAAACTTTTAGTCAAGAGAACAGAAAGCCTGGTTGAAACATTGAGACCTGAATGCATTCATGTGAGTGTGAAAAATATCTGCCTGAGAACTGAATAATAAAGAGCATCTGTTTTAATGGTTGTAATGAATGTTTATAAAAACGTAGGAAGGATATTTCAGTAGGGGAAGTAAGGATCATAAATGCTTGTGGGGCTTTTGTTTGAAATTTTATTTATTTATTTATTTATTTTTTAAGAAGCAGGTATTTAATCTTGCAAGGAACAAACACTGCTTTACCAGAACTTGTTGCTTTCTGGGATGGAAAGTGAAGGTGTGAAGGCTTCTGAAAACCAAGTACTTAAGGAATTGGAAACTTGCCCTTTTTAGGTCTCCAGTATTTGTAATGATTCTGTTCCAGCAGAACTTATATTAGCCAAGGGAGATTTAAGTTGGACAGAATTCCTGCCCTCCCCCAACTTGCCCAAATCTGCAAATCACTGAAGAACAGATTTATTTCCACACAGTTTTAAGATGTGTGGACCCATCATGTCCGTAAGTTACGAGTGTTTGTCTGTGGCTTGATTTGGGTCTGAAAAGCTTGCTGAGCTCAAGCTTTTATGCCAAGTAGTCTTAGAGGTAAGTGAGAGGGAAAGCAGGCCACAGGACTGAAGAGGTGATGTGCAGGTCAGGCGTCCACATTTCCTAGATGTGTGGTTTATAGTGTAGGGTTAACTGTGCAGTACAACACAGGAATGTGCTTCTACAATTAGATCTCCCCAACACACTTCACTTCTACAAAACTTAAGACAAAATGTGTTTATAGTTGCTGTGGATCAGAAGGCAATGGGAGTGGGTTGGATGTGTGGCAGGGATTAAAAGAAAGAGCTGTAGAGCTGTGTGAGGAGGGTTCTTCTCGAGTACATTCATAAATGTCACTTTGCTTATCAAAATGAGCTAGTGTCGAAGGAGAGGCAACTTCCTAAAAGAGTTCTGCTTTATTTGTGAGATTTGGGGAGTTCACACAGGCTGAGTTAAAGCCCCATTAGCCAGAGTACAATCTGATAGTCTGTGTTGGTTAGTAGCAGGTAACAGCTAAAGGCGCATGATGTTAAAGCACTGAAAGATAAAAAGTCTGAGATAGTCACAGATGCATTGATGAAAGTGTTGGTGTCAGGCCACGAGCTGCAGTGAACAAGAGAAGAGACTTCAATCACCCACAAGGAGACCCATGAACGCATTGAGGTAATTTGCCCCAAGGCCAGTTTTTTACACTGCAAATAACGGAGGAAGGACTTGTCTGAGGAGAGTTAACTGCAGTTACCTGTCAGACTGGAGACCAAACCTGGGATTACTTTGGATCATTTCAGTTGTATTTAATTTTATATTAGCAGGTCATGTAGCAAGACACTGAGCTCCTTTTGGAGCTATGATGTATCAAAATTTGAGAGTTAATGTGATCATGTTCTTCTGAAACTGAAAAGCAGTAAGTCATAGTAAACGAAAACAATCTCTTTAGTGTGGGTGATATGGCAAATGTATGGGGCTAAAAGGATGCTGTTAGTCAAATGTGTGGTGGTGACTTGTAGTGATTGAGGAAAGTCTTAAGTATGCAGAGGAAATCACTTATGCTGGAAGAAACAGGCACTAGCATTGTTTCACGGAGAGGACTGGCAGAGATGCAAGGTGAACAATAAGTAGCACATTTTTTTAAAAAAACTCCTAAGGGATGGGACCCAAAGCAAACAACCATACGAACTCAGTGTTGAAAGTAAGTGTTAAAAAACTTTCAGTGTAAAGCTATTTATTTGTGTTTATTTTTTTCATGTACAAGTGGACCTAAATTAAAGAAAAAGATGAAACAAGATGGAACATAAAAAATAGAGCACTGCTTGCCTGGGAAAGGTGTGTGCTTGGTTTGTGGGTTTTTTCTTTCATTTCACTGGAAACTGACTTTGGGCTCACTGTGATGCAAAAGTCTGTTAATTTTGTCTTTGCCACCAAGATCCCTTCTTTCCTCTCGGGGAAAAAAAACCCTCAAGCCCTTTTCTGCTTCTATATTAGGCTAAATGTGTTTACATAAAGCTATTACTGGAGGGGGGACAACACACCCAAAAAACAGAACCCCACCCTTTTCTAAAAGCTAGAACATTCTCGATATTTCAACTCTTGAAAAGTTTGATTTACGTTATCCTAAATCAGTTTCCTTGATGTATTAATCAATACTTTCTCTCCATTTTAAAACAGGAAATAGCTTCAGTCTGTGTTTAAACCCTGCGACGTCTCATGTCGTGACCTTTTAGTAGTTTGTTCCTTTTTTCCCCCTTCCTCTGTTTTTCCTTCTTTTCCTTCTCACAAAAAGGCCCCTCAGCCTGTCTTTGGGTTTTTCCTGAACAGTTGGAGCTGTAGATACTTCAGTTTCAGTTCCTGCTTTGGGTACGTGTGTCTTACAGGCTTCCAGCACTGACTGTCTCGCTCTCTTTGGCCTTTCTCTTTGCTTTCCTTTCCTTTCCCTTTCGTATCATACTGTATTCTTCCCAACTCTTCAGCTTCTTGCACCCACTTCAGCCCTGGGGTGTAGGCTTCTAGTAGCCTGAAACCCTTCTGCTCCGTCTGCAGAGGTGATGAACTTCTTGACACCAGCTGTATAAATCACTGTTGTAAATGGTGTGTCAAGTAGGTAGGAGCATATGGGAGGCTAATCCTGCTGTCCAAACAGGCAGTATAGGCATCCAATGATACTGTGCATTAGGAAATGGAAAGCCTATATTTTTTTGTGGCATTCTGTTCGGTAATTCAATAGTGTTAAATCCGTTCCTGAAGGGGTATGGGGACGCTTAGTATCTCTCCACTGGTTTTCATTTGTTTCATTTGGAGACCTGACAAACCAAAAGTATTGGAGAGCTATTAGTCTTAGCTGAGTAGACATGTATTGAGAGAACCCTGTACATAATTTTAACAGACCTTGGCATAATTAACAGGATCTTCTAGGAGGGGCCCCAGGACTAAACTGGCCGGGATATCGTGCTTAACTTCAGCAGACATTGAGAGTGGAGGCTCCTGGCAGGGCAGCTGCCTGACAGGACACCGGTGCGGGGAGGAATGCTGGTGTTAACTTAGCCATTCATGTACCAGAATAAACAGATGGCACTGCTAGACTTCTGCATGTTTTCTTTCCTTTTGGTGCAGATATTTAGTGTCTTTATGAACAGAAAAGTTTGTTGGGGTTTTTTTGTTTGTCTTAAGAAGAAACGTATGCTAGCTTACTGGCTGCTTTATTCCTTTTTCCTTCCCTGCAAGATACTTTTTTTTTTTTAAAGAGACGAGTCTCATGAGTGCTGTCCTCAAGTTCAGTTTCCTGGTTGAAAATCTGCATACGGTAATGCAATATTTCTCTCCAGGAAAAATTTTTATGGCATATGTAAATGAAATAAGACCAGCCCCTAGTGGTATTGACAGGATGCTGAAAAGGAAGCTGACTGTGTATTAACGTGCTTTTAGCTTAGGTCATTCTCACCGAACCCTGCAGCTCTGTGAGGTTCAGCTGCTTGGTGGAGATGACTTCGCATTCTTTCAGTGACCCTTTGTAAAATACTGTTTCATTAATGAGAAATATTTTGTTTTACAGACATGTCTCTCTAACTGTAGATGGTACTGCATCAGATGTGTAATAGCTCTGTTTATACAGGCATAATTAAAGAAGTATGAGCAGGAATTGGGCCAAAACCTGGTGTAAACATATTACAGTGGGAATAATCACTTTCTTTTGTGATCATTCAATTCTCTGGATCGAACTGGTCTCTCCAAATTTTAGTCCCTTTGGGACTGGTGTAGTTTACTTAAACTTTCAGAGACTTTGATTTCTATCAATTTCTTTGTTTTCAAAAGCCAGGACTTTTAGTGAGAGTGGAATGAGGTTTCAGCAGACACAGAAAATATCACTGGTACATGGGTGCACCAGAGCAGTTTCCAGGCTCACTGTGGCATTAAATATATTGCCCTTTTAAAAACAACTTGGATTGAGGAAACTTCATAGGTTTTTTTTTCAGGAAAAGGAGAAAAATTATCTGGACAAAACTGATCCTCAACATCTTACTGTGTACTTCCTAAAATATGGTGTTAGTTGGTGCATTTCTTGCAGAAATCATCAAGTTGCCTTATTTCACAGCTGGAAGCTTCCTTGGGATTCTGGAGCACTGAGAGGAGTTTTTATTTCCTACGTTCAGGAGGCAGTAGGCTGTTTGTCTCCTTCCCATAGTGCTGTGTTCAAAGCAAAGCTTCACGCAGGTTCTTTTCCCTTTTAGCAAATCTGTGCAGCAGAAGGAAAAATATCCTTCAATGGAGTAACTGGTGGTTTCCGCCAAGTGTTCTCTGTTTAGAAGGTATGTTGGTAGTAAAGCTGAGGAGCTTCTGCCAAGCAAAACACTAGCAAAGGAGAAAAATAGCAGGAAGTTTTCTGTAGCAGGAAAATCGAGTTTGCCTGATGCAAATTTTGTAGTACCATGTGTGATTGAAGAGCCCTCTGACATCTATTTGAATGGAGTCATGAGTAGGTGCAGTTATCCAAACCAAGGTAGCTAGACTGAGCTCTAGAAGTATTTCCGTTATACAGTGGTGCCGAACATTTTGTCACAGAACACGTAGTACAGTTTATATTGAGACACTTGCAGACCACGTGTTCCGTGAGCATCCTCTGCCATGTAATGAAACCACTGCCCTTTTGTTCTCTTGTCCTGTAAGTGATGACTCTTCCCTCCCATCTGATCAGGTGAGCACCTGTATTTGAGTCACACTGTGCATTTGCTTTTCATGCTCGCTTCCAGTAAGAATAAAGGCATTACCGGAGGTAAATGTACTTCGGCAAAATCTTATTTTAATGTTTTGGCTAATTTTTGAGTTTGCTTTTTATGTTAAACGAGGACTCGAGAATGGTTAAGGAAAAGTATTTGGTGTCATCTTGCACGTACGCTATGGCTGACTGAGTCTTTGGGGGGAAAAATCGTGGTGTAATAACATCTCCCACTTTGTTATTCTCTCCTGGTGAGAGCTCCTTGGGATTTTGCTCTCTCCCCCTTTGTCTTTTCTCTTTGCTTTGCCTTCTGGAAGTGCGTTAGCTGAATTAGACATATAAGACAGTCGGCCCCAAAGAAACAAAAATATCAGTAAATACCAAATTATGTGGATGAAGAATTTAATTCTCCCTGTTAGCTGTCTGACATTTTAGGAGTAGCGGTAGCTGTGCCTTCTTATGTTTTTTTCCCATGCTTCTCATTTCTTGAGAGGATTTCATTAGTACTAATGGTTAAAAATCTGTCAAAGGCTGAATATTCTTCTTAATTTTCCACTGCTGTTGCACGTTCTTTTTATTTTTGTCTCTTACTGCTGAAGTAAAGAAGGAGGAGCTGTGGTACCTATGCAATGAAATGAAATTAGATCCTTTAATTTTCTTTGCAGTTGATTTTTCTATTAGAAATTTTTATCATGCAATATTTTTGTGAAGATCTATATGATCGTGTCATGAGATTTGATTCTTAAAGGTTACTGCAACCTTTGGATATGTGATTTACAAAAACTGAGGAGTTACTTAAGCCTGGAACAGAACAAAAGCAAAAGGGACCCTGCAACACAGGAGTGTAATAACTGACCTACGCTCTGTCAGATATGTACAAGGCCAAATCTGAGGCAAGGAGATGATAGCAGACCAAGCAGATTAATGCTTAATGTTCATGAAAAGGATTGCTTCTCTCTTTGTGAACATCCTCCCTTCTCCTAAAAGAAATAAGCAAAGAGAGTAGAAACTTTAATTCTCAGTGTTCATAAATAGTGTAACTTTTCAAAATCTCAGGTACATTTCAGCTTTTCTACAATTTTTTCAAGTTGTTACTGTATGCGTTAATCATAAGTGATTATTTATTTTTTTTTTGCCTAGAAGAAAAACATGCGGAAAAGCAGGTTTACCACTGTCAGGGTTTCCATTCAGAGCAATAAGAAATTAATTACTTGGCATGACCGTGCGTTATGTTTCACTGCGCAAATTGCGATCCAGTTCATTGCACTTCTAGAATTAGAAGGTGAGCTGGATTCTACTTTATCCCTTCTAAGAGATTTTTAGTAAGACATTTCCAAACTTAGTGGATAATACGGCAGTATAGCTGTTCTTTGACTAGTGGTAAATCCGTATAGAAACTTAAGTTTGCTGTAGTTGTTAGTTAACAATCTTAAGCCCAGTTTCATCTATGAGTGTCTGCGTTGGACCAGACCCAACCTAATCCCATTTTTTGGTTTCAAACAGTGACTAGTAGTAGCTGCCTTGGGTATGTGTATATAATTAGTGAATGTGAGACCTCTGCTGCCAGCAGCTGTTTCTGTATCTTGTTTTTATAATCCTAGGTTGATTTTTTTTTTTTTTTCCCCTGTCGTTAAATTTTAAATCTTTCTCTCTGAATGTGTTTAAATTCTAATCTCAATTAGAGAGTAGTCTGTAATCTCAGCCTGGACAGAGAGTGTTACATACTGTGCAGAGAGTCTTTCTTTTTGCATTTAAATCTGCATGGTAATTTCATTCGATGCCATCAAGTTCTTGCATTTGAAGAAATGATGAATAATCATACTCTGGCTGCTTTTCTTTACCTCATCAAATATGCCTCCAGTATATTGACTTCTAGTTGCCTTTTTCAGATAAAGGGTCCTTATTTGAAAGCATTTCCACATATTTGATCTTCCCTGCTTTTTTTTTTTTTTTAGACCTCTTCTGGGTCGTCTTATCCATTTGGGAGAGAAGAGCTGCCTATTAAGAGTGTTGATGCACCATGGTTTTATGTGCTTACACAGTGGGGGGTTTTGTCATTTATATTTTGTGGATTTATAAAGTTGTTTCCTTTTTGGACATAGCTGAGCAATTTCTTTACGTGGAGCTGAGATTCCTAGGTCCAGGAATACAATTTACTCCAAAGCCTTGCCTGACAACTGATTTGCTGAAGGTCAGTAAACGTGTGGCTTCTAGCTAGTCACGTCCCAGACAAGGGTAGAAGGACTGAGACAAAGGGCTGTTGGTACAGCTGACAAGTAGCTATAGTGCTTGAATTTGTTTGAGATGCATGAAATAAGTCTCCATATGTGTAAATAAATGCTTTTAAGGGGGGGCTTTGACGTGCATACTGAAGGTACCCTGCGAGCAGGCAGGGCTCTCTTTAGACTGTGGGAGTTTAAAACCACAGCTACCTATTTTTTTTAATATTTTTAGGAGATCATGCTTAGGTGAGGTGTGCTACCCATCACCTGTTGGGCTACTTGAAGAGGACAGAAAAGTGAATCCTGATTTCTAAATTCTATCCTTGTTGTTGCTTCCACCAGTTATCCAGAAGGCAAAATGCCTCCATCTCCTCTAGCTTTATCCCTGCCCCCTGAAGTGGACTTAGTCATCTGTCTGTATCTAAAGGAAGAATTTGGTTATCCTTATGTGTTTTGTGCATCTGGGACATGGTCATTTACATCTAACCAGAGATTTGTATTCCTAGTAGTTAAGTAACTTCTAATTATAGATCACTGCCACAAATGAGATTCTGTTATGCAGCTTTGGTTTAGCAGCAATTTAGGATGTATTAGTATTTTTGAGACAGATCACAAGATTAACAATCTAATTTGCGACAAGTACACATCAGAAAAAAACCAAGATTGTGCTGAACCCTGGGAGGATAAAACATAACACACTGCAGCCAGAGTTTGTACTACTCGTGGCACACTTGCAAAAGTCACAGACCATTTGTTCAGGTTTATTTTTTTGTGTGTGTCTTAGCGTTCTTCTGTAAACACTACAGCAGCTTTGTAGAAAAACAAGGTATTGGGACTAGTCGAAAATGTCTTCAGTAAAGTAGTGCCAGAGAAGTTTGTCACTGGAAACTCTCCAGTGAAAGGATGTTGAAAGAAAGGTGAGTCAGTGAAATGGAAGACAGAAGAAGGAATTTTAAGCAGCATAAAAAGGAGAGAGAGGTCATGTTTGTTTTTCCTAATGATGATTTCAGGAGAGTAACTGGCTGCAAAATTACTTAATTATCTTGTGTTTATTGTAAACTCCTATGCTTTTTCTGAAGACACCAGAAGTGCTTTTGCTTCATAAATCATGTTAAATCAAAGCACTTTCATTATATTACAGAGCTCTATAAATTGATGTCACAACTTAAGAAAAACACTTTTATCTGCAAGCACTTAAGAATGCTGCCACTTTCAGAACCATGTAAGACATTAGTAGCTGGCTCGTTCAACTTCTTTCAGCTTTCATGCTGACACGTACCATATTGAAGACATTGGTTGTTTGTATAATACTTGGTTTGATCTTTTTTCCTGGTACTTTCAGTACTGTTGAATCAATCAAAGGAAGTTATTGCTCTGTTGGGCATTAGCATACGTTTAGATGTTTCTGCATTAAGAACTGTTCACAGAGGAAAATGCTTTTATGTCAAAAAGGGGAGTAAACAGTATGACTGCAGCTGTTTTGAGCTGTGCTGTTATTTTACCCATGTATATTTGAAAATGAGCCTGTTTGTACTAGCAATTATTCCAGTTTGGGTTACATGGTTGTGAAAGGTTCCCTTCTCTCCGCCCCCCCCCCCCCCCCCTTTTTTTTTTTTTAATTCCTTGAGTCTTTAGCAACAAGGCAAATGCTACAGATGGAGAGAGGACTCTGTGGTTCTTGTGACAGTTTGCTTCATTTATTGATGAGCATGCACAACTGAGTTGATTTCTTTATCTGCTGTTGTGTGATGTACTGGGAATAGTAATGCAAAGACAGTTGCTAGTGCTAAATATTCAGAAATTCTGCATGACATGTGGATGTAACTTCCTTTGGAAACTTTTTAGGTGAACTTATTGGGAGAACCCAAGATCTGCAGAGGACTAACTGATCGTCTGGACCTTATTCAAGCCTCATGAAAATCTATGGAAGGACTAGCTTTAGACTGGGCTCATAGTGATTACTGTCAGCTGTTAAATTGAGCAAAGAGCCACTTAAAATGCATCTGTGGCTTTCCTAATTGTCTTATTTATGCTGTTCTATATATGTCACAGATATGTAGTCAAACATAGGAAGGGGTGAGGAGGAATAGAAGTGTGGCTCAGATATAAAAGGCTGGGAAATCTTAATGTAGAAGTTAACATTGACCATGATAATTACGGCACAAGGCAACTGAAAAGGGTTTTGTTTTTCTTAGAACATCAGTGTCTTCAAACCCCTTCTTCACAGTAAAACACAAATATATGTGACTTAGCATTTATGAAGATTCCAACTCTAATATATATGCTGAAGTTTTATAGCAACTGTTATACAGAACTGAGGCTAATAGTTTTCAGTTCTACTACTTATTCCTGATCAGTTTTCTTAAATTAGGAGCATTAGATCTAGTTCTCAGTTTCCTTTTACCTAGCAAAGGTGAGGGAAAGAAACTAGAAATACCTGTTACTATGAGGTCTCACTTTCTTTGAAGACTGGGTTGTGATCAGACTTCATGCACTAACGAGATGAAAATGTTAATTTTTGCTAGGTTTGGAAATAGTAATGTGGAGACTACTTCTAAAAAATGTAAGTCTTTGAGAGGTGACCCTTTTGGAAGGAATCTTTCCCATGTGGAACTTTTTTGCTGGATCAGAGCAGTTTCTGTTGAGTCTCCCCTGGCTGTCTAGCTTCCTCAAGAGATATGTTTATTTCTTTTGATGGATTGGCTTTTATGCCAGATGTATTTTTTTTTCTGAAGAGTCTGTGGCATAAAAATAACCAAGAAATTTTACAGCGTCTACCCAAAGCGTTGTTAACTTAAAATTGCCAGGTCTGTTAAAATACAAAAATCTCAAGTTAAGGAAATGATGAACAAAGTTATATAAATAACTTCAACACCAGTGGGTTATTCAGGCAAAAGAAAGGGAATGATGTGATGGTGAGAAGAGTCTGAAGTGCTGATGGATGAGGAAAAGGCAAAGCTGGAAGGAGAAGACTGTTTACCTGGGGAAGGTGCTCCAATAACATTGGATGATGACTACATGCAGGGGAAGGAGATGAGGTCACTTCTCTACTGCAGTGCCCAGTTATACTGTGCCTCACTGGAGACCTTTAGCACATAAGGCAGCATGTGTAGTAAGCATACTTGGTTTTGAAATCCGGGCCTCACTGTGCGACAGAACCACGTGGGAACCTTCCTCAGGGACCGTATCGGTCCTTTAATAGCTAAGTGCCTCCATTGTCAGTAAACCGAGACTTCAGGTGTAGAACGGTCTAGATGGAAGGGACCTCTGGAGGCCTAGTCCAACCCCTTGCTCAAGTTATCCACAGTAGATCGTGTCAGCCATGACTTTCTGTAGTAGAGCCATGGAAAATGCTTATGGGCAGATTCCACAGCCTCTGTGGCAAATTTTTTTCTGTTGCTTAACACCTTCATGAAGATGTCTGTGATATCCAACCTGAACCTCCCAGTTTGCAATCTGTGGCCGTTAGCCCTTGTTACATTGTTTGACATGATGGGAGAGTTTCAATAACTCTATGTTAAGCAGTAGTACACTGTTGTTGCTAAACTACCCCTTACCTGCACAAGCGCAGGTGACAGAACCTCTTCTTACAGGTTGTGTATTTTAGGCCTTCTCTTTGTGGCCTTGTAAGATGGTCTGTATATAAATATTTATGTATTTAGATCATCTTCGTTAATTCTCTGATGGACTCTTCCCAGTTTCTCTCCTCCTTTTTTCAACTTGGGCTCTAAACCTGGACATATTATAGATGTTGCCTCACCTGTGCTGAGGAGAGGGCTGATAATAACATCTGTCTTTGTCCTGGTTACACTTGTGTACTGGGTCGCTACCTGGTACACAATGTGCCTTGATCACACTGACGGTGCACCTCTGGCTCATGTTGAACCTGATGCCCACCAGAACAACCAGGTCCTCTTCGGCAGGGTCCTACTCACTCATTGCCCAGCCTGCACTAGTACGTGGGGTTATGTTGTCTGAGGTGTGGAGCTTTGCCTCTCTCTGTCTGAACTTGACCAGGTAAAAACCTCATCAAACCAAAAATGGCTCGGTCCCTGAATTTCTCGAGTTTCCTTTGAATAAAAGCCCTGTGATTCCTTGTAATCTAGTCCTAGTTCAGTGTCATCTGCAGACTTGCTGAGGATATCCTTTTTGTTAGCATCTGGGTTACTGCTGTTGAGCAGGATGGACCGTCACAGTACTCTGGCCATTGCCAGTTAGACGCTGTACGTTTGACCTTATTCCTGTGAACTATACTTTGTACAAAGAATGATGTATTAGTTAATGTGTCAAACACATTAGAACAGTTGGATCCTCGCTTGAGCTAATCTCCCTGCCCCGCTTCAACATATTGGCTTGTGTTTGGGGTGTTTTTTTTACTGGATATGAACCATGTGAATGAGAATAAAATCTGTATTCCTAAAAATTAAAACAGCAGGGCATCTACAGTACTATTATAGCCAAGTGCGTTTAGAGAATAAGCAGATTTTATCTTCCATGTAAATTGTTTAGGGTTTTTTTTTTACATCCAGAAGATTTAGTAATTTACTTTTTTTGGCATTCAGCCTGTTTTTATGGAAGGTTTTTTTTTTTAATCCAAAGTGTTAGCTTTGATATTTTTTTTTTAAAGTCATGATCGAGTGTGAGTGTAAGGCTATTAGTAGTCTGTAGTCTTGATGTTTTTCCACGGGAGAGCTGCTCATATAATATCTTCATGAACCGAGTGTTTTGACCACTTTCACGTTAGATGAGATTTGCTGACAACTTCTGGAGTTTTGCTGTGGTAATATTTGACTATGCCTTGCATGTCACTGCCAGCAAACTTCTAGCAAGGCTACTCTGACCCTATTTGGAGAAATAGCGTGTAGGGAATTGTATAGGTGTACACTAAGTGAAGGGGCTTTTCAAAACTTACTTTAAGAAATGTAGTGCCCTGAAGATGCGTGCTGGCAGCGAAGCAAGACAGCCACCTTCTTTGGTGGTTAGAGTACAAGCTGTGCCACATGAACTCTGACAGCGAATTCCCGTATGCAGTTGTCACCAAAGCAGTTGGCACATCTCATCTGAAGAGGCTTGTGATCAGTCTCTTGCACATTGTTGCCATCTCCTCCTGCCCCCCCAACCCCCTTCTCTACGCTCTCTTGGCCACAGTTTATTTCAAGATAGTGTGTACATAAATATGCCTTGTATTCTGCTGTGTAGACTAGCTTGTAGAGCTAGCAGGAGCTTGTAGAAGGCACTATGTCTGCTGAGTCCTTCAAACATTACAGCTTTTCGCATTATCACATCTATGTTTGGCTTCTGCAACGTGTCTTAAGAGCTTTCCAGTTGCCAGGTCATATTTAAAAGTAGGGCTCACTTTTTACCTCAGTAGCCTGTTTGGCTATGGGATTTTTCAGTGCATTGTATTTTGAAAATGAATTGCTGTTATCTGAATTTTGCCAGTGTGTTAAATATACAAACTTATAAACTTGTGATATATAGTAAACAGGTTTATGTGAACTTAGGCTTCCAAATTTTAGCTTGTAACTAAAAAAGTAAAATTTACTGTGTAAATTGAGAGTAGACTACATGCTGCTACAAAAGCCATTTTATTAAGTCAGGTGAGCATGTATAGGCTCTAAGCCTTTCTCTAGACAGAAAGCACTGTAACCTGACTTGCTTTTAATGGCTGAATTTGAAAAAGAAACTGTCAACTTAGCCATACTGATACATTCTGGTACATGTGGAGAGTTTCCTATCTGACTCACAAACGCTGCCTTCCTGCTTCCTATAGAGCCCATGAATTTTTAAGTACTGGGCAAGTCATCTTTTTTCCTCCCACGTTTCTTATTTCTAATCTCACTTGAGTCATGAAGAGTGTCAGTGAATACAGTTCAAGTTCTAGTAATCTTTTTTTTGTCTCAATTTCCATGGTATCTTTTTAAGAAGATGTTTCATGTGGTCTGGCTCTTTTAGCTCTTCCAGTTGCAGCCTAGGCTGTGGGTGGTTTAAGTTACCTTAGCAATAATAAGGTAGCTCTGTCTGATACTTCAAATTCCATTGGCACTAATGACCTGCTCAAATTTGCTGTTACTGTGGCACTAATGGTCTGAAGCAGCTCAGTGCTTAAAACCACCGTAGCAGTGAGAGGATGCCTGTCTTCTACGACCGATGGGGTATAAAAGTGGACGTGGAAGAAATCTGTTCTCCTCTGCCCCTAGTAACAGGCTGGTACTTTGTGCTGTCTCTTAGTTGCCCAACGGTTCACCTTGAAAGACCCCGAGTTACTAGAAAAGGGCTCATTATAATGCCTGTGGAAATGTTTCAAAGGTGGTTTTCTCTCCAGGAAATAGGTCCTTTAGGCAATATCCTTCTGCTCGCTTTCAGGAAAAGGTTACCTGAAATGCACCTATTGTCTCTCTGCTGTTCTAAAGCTCGCTATGTGTAATTGTTCAGGTTTCTCTTTATTCTCCTTAAGTAAAAGGGGTGGTGGAAGGGAAGATGTGTCCTGGCACCTATTACTTAGCACTAAGCAAGTATGTCCTGTGAAACCTGGGCACGTATGTTACCAAACTGGAACTGCAGCATTTTGTGTCCTTCCTGTAAAGATGCAAAGGTTTGATGTTATGAAGACTTGGCTCCTAGTTCTGTATTCTTAGTCTAATTCAGGAAGCAAATTGTTGGCCTAGTTTGAGCTATTAAGCAAAATATTTGTGCTTTTTTTGACTGACTGTATTCCATGGAGCGCTGTCCTGTGCAAAGCTCTGTCTGTACTGGTATGACTGATCCTGTGGTCAGAAATATGGATGGTACCAAAATTATATGTGCAAAAGAAAATCAGCTCTGGGTTGAGATGCATGCGGGAAATGCAAACTGCAATTTCTTTGATGCCTTTTTTTCGAAACCCCTGAAGATTCCTTTCAATAATAGCAAGGTAGCCAGCTTGGAGCTTTCAAAAGAGGCATGATTCTGAAGTCAGTGCAAGTTTGGAAAAAAAACAGACGGAGTTGAGTTTTGTGGGGCTTTTCCTCGTGTGTTAAGCACTTCAGGCTGCACATATACTGTTAAAAAGAGTGCTAAGGAGCAAGCATGGACGCTGGACTGTGATTGTCTATCCTGTACTGTTAAAGTACACCCTGACTCTGCCTGGACTGCCCCAAAATGCCTGGACAAGCTTTTGGGGACAGTCAGCTCAAGCAATTACTCGCCGAGTTTGGCAGGGGTGCGACCAGACCAGGTTGGTCTCCTCTTGCCTGACAGTTGCCAATTCTCTCACAGTAGGTGGTGTGCTCAAGCCCTGTGCGACAGCCTGTGATATGCGGCTTTGGTTTCATGGGCTCTTTTCTGCCACAGGGTCCTCACACTTGAAAGGCGCTTGAAAATCAGGGGTGCAGGGGACCAACATATGTTGTGTTCGTTCTGCTGTCTTTTTTTTTTTATGTTGCTGTTACAGAAGCAGCTGCTATTAATCAATGTTGTTTTCACAAACCTCAGGGCATTTTCTGTCTTAAACCTGAATACGGAAACATTCACCAAGGTACAGATATGTTGGAACCGTATGTTTGAGGGTTACAGGTGCCCTACCAACATGGCCATGTTAGTGGCTGGCCATGGGCAGAGATGTTATTACTAAACTTTCTTGATGTAAATTTGATTGTATTAATTTATAGCGTAGGTGGTGACTGAACACAGCAGAAGCACCCCCTTACTCTAGATGCCATATTGTAATACTTCAATTGAATCATGAACTTGGAGTATAACTGGCTTTGCTCTAGAATATTACTCCCTTTTCATTCCTCCTTCCCTTCCGCACTCTTCTTGGAAGTGTTGCTTGTGTTGAGTCTGAGGTTAGAGGCTGATGTAAAGATCCTTTCTTGCAGCTTGTGTTTGGGAGCGGTGAGCGTGCTGTGTGTGTTTTTCTGTAAGTTAATACTTAACCTGGCTTTGAACAGAGCGCACATTTAATAGTTGACCAAGACTGAGCTGCTCCCGGTCAGACTTCCAGTTGTCAATGTCTTTTCTATCTAAAAGTGGTCTGAATTTTTTAAATCTTGGTGGGAACACTCTGGTGCTCAACTTGCCTACTTGTGGAGGGAGTGTAAAAACCAGAAGTTTGGTTCTTTTTTCCTAAATGTCTAAAGATTTAGGGACTTCACCACAAGCATTTTGTTCTTGTTAAATAGAGACTGGACTTAAAGGGAGGGTGGGAAATAACTTGTATTTCTGTGGTGGTGTCATGAAAAAATTTTGGGGGAGCTCACCTTTCTTCCCTGACACAATATAACGCTGCCTTTGAGGTATAGTGATAATTCTGAAATTGAAATCTTGCTTTTTACAAATAGGTGGTACTTTCATTTTGGGTAGTCAATCCTCAATATGATATACTGGTACATTGCAGCCCTCTGATGATAATTACTGGGTAAGATACCTTGCTTTGGATTGCATGTGTCTGATCATTTATATGCGTTCTCATTTTCTTTTTCGTAGAGAGGGAGAAAAATAAATCATGCAGAGTTATTAGAACTCTGAAGAAATAAAACTGTTGGTGTTTGTAGCACTGCTGAAATGGCAAGCTATCTCCAATTTACTAGCTACATCTACCTTCATCTTCCTCCCGCGTCAGTGTGTGGTTTGTTTCTTAGGTATGTGATCCTGGACGAAGCAGTAGTTTACAGTAGTAATGCTGTCTGAAGCTGCTGTATTTTGTATTTCTGAGCTGTAGTTAGCATGGAGGAGCAGCAGATCCTGCCAGGTGACAACGCTGCCCGTGTGGCGTGGTCGATGCCACCGCAGTATTGCTGTCCTGCTTCTAGGGGCAGGTGCTCCCCCTGGCTCTCCCAGTTATCAGTTGGCTTCACTGCAGGGCAGAGCCTCGCTAAATGGGCTGACGCGCTTATTAATGGCCATAGTCTCAACTGTCACTTAATCTCAGCAGGTGTTGCAGAAGTCTATAAACAACTCTGCTGTGTGGAACACATGGCTCCTCGCTCTCTGTCCGTGTCCTCAAGGTTATGAAGGCACTAATCTGTGGCACATGATACAGATTGAAATTTTTTTGCTCTGTCATTAGAAAAAGGCAGATTCCTGTGTTGCATGAGAACTGCTCAGGCTGATTAGCATGGAAATGAATGTGCCTTAATTAGCTTGGGGTGACGGAAGCTCAAAATTAGATACGTTAGTTTCACTTTAAAAACTTATTATAGCTGTTGCCACTAGTGACCATTATAGTTAAAAATGCAAAATAGTCTCCCATTCAACACTGTGTTCATGCCAACTCATCACTTTCAAAATAATTTGTTTTCCAAACTAGATTTTCCCCATTTAATCTTTGTCTCATAAAGCAGGTTGGGGGAAGGGCAATCAAGACAGAAACATGCAGGGAGGTATATCAAAGAGGAAGAAGATGCTGACTTGATACTTAACCCTGTGTTCACTGGGGTGCGGTGTGTTATATCACACTGCTTAATACATTGAATCCAACTTATAGAAAGGTTGTTTCATAGTGCTTCTCCTCTGGAGATTTTAGTGGCAACTGTGAATGGCAAATGAGTTGTTAAAATATGGAATGCAAGTGAGAAATTCTCTAGTGATACATATATTTAAAAAAAAAAAAACATATATAATTAGAAAAAATCTTTGCTTTTGTGATAAAAAGGTACTTAGTGAATTTGGTTTCTTCCTTTTCAGAAGGCTGTATGATTCTGTGGCTTTATAACTACAAAGAGAGCTTTATATTAAGAAGGTATTTCTATTATACCTGAAGTGATGCAGAAGGGACTATTTTGGTAACAAATCAAGAACAACTGCCCCATGTTCTGTGAACATGTATGTGTGTGTGTGTGTTATGAGTTAGAGCCATGCTAGGCATCAAAAATACCCTCTTCTGGATAACCTGAAATTTAGATGTAATTTGCGTTGCTCAAAGTCAAGTGTGTGACTGGCACGTCAGTGAGGCTGAAAAACTGAAGGAAGTTTTTGTTTTGTTTTTACAACAGATGAAATGAGGGTCCTGTTAAGTCAAATAGGATGTAAAACTGGTTTTGAAATTAAAAATGGACTTGAAACCAGTCTGATAAGTTTGAACAAGTGAAGCAGTTTGTAAGATGGTCTGCTCAGGAAAAAATAAAAAGAAGAAAGTATGGAGAAGTGAGATTGCAGCTGAAATGACAAAGGGTGATGAAGCTGTGGCTGTTTTTATGAAGCTAGTCGAGGCTTGGTATTACTTCCAGTTGTGTTCAGAAGAGATGGGAGTGGGAAATTACTGTAGAAAAGAAACAGCAAGAGCTGGAAGCACATTCAAGAAGCAGGAGTTTTAAGGGAAGGGAAAGAGGACACGGTATATCAATCGGTTCAGCATCGGGTGCCTGTGTCAGGAGGAAGCAGGCATTCTACCTTGCCAGAAAGCAAGAGAGGAAAAGCTTGTGTGCCCGATGAATTTGAAGGTATTTAGCACTGCAGTAATGTAAGATGGGTTTCACCCTCTGTAACTTTACATGTCAGTAGTAGGCTTTTTCATGTGAACTAGTTACCTTCAGCCCCTTTTACCTTGGTGGAGAGAAAAGGGCACTTGTAAGAGGAGATGAATATCCCCTTAAAGTACACGTCTAAAATAAGCCAGATGAATTGCACTGCAGAAGTGCCTGTTTCTCTCCCATTGACTATAAAAGGAGCGTGGTGTGATTAGTGCAGATAGAGATGTCTCCATTGGAGGCACTTATATTTAGTTGGATGAATTCCTTTGGTGCTTTTTATGAACATTAAACTATCCATCAGTTCACTCAGTGCTGTCTCCAAAGTTTTAAGTACTGCACCAGAGCCAGTCCCTGTGAAATTGTGGTTGTCAGCAGGTGAAGGAGATTCAGAGCATACGGTAAATTAAAAGCATTCAATGTAATGCACATTTTGAATTGATATGATGTGTGTGTGTGCTTTTGTTCACTCTTCTTCTGTGTGTGTTACTCTGTCATCGTAAGTCTGTCCCAGATATCTTGGAGCATCATGACTGTAATTCAAGACTAGCCCTTGTTTGGATGACACATGGTTGAAATCTGCACCCTGGTGTGTGTCAGGAGAAATCAATGTGTAATTAAAAACTGCTAAATATGATGTCATGGTAACATTCCTTGCTTTCTGAGTATTACTTCTGATAGCGTGTTAATTTATCTTGCTCCTTTTTCCGGGGACCAATGCATGTGCTTAACTGTCAATATTATTGACAGCCCTCAGCTCTTTGTGGGACGTCTTCCATCTCTGCCTTTTCAGAAGATGAGGTCACTAAGTATTTTAAAGTACTAGTGTATTTTATGATATAACAGGGTAAAATCATGTTTACTGCAGTAAAGGTGGGCTCTTAAGGGCCTCTTGTGTTGCATTAACAAGGCATTTCAAGGAAGTAGAGTATCAAATTAATGTTTCATGTTAAAGACATTAATGTCTTTTGTGTTTAATCCTTGTTACAGCATGGAAGCAGAAGGAGGTAATGCTTGAAGCAGCTTCCTCCCTTGCCTTCCTCTTTTTACAAATGAACATTAAAAATTTATAAATGTGGGTAAGAATGTCTTAGGAGTATTTTGTATCGACTTGGGGGTGGGGGAAGTATGCAGTCTTCGACAGAAATGCTCCAATCTCTTTGTTTTCGGGGAGGGGACTCACAAACAAAAAAATCCCCACAGAAAACAACAGTTGTAGAGGGAATGTAGGAGAGTGCTGAGACTGTGTATCAAGCTGTGCCTTGCTCAGGTGTGGAAGAGCTTGTGGGGTTGCCTTCTCTTTGTTGCCTTGTAAGATGGTCTGTATATAAACAGATCTCTTATAAATTACTTAATCTTTTTTCTGTCTATGTCTTATAGATAAAAGGACTCCAGTGAAGTTTACTTACCTTGTTCTTCATTTATCATGTCTCTTTTTATACACAGTTGATAGTCTCAGTTGCTAGTTCTCGAGCAGAACCCTGTCCTCATTGGGTCCTTTAGACTTGAATGAAAAAATAAAACTAATAATTTTCTGAAATACTGCATTGTAATTTCCCATCTGTGGTTTATGTCTGTATACTTGGAAGCATCTGCAATGATGCAGCTGTAGTTTAAGGGCCTGTGTAAGAAGTAGTATTTACAACTGCCATCAGTTGCGCTTGTGCATCCGTAACTGTGCAATAAATACAGATATGCATAGGGACAGAATTAAGAAACTGTTTCTCACTTCCTGCTGATAGTATCTTGTGGAGTGTAGCTGACCTACGTGACACAGGGCAGGTTGTGCGGATTGTGTCCTTCCCAGCTCATTTGTGACTGCATCCATCTTGATACATTAGATGGAGTCTGGGAATAAGAGGGGTAGCTGCCTTGCCAGGTTGCAAGAAGTGCAGTAAAGGAATTGATTTGATTTAAATCAGTTGCACTACATAAAAAATTGAAGTTAAAGCTGTATTGCTTTGCTTTGTTAAAATGTGTATTTTGATGTTTTGCTTCTACTCAGTTTTGAGGTTTTAAAAATTTTGCTACCAAAATAGGTTTCTAAATAAAATGTTTATTTTTGAAAATATCACCACTTCACCAGTTGGGGTGTTGGGTTTTTTTTTTGTGTATGAAATCTTTCATTGAAAGATGTCAGAGCTGATATGAACTTGTGAATTGCTCTGGTTGTCCCATAAGTATTCCCAGTGAAGAAAATTGAACGGGAAGATCCTCCATCTGGGCCCGAATTCTCTTCCTGAAGAAATAAAGTAAGCCTGAGCAAACATTCCAGCAAAATGCTGAGTAGAATCATAGTATATCTCAAGTTAGAAGGGACTCTTAAGGATCATAGAGTGCTCCTTGCAGGACTACCTAAGACTAAACCGTATGAGTAGAAGTTTTCTTAACAGGCAAAACATATCAGGTAAGAAGTCTGCTCAGGAACGTGTGCACCCAAGCTAAAGTAGTAAACGCAGACTGAAGGTTTGAAGCCATTAGGAGCTCAGCTGCACAAGTCAGTGGGAAGCCACTTAACATCCTCTGTGGAAACCAGCTGTGTTCCTGCTTTGTGCTGTGCCCTGTGCTTTTCTTTTCATGAGCTTCCTTTAAGTACAAGAGGGACCTCTAAAGTATTTACTGAAAGTGACAGTATAGTACTGCATTATCTGGAAACCACTTACCTTTGCCTCCTTCCACAGCTTCCGTATGGATTTAAGTGACCTGAGGATAATTAGGTCCATATCTTTCTGAGGGTTCTGGGTTCTAGGCTGCATTTCTCTCCCAGCTTCTTCCCGAAGTATAGTGCTTTGTGCCCTCTCTTGCTTCCACACACCCCGTTACAGAGGAAGCAATGTGATATCAAGGCATCAGTCATCTCCTTTGCGGTGGAAACTGCTTTCTGTATTAATCTGTTAAAGGTGCGGATAAAGACTAAGCAAGTTTGAGACTGAGGAGAACCTTCCATTTTTCCATATCAGTTTTTACCCTCTCAAGAGCAAGGCTACTAGAAAGAAGTCCCAGAGGTGGGCAAGTAGCAGGTCTGCTCTATGGCTGACACTTGACTTTATGTGTCCCTTCCCTCATCCGTGAACACGTTACAGTTCATAGCCAAATGTTGAATGCTAAAAACTTTATAAAGCTGCAAGCTTGACCCCAGGCGTTCTGCAGCCCAAACAGGCTAAATTCAGACTCTGGGGGAAGCAATTTGAGCAAGAATCTGATGACTCAACCTGGTCACTGTAACTGTGGTATTTGAAACCTGACTTTTTTTTTTTCAAGAGTATGCATAAAAGAGAGCATCAGTCTAGACTAAGTTGGTTGTATCTGTCAAAGATGCTTTTGAGCAGTGACAATAAAAATAACTTATGTATAAACCAACATTTCCAGTGAACTCTTTTGAGTTGCACTCTAAGAACCTTTATAAGAAGGACTGCTGTCTGATCAGTGAATGAATACATGAGTAAGCAGAATATTTTGATGCAACTGATGTCTTGCTCACATCTTAATTCATATTTGGGTGTATATCAAGGCAAGGCTTACATCCTGATATTGCTGCAGTGAGCTCTGCAGTGAAAGCCAGGGACGTTCCACCAAATGATAATTACCAGTAGTTGCCTGTGGCTGCAAAATTTTTCTCCAAAGTAGCTAGTTCTTTCCTTGCGCTTTTTACTTTGAACTTATTCATTTGTCCAGGAATCTTTGTGAACTTGGCTGTTCTTCCTCCCCTTCCAAGATACCACCTGGGGGAAGCTGCAGGTTAATAGTGTCCTGTGCTATAATCTTCCAGTAATTCATGTAGACAGCCTATCAAATGTGCAGAAATGGGCTGCAGCTCTGATCATCTGGCTAAGGGGATTAATGTCATCTAATGCTGTGTGTTGGTACCAAATAGATTACAAGGAGCAGAAGAGGTTTGGAGGCTGAGAGTGTGACTTGGAAGAGGAGGGGAGTAAAACCCCTCAGGAAATCAGTAGCCATCTCAATTTGCAGCTTTTGTATTTCATCTACTGTGTGCAGCAAAAAGTGTTCTCTGGAGTTTGGGGCTGTACTTGGTGGGGAGTTGCCAAAGAGGATGCTTGCTATAAAGCTTGTGTTTAGATTAAACACCTATAGTCAAGTAACACTTTGTGCTGAAATATTGTCTTTGATTTCATCTTAAATCAAGTGCAGAAATATTTTTGGTGTTTAAAATATAGATCTAGTGTTTCCTATAGCTTGTTTAGTCTTACTAGGAATATAAAGATGTTAGTCTTTAACTGGATATTATATAACTGTGGGTATAATTAACTTTATTTGGTCAAGACAGTAAAAGCATACTCTGTGTACATTATGTACTAGTTGATAAATGAGTTTATATTGAAGCATTCCATTGATTTGACAAATAATGGGTCATTAATGGCAAAGTTGACTTAAAATCTGAAGCCGCACCTATACTGCAGGCACAGAAGTGAATACAGGATATATTAGCTTGCCTGACACGTCGCAGCTAAACTGCACTAGAACAAGCTCGAGCATCTCTGCCACATTCTGGTCATGTCTGAAGTGTCTGTAGACAAGCTGCTAGTTTAAACTACAGAGTCAGAGATGCTGTTCACAGTCTGTCGTTTTTCATTCCCTTGTTACTTTAAGCCTATTTGAAACCAGGGAACAACTTAGCTATTTCTATTGCCATGTAACTGAAAACTAAATGAACACAAACTGGACTTCTGAGAGACGTGTATGTCTGAGGAGGGTGTTAGCAGATATGCACAGTGCTCAGCTGCAATGAAATAATTGCACAAGGGGACTGCCAAAAGTATATGGTCCTGTGCACTGGAGGTGCCCCTGGGGCTGGTAATGGGGGTCTGTGCACTTGTCAATCCCATCCCTCCAGCAATGGCTCCAAGTCCCTTTGGAGTTACTATTTTATGGCTTGTGGTCCTTGTTGACTCCTTGCTCCATGCTTTAGTATTTTATTATGTGAATATTGGCGGGGGGGGGGGAGATGTGTGTGTGCGCGCGCATGTATGTATGAGAGAGAAGTTAAAATTTTATGTAGCTATATTCAGAGCTGCTTTATAACTACAAACCAACGCCTTTCATGCATCGTATGTTAGTTAGTGTGTTTGGGCTTTTGTGTTGGTAATTTAACTGGGCCCCTACAGTGCCAAGTGGTGTTTTCATTGCCAGGTAGAGTGCTTAATAAATCTATCCAATGGTATTAAGTAAATTTTATAGCCCAGTCAACTTTTTCCTGTTCTCAGCTTTTAGGAACAGGACAGCTGCTAGACTTTTCAGGTGGTTTAGTTCACATGTGAATTTTGAGCCCAGCAAATTTTTCTTAAGAACTCTTTCTCCCCCAGTTACTCATCAAGTTATTTTAAGAGGTGATCAGCACTAAACAAAATCAAGGCTATAAAGCAAAATGCTGAACAAGATAACTACTTTTTTTTAATCAGCAGTAATCCTGCCGGGTGTATTAAAAGGCTGTGTAAGTTGCTCCCAGAGGATGTAGACTCTGGAAAAAATGCCATGTAAAAAATCTGTCTCCACCATTCCCCAAGCTCCCCATTCTCCCCCTATTTTAATAGTAAAGCTTTTAGATCAGTTACTTTTTTTTTTTTGAGCGTTATGTGGCTGACTTGAGATGTGGAAAAGTTTTGTCTAAAGCTTTATTTAAGGGAATACAAAATAATTTGGAACTTGAAAACTGATGAGGAAAGGAATTAGGGTTGTTTGTACAGATGGGGTTAGAATGGAAATATTTAATCTACATGTAGGTATTTCCAGAATACCTCATATGATTTGGTAACCTGATCCACCTTTTCCATGAAAAAAGGGCATTCTGAGTGTCTTATCCAATTTAGTAGCCTAGTCCTGAGTATTTTTCCACTTCTCCCTGGTTTAGATGAGTTTAATTCTATTGAATTCCATGAATTTTTGTCAAATTGGAACTGATGTAAAATGAGAGAGGGATTTTGGTTTTGAATTGGCATTCAGTAATGTCATCACTGAAGTCAGAATTGCACCAGCATGCAAGGTGTATGTGAGATCAGGGAGAGGCCTTATTCTTTCCGATCCTAACTGGATAGTCTGAGATCGGAAAGATGGCCCTGGCAAGTGGGCAAGTAAGCTGGAGGAGGAAATAAGGTAAGACTGCGGTACCTTTTGCCAAATCACTGAAAATGTCTGATCGATTTACTCTCTGAACGTATTAGTGGTCTTTCTCCTCCTGGATGGAGATGCACTGTTGACAGCAGACAGGGAACCTGCACTGTTAGTCTGTAAACCATTGTAGTTGAAGAGGTAACTCCATTCTCTGGTGTTCCCAATGTAACATCATTGGTGTATGCCAAAGCGTATCACATGGGGCTGGGGGAGGAAAACAAAGCTTTGAAAGCTTTCTTATCTATTTGGTCTCTTTTGTATAAAATATGAGCAAGTAAATAAATGTGAAACTATTTTTAAAGCTATTTTCTCCTGGGATAGTTTGGCACAGGTTCTGAAACTTAGTTGTTGAATAAAGGAACTTCCCAGCAACTGCCCTTTGATTACTTCTAAATGTAGATTACAGCTGTTCTTTGGGGAAAGGCATATAGCTCAGCATGTGAGAAACTGACACCTTTTTCTCTCCTTTTCAGAGTATCTCCTCTACAGAAGTCTGAAATAGTAGACATGGTCAAGAAACACGTCAATGCCATAACACTTGCCATTGGGGATGGTGCCAATGACGTAGGAATGATCCAGACAGCTCACGTTGGAGTGGGGATCAGTGGCAATGAGGGCATGCAGGCAACCAATTGCTCGGATTATGCTATTGCACAGGTCAGAGGCAAAAAAGAGCAACTGCCACATCCTGTTGTCAGAAACGCGCTGTGCGGCCACGTGGTGCTTGATGGCTTCTCCTAGCCTTCAAGCTAGGAGCATCTCTGCTTGTTTCCTTTTCAAGGCATCTGTCTAAAACAGATACCTTGGATGTATTTGGGGGATTCATTATTACAATTTTGTATTCTTCAGGGCAAGCTCCACCTCCCCTCCAAGTTTCAGTTTCCTCCTGACGGCTGCACAATGTCTTGGCTCTTCAGTAATCAGGAAGAGGCACTGCGTGTGATGCTGATATTAACATGCTTTTATGTGTAATTTATCTCTCTTGGTACAAGCTGTTTTCTCTTACTAGGAGTAGGCATTATAACCAGGTCTGTAACAGTTTGGCTGTTTGGAAATACTTATTTTGAGGTGTCTCCTCCACTTATTTTTGTGTTTTTTGTTTTTTTTTTTTTTTATTTGGCCCGCATGCCCCCCAGCATATCCAAGAATTGGTCACAGTTCTAGAGAGCTGGCCAACGTTTTCATTTTAGGTATGTTATTCTGAATGTTTTTTGAGTGAGTGCTCCCAAACTATCCCATCAAATTCAGCACTGATTACTTCAGCTAAAGAGGAGAGTAAAAAGCCTTTTTTTGTTTTACTGAAGAAACCAAGATGTAGATTAAAGATGTAAAAAGAAACATAAGAAAGGAAGGAGGTGCTACAGTTGCTGCACATCCTCTGAATACTATTTACAGCTGAGGTGTGCTGTGTATGTGTTTGAGGCCGATTGCAGGGCAAGAACAGGCGGAGCTGACAAGAAGCAGAGATGATCCACTGTCTCGGTCATCTGTGAGCATCAGCTGATGTTCCCTTCTGGCCGGGTGTAGGCAGATTCGCTCTACCAAGCGATATGAAATGTTACCATCCTCTGATAGTTTCAGTAGAAGGTGAGGTTTTGAAAAGGCGTGGATAATGCTGCTGTTTGCACAGAGAGCTGTTTATTGTGTTAATCCTGCTGTGAAGCAAAGTGGCAGTCTTGTATTGCTGCTCTGTTCTGCAGTCTGATGAAGCACCTTCGGTTTCAGGCTTGAATGACTGAGACCTTTCACCAAATTTATCTTGAAAATTTTAAACTGTTTTATCAAGGGGTTATTCTGTCAGGAACAGTGGCATATTCCAAATACACAGCACTATAGGAACTGCCATAATTATAAAGTCCGTAGTATCTTGTAATGACTTTCTTATTTTTAACTTCTGTAGACTATATATTGCTTCTGCTGTATAACTTAATTGAATGGTCTTTGCTTAGACTTCCTCAGATCATTTATTACTTCAATTTTAATAAGTAAGCATATAAGTATTGAGAGTTTTGTCCATAGAGGGCCCTACACACTTAATTCCTTCTGTGTTAGTTGCAGTAACATTAAATTGAGGAAGTAATTCCATGTCCGTGTGTTGCTTCTGCATTAACAAACCCCCTGTCTATGGATTTAGTGTTAGAGTGTGGAAGTAAGTTTTTCTTGTTTTAAATTCCAGTCAGGGAGTTACTGACAATAGTAATGAATCTTCCTAGTTCAATATGAAATAAAAGGTTGTCACCCAGCACAGAATTTTAACTTTCAAAAATTATTAAAACACTGTGGAACTGTATTTTTTGTGATTGTGTAGAGGAGCTTTGTGCTGACTAGAAAACATATAAAGGAATCCCTCTTGTAAAGGAGACTAATATTGTATGGTAATGTGTGTTTTAAAAAAAGCGTTCAAAAGAAAAACTTGATCTCTGTGGGTTATATTTCTTTCAGTGAAGACATATAACTCCCACTAAAGCATTACTGTACGTGCATGCCTTGAAGGCAGAGTATGTTCTTATTGAGTAATTTAAGACAGCCACTATAATGTGGCATCTCATGTTCAAATGGTATTTCAAACACAGTGGTGCCAGAAGTAGGCACTTATGGAAGAGAAAGTCTATATATAGGCTTGTTAAGGATTCCAGGGGGAATCAAAGCATAAACTAAACAAAAATAAAGGTAACTGTGTCTGACTTTACTCCAAATAGTGCAAGGAGCATCTGTTTGAGTCATCCTTTTCCCTTGAAATGACACTGCACCAGTGATCCATATTTAGAGAATGGCCAAATCAAATGACCTGTTTAGAGAGACAGTAGTAGAATTCAATGATTTTTTTTCCTCAGTTAAAAGGCTTTATCATCTTAATCCAGAGAGCAACTGGTGTCTAGGGACTGTTTCATTTTCTTTGCTAGGGAAACTTCTTTCTTAAACAAATTTTCATGTTTCAGGTTGTTTGTGGGTTTTTTTTTGTTTTTTGTGGTTTTTTTGTTTTAATTTGCCTTGCATTTCGGGTACATTTCGTTGTCTTACTCCCCCCATCTTGACTAAAGGATGAGGTGATGCCATGTTGGGGGGGGTATCTTTCTAAAAGATAATCTCTGTATCAAAAAAGTTATGCTAGGGTTGATACAGAGACAACCGAAAACTTACAGAAACTTTTTTGCAGGTAGGTTGGCCAGATGATCATGATGTTCCCTTCTGATTTAAAACTCTATGAATATAGTAGTGTCCAAACAAGGGCAATGTCTTGATAGACCCCTATACCTACAGCTGCTCAAGTATGGCCATAGCTGTGCATTTGCATAATTTCAGTGACCAGCATCAAAACAAACTAATTCCCTGTCACGTCTTAATGGGACTCTTCACCAGTGTGAGCAGGGTCAGGACTGCATTGTTTAGGTTACTAGTATCTTCCTTGCTGTGCTGTGCAATGCATTCATTTTCATAAGAGTACAGACAAGAGAGTGATTACTGGTAGGATTTTTCTTGCCTTGAGCTCCAGAGAAGACTACATCTGAGGTGGTCACTCGTTAGACTCAGCAGAGAGAAATTTTTAGGGTATGTCTTAACTATTCTCTACAAGAGGTGTTTAGGGTGACTTGTCAGGACATAGTGGCAAGTTTCCCATCGCTGCTGATGTGTTTTGTTGGTGAATTTTGATGAGGAAAGTTGTAGCTGTGTTGCATATTAATTGAGGCGTTAGGTGTCTAGTAGGTCAACTACTCCCTTGTGAGTGTCCCACTTTCAGTCCTGACTCAAGTTAGGCAGAGACTGAACTGTGAAGCTTGGTTCACTTTTCTTTCCTTATTTCTTGCTGGTGTATCTTAACAAATCTGAGCTGCTGATGCATGGGAGAGAGGCTGTTCTTACAGGATTTGTGGTTCAGTGATTTCAGTGCTGGAAATCATGGGAGCAGAGCTATCTCATGGCAGTCCTAATTCATTACTGTAGCTTTCAATTTCAAATAAGTTTTGGTTAAAATACATGATCTAGAATCTAAATTTAAGAAGTCAACCTCTTCCTATCAAGTCACTCAGTGGAAAAGGAAGCAACTCAAACAATGGTCCCACCTTAGTGTCCAAGAACCCTTCAAGTATACACGTGCTGAACGATAAATCTAGTCACCAGTTTGAGCTGTCTGTAACTGGACAAAAGAGAAATGGTGCAGCCCATAAAAAAAGTTCACTGACAAAGCCAAGACTAGAAAATTACGTGTTTCCTAGGCTGTGTTGTGAGACTGCTTCTGTAAAAGTCCATTTTCAAAATTGCTGAATTGAGAAGCTGAATTTGAGCTGTAGCTGTGGTTCAAACAAGCATTTAAAGGTATCCATTTTTACAAGATTCATTTACTTGCCCTTTTTGGCAAATGCTCCTTCTTTCTTTATACAGTATTTTAGGTGCTTTGTATAACACAATTGCATACATTGTGTGGGCTGAACATGTAAGTATGCATTGTCTATAAAAGACTCTATGCATCTATTCTTTCACTTGTGTTCCCACCTTGTACATTTTATTTCAGCTCAAGACAGTTCTAACTACCAGACTGTTCATTTAACAAAGGGGAAGGAGATTCTGAACCTTGTAATCCCTCTAACACAGGAATCTTCTTTGACCATGAAAAGTTCACATTTATATTCAATCTACAATCTATGTTAACCTTGCTTGATTTTGCTATCAGGATAGTAATACTAACTGAAGACTATTTGCTGTTTAAAGCCAGTGAAGACCACTTAAAAACACTCGGAGGTTTTGCTACAAAAAAAGCTTTTCCTCTAAATATTTTAAGTGTTTTTTTGCATGTATGTTCTGCTAAGCTATTTAAATAGTGCACTTGAACAGCTTTCATAGCTGATCTGAGTGCTTTTTCTAAGGGCAGGGGTTTACTTTAACCAATTTTTTAAAATGGTTCTTCATATATGTGAAAACTTGTTTTCTCTCTTTCAGTTTTCATACTTGGAGAAGCTGTTGTTGGTCCATGGAGCTTGGAGTTACAATCGAGTTACTAAGTGCATACTATATTGCTTCTACAAGAACGTGGTCTTGTATATTATTGAGGTAAGAGTAACTAAATGGATGGGTCTTACTGATGTTTACTCCTCAAATCATTTCTTATAAAAAGAAAAACTCATCCAAATGGATTGGGCTAAAAGGACTGACTCTATTTTTTATGTTTAACAACTTAAAATTCTGTTTCCTTTCTCAGATTGTTAGTTCTTGAACTTTTAACTTGAAGTTAAGGTAAAAGTTAAGTTAACTTGAATCTTAACGTTTGCAAAAGGAAAACTGAAAGTTTCAGTACAGTGAAGCCTTGGATATGAGATGTCAGGGGCAAAGTTCATTCCTTCTGTGCAAATGTTCATATTGAAAGCTTCTTTGTATTCATGGAAACACTTCTATTGGAGCTTATACTTATAAAACCTGAATTTGGGGATAAAGTTAAATTAAAAGTTCATTTTGTAGACTTGGGAAGAACTCTATAGGCAAATAATAAACTAGGCAAAAACTATAGCTCTTGCTTCCAAGTTATAAAGACCATAGCTGGAACTGAAATTAGTTTGCCTTGTTTTTCAGAAACAGAGGACATAATTTTGCCCTACAGTGCCAGTGAAATTATAAAATTAATCAGGGTCTTTGATTTAATAATTCTTAAAATGTAACTGTTTTGAAAAATTAATTGCCTGAACATGTGAAGTAGTGAAACTGGATTTTAAAGAGGGCTGAATACGGTTATGAACATGAATACACTGCATTTCAGCCTGCTTAGATAGGAGTGTAGTTCTCATGCTTCAGGATATAGCCTTGAATTTAAGAAGGATCAGGAAGAGATGTTTATCTTGTGCTGTTGCCTATTTAGAAACACCTGACAAACTTGAACTCAATGAATTGGTTACTTGAGTATCAAGTGGTCACTGGGTACAGCAATTTCCACATTGTTCGTCAGTTTTATTTTATACGTTTTTATATGTATTAGGTAGGTTTGCTATTTCTTTTTACAATTAAGCAGACATGAGTGAGGTTAACAGATAGGAAAATTAGAACATTTTTTTATTAGGCAGCTAGTTCTATCAATCACAGGAGACAGTGGTTAAGTAATGTTTTACTATTCAGTGAAACATATCGTGGTCAGTGTGTCTATACCTGACTCCCTCAGGGTCTTGATCATCTTTTATGCATGATGTTAGACTCTTAGAGAACAAATAGGCTCCACAAACTTGTTCCATTTTTTCCATGCTGTTTCTGAATTAGCTGTTGTCTGTTACAATTTCAACACAGATTAGTCTGTTTACTTCAAGAGAGTTACACTATGCCATCAAAATAATGGCAGTGTTTTGCTGTAGTGGGTGAGAGTAGGATAGTTGAGTGATATACAGTATGCTAGCTTTGTGAAATAATACACGAGTTAATTCTTGTTTCTAAATTTTAAGCACCCAAATCTTGACTGTGCTCCAACTCTTTAGCCAGATTCTCTGCTGAATTTAAAGCAGTGTTCTTGAGATTTCACAGGTGTGTTCTTGTCCTAGTGTAGAAGCCACCTTCACAGCTCTGAGATGAATTTAGCATGCTTAGGTAATTAAGATTTGGTTCATGTTTTACTTTCTGAAAGAGTCCTTAATTTGACTTGGTCTGGTCATAACTCATGTTTTTAGTAAGGATTTTCGAGTGTTGTTGGAGATGACAATAATCTTCATTATTGTCCAAAAGAAATATAAATAATTCTAAAAAGTTTTCTAGGTCTTTCTTACTGAGCATGGGAGTTGCTGGAGTTTTCCTTGAATTGTTCAGAAAATGCTTAACAGCTTCATGATTGCCTTCTAGGATTTTTTTCTCCATTTGAAAATTAGTTTTGAAAGTCCTGCTTCTTGCCCATCGTAGCAGTGTGTATCTTTGCTTCCTTTACTGTCTGACAAGTAAATTAAGTTCCTTATCAAATGTTGTATGGCGAAATTATGCCTTCCCATGGGAGCAACTGTGGAAGAGGTTAAGACAGGTGAAGGCCTCTGGGACCTCCAGCCTGAGGTAGCTTAATAATCTTACCATAGGGAAAAATTTTATTAGCCACAGATACCACTAGATGATACATAAAATGCAAGTCTGCTCCGAGAATGTGAGGTCAGATGGTCTTTTCACTGTATTAGTCTGTGTTCGGTTCTTTCTGCATACTGTACTGAGGCAAGCGAGCTTCTGCATCTCCTGATGCCCGTGCCTGAGGGTGGGAGTCGGTTCTGTCTAACACCTGAGCACCGAAAGCTTCAGCCCTGTGCCCTGGTTACCCCTCTGTGCTCACGCTGCACAGAAGTTGGGAGCAAGTTTAAGGCTTAAAGGAGGCGAAGTGACAGAAGGCATCTTGTAGACCTGCAGCAGTGGGAAGAGCTCAGTTTGGTTTTAGTTGCCCTGGTGAGTTTCTTTACTAGTGGCCTTAAGGAACTTCCCCTCCCAAACTGTATAAAACTAGCCCAGTTGCCTGGGAACTGAAGAGACAACCAATTTTGCTATCCTAAGGATGCAGAGAAGAGAGAGAAGAGGTCTCTAATTCCCTTCTTAGCTTTACACAAAGAAAGCTGAGTTGTTTTGTATTTCTGCTGTGAGGCTTGGGAGCACTGATCAGTTTGTGGTTATGGAGTGATGCTCACGAAAGAGAAGTTCCATGAGGGAATAAATCCTTCAACTTGAGAGAATGGTAGTTGAGTGCCCAGCATTCCTGTACTGTTGCTAGTGCATATGGTATGTTCCTGATTGTTTCCCAATGCTCGGGACAAGTTTAATATTTACCTGTACTTCCTGCTTGGATCTGTGGTGTATGGGGAATATTCTTTTAGCATTGTAATGAAATGGGGATTTGAACTTGAACTACTTTCTAAGTAAATCTTCTGAAGGATTGTACTGAGTAAATATTTATAGAGTTGAATCAAAAAGCACATCGGTGAATATGACTGTCAGTTACACCTTTGTTACTGTATCTGTTTTATTTCAATGAAGCTTTAACACCTGAGGAATAACTACAGTAAGTCTTATGTAAATGGGTTTTGCAGCAGTGAAGCACTGGGGCTCATCATAAATTTTATTCCGTGATACGTTCCAAATATCAGAGAGAAGAGATGGTACTCTGGCTTAGTACACAGAATATCTGGACAGAACTTGCACAGACGTACATTAAGATTAAACTTAGTTAAGCAATGATTAGTGCTTGAGGAGAACAGGTTGCTGTCTCTTTTCCTAGCATCCCAACATTGGTATATTACAACACCTAACACACTTTGAAGTTCATTTGGATACCTATCACTTTTATACCAGGAGGATCCAAACTGTGGCATCTCTGAAACATTAAATTTCATCAGCTTTCCTCTGGCTTCTGGGAAAAGCAGTAACTCAAATACAGGATTTGGTGGGAAGTGTACTCGGGTGACTGGCATCATGGGCTTTACTCCTAGGAGGTGCTGCTGGGTTAAGGCTGGTGCTTACCTTCCTGCAATGGCTGATTCTTTGTGGAGAGACAGGGAACTGTGTTTTCAGTATCTTTGACAAGACTAAAACGTGCACCCATATTAGGACAATTTCATGGAGGGAGATAGCTAATATAGCAGCAGGCAGGCCTTGTAGTTTAGTGATTGCAGGGGAAATGGAGATAAGAGTGTATTTTCCCTCTCCCTTGATTAGGCCTTCCTAATAATTTTTTTAAGAGGTAAATTTTAAGTCATCAAAGTGATAAAGCTTGGTGAAGTCTGAGGAGATTTTGGGTTGCCTTAATAGCTGGAAACTCGACGTTGCTCTTCTTTCTCTGACCTGATCTCTCTTTCCCTTTGCATTTCTTCATCATCATCTTCCTGCCATTCTCTTAATTTCCTCCCTTGATTTTTGAAAATAGAAAACTCAGTGAAATATGAATCAAAAGCAGAAAGAAAAGCGGGTCCTGGAAATTCAAGTCCTTTCAGCATGATTCTTAGCCTGATGCTTGAACCCTTGCATGTCGCCACTTCCAAGATGCTTCAGGATGTAAAGTTGGGATACCCTTACTTATGGCCTCACTTAATGGCAGGGTGGTGCAGAATCAAGCCTTTCCATCCACAGAGCTGGTCGATAGATGAATTTCTGCTCTTTCCCCACTCTCGCTCTGCTGGGTCTGTCCTAACAGTGGCAATGGAATCTACATAGAAGGCTACCGAGATGGCTGCAGGGATGAAATGCAAATATAAAGCCCCCTCTTTGATGTCCATTCCTGTATTTCCCATGTCTGGTTGCAGTAACAGTGTGCACTAAAGCTGTTACTGAGGAAAGCCAATAGTTCAGCATCATCCTGAAGTAGTAGGTCAGTGACGGGGTTTTGGCTTTTAAAGATTGACAGACAAATACTTGGGCATCATTACAACACACCATCTCATTCAATTATTTATGTAGCTGGCTTTAAACTGAGTAGAGGAAAAAAAGATCTGTTTCACAGCTGTTGAGCAGATATATTTCACTGGAGATGATACCAAGTTGTCCTGATGACATCAGAGCTTTGAAATATAGCTGATTTCAAATGCAAAAGAATAAAGGAATGTTGCTTTCATGCCATGCTTGGAGAAGGAGAAACACAGCAAGATCAAAGGCGATATAAGAAATATCAGGTAAGAGTTCAAGGCAGTTGGGAATGGTTCTGTGGAAACAGTAGCATGGAAGATAGCTTTCAGGCCAACACAGTGTGCAGGAAAAACGTGCTCAATACTTCACTGAACGTGTTGTTTATCTGAAATGTACTTAATAGGAATATGAACTTGCATTATATATTGCAGAATTGGGAGGAAGGTGGAGAAATAGATAGTCCCTGTGTCAAGGTCTGGCAGTGTAGGGCCATGACAGAGAAATGAATGGCAAGTGGGAAGGGAAGGGTATAGTGTACATATCCTGATGGTGCGTTATTTGCTTTTCTGCCTTGAGAATCCAGAGCTAAGGTGTAAGCCCAGATGGGAACGCTGTTTCTTTGTGGAGGCTGAGGGAAATCGTACGTGTGAGCATGTATGATTAAACAAACAAGATAAATGTACTAAAAAACAAAACACCAGGATCGTAGTTTCTCTTTTGGAGCTGAATTTTCAAGTTTTAAAAGCTGAGTAAGCACAATGCCTAGATAAACATGTTTTTAAGTAAGTGGTGATTCTGTGAGTCCAGCAAGGTCTGGCAATGAGAGCTGTGAAGTGCTCCACACACTCTTACTGGTCAGCACTTCAGACTAGCTGATAGCACAAGCAGTGAAAGCGCACATGAAGCACTGCTGCACGAGACCTTTAATTTGGTTTTCCCTTTTTCATGCTTTCCTATCAAACACAACAGGTATTTTTAAAAATATGGAAAGCAGAGATGGGAATTTTAGCCCTCTTATCCAAAAGGCATGCAGAATTGAGTGTGTCTGATATAGTACTAAAAAAAATATAGCTTTAACACTTCTGTGTGCTTATCCCTGATTTATGTAATCTGACGTACCTACATCCCTGTACTTTCTGTTTCCAATTGACTTTGCAACTCTGAGGGTACAGCCAGGCAATAGAAAACCTGAAGCATGGGTATTTTTGCAGTGAGTTGAGAACTGAAGTGTAATAACTGTCCTCATAAAAAGCAACCTTGTTAAAGGATAAGAGCAGTGGTTTCCCCCAGTGTTAAATTAAGAATAAGAACATCTGGTTGTAAAATTCTGTAACAGGGATAATAATAATACAGGCAGCTAGCTGTCTTGTCATTCTTATGTATTCAAATGATTCATTTGCCTGTTCAAATACTTCAAATGCCAGTAGGCATTTAATAGTCGTTACTTCTGTGTGCATGTACTCGGTGTGGTAAGCTTAAAATACTCTTCTCATGATGAAGCAAAGTAGGAACGTGTGTGTGATTTCCATTTTATATAATTTGGAAACCTGGCTTTTGAATTCTCACAAGTGCGTGCATATCCTGAATGAGCAACTTATTCTCTGTGGACAGGTACTTTCAGATGGGTAAAAGGTAGGATTCAGTGTCCGTAAGGTTGGTATCAGGTGTAAATTTAGCTGCCTGAGAGAAACTGAAGTAGTGTCCATGTAGCTGGCCCTTATAGATGCTCAGCTGTATGGGACCGGCGTGTGTGTGCCACAGGACCTGCCAAAGACCTTCACCTGTCTGAAGCAGCAGCAGCGTTATTAGTACGAAGAGGTTTATGTTGAGGTAACTGAATCCTATCCAGAAAGTGAAGGAGTTTTGTTTTGGGATTGGGGTTTGTTGTTGTTCTTGTTCATTTGTTTCTGAAACATGTAAAAAGAAAGGAATCCAAACCCCTCAGCTTGGGTAACGTTAATCAGTTCAAAAAGTGCAGAATATTTATGGAAGTTATAGTACAGAAGTTGCAGACCTGGAAAGCACAGTAATGGTCACAGTGTGAGGAGCAAAGCATGTGAGACTCAGCACTGTCTCTTGGTAATTTTTGGAAAAACAGGTGCTTATTTTTCTCTTTCATTGTTCCTTACCAGCCTCCTACAGAGGTTTAACATGCAGAAGTAGAAGACATAGGGCACCACAGAACGTTGTCCCCTTCCTGCCCACCAAAAAAAGCTAATTGTAGGCTCCAATTCAATAAAATATTCTTTAGTAGCAATAGTTACAGAAAACAGATCCTGCAAATAGCCTGCTAAACTTCTTGGAATATCATAAAGTACAGTTGATCAATCTAATCCAAAATTGTCTAGATAGTGCTTTGCTTTTTGTTCTTAAAAATATATCCTAACTCTTTCTCGGTTCATTTACAGTGCCTAGTTTATATTGCTACCACTGACAATTTATTCCATATTTCAACCCGCTTGTTGTCTGAAGAAATTCAGAATTGCGTGTAGGCTGGTCTCGCAAACTTTAATCCGTGACTGACTTCTTGCTTTTTGGATTTGTAATTGAGTATGTTAATCCCAAGAGTTTCCAAGGAATTGGTCACAAAGATAAATCCATGCTAATTTTCCTTTCATTTTTAGTGCTGTGCTCTGCACAGTGAATCATTAGAGAGTAGTCCATCTTCCCTGGAAACCCAATTGACTCAACTATTAAATGGCTGGTTTTGAATTTTTTCCAACCATTTTTGGAAGTGATGGAACGAGTACCAGCATTGTTCTGACTTCTTATGAACACTGTCTTGATTACACCCTACAACCAACACAGCTTGTAATTTTTCAACATTCCAATTATAAATGATAAATTAGGTTCCTTAGCATGGTCTCAAAATGTCTAGGTGAAGTACCTACCAGGTTCAATATGTGTTGCAATAGACTACTTCAAGAAGATATCTATTGTGATACTTTATTGGGCAGATACGTTCAGAGTGCCTGGATCCATTTTTTGTGTATATTTATATATGTAAGGGGTGTATGACAGGCACAGTGATTTTCTTTTTCTTTTCTCCTTGTAAAATATATGCTTAATTTGGTATGAAAAATCTTAATTTCATATTTGGAGGCTTTATAACAAAGCAGTAATAATGCTGTTCTTCAAATTTGAGGCCATTAAATGTGAAATGTTAGCCATCTCCTGAGCAATGTGTTCATCAAAGCTGGAATTCTGTCATCAGTAAGTGTTTTTTCAGTTTAACTGTGTCACCAATGAAAATACAAGTTAATATTTAGAAGGGAGATAACCTAATGTGAGGAACCTTTTAAGAAGGATGCTAAACCTGCATTATGAAAGTTGGGAAACCCCAAACCTAGGGGTCTTTTTAATCAAACAAAACCAACTTTGAAATTCAAGCGTTTATTGTTCTTGATTTCAACCCCACTTTCTATCCAAAAGCCAAACCTTTTCACATCAAATATAATTGTTCTCATGGCTTTGAATATTCAGACTTGAAAAACATTTGCTGCTTTGACCCAATCATACTGCATAACCTGCTGTTTTAATAAAAATAAAGGGGAACAAATCCTACTTTCCCATGCACCTAGGCCAATTCAGTGCATATGGCATTACTTGTGGGTACAGAGAAGGCCAAATTTCAAATTTGTATTAATGTTAAAAGAGTGCAAATAAACCTTATCAGGGAATAATCTGTGCTTAGCATGTTCATGCTGAATTTAGCAATGTATGCTGTACTGCACTGAAGGGGGTAATTTTGAGAGCGCTTTTTTTAACATCCAATATGACACATACATAGATGCATATATGGTAATACAGCTTTTCACAAATATATCCTTTGTACCTGTAGTGTTTTTATATCTGGCCTATACCCTTATAAATAGACTTCCTTTAGTAGAGACATTCCTGATTTACATGGGAATAAATGGTAGTGGAGTAAGGTTCTACGCATATCATATGTGTGAAGAAGGGTTTTTTGCTGATTTTGCTTTTTTACTAGACAGAAGCCATGGGGTGGCATGTTGATGGTGTGAGGGTTTCTTCTTTTTCATATGTACTTCATTGCTCTAAATAGCTATGTTCAAAATGCATTTCTACAGCAATTTAATTGCTTTTGAGAATGGTGGTACAAACGCTTTCAAATGAGGCTATGTTTTGCCAAAGAGGACTTGGTGATAGACCCCGGCCCCAGCGACTGCTGGCAAATCAGAACCAGTGAGTTTAATTCTCTGGTTTAGAAGCTTTGAGGCACGTGTGTTAAAACGGCCATATAAGCATGCATGTTGTGTAACTTCATGCAGCTTGGAAGACTTCAAGTCTTCCAGGGGAGAGAAAAGTAGAATTATTTTTACTCAATTAGCTGTATCTGCTGCAGTTAAACTCAGATGTTATCCTGGTATTTAAAAGCACTACTTAGCCTAGGTGTGAGGAGGGGGTTGCAGTTCTTATTGCACAGCTCTTTGTAAAGCATCTTTAGGTAGTGCCGGAGAGTTTGGAAGTGTTGCAGACAAGGTGTGGTACTGATTCCCGAGTCATGCTTTTGTGCAATTTCACAAAATCCTTTAACTTTTTATTTAAGCCCAAAGTACTCTGAAATTTAACTTGGAGCCCACTTTTGGAGATGTGTGGTGGCTTGCCTGTGAGCAGTCCCCCTGAAGTCACTGAATAGTAACTGCATTCTCTGCTTTCCTGGCAGTTCTTTGGAATAAAATGAGTTTATTTGTTCCAAGCTGTGCGCTGGGATATTGTTCGTTGTTGTGTGCTTGTGAACAAAAAGCGTGCTGGTCTGTGTGAGCTGCTTTTTACTTGTCTGAACTGAACAGAATTCTGCCTGGCTGCCAGCTGCTTGCCCAGCAGTAAGGTCAGGCTATAAGGCTTGCTATTTTTTGAGCCTGAGTAACTCGATCATAACACTGAAACATTCTGTTGCAGTGTTCAGTTTTATCATCTTGAAGCATTTTACTAGTACTCTGTCGCTTCGTTCTTAGGAACTCAAGCAAAAAAGATATCCTTACGTGAGCTCCTCTCTCCAACAGGAGTCTCGTTGTCAACTTCTTTCTAGTTGTTTAAGGGTATTTCTTTGGCATGTTTGGAGGCACACTGGGGTATGTTTTTAACAGCCACCTTCTCTAGTGCATCCTGTAGTACAGATGCACGCAGTTGATGAGTTTGTAACTCTTACTGTCTTAATACTGCTTCACGGCCAACTACAAAAACCTTCTGAGCACTAGCTCAGAAATGTGGTGTCACCAGATTTTTTGAATATAAAATTTCTTTCCAGTATCTGCATTGTGAACTGAGCTGGTCCTGATTATTTTGAGGTTTCTTGGGTTTTTTGGGGATCATGACCCAAAGAAGCTAGGGCAGAGATCAAATTTAACTGAATACAGACTCCATTTTTAAATGCTGCTAGAAAATAATTTTGCCATTTCATTTGGATGAGCACTAATGATAAAAATACCTCTATCCAGTTTCACTAATTAACCACTAGAGATTGTTTTATTTTGGGATTCATAAAAGGCATCTGTAACCTAGTTTAAGTGCATGTACAGGATTTAAAATAAAATATATCTTACATTTGTGAAGGAACGAATCTAGAATATAGGTTTGCAGTTTTTGTTTGCCTGAGTTCAAGGTCTTGAACCAAATTTTTTTTTTTTTTTTTTTTTTTTTTTTTTTTTTAGCACAGCAGAGTCAGAGGTAAAAAATACGCCATATTCTCCACGATTGATCCGGTCCCCAGTGCAGTTCTGGAGCAGCATAGGTGTTGCTTTCAAATGTGCTTTTACAGCCTCTTCTGCTGTAAAACCGCTGAAGTGGTTTGACTGCATTTGACCCAAGGGATATCTACCCTGTAAGGATTTAGAGCTCTGTGGCTAGAGACAGGAGAAAAAGAATTGTTATCACTCGGTGCCCCTGAGAGGCTCTCTTCTTGTGAGGGAGTCCTGTGTCACTTAATTGAGCTGGCATTAGGATGCGTTGGACTGTGTGACAGCACACAGCAAGTGTAACAGCTTTGAGTAACCTGTCCAGAACAGGTTCTTTTTTCACTTTATATTGAGATGCTAAGGACAATGCAGATAGCTATGACTATTAAAAAGCTTTTGGTTATTTATATGCTCTTTATATATATATATATATATATATATATATATGCTTTTTATATCTCCTTGCTCTTTTCAACAGAATCATTTAGAACATATTAAAATGCACTAAAAATAGAAAATCATGCTAGCTAGTGATAGTGTTACTTCAGAGTTATAGTCTGTTTTTCTGAAAAGATATCAAAAATGAGTCAGTTGCAGCTTTTTAACCCCCCAGATATTCTACTGCCATTCCGTAATGTTTTCCATTAGTTCTCACCTTCCTCACTGTTTTGAACCTGATTCTTTTCTCGAACCATTGCAATTTGAATGTAACTGCTCTGAAGTAAAGGTATCCTGGACCAATATTGGTATTTCTGGACCAGGGTTGACAGTTCACTGCAACTGGGCCTGTGTCAGTCAAGGAAGAGGAGAATCAGGACCAATACTTAAAGGCTAAGACCACCATAACCTTAACGCATGTTTGTGGGTATACTTGCATGTTGAATATAAACATCAGTATTGTAGGTAGTTATGGGCTGAAGCTGAACCTCCAGAACTATACCCCAAAAGGCCCAGGGGCCCATTCTGTGGAAAAGCAAGAGCTAAGCGGTCTCAATGCATGTTTGTGTGTGTTATAATCCAGTTCTGCCCCATGAAGACCAAGACATTAATAACTACTGATGACTTCATGCTGTCAGAAGACTGAAGGAGGTCAAAATTTGGTCTGCCAGCTTTTAAACGTGACAAAGTTATTTTGCTTGCTTTCTTCTTGCTGGATTTCTTTGCATTCATGCAAAAGCAATTAAGGATTTGGAAAGCGAGAAAGTGGAATATATTAGCCTTAGCTTTATCTAAGTTCTGCAGGGATTCAGTGAAAATATATGTATTTTTGTATAAACTATATAAATACTATGTGTGTAAGAAAAGAAATCTAATATGGTATATTCTTACCCCAAAACAAATAATGCTGTCTTTATTAATAAATGACAGTGCAGATTGATTTTCTTAATGTTAACTGACTAAAATATGTAGACGGCTCGGTAGCAGCAGAAGCGTAAGCCATCAATAATCGGTAACACCTGAACCTCTCAGCATTATTTGTGATGATGGTTCCTGTCAAGTTCAATTTTAATAGAAAAGTGAGTCTCCCTTTTGGGTTTACTAACAGTGTCTTGACCTTTTCTCCCTTTTGTTGCCAAGGAGTGACAGGTGTCTGGAGCAGCTAAGCAACATGACAGTCAGCCTGTGCTTTGTGTCAGCTGGCATTCATTAGTGTTAAAAATGACATGTGGTTTTGTACTACTCAGAAATGTGTTTATGCGTATTAATACATCCTGATTCTTGGACAAGATAGGGATAGACTATTGAGTTGCATTCCTTTCCCCTGTTTTATTTAGTATAGTGATGGAATATGTAAATGCATGAAATCTAGGAAATTTCAAGATGTGACTTCCATAGTGGCATCATTAATCCTTGTGTGCCTGCTGCGGTCTGGTTTGGTGACACCGTGCCGTGTCGTGGCAGTGGGTCCAGCAGCTTTCTGCACTGGGAGCTTTGTGCAGCGCTTGCCTTCCAAGTGCCACTTCTCTTAGAAAGACCAAGTCCCTGCGACTGTGTTGTGCGTGTTGCTATACCCATAAGTGGGCTATGCTCTCACCATCACTTGAATCCGCAACTGAGCTGTGCTTTAATCTGACATAAATACACGGTGCCATTATAAAGGGCAGCCTGATCTTCATTTCTCCCTAGGAGCGTGTTCTTTTCCCCCTTCCTTGCCAAGGCACTAGTGTTTGCACAGCTGCAGGATGAGCTCTTTAAGGTTAGAGTTCAGCCAGATCAGGTTCCTGATGTACACAGGAGTTCTTGGACAAGAAGCAGGACCAGCTCTTCTGATAGCAGTGCAGACTTTTGTCAGACTTAAGTGTACACGTTATTTTAGTAAACTAAGGTGGGAGCTTTTGCTTGTGCATCTGCAGAGAAGACAAAAAATTTTGAAGGTAGAGCAGGTGAAGGGCATGAATTGGTGTTCCTAATATCCCTAGTAATCTCGTGGCATAACTGCTTGGGGACTTGCCAACCAATTTTTCCCTTTTGGGCTGTTTGGGTATCTGTTACTCAAAGACATCCCAAACGTAGAGTTGAGGAAGAGGGAAGTTGAGAAGTGGTAGTTGATCCCAAAGGCACATCTGAACAAAAACCCTTTTCCCTATGTCGGTCATGTTTTTCACATGCACAAAGCAGCTATGATCTCTCAAAAACTGAGAATACATCGGAGACCATAATTTTAACAGAGTGTGTGCACAATGACTGGATTTTGTGGTGTGTGATTTGTGGTATATGGAGGGGGGATCTTTAAAAATGTGCATTAGGCCATCTGGGTAGCAAGGAGGAGCTGGCTTGTGCTAAAATACAAGGTATTCCTGCAATGGAGGAGTGATAAAATGATAGCAGTGAAAGTCCTGGCAGACTTTGCATCTCTGGAAGCAGTTCCTACTATTTTTCAAGCAGTTCCTAATTTATGCTGAGTTGAAATAAGAAGGTGGGAGCAGTAAATCTAGGGGAAGAAGCAGGAATGTGTTACTTAAAACCAGGATAGTGCTTTGAGGGATACAACACGTGAGAATTACTACTGTCTTCAAGTTGCCCGATATTGCTGAGAAAGCGTTCTAGGGAAGGCATGAGAGAAAAGCTAGAACTTTTTAAAACATGGATTAGGACTGGAAATCTGTGTGTTTGGCTTTTGGCTACATAGAAAGTTGTAAGTAAGCCTGGCAAGCCCCCCATTCTTGGGCTTGGTAAAGAAAGGGTTGTGTATGCTGGTGGTCTGTGAAGGGTCTCGGGGGGTTTGTAAAGCCTGCTTTGGTTGGGGAGGAGGTGGCGTTGGGATAGGCATGAAGCTCTCCCCTTTTAATGTATCTGTCTCCCCGAGGAGAAGGTCTGTTGTCTCTCCAGCAATGAAGTTGTTAGCTTGGTTGCATTTTAAAAAGGGTAACACAAAATAATGCAACTTTTAGCATGTTGATTTTGATTCTCAGATACGTTGCTGGTACCTGCGTGGTTTCTAATGAATGGCACTTACTTCTATGGCTTCTGCTTACTGTCAGGATAGCTACACCCAGTGAGAACTACTCACGAGCGTGAAGGTCTGTCTGCCTGGACGCTTGAGTTTGGGAGTTTTGTTTGTTCTTTCTTTTCAGTCTGACTTTGTTCCCTATAGAGCAGGTTGTTGGATCAGTAAATGATGGTGTGCTGAGAGCTCTCCTCTTCAGAAACTCAACACAATTCCTCTGGTCATTGCCTGTCACTCTTCACATCGCTGACCACATTGTAACCTGAGTGTTGGTGACTGCAGTTTTTTTGGGTGGGGTTTTTCTGGTTGTGTTGACTGAGTCTGTCTTCCTATGTATTTTACTGGTGCATCAATGGGGAATCATGCTCATGAGAAGTTTCTAATGTTCCCTTTAACCACACTGGTATTCATTTAAGATTCATCACTAAATTTGTTATTCCTTTCTTACGAAGAAGCAAGTCTACAGGTTTTTATTGCAGCCCCAAAGCAACGTGCTTGGGGTTGTGCTCAGGCATTTGATTGAATTTCTCATTTGCAAGGAAAGTTGGGGCTGCATACACATCTATAATATAAAATCTAGCAGTACTCCCGCATCTACTGTCACATTAAAAATAATGAAGATAGATGAAACTTTAATTTTCCTCTTTCTCCATTTGGAGGTATAGCTGGAAGCCACTCTGGTGGGCAGGAAATGTCTGTTCTCTTCTGTTCAAACAAAAGTAATTACTATATAATTGTAGTAAATGGGGAGAAACAGACCTTCATCTGCCAGGCTTCAGTTATTTTGAGCCCCTACTGGCATCAGTCATGGTAAACTACTGCAGTGAGTATGTATCTCATTCCAAAAGCAATTTTGGCAGTTGTCTGCCTGCTTAATGGTATACGAAGAACGATACCCTAAAAAATGGCTTTTTTATTGCATTTAAATAGCTCCTGTTTCCATTGCAAATATTAAGTTCTCCTGGCCTTGTCTTGTGGAGTTTGGTACTGAGAACAATCTTTTGAGGTGTCACTGTAAAAATAAAATTTAAAAAAACTATCTATTTTTTTCAGCACTTCTGGAGCTGGTATAAATTTTGAGGGTTGGCCACTTCCTCCACTGGGTGCCTGGGTCCTGCAGCAATGTCATTTTGTGGAAGACGTAGGCTCATTCCAAGCCAGTGCTGTTATATGTCTGGCACCTGTGCTGGGAGCTGCAACATTGCACAAGGGATAGTCCTCATTAAATCTTTTTTCCTTGAATCGCTGCTTAGACAGTAAAATACAGAATCCCCTTTTATTTCACAGCTCTGCCTCTCCATTGAATCTTTCAGCTTTGAAAAATAGTAGCAGAAGAAAAAGTAAATTTTCATGTGCTGTAGAAACTATATGAAATCACGTGTTTGTTTTAGAAAAGCTGCTTGAGTTGCAATCGTGCTTTGATATCAGTAAGGGGAGTGGTAATGTATCTTCTTACAGGATTTCACGTTTGATTCCTTAGGTTTGTAGCAATAGACAAGAAAGTATTCTAATTGATCAGTTCCATCAGCAGAAAACCATTTAGTATAGAAAGTAAAAGCATCTTGTTATATTTGAAGTTTTTGTTTCAATATGTTCCCAAAAATCATTAATTACCTGGTTTTGCCAAACTGTTCTAGGAAGTTCTGTCCCCCAGAAATCTTTTGGAGTAATATCAGCAGTGTTCAAGTGCTCTCTGCTGCATCACTAAATCAGAGAAGAATTAGAAATTTTATGGCATTTTCCTCGAAACACACATTGTCCTGTAGCACTCATAGGTTTTTTCCTTCCAGTCCATGAAAGGCTTCCTTCTAAATAGAATGTGCATGTTTGTGTGTGCACCACCTGAAGGTGTCTTGCTTTACCATTTATAAAAACATTTAGTGTCTGCTGCAAAGCAGAAGGGGTACCTTTATAAAAGTTGTCAGTCACAGCTGTTCTTCTGTGTTGGGGAAGAGGAGTAGGGCAAAAAAAGAAAAGCATAAAAATTGTACTGGTACCAAAATGAAAACAGACTTCCAGGTTTCTCTTTAGTATTTAAAACAGCTGGAAGTCCAGCACAGTTCCATTTGACAATTAATAGCTTAACATATTCTATTAATGATCAGTGAGTTTCAGCTATTTTCTGACAAGCATTTTTGAACTGACTCACTTGGATGCGTGTGTCCCTTTGTCTCCTTGATGTATTTATCAAAGAGGAGCTATTTCTATGTTTGCATTACTCTTGCCTAAACCTGTTTCCCAAACTCTTTTGAAATCCCCATTGTACGTACAGCAGGAGGCTATATAGCTGCGGTGTCAGACTTGGTAATTCCCAATGTCCCTCATCTTTAAAAGAAACCAGTTGCTAATGAAAATTTAAAAGGAATAGAGTAGAACAAGGGTGTTGCAATTAATGTTTTCAGTATTTGAATTTGTGGTGGTGGTTTCCCAAAATCTGAAACAAGAATTTAATTCTTTACTGAACTTTGTGATATGAATAATATCTTCTGAAAGAGTATCTGTAGCCTTAAGAAAATGAATCTGATGGAGCCAAATCAATTGCCTTTGTAGTATGAGTGTAAAATGTTCTCACTTGGTGCTGCTGAACAGAAAGGGTAAGAAATGAAACCATCTCACTGTTTCTTTTTTCCCTAGAATGACAACTTCCTTTGCAGCAACAGGTCATTTGTGGTCTCTTTTCCAGTGTATTGATAGCTGCTTTATGTAGTAATATAAAGTTTAAGGTAAACTGCTGTCACTTCTTTTTAAAAGGTCAACAACAGGTTGAAGAAATTGCATTTGTTTTTTCTAGAAAATATGCATATGAGTGAGATGGCATTGATTTAATGTTGGAAGGCAAAGTTTTGTTGAAAGGACATCTTGTTGGTATACGTAAGAAAATCTGTCCTTGGTGCTGGTTGTTTTCTGTAATCACTCTTAAACTTTACTTGGAGCTGCTCCTAAGAAAATCTACAGTGTATGCAACTTATGCTTAGAAGCCAGAATTTACAGCAAGGTTAAGTCATTCTTTTCTGCCGCAGTTTTCACCTCTGCCATTCAGGTCTCCTTGGCTTGTTCAGCTTTGAGCATGACTGAGAAGACAGAAATCTCCTATGGGTCAGTAAGGGTGGGAGCAGCAGTGGATCTACTGCTGCGAAATAGCAAATCTGAACTGGACTCAGATCATCTTGTTCCCATGGCCCACTTGTGTATGAAGTATGGAATCTTCCTATCCTTTTAAAAGAAAAGGTTGGCCTTGTTTTGATTCATATTTAAATAAAGTAGTTTAAGCCCCTGTCTTCAGCATCATTGGGGATGCCTTCTTGCTGTCCAGAGTAAGTCAAGTAGATGGAGCTTCAGTACCAATTGTAGAAAGTATTCAAAAATGTCGTTGGCAAGCATTAACAGCCCAGGGTCTACATTGGAGCAAGGCTTTTGTCTAGACAAAATGGGACAGACTAAGGTAACTGTTAACTAGATACAATCCAGTTTCACTATAAGCAGGTCCTGCTTTCTGCTGAGAGCATTCTTGTACAAGTAATTAATAGATCTACTTGAGAACAAAACTTTAGCTTGAGAAGATACTGCTTAGTGAGCTGACAACTTTTTAGCTCTCCCAATCTAGAGGTTCCATGTAGCGTTTCTAGCTGCTGTGCAGGTTGGTGCTCTTTGTTGCAGAGTTAGATGCCAGCTTGGGGGTTCAACCCCCTGTATTCTGCTTTCCTTCCTTTCCTCATCTTCTCTCAGTTGGGCACATGCTGGCAACAGCAGTCAGCTGTGGCTTCAGGCATCAGTCCAGTTCCAGCCATAGTAGGAAAATTTCAGCTTTACAATGACAATCGTTTCTTAACCCTCACAAGCCAGAGCAGAAAAGCCTGCAGTACAGTTGGAGTGATCTTAGTTCTGTCTCTTTCCAGTTCAAGGAGCAGCACTAACTCCTGTGGCTCTTCTAAAGTATGTTCATCCTGTGCAACTGTCATATACTTAGTGCATGGAACAGCTTTCAGTTTTAATACTGTTAGTGTTTCTTTGAAATAATTCATGTTTTGTTGGAGTAAGAGTCAAGTTATATATCCACTGGCTGATGCCCTGAAGACAAAATGGCTAGGAAGCAAAAAACAAATTTAAAAAAAAAAAAAAAAAAGAAAAAAAAAGTTCTGAAACTTTACCTGCATGGACAGTGGTTCTAGCTGTATTGCTGATGCTATTTGTGTTGAGTGCCATTAATCACACTTAGGTTCTTCCTGCTGAATGTGCTGAAGGCATAGCTATGATTTACTCCTAGACTTTGATTATATCTATGTTCTTGAAGGTTTTTGCCATGAAAAGCAATGCCTGGCTCCCAGGCAAAGGATCCAGCGCGGTTTGTCACATTACTCATACGTGCTCTTTAGCAGAGACCAGCTATATCCACAATATGTAGGTCTGTGCTCACCTCTCTTCTAGGCATCTACCAAGTCTGAAAAATTATTTTCAGGGTATTTTTAATGTAAAAATATCTGCAATAACTTGATGGCTGTGTCACTGCTGTCCACATAGTGGTTTTAGCCTAATGGTAGGTATGTGCTGCACACAGAGGGGTGAGATGAGGTGCACGGTGTTACTATTGGTGGGTCAGTGTTGGAGAGAATTGAACTTGGCATGTTTTTTCCTGCATTATCTACAAAGAGAAATACCTGAAGCAAGTTGTCTACAGAAGTGGTACCTGCCTTTTTCTGTAAAGGGAACAAATACCGCTTTCCAAAAGAGAGGCTGTTGAGCTACTCTGTTTAGTGTGGATGACTGGGGACCAAGAACCCCGTTTGGACTAGGGAGCCGAGATTTTGACAGTTTAGACTTAGCCCTTGCACATTTACCTGGGCCAATTTGCCATATACAACACTGGTGATACTCTGGTCATGGCGATTAGACTTTATGGTGGCTTCCCAATATGTGCTCTGGCTCCCTAAAGGAATCCTGAATGGTGTCTGCTTTGCCCCAGAAAGTACTGAGCTCACTAGTCCTGTCCCCGTCTGTTAACAAAATGTATTTGCTCCGATGTCCTGGAGATGAGCAGCTGTCTATGTGACCCAGCATCCACACAGGTGTAATAGTATATTCTTCGAAGGTCTTACAAGGATTCATTCGTATGGATGGTTGCCTCTGAAATGCAAGCTGGGTGTCAGACTTTTTTCCTACTGGGATACAGCTGGCGATGATATACAGCTCTGAGTGTTCAGGTTGTTTTGACAGGAATTGAACCGAAATTACTAAGCTTCTTAATTTTTGGTATCTTTCTCTTACTTTCTCAGGTCAATAGCTTGGAACATGAGATATCAGTGGCCACCACTAATGTGTGGAAAGTTCTTTTCTAGCTCTGATCTGGCCCCAAAGCTGTAAACTTGAATTCCTAATTTAGAAGAATACTTCTTTATGTGTCAGACCCATCTGCATTCTAGACAAAAAAATTACTGGGACTACAACAAAGAGCTGCAGGATGCAGCTTGTAGCATTGCTCATGCTCTGTCCAGAAGTACAACAGCCACGTTAGGAAGGGGAGAGCAAGCTGAATCTGTGAGGAAAATACCATATTTATTGTTTGGAGGAAGATCGGGGCAGTTCCCTACTACTCCAAAGTGCTGTGCAGTGGTGGCATGTTATGCCTCAGAGCTGCCTGCCCATCCTTCTGCTGTATTTTTAAAAGTTTACCTAAAACCCAATCTCTTCAGCAAAGATCTTATTCCATAATGTCTTTCAGTGCACTAAAGGATTTAACCAATACTGTTCAAAACTGATAACGGGAATGCCTGGAGGATGACAGATTGTCACCCGCTGAGTGCGTATTTTTAGTTAGAATGAGTCTCTTTAGAGCCCAGGGGTCTTAAGAAATGCAGGAAACTTGAGAAGAAACTGTTATCCTGGTTAAAGTCTACAGGAAAGCAAGCTCATTGTCTTATTTGTGATAGTTTTTATCATGTTACTCTTGTTTAGAGATCCTCCTGACCCTTACCTTCAGGAGGGTGTTTTCCAGGGGGTCATGGCTTATGTCACGATTATGAACACAATTCAGAAGTGTAGCTTATGCATCAGTAGTGTTGGTGTACACTTGTCCATCTTTCCTGTATGAAGGGAAGACAATCTTGTTCTGCACTTGATTTTTCTCTAAAGTTATTCTTACTGGCCTACCACAGGTGATCCTTTTTTCTTTACGTTATTTCTGTGTTTCTGATCTGCTTGTGTTGCTTGCTCTTTCTCTCAGAACTTGTTATAAAGTTGTTAGGGATTTACGTGCTGTCTTGTATCATTTATTTCTATAAAATATGAGCACTGGAAATGGATGAGTAACAATCTTTATATTCCCCTTTAGTCTTCTGCTGCAATGTCACTGCAGAATTGAAAGGTTAGAGTGAAGTCCCAAATCTGTCTCAGGCTTGGTGTCTTTGGACCTGAACGCAGATTTGCAAACTGCCAACTGATTGGGGGGCACCTTGTTTAAACAGGCAATTCATAAGCTCTAAAGGGAAAGATTTCAAATATATGAAAAGAAGAGAATACAGTAAAATTATTCTTATAGCTTACCCACAGAAATATATAAAAATGATTTTTTAAATAGGTTATAAATGATACATACCATATGTGGTTCTCTTTTTCCTTAATCTACAATTTACAGCATGGTGTTCCAATAGAAATTTGTGTGGTGTGTAATACAATGTATATACTGAAGCTCTGATTTGAACCTGAATAACCTATACTGAGTTTGATCGTGTGTGTATTAAAATGGTTTACAGTAAGTAGTAATCAATCATAATAAATGGCATATGTTGATATGAAGTTGTAACTCCGCGCAGTGCCCACAGCAGTGTTCTCATTTGAAGTAACCTATTGCAGTTAAATTGAGCACTTACACACAATTGGCTGAATTTAATTGACTGGCTGTTCGCTGTTTGGTTTCATGGTACCACACAAGCTCTGAGTACTGGAGTCTTTGAAAAATGAGGTGTCCAAGGTTTTGAGCTATTTATCTGTCAGACATGGTGAGGTGAAGTGTAGAAGACCTTTAGAGAAAAGACTGAGAGGAAAAAACAGTTTTAAATCACTCCAGGGAGAGCTTCAGAAAAACAGAACCCAAACCAGTGCTTTTCTATTTTCAAAGCAGCATATGCAGGCGTAGCTGCATGAGTCTCATTAAGTTCATTTGAATCGTGCAGCTAAAGCCCCATGCAATGTTTTGAAAATGTAGGAAATAAAAATGGTCTTAAACCAGACATCGGGGCTTCTATCCAGTTTTCCGGTGATAATGTCTGATGCATGCCGTTAATAAAGCATCATCCATGGGCTGAATTATTAAACTATAGAATTCTTTGCATGAAGGCTTATAAGTCAGTTTTATTTAAAAAACAAAATAAAGAAAAAGCCAAAAACTTCTGTGCCCTCTTCAGCAACTATTGCTAACCACAAGGTTCTTTTCCTTTTGAAGCGTGTTAACCTCCTCCCCCCACTCCACTTCTCAATTGTCTTTTTGAGGTTTTTCCCCCAAGTTCTCACAAGGTACCCATCTGAAGTCCATATTCTGCTTCCTACTAGAGAGTAAGTGCCTTCTATTTGCTGGTTCCTTTAACTCAGGTGAAGTTCTATATGATACAGGTACCAGGATGAGAACAACACACCTTTTCAGAGGTGAAGACGCTTTGCTGGTTCCCTGTCTTTTGTATTTTGATGCTGACAGTAAGGTAGCAATGTTAGTAAGTTTAGAAGCTTAATCTTAAAAAAATTCTTAGTAGCGAGAAAGATGATCTAATTAACTAGTTCTGTAGGTGAAGGTTTTTGAGTGAGGTTTCATTTTGCCTTCGAATATCAACAACTGAGCTGTGTGTAGTTAACAGGTTATTTTAAGAATTCCAGAAATGTAAGTAGCTTAGTCATTACTCTGCTGTAGACTCAAGTACGTTACCATTTCATAGGTGTTATCAGTTTGACAAGGGTTCTGTTTTGCCTTAATCAGGTATAAGTGTGGGAGGAATTACTAAAAATCTTATTCGTGAAAAGATGAGCTACTTGCTCTGCTTTTACACAACTGTCTTCTGTAGGTTTTTGGAACACTAGAATCTAATAACTTGCCTGTAAAATCTGTAATTTTGGGAAGCTGATGGCAATGCATGCAGAGCAAGCTAAGTGAAATACCTCTGTAATGGCTTTGGGCAAGTAGAAACACTCTCAGCTCTGAGAAGTAGCCTGCCTGCAATATGTTTTTGTGACGTACTTGTGTTGTTTTTTCTAAACTAGCGAAGGTATAAATTATTTTGTAGCACTGGATTTGCTTCAAGATATATGGTTCATGTTTGTGTAAGACATTGGAGTTGTTGGTTGTGACTCTGAATGTAGTGCTGTGTCGAGGAGAAGCATTGCGCTGTATTAGAAATAACCTTGAAATGTTTTAAAATTTCCATACAAAGCGAAACAACTTTTCCATGGGCTGTATGTGGTACCTTCTGAGAGACCTTGACACTGAGTGCAATTAAAACCTGTAACTACCAATATTCTTATTTGTCTTCTGTTAATTTTGGGGGAAAACTAACATAGCAGTTTTGAGTACAGTATCTTGTTTTAAATACAATTTAACCTGCAGATTTATCCATAAGAATGAATGTGAGTTTATTTTACAGTTCAATACTGTGCATACGTATGTGATACTGTGAACTTGCCATGTAATGCTCTTTATCTGGTGTGTGGGTGCTTTGTTCTCCATTTTTTAATCATAGGTAAATGAGAGTTCCCAACGCTTGAAAGTATTCATATAAACTGATATCTTCAGAGAAGCACCCTGTTACTTGAAAAATTACACAACGGTAGCCCTGGTAACTCCTCACTTTCTTAAATCTCTGGTTGTATCTCTGACACTGGGCAGAAGGTAAAAGCTTTTATAGAATACAATAACCTGTTTTCTCATGTGTGGTCTGTTTCTCGGTATCTGAGCTTGAAGTCTGGAAACGTGTAAAATGGTTGCGCTGTAGTTCCGGCGCCAGGGTGGTGATTTCAGCTGAAGGGTGACATAACTTGTGCTCTGTTTCAGCAGCATGAAAAATATTTTGACCCAAAAGAGAGCATGTTTGGTTGTGGGGTAATTGTGATGATTAAAATCCAGCTGCTGTAACTTACACTTTAGGAAATATTTCTTAACTTGTCAAATCCTCTTCCCTTCAAGAAGAAAATATTCAGTAGTCTTCAATTAGGACATTGTAGTATCTGAGCCAAAGAAACGTGTTCGTGCTAGAACCTGATAGTAATAAGACAAACAAGGTAGAGAATAGCTCCCCGGGAATGACTGAAGGCACTGAGGATGAAACATTTTGTGTGTCAGCCCCTTACAAGGGACTTCCAGCCTAGTGCAGCCCAGGAATTAGCCATGTCGTACATGTTCTGAGGCTGGGGCTTTTCCTCTGTGTGCTATTTTCAGCACTGATCGACGGGGAAAAAAACTTTGAGTGGCAACTTTTGAATGGCAGGATGACTGATGCAAGTGACCAATTGCCATCTTAAAATTATCTGGAGAGCTAACATTTTGACAGTGGAAATGGATTGGATAGTAGTTTCTGGGGATTAAGCAAGATTAAAAGAAAATTTGGGTGTTAAAAGCATTAATTATATTTAACATTTTACCTGAAAAGTGCCTAGGTTACTATGGGTAGAAGATCTGATGTGTATTCTAGATGCATTTCCCCAGAAGCAGTTAGATGTGGCTGTATGTGGTGGTACGTTCTCTGTTGTTAGAATTGAGCAACTGAGACGGGTCCTAGTGTAAAGTGGTTTAAGGTTTCTTCTAATATTTGAGTAGTGCAAGCAAAATAATAAGCTTTTTCCCCCACCTTTCAACCTTCAATGCCGAAATTCCCGAGCCGTGAAGCGAAGGCTATTTCTGACATCCTCTTTCTCCTCATATAGTCATCCAAACTCTAAACAAATGTTCCCTTGCTTGCCATACAGGCTTGCCTACACAAGGAAGTTACAGTGGTTTAACTGCAATGTGATTGTAAATCTACTTAAATTGGTTCCAAATGTTCTGTGAGCTCTCTAAGCCTGATTTAAACTGAAATGATAGCCTGGGTAGGTTGTTCTGCAGACTTAAAACCTGCATTTTGAATTAATTGAGTTTATTGTTGTGCTATGGTATGGAAGACTGTCTTAAATGAAACATTAATTTACTGTCTGTTGTGATATCCTGTTCGGAGTTGAAATGACTCTTTCTGAGAAAGTGTTCCTGAGTGACTGGAGGATGGGAGAGCCCCATGCAATACGAGGGTTGTTTGCTTTGTTTAATTCCAGATGGGTCTCCAGTGTCTTTTGAGGGAGCAATAGCTATGCTGTGTTTTTCAGTTCTTCCAGAGAGCTGACTATTAGGCTTATGGATGTGGACTGGCTTGTGTCCGTATTGCTCTGTGTTAGCACCTGGAGGAGGAGTAGATTGACTGTCCTGTGGCCCTTTGTACTTGGTCTGAGTAGACCAACTGTGTGGGGGTTTTTTTAAAACGCTGAAGTGCCTTAAAGAAGGAGGTCTGTGCTTATAGTATTGATGAGGTCTCATGTTGTGGATATAGGGCAAGATAAAAGGATATTTGAGGGTACTAAGTCTGCCAAGATAGCTTAAAGGACTGCATGGGTTGAGGGTGCCAGATTTCAGACTAGCTGTGGGCCGTATGCAGTGAAAGGCGTTTCATAGCTTAAATGCTTTTGCCACTGGAGAAATCTTTCTGATGCCTAGATTAAAAGACTACTTGTCTTACCTCATAGCAGCATTGTTTAGAACAAGTATTTTTTCCCCGTCCTGGCCTGAAAACATCTATACGTGATCTGGGGTACCACTGTTTCATATATATTGGTTACCAGCTCTATTCTCTAGGAAGAGTTGGTAAAAATCTGTTGTTACCAAAGTGTTCGATACTGCTTATTAAACAGCGTGTCGAGTTGTTGAAATTTGTGGAGAGGCGTTCCTTCAACCTTACTTGACTCACTCGTGTCCTGTTCATAATGTTCCTTCCACTTGCTAGTCAGGTAGGTCCTAAAAAATAAACCTGGCAGCTGCTGCACTAGCTTTCTGCCTCACGTAAAGGTTCGCACTTGAGCTCAGTGTTTTGAACCCTACCTAAAACTCCTTGCCGAAGGATGTTGTGTTGCAGGATGTTTACAGGGGCTTAAGTGGAAACAGGAGAACCACCAAGAAATAGAGCTGTTGCAGGTTGCTGCATAGGCAAGGTACAGGAGACTTGGAAAATCCACAAAGCTGGATAGTTGCAGATACTGGGTGAGTACCTGGAAATTGGGTGGTTAATACTCTTCCCTAGGGCTTGGCATGTGTGCACTGTTAACGATGGGCAACTAGCTGGGGTGAGCCATTGGCCTGAATGGGTATGACTGTCCTGATACTCTTACGCAAAGTTACCATCTGTAGTTCTTTCTGAAATTGAGGTGCCCCTTCAGAGAGCTGAGCACTTTCTACAGTAACCAAGATGTTATGAGGGCTGGTACATGCTTCCAAGGAGAAAAGAAATGGTAATGTATATGACTTCAACAGAAATCTCCCCATAGAGCTGATGACTCTTATCTCCTGGTTACCTTCAATCTACATAGTGCTGTGCTGGTTCTCTCTCTCTCTCAGTAAAGGTCTTAGTGTGTCTTAACTCAGGTGTTAAATGGCTACATTCTGCACCAAGGAGAACTACTTTTCTAAAGATTTATGCTGTTCCTATCTAGAATGAGGGGAGAATGCAATAGGGGGAAAATGGTTACTATGATTTATTTGGACACATTTTCATATAATACATGGCTTTTGTAGAAAACAATGTCTTTTGGAGCCTCTGCTGTGTTCTGAAGACGTCACTGTTGCAAAATTTTATTCAGAGGGAGTAAATATGCATCTTCTCTGCAATTAATTCATTTGGCTTGCAAATGGAAAACATCTGTCTTGCACTCTTTAGGTGCTTTTCCACACCCGAGTCTATTTCTGAAGTACAGCTACTGTTGGAGGACTAGAAGGAATTTGTACAGCAGCTAGAGTCATGCTGTTCTGTGTAGATCAAGTCAATCATGGTAGGGATGCTTTCTGTGCATGTTTCCCTGCCTCTCACTGTCTGCTGTATTAAAAGTTAGCAACACTAGTGCTCTTTGCTGTAGTTAGTTTGTGGAAATTCTACTCGGGATATAAACTGACTTTCTGAAATAACTTTGGGATCTTGTATAAATAGAGTTTTTACAGTTCATATGTATTTGCCTAATTTTCAAGTAAGCTTGTGGTTAGTTTTTCTTCATAATTTTTTGTTCTATGTTGTGTAAAAGATGACAGATACATATTCTCGGAGTTGCTGCTTAGAGCATTGCCTAAGCTGAAACCTCATTTGTAGACCTTATTCCTGCGAGTGTCGCCTCAGGTGCCACCTTGGATTTTCATTGTGTGTAACCACTTAGTCTTACTGCGTTTTTGTGGAAGTTGGTTAAAAGCTACAGAAACCAGAGGTATATCCCTGGCCCGTGTTCAGAGGCAATTTGGCAGTCATTTGTCATTAAGGGTTTTCCCAGCAGGAGGGAGGTGGTGCGAGTTAGCTTGCTCTGCTTAAAAACTCATTTGCAAAATGCTGTGAAACTAAGAACTGGTTTACAGCAGGCATTGTCAGTCTGCCATAGTGTCTCCTTTACTGCCCAGCCTTTTTGGGAGAGTCATTCATAAAAAGCAGCAGTTTCCGCTGCTTGCTTGGTGCAGTGAGTGAGTGTATAATACCCTCCCAAAGCCACGTAATGAAATCTTGGATTGAATTCAGGAATCACGTGAATGCATTGCTCCTGTGTAAGAACTTCTAGGTTTTTCTTGTCTAAGGTATTTTTCCTAGCTCCTTTGATTTTCCTTTGTACGCAGCTCTATCAGAAGATACAGCAAATGCTTTAAAGGCACACCAAGAATTTCTTTGTATGTATTGCAGTGAAAGAAAGCTAATCGCTTTCCGAAAGAAGTTCAAACATTATTTCTTTAGTGAGAACTACATCAATAAGTAATTTACCATTGAAATGATTGCACGTCCTTACTATGTGCTGCATATTTTGGCAAAAGATGTTTAGGATCCAAGTCTTTTAGCTTTTGCCAGCATGGAAAGGAATGTATTTAGATTTTAAATTACCAATGTTGTGTGTATTTTCCACGTGAGAGAAGTGGCAAGGAAAGCAGGGGAGAGACCTTTTGTGAACTAGTCTTGGAGCCTTTAGGGAAGGCGTAGCATGTTTAAAAGCAACTGTGTAAAACAAAAAAAAAAGTTCTGTCTATTTTTAGATTGTCCCACTGACCAAGAAAATGGTTGTGTTAATAAAAATGGAGCAAATGTATGATAAGTACTAGGGAGCTTTTTCAATTGCCTCATGTGTCCTGGTAGTTTTGTGCTAGAATGCTGTCTCTGTGCTGTGATGCTAATAGAGGTGTGGGTAATGAGAAGATGGGCTGCTCCTGGATTAACCACTGGGAAGGTTTATTCTTGTCAGTATGACAGAAGATGAGCTGCAGTTTCTGTAGTGGTCTGGCTTTTTTGTTGCTAATTTTGCTCTTTTCCTTGGGTTCCAAGCTGTCAGAAAGGGCTGAGAGAGACTAATTTTTATTTCATAGGGAGGAACAGGGGAAAATAGACTTGCAAGGGGAACCAGGCAGTTCATGTAGCCATAATAGGGGATCCTAAGGGGACTGCATTTCCAGACCTAAAATGACCTTGCTACAGAACTGCTCCTGTTACACTTAATTCAGCAGCTCTGCGGAAGGATTCCTTTATGTGGTGACAAGAAAAGCAAAATCTGTGAACCTGCATTTATAAGCGTAACATAAGGGATTTCTGCAAATAAAAGTAAGAAGGGAAAGGATTGAAGTGAAATGTCCTGTAAAATAAGAGCTGAATAGTGACAGTCAGGGTCTCGGTCACTATCAGCTTTATTCAGTCAGTTCTTGGAATGCATTTGGTCCTTGGGAATCTTAAAATACTTTTGCTTATGGTAGGACATTGCGTAGGTTCATATCCAAGATATAAGAATGCACAATTGTATTTTAGCTACATTAGTAAATACTGATCTCCTTATCACTTTTATCCTAGTGCCCTTTGCACCGTATGCAGGTATAAGCGAATGCATTTGTATGTGGATTGGGAACTCCCTGCTACATTAAGCTACATGTAGGCTAATGGAAACAGCCAGCTCCATAATGCTGTGGGAAGCAGCAAACTAAGAGCAAAAAAAGTAGTACCGTTTTCTTAACAAATTACAGCATTCTATACAGTCCCTTTTCTAATTCAATTCTATCTTCCTCCATCCTGATAACCTCTACCCCCAAAGGGTTAGTGCTTCTAGATTCAAAGAAATCTTTGCTGTATGTTCCGATGTTCTTTTGATGCCATCCCAGGGTACTACACGAACGAGGTCTGGCTTTGGGATTTTGTTTTCTTTCAGCTAAGTGGAGGTAGAAGCAGGATACTATGACTTCAGAGAAACAGATTGTCACTTCAGGGCAAGTACCTACATGTACATGACAGAACGTGTTACAGTAAGGCCACCTCGAGCTTGAGTGGGACCAGGTGTGTTCCACTAGTGTCCCACAGAGATACAGCTCCACAAGCTATAGCGTCCCAATGTGGGTATTTAGATACTGGTTTTTGACATTTCTACTCTCCCCTTCCCAAATGCACACAATGTTGAGGTTTTTTGTGCATTTTGTGTGCTAATTTCTGGGGCCAGATTTGTTTTAAAGCTTCTGGTCTCTGTATGCTCTTGTTCTGGTATGAGGGGTGTTGAAACATTTTGTTGTTAGAGGTCTGTGATAATGTGCTTTATTTAGGCTGCAGTGAGCTTTAGTGCCCATCCCAGGTGTGAAGAGTCTTGCTGGGTTTAGCCTCACTTTTGACTCATGGCATTATCAGGCTTCACTCATGAAGCGCTGTGTGTTTTGTTGGCTTTCCTTCTGCTTGTACATCCAGTACCAGACTTGCTGGCCTGTTGATCTTTTCTGTAGCTGTTTCTGTGTTTTTCTTCTCTTTCATTGTCCTTACTTGTGTAATAGTAGTAGCATCCTCTTTTTTTTTTCCCACAGTTCCCTAAACTTCTATTTCAAATACTGCTTTTCTTGCTTTCTGACGCAATTTTTGATAGTGGATTCTAAGTGCTTGGCAAAATTGCAGGTGGATAAGCTGCGTGAAACTGTTGATGTTCCCTTCCTTATCTGATAATATAAATAGTTAAACTTACGTCTTTTTTATCCATTTATTTCAGCACTAGAGAACAAATTAAGAATAACAAACCCAAAGCACTTCTATTACTTTATAATTGGTTAAAGATACCATTTAGCTTCAGAGAAGCCAGCAGGTCATTTATAACCATGTAATAGCTCGTCCTTATCTTTTTATGCGAGATGTGGATCAATACACAGTTGTGAAAGTTGTATCAAGACCAGTCTAGAGTGATTACATGCTGAGGAGATACCGTAACTTCTCATTAATACATGCCAAGCTATTAATATTCATATTGTACTTCTTAGTTCCACAGTGATGTGCTAGTACTCAAGGGCAGTTCAAGAAGTTGATCAGGCAAATCTGGGAGGCAAAAAAAGAACACCACCAAAAAAAACCCCAAAATGTTAACATTACCGAGTTGTCTCCAACACTGCAGTCACTGCTGCTGTGTGCATAAGCATGTCTTCCACGTTGATGGAAACCTTTCTTTACAGCTGTTCTTTTTTTGCTCAAGAAAGGAGTGTTACCAGTAGGGTTTGCTTTGTATAAGAAGGCTGGTGGTCCCGGGAGTTCATAGCATGAGTTTCCACTGCTCAGCAGCAGACAGTGGCCTGGCATGATGTTTCCAGCTTGCCAACCAAGCAGCTGAGCCCACCTCACTCCTCAAAAAAGGGATGGGAGGAGGACGTAGCCAACAAGCTCCTGCCTTGTTTCTTCTTGCCTGGCGTCTTCCAGCCTTCTCAGCCTGACTTCCAGCCAGAGCAGGATGCTCTGCTGGCTTTGTAGGATAATGATGGGAGACTTCCCAGCGTCATCAGTCTTGATAGTCTTGCTCTGGCTGTGGTTTGGACCCCTTTGACCACACAGGCATGCTGAAACTCTGCATCCTCATGAGGCTTGAGTGAACTGGCCCGAGCCTTGGTTTTTTCCACTTGATTTTTAAAAAGTCAGTATGTGAGTACTGTCACCTCTAGGGTGTCACATATATACATGATGAGACGATTCTAGTGTAGCAGTGTCAGCTTTCTTGATACTCCAGAAGACTTAAGGAAGGATGAAAAATAAACTCAGAATAGAGCTGGCTCTGTTTCTACAAGGGAAATGTTCTGAGGAACTGCTAAGTTTAACCACATCTTTTGGCAAGTACATCTGCCCTTTGGCAACATGGGCCATTTCTAATCATGTTATCGTAGGCTTGCTTCTGCAGCAATTAGTGTGCTGGAGAAATACTAAGTCCCTGGAACGCTTCACACCAGAAGAGCTGGAGAAATATCTTGCCCTTTCTTATGAAACTTGGTTTCATAAGATGAAAAAAAAAAAAGTCAGATTACAGAGCTTTGTTAAATTTGTTCTAATGGGCTGCATGTTCATTTTACCAGTGACGTAAATATTAAATGCATAATTTGGCATACTGATTAGATGTTCATGTAATTCAAAGAACACAAAAAAAGAAAAACACCACCCCACTGTGAAGAGAAGGAGTTTGCATGGCCTGCTATGTTTTGTTGGGTATTTTTTTAAACACATTTATCAGTATATCAGGGTCAAATGTTGCTGGAAGAGGCAATCTTCTCATGTCTTAATGGCTAGGTCCTTTTATGTATACTGCAGAGTCATCTGCAGATGTATCTTTCCACAGTATTCAAAACTCCCAGGGCAAGAAACATGATTGCTATCTAACGATAACCACTGAGAAAAAAACCCAGAGGGTAGCTAATTCTTATTTAATTTTGAGGTCTTCGGAATTATTCTGAGGATTTAAACTGTAAGAATTGCTAGTCTGTGTAACTGTGGGGTGATGTTCCTCTTGCCCCTGAGGTCCCCTCTCCCTTCTGTTCTGCTCTGTGCTTGCCTCTCCTGTTGAATGCGACCTGTGATTTGGAGGAAGGATGTCAGCAGTTGATCGGTTAGAGAAGAGGAGTGTGGAAACAACACGTATAAGGAAGAAATCAAATTTTCTGCATATGCTTCTTCTATAAGCAGAGAAAGGACGAAGCTGATAAAACTGTGCTCTTTAGTATGCTGAAATATAAACTGTCTATCTGTAGTCAGCAATAGAAGTAATAACTGTTCAGGCTTAGTTAATAAATTAGTATTTAAGGCCAGGAAATCTCTCTTGTATTGGTTGTTTTGATATCTGTGTATCTGATCAAGCTTTGCAGTAAATGTATGGGGGGGGGGGGTTTAATGAGACAAAAGCAGCATGAAACTTTAAAAATAATTGCTAACACTTGGGGAGAAGATGGGAGATGATTTTTAAGCTTAAATGGGCAGTTGTTTGGGGTGTGCAAACCTAGAGCAAATGCTTTTCAAATGAAAAACATCAGTCTGTTTTTCAACAAAGAGTTAATAAGACTGGGGGGAATAAGAGGAGCGAGGGAAATATTCTTTGGCAAATCAAGTGAGTCTCAGGCAGCCATGCCTACCCTGTCAATTTTTATTAATAAAGCTCTTTACCTATATTATAAAATTGGTGCTGTACATTCTCTAATGAAGGGATTATTTTAAGGCTGTGTGCATTTGGACAGGAGTAAGAGCCCAGCATTGAGAGAGACATCTGTAATGAGAGATTTTTAATCGGGATACATTATTAATGAACTGCACAGGAGATGCACAAACCTGCTTTATTAGGCAAACTGTAAATGAGCCTATTTGGTAAGGACACACAAAATGCATGTGTGCTGAGAGAGGATATTTTAAGAATTTAACTCATTTCTGAATAGTAAAGGCATCTAGTCTGGCTGTAATTGGTGCCTGTGGCAATTGTTGATACCCTGACTACATTAGCTTTCTGTGCCCTTTAGCAGCATTGGGAAAACATTTCTAGTACTCATTAAGCTGTCTATTATCAAGACTTCATAAATATACACATTTAGAATAGATGATTTGCTATCCCAGTGCCTTAGAGCACTTAAATAAATTAGTTCCTGCTATTTCAGGCATTAATGTTGTGGTAATTATGCATGAAGCAATAATGCAATTAAAATTGCCTTCCAACTTGCTCAAGTGGGAATATTTTTTGAAAATAACACTTGATCTTTTCTCAGAAGATACTCTAGAGCAGGTGGATGGGCTGTGTGGCTCAAAATGGCAGCGCGGAACTGTTTTTCCTCGAGATCCTCAGTTTGCCTGCAGGTCAAGTCAATATTAACCAAGTATTACCATCTGTTGGCTTTTGTTGACCTCTGGAAGGAGGCAGCAGTCTGGTTGCCGCACCCCCTCCGCCTTCTCTAGTGGCGAAGTGCCCACATCACAGCTGGCATCAAGTGTTTCAGCAGTGGATTTTTTATTTAAAGAATACGGCCACACTTCAAGGCAGGAAACATGGGCTACAACATGTTTGCAACATAGTTCCACTTTCTTTGTGCACAATACCTCCTGGTTTCAGATCTTTGCAATATCTGGTATAATAAAGCTCAGCAACATATCAACCCAGATTTCAGCCTTGGGTCTGAATTTCTTTACGTTTAAATTGGACCTCTTGTTCCTTGGGAGAAAAATATATATATTTTGTAGCTGAGTTACAAATAAGCTTTTCCAGCTTTTTGGCAGTCAGGTAATAGTTAAAGTGAAAAGGTTTCTTTTTTCCAGCCAGAAAGGCAGTTTAATAACTTTTGGGTCCATTTGTTCATAGCAGTGCTGGAGTTGAGCCCTGCAAACCCCTGGAGCTTGGCAAGCCAGGCAGACTTGGCAAGTTTTCCTACCAGCTTACCAAGTCTGAGTCAAGCATGGGTTGTTGCAACTTCAAATACATTTAGTACATTTTGTTAACAGGAACATTGAGGTGGAGGGGTTGTTTTGATTATTTTTTTTTTGTTGTGTGGTTTGTTTTGGGTTTTGTGTTTTGGTGGTTGTTTTCCTTCGCTGACCTTAAAGAATACCATACTCTCTCTGCACACAGCTGGTCCTTAAACCATGCATGACAATTTAAGGCTTGTGTTAAATCTGAAGTGAGTGCGTACTTTGCGCATAGTATCTGATTTACTCTTGACATTAAGATACCAAGGAAGTATATGACGTTCTTTCTGTTGATTGGCATTTAATAATGTGAATCTCTGGAAAAGATAACCACAGCTGTTATTTACAGTGCCTCGTAACTGTTACAGCTTTTGCCCTCTGTTTGGAGCATGTGGTGCATGCAGATTTGCAGAAGCATTGGGAATGTTCTCATTTCTAGTTTTCACCTATATGGATCCTGCCAAAAGAAAAATAGCTCTGATTTGGTTTTTGAAATAGCAGAACATCGAACTTTCTGAATGTTAGTTCTTGCCCATCTAAATCATACCAGCCTTGAAATAAGGAGAAAAATTTTCTTTAGAAAATTCTTTCAGTGTGGAAAGATGCTGCAGAAGACTAAAGATAGTGGCACCTAGATACCTGTTTACCACAGTCAGACGCATTCCTCTCAATGTTCTCTTATAGTAATTGATTAACCTCAAGGTGGTTTTAGCAGGGTCTTTAATGAATTCTGCATCACCCAATTGTGGCAGAGTAGGAACATTGAGTAGAAAGAATTGGGTTGTTGAGGCAGTATTTTTCACTTGTACTTTGACAGTCTGCTCCTTTGTGAGGCATCTTAATAGCTTTGCTTTTTCCAGGTTTTATATGATTGTATCTTCACTTCATTACTGCTAATACTTTTGTTGGGAAATGTGAATCTAAGATGTTAGCTTTGCCTGGTTTCGGGCTTTTCTTCTAGTCACGGGCCAGCTACAGAAAGCCTGGTTGCTTTGTTTTACCATCTTGATGGAAAATCAGAACAGTCTGTTGCTGGAGGACTAGTTGTGGGAGGCTATGGTTTCAGAAAGCAATGGTTTCCTAAGTAGCGTGAGCCAATGTCATAAAAGGCCTCAACATTTGCTACCAAACCTTTGAAGTTTGCTTTGCCCAGTGGGATCTAGAAAACTGAGCAGAGCACAGGCGGAGGTTGCCAGCTAGGCAGACAGGCTTCTGATTTGTGAGCTATTTATGTTTTCTAGGATTGATGCCCTCGTTCATAGTTGCAATTAATTGCAAGAAGCCTGGAGATGGTAAATGCCTAGATCATCATTGCTAAGTGTCTGGGAGTATGCTTGTTTAAAGCTCTGTTTCTTCCTAGGAGAAGCAGCCCTCAAGTTCCTTACCTGACAGCCCCAAATTAATTGTGGTTTCTTTTTGGGACCTCAGGCTTTGTGCCGCAGATCTTTCATATCTTTCATTTGAAGAGCTGAGGCATACAAGTGGTGGAAACTCTCCACGTGTGAGAGTAGTCTGTATGCTACTTTGGGCCATTAATTGAGTGATTAGAGTGAGATTTAGAGAGCAGTGATCATTCAAGGTGTCAATACAGTAGAAGTGATGAAAAAAGTTGGGATGTACAATTGTCCTTGTTCTGGACAGAGCTGGGGAGTTGAACGCTTAAATGCTTATTTAATTTCAATTAGTGCATGACCGACAATGTGAAAGAGGAAATTTTTTTAGGAAACTGGAGAAATATTTTGCAATTTATACTAGGGTGATGCGTTTCAGCTATATGGAAATAGAATGAAACTGCTGGCTTTTAAGAAAGCTTACAAGGGCATTTCTAAACTACAGGCTGCAAGAAGAGCAGCAGGTGTAGAAAAGTGCAAACTCTGAATAACGTAGGGTGAAAGTGATAGAAATTCCCTATTAGAAGGAGCAGCTGAAAGAAGGAGCAGCTGAAAGTTTAAAAAACTGTAGGAAATAAGTTTAAATAGCTGGCCTACTGTGCAAGGCATATCTATAAGCAAATGAGTTGATACCAGTGTCATTGATTCTCGCTTGAACAGTGAGAGTGCATTAGAATGATGATTCATTTTAAACAAGAGTAGTGGCACAACAGAAGTAAGAACATCTGTAGAGGTTCAGAATAAGAGTCCAACTAACCTGGTTTCTGATCTGCTGTGAACAGTGGTAGTTCTCTGGCAGACTCATCTGCTGTCCAATTTTCATTCTGTGATTATTGTTTTGCCTAATTGCTTTTTGCATCCACAGCATCGTCTGGCAGGCAGTTCCGTAGATCAACCATGTATCGTGTGAAAACATTTCACTTTTTGTTTTTGTGTAGCCTGTTAATCTGGCATCTTGCAGCAGTGCCTATTTGAACAGCTATTTGTTATTCTTGTCAATCTTGTAAATACTTTAATCTTCCCGTAAGTCGCTGATGTCCCATACTGAAGAGTCCCGGTCTTTTTACATATTGCATCTATGAAAACAGTTGTAGGTCTTGATGCAGTCTTGTTATCTTCTCTTGTCTTCTTTCCTAATTATTCTATATCCATTTTGGGTGGGAGCGGAGAAGACATCCGATGACATACAGTTAACTAATTATCTGAAGTGTTTTGCTAGTACACTAATACTGTGCAAGTGAGCCAGAGAATAAATTATGCTGGTAGGAGAGTGCTGCTCTGTATGAGTGACAGAATGGTGTCAGAAAAGGTGCTTGGCAGTGAGTTCCATGGGCTCTGAGGCGGTGAGAAGGGAATAGGCGCCGGCATCACTTGACTGCTCTGCAATACCTAGTGCATCCAGTGCAGTGTGAACTTGTCAACTAAATGCAAGACAAAACATTCTGAAAGGGAGTGGGGAGGGGGAGTGTTCCCACACGCAGTGTTGAATTACTTTTGAATGAAGTGCTGTGGTGCAGTGTTGATTTTAAAAGGGGCTACAGCCACAAATTCACAGAAATGCTTAGTTATCTATTAAGTGCAATGATTGACATGCAAACTGTTTCAGGATGCCCTTAAACTGCTGATTATTCTTCCAGTTTCCAGTTTACTTGGGAAAAGTCCTTCCTAAGCTTCTTTCAATGCCCATTGACTAAAACTTTGTTCTAACCCAGTAAAGCAGCTCTTGCTTCAAAAAGCTGCTTAAATAAGATAAGAAGTAGTCTCAAGGGAGCTAGGTCCAAGGAAATGCTGAAAAGAGTTTTACCTATGCACTGCAGCTAACAGTGGTTTTCTGGGATTGTGGCATTACAGAATCCCCTTAGTTGGAAGGCAACTTGGAGGCCATCTAGTCCAACTTCTTGCTTAAAGTAGGGTGACCAGTGAATTCAAACCAGGTTGTTCAGGGCTTGCCCAGTTAGGTTTTGTAAACTTGTAAAAGGGTGGAGACTCCACAGCCTCTTTGGGCGACCTCTTCCAATGTTTACTTATTAAATTGATAGTTTATTAAACAGTAATATTTACATCATATGGACAACAAAATCATAATATGATTATTTAACTGATAAGTTGGTGTCGCTGGAATTCTGGGACTGTAAAAATAGGACACTAGTTAAGCACAGAGTCCATCAAAACATGCTTACCTTGAAAATTCTGGTCTTTGCCAACCATGATGGAAATGAGGCTGGCTTCTTGCTTCAAGCATCTTAATTTGCCAGCAATAAAGATTTTGGAATAGTTTGAGGCCATTTGTTTTTTTAGAGTAATGATGCAAATACAGCAAATTGCTCCATCACCTGAGTATTTTATTTTAAATAAGCAGTACTCTGGCACTATTTAAAATGTAAGACTTTAGAAGAGAGTAACTGCCTGGCACTGCTGATGATTATTTTTAGAGCATGACAAGCAGCTGTCTCCAGATAGTGGTCTGTGTTCCACATCCTTCTCCTCTGCTGTAAATGGAAACATGTACTGCAGTAGTAATCTAAAGCTTCTTGTAACTTGTCTTTGTTTCAGCTTTGGTTTGCTTTCGTTAATGGATTTTCTGGGCAGATCTTATTTGAGCGGTGGTGCATTGGTCTGTATAATGTGGTAAGTGCTACATGTTTTGACTTGATAGTGCTTGTTAGACTTCTATGTTATTTTGTTGTCCCATTTCTCACAGGTAACTGTCTTGGATGTATGTCGGGAAAGGTGAGTTCATTTGTAAAATCCATTTTGGATCCGTTCTGAGGTAGGAAAAAAAAATTCATTTTGGATAGTGTTTTGGTCGCAGAAATAGATTTCAGAAAATGCCTTGGAAATACATGTTTGGCCTAATATAACTTCCATAAAAGTTATGCACCTTCTAGATGGGAATTTAATTTCCTCTTCGAGAGCATATTCACTCTTTTATACTGAATATTTTGCTGACTGTTCATGTTCAAAATAGATATAGAGTCTTAATCTTTGAGTTTTGGTTTGGCTTTTTTTCCTCAAACCCTGTAACAGATGCTCAGAGAAGTGTCATGCAGATGTTTTGGGTTGACCTATGCTACGTTAAGTACAGAACGGGAAGTAGCATCGCTGTGTCACCAGCATTTTTCACTTGAACCAAGAGCAGGATGTGTCAGTCCAGGAGTGATTTCTGATTTTCGCTGCGCTCTGCAGAGTCCCGCACTGTGCCATGTGACTTTATCACTTGAATCAGTAATACTATTTAATCAATAATATTGAAGTCTGGAGGATCTCTGGGACCAAGTTCCACAGCATACCGTAGACCTGTGCTGGTGTTTTCAATGGTGTTACCTTTGTAATGTTACTGATGAGTGGCCTGGTGTCTGGATTTCTAAGCCATTAGGATGCTTTGTCAGTGTTGAAAAATCCTTTGCATTTCTCTTCGAAGAGAGGAAGTTTAATTTTTTTGTATTTTAAGGCGACTTATTCCAAATATATGGTAATACAGAAAAATCCAGCAAATTATCTCTATCACTGAGTGGTATTAATAGAAACACTTAACTTCTGTCACGTTAATCTTAAAAATGATGGCACAAACCCTCATATTCCGTAAGATTTCATGTTCTCTGTGGAAGATACTTATTCAGGGATTTTCTACTCCCTTGATTCTCTTCACCCTAATTTCCTGACTGTTACTCAGTTTGTCATTTGTGTTTAGATATTTGCATCTATTATCTTTAAACCTGACTTGATGGATCTACCTACCTTACATAAAGCTCATGGATGAAACTCATCTTCTAGAATCAGTGATGTAGAAACTAACCCTTGTTTTATAAGGTCGGTATTTTCTAAAATTAGAACCGGCTGCATGGACTCATGAAGAATCAAGTGCTAGTGGGATATTGGGGACTTCCACAATTTGAAGGGGTTAGATTTTTTTAAGTGGATTTCGCTCTGTCATTCTCTTCTCTGCTGATTAACCCCTTTATTTCATTAGTAGTCTCACTAAAATATTAAGTGTAGGAAACCATCGGAGCATCGTAATTCCTGCTTTTGCACTGGTTCATACCGGAGGTTTACCTTCATAAACAAAACCACTAGAAGATTTATTCAAGTGAGAGTGTAAATGCCCCATAAGTATGGGAAACCTGGGGAAGTACCTGTAAAGCTGTGTGAGAACATGCCCTTTTTTGAACTATATTGGACCAGTGGTCTTAGTTTCAGTTCCCTACCCCTAGCCTGCTGTTATTTTAACCATCTAGTTTATCACTTCATGAGTGAAAGCAGCACGTTCTCCATTGGATCTAGGGATGTAATTATTGATTCTCACTAGTCTCTAGTCCTTTGTGTTGCTCTTTTTTCTACTCCCTGACTGCTGCTTGCTGCTGGTGGGAACCACAGCCCAACTTTTGCAAACATGCCTACGTGCTAGGAACAGTACGTAACTTCAAGCTGCTTCTTAACTTCAAGAACACTTCTCAAACTGTTAAAAATACGTGTTTGTATAGGACTAGAAATGATTTTTCCGATATAAACTGTTGATGTAAAAGGAAGTGAATGAAGCTTAGCGTTCAGGCATGCACACTGGTATTTTCACTCTGTGCCTGCACTGCAGACTGCATGAAACATGGATACCCAAGCTGGCTTTAAATGAGCTGTCTCAGATCCTGGAAACACTTTAAGAGCAGCAATATGGGACTCGGCAGAGGCTTATTTACTCTGCTGCTGGCAAAGTGTCCTGCTGCCTCTCCTGGAAAGCTTCCGACGCTTGGTCATCTAAGCGTCTACCCATAGCACAGACACGTACTGCAGTTAATTTCTTCCTATCGGTTCATGCCTGCCTGGAGAATCCCCAAAGTTCCATAATACAGAATGGCCCTTGTCTTACAGTAGATATTTTTTTTTCCTTTTTTTTTAAATGTGATTTCCACATTTGCGTTGTCTGTAAACTTAGCTTTGGTTAAGCATATTACATATTTAATTATGGCTACAACTGCAGGTTTATTTGAACCCATTCCCACAAGGCTTTTTTGAAAAAGGACGTGTTGTCTTTCCTTTGTAGTCTGATGTGTTTTACCCTTGCTAGATTAGCTGGTACATCAGAAGCTAATGATGCTTAACTTCTTGGGTTTAAGCTAATTGGTTAATAGTCTGAATTTTCTTTCATGTTTCTTTTGTTCATAAGTCAATATTTGAGAGTTATGAATTGCTGAAATTCATGTTTGGACTTGTTTGGAGATTGGAAAATTATGTCAAATAACATGCTAGTTGGTAATATGTCTTCACTGAAGCCTGTGGGAATTTTGCTATTGTCTAGATACTGAAATATTATCTGAGATCCACTTAAAAGTAATAGCTGCTTTTAATTAGTATGTGCTTTCCTTGCAGATTTTCACAGCGCTGCCACCCTTTACTCTGGGAATTTTTGAACGATCGTGTACTCAAGATAGTATGCTTAGATTTCCACAGCTATACAAAATTACTCAGAATGCAGATGGGTTCAACACAAGGGTAAGGAAAAGTCTGTTTCTTTAAGAATAACCATACATATTCTGATTTTCCAGGTCTTTCTCTTTAGAAAATAACTTATTCCCTACTGTTACTTTTGCTTCATGCTAGCCACTGAGATTAAGATTGTTCTGCCTCCACGTTCTTTTCAAGGGATTAATTTTTTTATTAAAAAAAAGTCCTTTTCAAATAAGGATTTTCTGCTATGGCTTCAACTGAAACTGGTCCTGAAATATCCATAAATTTCAATTCAAAGTAAGATTTGTATCAGAGTATGACTTTTCAATTCACAACTACTGATATGTAAAGCTCTAGTTTGTGCAAAACAGCATTATCTGTAAGTGGAACATTGTGGGGCACAACATATTTGCCCGTTAAAAGAAAATAGAACATGTCATAGTACTGAGTCAATCTTTTAATATAATTCTTTGAGGTAATTAAAGAAGGGTGACTCCATCTGTTTGCTGTATTTTGGTAAAGATCTTAAATTGCAAGCATGCTTGCCTGTTATATTTTAAGTTGTTAGAATAAAACCATCCAACTGGACCAGTGTTCTCTTGTGAAAGAGCAGAAATTGTAGGAGCAAATAGGTCCTGCAGAAGTTTAGGTATTTCACTTCAGGACAAACGTTGTGTGACTTTTAACTACACAATGAGATGTTTGTTAGGAGTTAGAGAGAGGTCAAGAGTTTTGGACTTCACTGACAACTTGGTTTGTTTTCCCTCAGGTTTTCTGGGGTCACTGCATCAATGCCCTGATCCATTCCATCATTCTCTTCTGGTTTCCACTGAAAGTGCTGGAGCATGGTAAAGGCTTCTTTATTTCTTCCATCAGTAACTGATGTTCAGTCTCAGAGAGCCAGTGTGTTTGCAGAACAGGAGGTCGTGACAAGTCCCAAGAAAATAATGCTGACAGACAGCTCAATAGGCTGTAGCTGCTGAACTTGGCTAGTTATCTAGTGGCTTTCAGAACTTATTCTAATTTAACATAATTATTGTTCATATAGTGAGTTTAACACGTGAAAAATTAAACTGCTGCTTTGCCAGAAAGTCTTAGTGGAATAGTGAATAATGTTCTGTAAAATGCCTTTTTTTTTTTTTTTTTTGGTAGTGGGTTGAGATCTAAACTTTTTACTGTATAATGTCCTTACAGCAGCTATATTACAACCATTTGCTTTCTATCTTGTTGGACCTTTCCCATTCCATAACACAGTACTGTAAAATGTAGGATAAAATAGAGAGATTTCACTACTGTTGAAGTCTGTGGAAAAAATTAATTGGCTGGAATGGAAGTAGACCAGATCAAGAGTCAGAGATATTAGGGAAATGAGACTTTTTCCATGTACAAATTAGTCTTACTGAATCTTGCTTTCCATGAAAGGTAATGCAACTACATGGTATTTCAGGGAACAGTAAATCCCATATGGTTCCTACCTAGCTTTGCCATATAGTTGTGTGGGCAGGAAGAGCCATGGGAAATCTGTTCTTTTACTGTTGTAAGAAGTAGGACTAGATCAGATGAGGAATTTTGAGGCAGGGGTGAATAGTATTTATCTAAAATAATGAATTTTTCAAAACTGGAACTCCTTCCTGGAAAACACTAATTTCAGGACAACCTTCTCGGCTCCAGGATGAATTAATTGGGGAGGAGGTGAATGAAAATGGAAAGGGAGAGAAGATGAATGCTCACATCAGAGGCATGATGTTAAAGATACTTGTGAGAGGCAGGTTCATGTTCCTCTACCTGACTAAAGTGTCAGTATCATATCCGCAGTGGTGGCTTCACATGTGGTCTGATGGACAAGACAAGAAAGGGACTTCCCTTTCCTCCATATGTGGGCTGGGAGCTCGGTTCAGTTTTGGGGAGAGAGTTTTCATGGTTGATTGGGTTTTGTTTTGATTTGAGGGTTTTTGTTGTTCTGCTTCACATAAAAATACCTATGTGAAATGTTAATCTCGAACAGCTCTTCTTTAAATCCCACTTCAGAAATTTTAGGCTGATGTCTGTAGTGGTTACAGTTAAAGAAAAATACAGGTTTTGTTTTAGTCTTCCATCAATGGTTTTCTAACTAATTTCTAAATAGATAATGTAATTTTAATTTCAACAATTAAAATAAGACTGGAATACTCACCCGCTTAAATAGTAACTTTCTGAGTTCCTTTGAATAGGTTGCTTAGTTTGCTTTCCAAAGAGGAATGAATATTGAATTTTCAAGTTTCTTTGTATTTCCAAGTGAAAAAGGGATTTCAGTGCTAGAGACAAAAATGCGCCATTCACATTGGGATGTTTTTTAACCTCTCGAGTTCCTTAGAATGTGAAGTGCATATAGTCTATGAATGGGCACTTGTATGGCTTTAGAAATGAATGTTCACTGAGCATCCTGCTGTTCTCATTAACAGAAATATCATTCCTTTCAGGACTGCTTAGCCTCCCAAAGTGGAAGGTCATGGAAATCACTGGAAAAAGGCATTAACTTAATGCAGTAAAATGTAACTTTTAAAAAATTGACATTTACACCAAAATTATTCATTTATTTAAATATGCACTGTGTTGTTGCACTAGAACAATATATTAGCAAAGTCATTAGGTCAGTTTATTCTAGATCTATCAAAACCAATATGTATTTAGGCATGCTTTTTTCTTAATAAACTGAGACTGCTGGCATCAGCAGGGTTCACTGGACATGGAAGGCTCAATTCTCTGGTGCTCTTCACCTTTTTCATTGACGCTAGAGGAAAGAGGGAAGTGACTGTTAAAACTTGATGTGTATTTGTGAATGATGTGGTAAGTGCCTGAAGCCACAGAGTACCAGGGGAGGAGTTGGCGTGATAGAGATGCCAGTGGCTAGAAACAAACCAATTCCTAACCAAGCTGTCTCAGGCTTTAGCTCCTGTAGTGGTGTTAGTGACTAGTCTATCTGGTGCTGTTTCTTGGTAGTTGGGGTTTCAAAGAGAAAAGAAAGCAGGGATGTAGAAGCAGCAACTTCTGGAGAACATTCACAAACTGTCAGTTCTTTGGAGACAACCACATCCAGCCATTGTAGAAGAAAGACATAACAAGTAGCTTGGGATAACTGCACTGACTAAGTATATAGTCCTTTTACCCACAAGCTGAGCAAAGTCTTCACCACAGAGGTCAGGGTGTCAGGAACTCTTCTCTGTAGACTTAACTTACTGATCCTGGAGACCTACATTACAGGAACGTAGTTAACTAAGTAGATGACCCTAGTTTAAGAATGTCAGATCCAGTTTTGCAAATAAATCTGGCAAAATGGTGCCCTTGTAGTAGAAGCACTGTGCTAGGCAGTATGTGTTTAGGAACAGGTCCAAGGTTTTATCTTAAGCCTTTTTCATCCCTGCTGTTTGTGTATTTCTCTAGCAGTTGTCTTAAAACCTGTGAAAACAGCACTACTTATCATGCTTGAGTAATGCTTGAAAGCTCCTGTGAGTACAAGTTCATTTGGCATTAGTTGGCTGTCGAATGTACTTTCATGGTGTTCCGCTTTTATTCAACAAGGACTAAGAAAGACTAAACAGACATTTGAAGTATTGCCACGGTTGGCACTTTCAAACGATAGATTAACATGTACTTACCCTTGCACACACTTGACTAGGGCAAGGGTGCGTAGACTGAATGCTGCTCAGGTACAGAATTAACCTCCAGTAAGGTATTTTAGATGTTACACGTGTCCTTTAGAGATGGAACCTTTGCGGCTTTTCTTATTTCAGCGCTATTTCACCACAAATCAGCTGGTGTTTTACAGGCTTTTTTTTCACAGGCACAGCAAATAATGGGATTTGTTAAAGGTGTCAATAAGTAGTACAGAACAGATGGTGACAGAACAAGTGACGCTGACATACCTCAGCTCTTACGGGCAAATTACACGTTAGGGTCTGGCAAACACTTCCCGTTTTGCTAGAATGGCTTCTGGCAACCAGGACTATGGATATATGCTCTATCCAAGCACTGTGTCTCAGTCCTGGCTTACGACAACTTTTGCATTACCATTATCTCACAGCTTCTAAAAGTGCTCTTAAATGTTCTAAAAGGCAAGGCTGGGACCAGTTATTTTCTCCTGAAAAATCTCCTAGTTATTTCATCTATTCTGTTAATAAACTGATAACAAATGTGATAATTTTTCTTTTTTTTTCTCCTTTCAGATGCAGTATTCACAAATGGCCAGGGAATTGACTATTTATTTGTTGGAAACATCGTTTACACTGTAAGTTTGTGTATCCTAGCAATTTTTGAGTGGTAGAATTTCTTTACAGTTTTTTTTGTCCCATCAGAAAATGATGTAAACCAGAAGAAAGTGTACAAGTAAAATAAAATCAATCTTATGCTGTCTGCATGATTTCCCTCCTTCTTTTTTCATTTCTTTCTTTTTTCCAGACATGCACCAACAATATCTTCTGCTCTGTCCTTCCCCCATCCCACACTGCCAAGGTCCTGGGTTGGTACCTAAGTGGTAGTAACTTTTAAGGTGTAAAGGGGAGATCGGGCCATGAACACTTTTGAATTTGAGAGTGTTAGTACTGAAGGTGTCTCTTTCTTTTTTCCTTGCAGTATGTTGTAGTCACTGTTTGTCTGAAAGCTGGCTTAGAAACAACTGCGTGGACTAGAGTAAGTACTTTCCAGTATATCTTATTTTATTAGAACACCTTCCTCCTCAGTGAGTATTAAAACAGAAAAGTACTAAAAATCATTTGAGGCTTTAGTGTTTTAATTGCATCTTTCTTGTCAGCATAAGTTGCAAAGCTCTGTAAGTACTGGATGTGAGAGGAGAATGAACTTGTAGATCCCATGATATGTGTGATGAAAAAGGGCAGCCTGTCAGAAGCAGGAAGAGAACACTAGAAGTATATTGCCAACATACCTATTTAAAATTGAGTAAATTTTGCATGAAATCAACGTACTATCGTAATTGCTTAAGGAAATAGATCAAGAACATCATCTTTGTACTCTGTAGCCCCTTTAAAAATCAATGCAATAGGGAATGATAAGTGTCTGCACATAGATAAACAACTGGGCTTTGAAAATGTCTTTGAAGCTAGTAAAAAGCACTGGTGACTTCCCATTGGATGAGATTTTTTTTGTTTGGAAGCTTAGTGTAATAAGGGTGTTAGTCAAATGGTTGTGTTGATTCCTAGATTGAGACATTTACTTGCAGTGAGAGCGAGCTCTGTTACTGACAGGTGTCAGAATGCGGCAGGGCAGTGACCTCTGAAGAATATGGGGGGTAGGAAGGTTCCTGTGTTGATCAACCTTTGACACCTTTCTCCCCTTCTTTCCCCCAGCTCCTCTGAAACACTAATCTTTTTATTTTGATGGAGTCCCTGTTTCTCCCCTCCTGTGAGATGCCTTACGGGAATCTAGTTTTCATGACATACTAAGACACTGCCCTCAAGACCAAGCTGTTTTGAGGACTCTCATATTCTTAGTTTAGCAGTTTCTTTGAGGGGCTGGGCTCAAATCTCCTCACCTCATTGCTTCTGTTAGTTGTGAAATGTTTTCTTTCATTCCTCCCAGAGGAATTGTTAAGATTAATGAGCTGATGTCTGTTCTGAATTTTAAAGATGAAATACTATCCGTATAGGTTATTTAATTATTAGGGAGATGCTAATATTCTCTGCCTCATTCTCTCATCTGAAAATATCTGTTCTTTTTTTGCTGTTGCTTATGCATAAGTTCTATGTTGTGTACCAACATTTTAAAATGCAAAAATTCTTAAATTAATCCCTCATGCACTAGAAGAGGATGTATCCAAGTCTGCACTGCAGGCACATGAGCCTGTTTAGATCCTGTTACGTTGTGAATTATTTGATGGTTCCTCCTTTCTCCCTTTCCCTGGGTAATTGGTATCTTTTCAATCACTTGGGAATAATTATGATCCCCTATTATCTAAATTTTATTTTAAAAGTTACCATAACATTCAGTAGATCTCAGTTTTCTTTAACACTGGCATTTTATGGAGAAATTATTGTTATGCATAAAAAAGTCGTTGTGTTTAGAATCAGCATTTTTCTATACACATTTCTAATTCCTGTCCCATTGCTTGGACCAGTGACTCTCATCATCTTGGAATCTGATGTTGATTACAGTTATTGTTTCAGCTGTGAGTGAATCAACACACAGAGAAGCTTTAGGTTACTTGAAGAGTATTAAATGTACGACATCGAGTTAAGCTGCTTCTCCATCATCAAGTGGATTGGTTACATGCGATTTGTTCTTGAGAGTGAGAGGGATGCTGCCGCTTGGGAGAACATGATGGGTTTAGCTGAAAGCTTTAAATAAATAATGCAGATTTGAAGTGGTTGGGAGCCTGGTATATCCAGTAGGTAGTGTGGAAAGAAAGGCTTCCGTAAAAGCGGTAACGTGCTGCATAACAAAATCCGCATGTTGGAGCTGTGTGAAGCAGCTTCATGTTAATGTGTTACCTATCTGGAACACTGCACTGGGCTTTTTCCCAAATTCTTACGGCTTTCTTCACTGCTTTACCATGCTATATGAACTATTTCAGGTAAATAGGATGCAGAGGATAGCCTTAGCGTGTCTAGTTTTTATGTGAGAGCCTTGATTTCTTTTTTCTGACTCTCATTCATTTAACGCCTCTGATGAACTCACTTCTGCTTTGTACATGAATTCTCCAGGGATAAATGACAGAGATCAGTGGAGGATCAACAGTGCAAAGGTTGGTGGGGTGAGAGTATAAGGAACATTTTCAAGCAGGGCAAGAAAGGCTTTTCCTAAAACAGAAGCTCTTTTAAAGGTAGAGGAGCAATTCAGGCAGGTACAAGCCTGAGATGAAGACTTGATTGGGACAACCATGAGAGAAGATAAAGACAGCATTAAATGAGCTAAGTCTTTGCTGAGCTGGAAAGGGCAAGGTGAAAAGCTGCAAAACTCAAACTGTCCTACCAGCAGACAGGGAAGAAAATCAGGAGGGAGACAAAGAAAACAATGTAATTTCAATAGCAGAAATACATCTCTTAAAAAAATAAGACTGTGTCTTGGACTGGTTTCCCTGCTTGCTTTTATCGTTACTGGTTTTAACCATAAAGTCTGTAGGAGCTTGCAACTTGGAAGCATCAGTCCAAGCTATCCAGAGCCTTCTGTCGACTTGTTCGGAAGGAAGGCTGTGCGGCTCAAGAGAAGGTGTCAGTCATGTCCTTTGGGAAAGCGGTGCTGGTGCTGTTCTGCCTTTGCATGGGGCTGGCTTTTCTTAAAGATGAGATCTTGCAGCAACCTTGCAGTACTTGTTTTTTGGGGAGCTGAGCACAATAGCTGCTCACTGTGGTGAGCTTTATTTTAGTCAGAATCTTGACATGAGTTGTCCCTAGTTTTTAGAAAAGCAAGTAGACCGAAAGGGTAAAATATCCCCCTTCCTCCAAGTGTTAACAAACACCCCCCCCCCCCAAACAAACAAACAAACAAAAACCCCACCAAAACCTTCCAGTATCTTAGTTTTATTCACATTAAAACTGAATTTTAAAAATGTCGGGTTTTTTAAATAGAGCAGTTGCTGGTCAGATCTCCAGCTGAAAACAAATTTTCCTGCCCACTGTGTCTATCAGTGAAGGGGCCTATCCTATGTACTGCTCATTAGCCCAGCAACTTTTAGGGTTGAACGAAATTCCAGCTTTCTGAGAGTGCCTAGAAGAGTGTTCTTTCCATCACTTCTGATGTTTTGCTTCTACTGTAAGGCAGCTTCCAGTTGCTCCCAGCTTTCTGCTGGTCTGCACTGCACTGGTGCTGCAGACTCCGTGCTTGTTTGCTTTTACTGCCTGTGCTGGAGAAAGCTCTCCTTTCCGAGGATGTTCAGCGCTTCCAGAGGAGGAGCAATTTTCTTCTCCTTCTAGAAGTTTGTGTCTATCTCACAGCAGGCAGAACTGCAATACTCAGACACACTGTTTCTTAGACATACTGTTCAAAAAGTCAACGAGTACAGTTGTCAAATAGAAAGTATAAAGCTGAGAACTAAACATACACCCTGTGTCCATCACAGCAACCAGTGTGTGAATTCATTCCCATGTTCCTATACCCATATGTAATTAGCAATTAAGATTTATGCAGGTACTTCACTGAATTGGAGCCAAAGTCATCAGCCTCTGGAGTCGTTGGCATCCACAAAAGCTGGAGCCAATAATGAGCTCAGTTGCTTGTTACAACTGAAATTACTGATTCCATCCACTGCAGTGTAAAAGTAGAACAGCTTAAATCATCCTGAACAGCAAAACAGTTTGGGTACGTATTAAAAATTACTTTACTTAATGCAACTGAAACAAAGTCTGTTCTGGACATGCTCTTGGTCACTTTAATACTACTTTTGTTTACTCTTAGTGAGTCTGCAGATTAAAGAAGCAGTAAAGATATAAACTGCATCGCATCACTTAGGACACCTTTAAAACAAAAAAAGCAAAGGTGATTAGTAGGTGTTGGTTGTGGTAGCGCATTACGCAGCACTGAGTCTTCCTCTGTGAAAGGTCAGCGAGTGGTGCACGTGGCTTGTATGTGTGCCCTCTGCCATGAGGGATTGGTCCATGTGAACTTTAACCTGAGCCTTTGAAAATTTCTGCCTTTTGATGTTTGTATTGAACCTGGCATGTGCACAACAGGAAGCAGGCACTAGGTGAGAGAAATCAGAGTACCAAGGAAAATCTGATGAGTTTTCGGAGCTCCAAGAAAGACAGATTGGCTGCGAGGGCTATCTGTCTGCCCTGTAGTGAGGCAAAAATTAAAGAGGAGAGCTGGTTTATACTGTTCAAACAACCCGTGCTACTAGCGTGAAACCAAGTGTGGTAGACAGGCCTGAGAGAGACCGACGGAGACCTGAACAGAGAAATACCTGTGAGTTAGGTGGATGGAGCAAGTGCCCTGTGTTGACTCTCCTTCTTTCCCTTCTCCTCGACAGTTCAGTCACCTGGCCGTCTGGGGAAGCATGCTGCTCTGGCTGGTGTTCTTCGGTGTCTACTCAGCCATCTGGCCCACGTTTCCCATCGCACCAGACATGCTGGGGCAGGTCAGTACGAACGTTCAGCTGCGCAGTGAGCTGCTCAGTGCAGCGCCGCGCTGTCGCCAGCGCTGCTTCTTACTGCTTCCTGCACACTCGCACAATGCTTGGAAAAGGACTGAGCTTTAGTAAGAGTGCTTGTACTTAATTTTAACCTTTTTTTAATCTCTGCGTTCATTTAGCTTAATCTCCTCATTAGAAGAGCCTTTTTTTCTCCCCAGAAGTGATATCATATGTGATTATATGCACTGTGGATACTATATAACGGTGCTTAGTTCACTTGGATAGCAGTGAGACTGGTTCTTTCATTGGTGTTTTCCTAGTAAGACTTTGTGTGTTTGACAAAATGCTATGTAGAAATTTAGTTTATTTGTTTTGAGGTTTTGTTTTTTGCTCATGGATTCTTTCTCTTCCATATATTTTGCTTTCATAACTCCTCCTTTTTTTCCTGCATTCATTTAAAATAAACCAGAATTTACTTGAGAATAAGACAAGATGGTCAGAAACAGAAGGGAAGCTGATATGTTACTGGTCCCTTTATAATACTAGAGGAATTTTGGATTTGTTCCTTCAGTGTCAGCTGAGTTCCAGGTGGTGAAATTTTCCCTTCGGTGTCATTATTTCAACCCATGGTGAGAAGATTGAGTCATGAGCCTGTCAAAATCACTCAAGAGCCTTGGGTGTATTTAAAATAGGGGTTTACCATGAACAATGAAGGACTTAATAAACGTATGTTAAAAAGGTATTCTGTAGAAATGGGACTGCTGTCAAAATGACCAGAAAAAAGGTACTTTGTAGTAAGTTTAGAGTTTTCCTTAATGCAAAGGTGCTGTTTATGGTACAGGAAGAAGCAAAGCAAACTAATTTTAACAAAGAATCTAAGCATATTTAACTCACGTCACCCTTGTGTACTAGAAAATAATAGTTAGAAAAGCTAAGTGTTGGCAAGCCAGTTAGAGATTTTCGAGGTTACTCTCGTGTTTGTACTCAACAAGAGCAGTCAGGCATGATTTTGTTACTGTTCTGGCCCAATACATATTTTATTATCTTGTTCTAGAACAGTGGGGATAAGGGAGGCTATGGTAGATTTTCATGGACAGCTTTTTACAGCAGAGAGTGACAACTGACAGGCTGGGATCAGCAAGTAAGTGATAGACAGACAAAGCCTCGGTCCTCTCATAGTATTTCATGGTGCTGTTTGTGTGTTTCACAGCACATACAGCATCAGTAGCTCTAATTCACATTTTCACATATGGAGCAGAAATTTGACTTGAGTATCACGCAGAGCCATGAACTACTTGTTCTCAACAGCACACTTGTAGTGCTGCCGTGAACATGTCAGCCTTCTAAAACACAAACAATAAGGTGAGCTGTTCCTTCATACAAGAAGGGTTAGGCTATCAGCTTTAGCTTGGTGTCGCTTTTTTTTTTTAAGTAGCTCCCATTATTTTTTAATTGCAACTGCAACAAAATTCATATTGTGTTGGTATTCAACATTTGCTCCAACATAAACCACAGGTCTTGGAACAAAAGCTTCATTTTAATAAGGTTTTGGGTTTACTTGAATATATTTTCAGATAGTGTTTCTATTTGAACTTTGGTTTTATGGTCTGGTTTTCTGACATTATGACTTGAGAAGTGGTACTAATATCTTGTTGAGATGAAAATAATCTCATGTACTTTTTTTTGGTGGAGAACACATTTAATTTGATTGTCTGGTCCAGTACTTGTGGAGCTGTGTCCCTGGGTCGGTAATCATCAAAGATGTTAAGGATTGTTCATTATTCTAGAAAGACGCTTTATGAATACAAGCAGTCAGAAATCATCTGTTGTGTGGCTTTCAGTGTGTGTGTTGGGGGGATCAATACTATTCTATCACTGTTTTCTTGTCTTTTTGAGAAAAGGAGCAGCAGTTGGAGGAGAGTGGATTTGGGGTTTTTTTATCCTTTTTTAAAATCAAGGAAAGTTTCCAAGGTAAAGGGAAGTTGCTTACCACTTAGATTAACTTATACAAAGTCTGTTGTGTAATCAGTTGCTGTCATAAAACCACCACGTGGTGAAATAAGCTGGGATCGTGTTAGGCTGTGTTCAGTAAAATGAATTGTCTTGCTGCTTCCCAGACTTAAGTTACTCCTTTACTCCTGCTATCATCTTTTCTGCATTTGCAAGTAATCAAGGTATCTTAAAAGCTTTATTTTGCTTTTGAATCTCAATAGTGTGTTTATCTTCAAATAAACTGAACTCTAGAATATTTTAGATCGTCCTACTATGCAAATCCAGTAGCATTTGAAGGGAGCTGTTTTTCACTGTAATATACTCACCTAGCATCTGTGCCAGCCGGGACTTTATGCCATCAGTAGAAGGGATAGGAGGTGCAAAACATTTTATTCCATCCATTCATCAAATGTCAGCATGGAGCCTTGCAGACTTTTAAGTATGTGAAAAGATGCTTTGTTTCTGCTGGGATTTATTAAACCATTTTCACTAAGTATTTCTTTCTCTTGCCCATTATATCTTGAGCATTCTCACAGGGAAAATAATACCATTTTTTTTTCCTCCTTGAGGGCAAAGGGAAGCAACTTAGTTAATCTCTGCTGTCAAAGAGTCAACATATTTCTTCTGTTTCTACTACAGTATTCATAGTAGAATACATGTAACATAAGACGACAAAGCTGTGATAAAAGTCTCAGTAGGCCTTAACAGAAGTTTTCCAATAGTATGACATCTGGTACTTTGGAAATAAACTCTCTGGCTGTTTTGGGGGAACCTTTTCAGACACACAAATAGTATTTTCCTTTAATAGTATCAGAAGCAATAATGTGAGACCAAGGAATGTACCAAAGGAAGCCCTCTGGTAGCTCTCTTGGCTTTCCTGAATATTTGTATGTTTTTTTAAGAGAAGTTCTTTTTGTATTCGCAGAGAACAGTGACAGTGAGCAAAGTCAGTGCCTATTATTTTGTCTTGCCATTGGAGCCAGGATACTTGAATGGGAGCTGACTTTGGATGAGCACTCCCAGAGGACAGTATTTTGTATGATATGTGAATCCTTACCCACCTTCCAGTAGTTATGACTTCTTGCCACAGATTGTTGGAAACAAGTGGATGCCTATGTTTTTAAAAAGTGCTACCCACTTTGATACTCATTAAGAGGTGGTACAGAAATGTGCTGCACTAAGGATGCGAGTGCCTTTCAAATTGTCTTTTAACAGAACTTTTGGGGCTTGTGGCTTGTAACGTGGTGGTATTTTGTTGATCAGCACGTTAGCTGTAATTCTGCTCTCATGCAGTCTTGGGTATTCTGTTTGCCTGGCGGATCGGGATTTCATGCCCCAAAGAGAACAGTGAGCAATATTATTTGTGCTCATTTCTTACATATGTCATGCAGGTGTTGAGTGAAATGCTGCTCATATTCTTTTCTCGTATGGATTTCTTCATAGGTATTGTAGCATACTTTAGGTTTATGGGAATAATATTACATGGTATGGATCAAAGTCTGTGTGCAGGAATTCCCACCCATGCACACACCTAGATACCTGTGCCCAAAAGCATTTGTATGTGTACAAGAAGATGTTATATATGTGTATGAAAGTGATCACGGTTTGAGTCTTGATCCGGACATATCTAACATGAAGAACAACAGATATCTTACTTCCCCATCCAAAGCTAAAATACTGTATTTTTAGTGTTTTAAGGGAGAGTGGGGGTGGCAGGGAAGGGGAGTTCCTGTCACGTCTCTGAAGCATCTGTTATTGGTTGTGGATGAAGAAGGAACTACTACTGAGCTCTGACTTCCCCCCCCCTTAATGTAAGTGTTGTGTTTTGTCTCTGCCTCATTAGTTGTTGTTACCATTAAGGAAATGTCTTTAGAAAGATCAGTATCAGTCTCATTCTTCCAGCCTGGAGGGGAGTGGGTAAAAGAGTGGGGGTTTTAATCTGGTTTCGAGAGGGTCATGTGTTGTGGTTAATCCGAAGTGCAGGTTAGTAATTTCCAGGGTTTTACACTTTTGCTTTGTGCTGTATGTGGGCATATCTCAGAACTGGGGTTTAAGAATCATTTTGGGTTTGGAACCCATTAATTTGCTCTCAGGACGGCATTAGGAAGCCCTTTCTCATCTGAGGCCTCCAGCTTCCTCACGGCTGGAGGTTTGAAGTTGGAGCTGCTGCACTTTCCAGTTAATTTTGTTCAACTGCAGTTGAGAGAAGCTTCATCAAAATCACAGTCCAATTAATCATTGTACCACCAACTCTGCTTCTGCTTAGTGGAAACAGCTACGTGTAAGAGCCGCTTTTATAGCTGTAATGGCAGGCATGCTTTTTGTTTCCTTGTGCTGCCCGCATACTTGACAGAAGATACTTATTTTCTTCCTGCTAAACTGTCAAATTCTTGCTAGGTTATTTGTCTACTTACGTACAGACTTTAAGGAAGCTGTGCATCAGCTTTGCCTGGATTAGGGGTGCTTTTTTAAAAGATCCCAGTAATCGAGATCTCTGATCCCATGTAATGTGACAATAGCAAGACTTACTCATATTAATGTTTGTCAAGAAAACATCTAATCCTCTTTTAGCAAAGCTTCCCATTCTTCTCTATGTGCATGCCATTAGCAAGACAGTTTTACATTAGCTTTTGCACTACATCATTGGTTTTTGAGGTCGGGAGGTGATCCAGAGGGTCTGATGGACTCTGGTTGCATGGCCAGTTTTGTAGCTGGCCTTCGGCCTGAAGCTCTCTTAAATCTTGCTGATTCAGTTCTTGCCAAAGCATGTGAGAAAACTTCATGGTTTGGAAGACTCGGAAACACCACAAAACAAAACCAAAAAATCCTGGAGGCAAGATAATAATCATTATTGCACCGTAATAAACAGGCTTCACGTTACTGGTCTTTCAAATCCACGCTGAAACACTGACAGCTTAATGTACATTTTTGTGTTTTCCAGAATGTTTTGGCCTTTCTCTCTACATTTGAATCTTTTTCCAGAGATCTCAGTTGTTGTTCTTTCTGGCTTCTCATATTTCCGCAGTTTGGTGCTAGTTAGAAAATGGGCCGTTCTGATTGTGGTTGGTTTGTCTGCAACCGGTTGCGTATTACATTGTGGTGTTAATGTTTTGGTCTGTGGAAATGCTTCATCCAGCTGTTAGGCAGAAATCAGAGTTTGCCTGCAGATTGATGTCCTTAATGCCTGCTGATCATGTTTGTTTTTATTATTATGCACAGCAGTCTCCATGGCACTTGATGTGGTTTTGGAACTTTTTCTGCAGTTTTGGACTAGGCTCTGAGCAGACAAATTAGAATAACGAAGCATGCATATATTTTTAAGCATCTGTTGAAGGAGTGGGTTTGTTGTTTTTATGAACCACACATGGCTTTCAGAACTGAATCTCTCACTTCTAGATCCCTGGCATTGTGTTGTTCTTTGTCATACCCCAGAAAGATTAAAAAACTGAGATAAAGAAAAATAAATATTTTAACAGCTCCTGAATACAAAACTAATAGATTAAACAAGCTTATTTTCTGGAGGCTAACCCCCCAAAACATGCTACTTTACCACTTTGGCAGCTCTGCAGTAAACATATCCTCAATATTTCTAAAAGATGCCTGAGAGTTATTTCTTCTTCAGAAGTATTTCATGAAGGTTTTAAAGCAGGACTGCATATGCAGCTGTGCCCAGCATTGTGCTGCATTTCCTGTATAGAGCCATATGAAAATAGGGTTAAGCCATGAGCATAAAAACTTGTTCTGGTTTGGGAACTGGCAGTGCCGAGTGAGGCAGTCAGCTGGCCTTCCAACTGAAGTTTTCATGCCCATCTTCGCTTCGGTCTTTATTCCTTCCCTGCAGAAGAGCTGTGGCTAATAGGCTAGTGTGTTAGATGGGGGAGCAACAGGAGAGTGAGTGGAGATAAATGGTTACCTGCAGGTCGTACAGATGGTGCCTCGGGTGTCAGCTGGTTTTCCTTCAGTGTTGTCGTGTAACCTGGATGCTAGCCACGCTGTCTGACCAACGTCTGTTTGGAGATCGTGTAGCCTTAAGTTGAAATGCTGCTCAGTAGCTTAAATAGAAATACAGCGCACACAAAGAACGCTTACACTTCTGCGTAATTGGCAGATTATCCAGATTCATTGGTTTTGGAGTGGGGTATTGCAGTGTCCAGGAACAAGCTCCTCCTCTCAGGATAGAGTTATCGTTCCATGGTAAAGGACTGTGCTTCAAAAATTGCATCTTTTTTTCAATTTGGAGTCCAGGGTTGCTCAATGGTCTTCAAAATTTCCCCAAATCACTTTTTCATATATTGAAAAGTAGTGAAGCCTTGTTGCATGCTCGTGGAAAGATGTTTGGAAGATACCCTATTCAGTATTTTTTTTAATTAGAAACAGCTGGCTTTTAAATATAGAAAAGCAGCTACTGTATTGTACCAGAGGCAGTGTGTACTAATACTCATGTCTACAAAAAAAGTCTGTGTTTTGAGTCCCGTTGATGAGCAAGCACAAAGTAAGAACGTATGACTTGCAGTACTGGATCAGAGCATTTCTGATGTAGGCTGCGTTCTGTATCAGAAATTTAAGGAGGACAATCAAACAGCTGTGCAGTGTGGGTTTGTCATGACAAGGGTTTGTGTGCATCTCGATAAAAGAAAAAACTTTTTTCTGTTGGATGGCATTACTGGAGAGTAGCCAAACAGTTTTTATGCCTCTTGTGAAGCACTTGGCCTCTGTGGCATCTTTTGCAGATCAACTTCATAGGCTATCGGTGTGCTACGTGGGAGGTGGGTAGGGCGGGCGGGAGGGCAATGCAAGAGGCTTCGTAGCCAAGAGATTTGGGTCTGCCTCCGCACGCGTTAACTATTCAGCACTCCTGTCTGTGGTTGTCATACGTGGGAACCAGCCACGTTTCCAGGCAGTGTGAAGGCATCAAGCAGTATTCTGTTCCTGTGCCGAGTTTACTGCCTAAATGGTCTGACATGGTGAAGATGGGCAGGAGAGAGAGGACATGAGAGTAGAGAGATCAATATGCTGTTCGTCCTATATTCTCTGGAACACAAAGAAGGGAAGGTGGTAGGGTAATTGTTTATGTAAGATCGTTTCTAAAAGAGCATTTAAGCTCAGAGCAATGAAGCTCTGGCTCCTCTAGAAAATAAGAGCAGCAGATGGGATCTATTCCAGAGGGCAGGAGGTGACTGTCTGTGAGGTTGGAATTAGTGGTTTTATAGCTTGTTTTTGTCACACTTTAGTTGCTTTGTTTTCTGATGGATGCAGGAAAGCCCAGATAGCAGAAATTTGGGCTTTGGTTGGGATGTTGTTTTTCCCTCCCTTCCTTGGGGGTAGGAGGGTCATGTTGTGTTTTTATTCAAATTTACATATTATAAAGGGGCTTTGTTTTGTGGGGGATTTTTTGTTTGTTTAGCTGAATTTGTGCTGCACACCACTGTTCCTTTCCTACACTGGTTGGATTACATTTTTGTAAGAGACAAGCATAACTATTTCATATGGGAAAATATTTCCAGATCAATGTGAAACATACCTTTATTCCCTTTCCTCCCTACAGTATGTATTTCATGAGATCATTTTTTCCCAATTGTATTATGTCAACATTTGATCCAAAAAGCCCTGAGGAGTGGAAATGATCTTTCTTATATTGTTCTAAGGCAAACGTGGGTACACAGGCTTCAGGAGTAGTGAGGCTGGAAGGAGCGCAGCCCTCCCCAGTACCCTGCTGGCTGCTGGGGGTCAGCCGGTGCAGTCCGTGCTCTACGGCTTTCCTCTTGACAACTGGCGGCAGCAATGGTATCTTGTGCTGCTTCTCTGTTGGCGGACGTGTCCAACAACAAGCAATTCTAATCTGAATTCTGTAAGTTTTGGGAGTGCCTTTGGGTGTCTGTGCGGGAAGTCAAACTGTACCGTTTGGCTCGTAGAGCGTAATTTCTCGTTTGGGTATCTGTATCACTTGAGCTGGTGTTTCTATACCAGTAACCTTGTCAGAAGGCATAGGAAGGAGACTGGGGAAGAGACTGACAATGTTATTATAGTGGTGCTAAGCAAATACACAAACTTCCAGAGAGCTGTATTTTCTTTAGAGTAGTATGTGATTCAATAAAATTGATAGGAAACAAGGACCGAGAATAATACAGGTGTTGTATTGTTGTATAATCTGTATTGTTTTGTTTCCATAACATAATGCTTAAAGTGTGAAGGAGCCACTCGTGATTAGATGTGCCACCATTGGTCTCTGCATCGTAAAATGCAACAACGGCACCTCTCAGTAGCTTGATGTTGGGCAGCGAGTTTCTTCTACCACTAAGAGCTGCAAAGCATCTTGCAGCGCTCCATCTTGCAGCTCTGGACACATCTCCCTTTTCCAGTATATGACTGAAGGCAATTTGATGCATACTAGAGAGTCAGCAGGCCAATGCAGAGAAAGCTTGGACAGTAACATTGTCACACAAAAAAGATAAATAAGTATAAATATCTTTTCTCTGTAGCATGGAGTGCATTTTGGAGGATGCTGGGGAAGGAGAAGGAAGGGGTCAGTACAGTGGCTGAACTGTAGAATAAATGTTAGAATTCATCCTAAATGGCTTTTTTTTGTTTTCAATAAATCAGCCCAAATTCATGGTGTCAAACGGCATTTCTCATTTCTCTGAAGGTACTTATTACCTTGTTCAGCAACTGGGAATTGCCAGTTCATTTCAAGAAAATGAACCAGAACAATATTATATGCAAACTTATTTCCTTTATCCCGTTCTCTAAACTGATGGACTCATCTGGATTGCAATTGTGTGTTTGGAACTTTTCTCATTTTCAGGTTTCTGGGAAGGAAGGGAATGAACACCTACCAGCTATCAATTCCACCTGTGAGCTGCACCCAGTACTAAGCAAAGGAGATGCTGAGGGAGTGGAATTCTTAGCTGGAGAGAGGGCAAGGAATACAGAGGGTAGAATGAAGAAACATTGCCTTTCAAAGTTTCCACGCTGTACTCAATTCATTGCTTGCCATTGCATGGGTGTGCAAAATGTGTGAGTGACTAGAAGAGAAGATAATGTGGTTAGCAGAGTGTAATTTTAGACTCTATTAAAAAATCACTATAACTTTTGCGAGGACTTCTTTTGTGCGATATTTTGGAGTAAGCATCTGTTTCAGTAAACATCTGAAGGGTTTTATTCTGGTATTTCTTTTATTAGTCCTATGGTTCCTGTATCTATGAAAGCTGTTGCTTGCAGTGGTTTATCCAACAGTGTATGTACATACACTAGAACAGCCAATGTTTGGCATTTCATTTTGACATTTGAAGAAATATTCTTGTTACGGGGTTCTGAGAGAATTTCTAAGAGAGATGTACCAAAAAGGGATATTTTTAGGCTATTTCTATTTCAGAGAAGCATGAAAAGCAGGCACTTGAAGCTTTGCTTCAACAGAAGCTGCATTCAGGGAAGATCTTTCCAAATTCAAGTGAAGTTTCTCCACTGTAATGATACAGAAGTCAGAGGATGCGACGGTGAATTTCTTTGATAGTGTTAGACAGTTGATTTTCACTGTGCTTTTATAAAATTGAATGCCAATATAAAAAGAAATTTTTAAAAATGGAGGAGGGAGAAGTGAGCACAAGGAGTAACAAGATAGGTATCTGGTGGGGAGCAACAAAAAAAATAAGGCTCTGTCAAAAAGTTTTCCTAAGGCGTTTATAGAAAGTGCTGTTGTCATTTGGGGTTGGGCAAAATTTCATTGAGCTCATGGGTCTCACCACTACTGCTCATTCAGAATATATGTGAAGAGCAGTTGAACTCCTGAATCACTGGCATCTTCACACAGACCAAAAGATGTATGAAAGGCAGCCACAAAGTCCAGAATGTTTTCCAAGGACCCAGTAAACAGTTAGCGACAACTGTATTTGATTTCAGCTGTGCGTAAGGGATAAAATATGATTGAGGGGCGTAGAATTTTATTGAAAAGTTGGAAATAGCCAGAGAGGGGACTGAGAGGGAGCTTTTAATTGAACTTGGTGACTGGCTTTAGAGCTAGGCCTATGAAGAGCGGTGTGTTCTGGTCTTTTGATGTTGGAAGTCAGAAAAATAAATGTTTATCATGCTTTTCCTGTGCAAGCAAGTAAAATTGTTTTAAAGCCATAAGTCTGCATCAGTTTCTAATGAAAGTGGCCTGCAAAGACTCAAATTTAGCCAAGTGCTGGCTGTCATATGCAAGACAAAGTAAATGCAACCTATAGTGGATCTGGATACTAGGGTTTATTTCAGAACCAGAGAGATTAGCGCTCTTACCCTACGTGTTCTCATTTGTTTTTTCCTACCACAGCATTATGTTCCCTATGTCTCGACTTCCCTTCCCTGCAGGGAGGTCACTGCTGGCCTGGGAAAGCTGGGCAGAGAGTTGGGTTGGTTCCTGCTGTGCCACTGCTGTCAATGTTGACCGTCCACAAGTGTTACTGGTCAAGGTCCCTGGCCATTCCCCAGCATTTATCTCTATGCATGTCCCTGTTCTTTGGGATCTTCTGTCACTTCCAGGATCTTTCCTGCAGCCAGCACATTCACCACTTTCTTTCCATACCTCTCCCCCATTTTTTCCAAGACAATCACTTCTTTCCATGGATCCTTCTTTTTGGCATGGAACCCCAAGCCTCTGGTTTTCCTTATTGAAATAGTCTATATGCAGAATCACAGCACATGATCAGCCTTGTAATTGGGGGTGGTGTCTCATATCTATTAGGCAGAGGATTCAGGACATGCCACTTCTGTTGAGTCCAGATGTTACCAAAATTTACAACCGGCCTGTGCCAGTTGCAGCTAGAGCAGGCTTCTGCTCAGGGGTTCAAAATTTCAGTTTTGGACATTCAAAGATGCACAGCTACTTTCTGCAATGAGGTGTCAAGCAGTTTTGTATGTATTGGCTTCTGATGTTGTATATGCAGAAGAGAATTGACAGATGCCTCAAAATCAGTTTTAAACTCTCCAGCAGGAGTGAGCTTTTCAGGAGAGGCTCAGCCTGGGATGATGCTTTGGACTTTTCCCATCCCAGAGTGCCTGCCTGCTCTGTGAGTGTGGCGAGTATCTGTGTCTCTCTCAGTCACTCCTACTGATTTTACTGGAACTACTTGAAGAGTTTCTATTTGTAGGGGTTGCAAACTCAGGCCCATAGAATTTGTTGTGGTTTTAACCACAACTCCTGGAATATATTGATTTCTCATTGAAATGTTCTTAAAGATCTTGTCAGTCTTGTTTAGGGAAAGGAAAATCTTCATGAATCAGCCTGACTGGGTAGGTATGGTGTTGTGGGAAATTCACAAGAGAATACTCTTCCCAGAAAACCAAACTGCTGTGTGCCAAGCAATCTTGTTTTTTCTTGTGGATCTAGGGGTTTAAAGTGCTGCTTAAATCATAGAATCATAGAACCGTTTAGGTTGGAAAAGACTTCTAAGATCAAGTCCACTAACCTAGCACTGCCAAGTCCACTACTAAACCATGTCCCTAAGCTCCACATCTGCATGTCTTTTAAATACCTCCAGGGATGGTGACTCCACCACTTCCCTGGGGGGCCTGTTTCAATGCTTGACAACCTTTTCAGTGAAGAAATTTTTCCTAGTATCCAATCTAAACCTCCACTGGCACAACTTCAGGCCGTTTCCTCTCGTCCTATCGCTTGGTACTTGGGAGAAGAGACTGATACCCAATTCACTACACCCTCTTTTCAGGTAGTCGTAGAGAGCGATAAGGTCTCCCCTCAGCCTCCTCTTCTCCAGACTAAACAACCCTGGTTCCCTCAGCTGCTCCTCATAAGACTTGTGCTCCAGGCCCCTCACCAACTTGGCTGCCCTTCTCTGGACATGCTCCAGCACCTCCATGTCTTTCCTGCAGTGAGGGGCCCAAAACTGAACACAGGACTCGAGGTGCAGCCTCACCAGTGCCCCAAACAGGGGAAAGATCACCTCCCTGCTCCTCCTGGCCACACTATTTCTGATACGGGCCAGGATGCTGTTGGCCTCCTTGCCCACCTGGGCACACTGCTGGCTCACATTCAGCCAGCTGTCAACCAGCACCTCCAGGTCTTTTTCTGCTGGGCAGCTTTCCAGCCGCTCTTCCCCAAGCCTGTAGCGCTGCGTGGGGTTGTTGTGACCCAAGTGCAGGACCCGGCACTTGGCCTTGTTGAACCTCATACGTTTGGCCTCGGCTCATCAATCCAGCCTGTCCAGATCCCTCTGTAGAGCCTTCCTACCCTTGAGCAGATCATCAGTGTCATTTGCAAACTTACTGAGGGTGCATTCCATCCCCTCATCCAGATCATTGATAAAGATATTAAACAGAACTGGCCCCAGTACTGAGCCCTGGGGAACACCACTCGTGACCAGCCGCCAACTGGATTTAACTCCATTCACAACCACTCTTTGGGCCCAGCCATCCAGCCTTTTTTTCACCCAGCAAAGAGTACGCCCGTCCAAGCCATGACCAGCCGGTTTCTCCAGGAGAATGCTGTGGGAAATCATGTCAAAGGCTTTACTAAAGTCCAGGTAGACAACAACCACAGCCTTTCCCTCATCCATGAAGCGGGTCACCTTGTCATAGAAGGAGATCAGGTTAGACAAGCAGGACCTGCCTTTCATAAACCCATGCTGACTGGGCCTGATCACCTGGTGGTCCTGTACGTGCCGTGTGATGGCACTCAGGATGATCTGCTCCATAACCTCCCCCATCACTGAGGTCAGACTGACAGGCCTGTAGTTCCCCAGATCCTCCTTCTGGCCCTTCTTGTAGATGGGCGTCACATTTGCTAACTTCCAGTCAACCGGAACCTCCCCGGTTAGCCAGGACTGCTGCTAAATGATGGAAAGTGGCTTGGTGAGCACGTCCACCAGCTCCCTCAGTACCCTTGGGTGGATCCCATCCGGCCCCATCGACTTGTGTGTGTCTAAGCGGTGTAGCAGGTCACTACCCATTTCCCCTTGGATTATGGGGGTTTCATTCTGCTCCCCATCCCTGTCCTCCAGCTCAGGGGGCTGGGTACCCAGAGAACAACTGGTCTTACTATTAAAGAGTGAGGCAAAGGCAGCATTAAGTACCTCAGGCTTTTCCTCATCCTTTGTCACTATGTTTGCCCCTGCATCCAATAAAGGATAGAGATTCTCCTTAGCCCTCCTTTTGTTACTAATGTATTTATAGAAACATTTTTTTGTTGTCTCTTATGGCAGTTGCCAGATTAAGTTCTAGCTGGGCTTTGGCCCTTCTAATTTTCTCCTTGCATAACCTCACAACATCCTTGTGGTCCTCCTGAGTTGCCTGCCCCTTATTCCAAAGGTCATAAACTCCCCTTTTTTTCCCCCCGAGTTCCAGCCAAAGCTCTCTGTTCAGTCAGGCCAGTGGTCTTCCCTGCCGGCTCATCTCTTGGCACATGGGGATGTTCTGCTCCTGCGCCTTTCAGATTTCCTTCTTGAAGAATGTCCATCCTTCCTGGACTCCTTTGCCCTTCAGGACTGCCTCCCAAGGGGCTCTGTCAACCAGTCTCCTAAACAGGCCAAAGTGCCCTCCAGAAGTCCAAGGTGGCAGTTCTGCTGACTTCTCCAAGAATCGAAAACTTTATCATTTCATGATCGCTGTGCCCAAGATGGTCTCCAACCATCACATTACCCACAAGTCCTTCTCTGTTCACAAACAACAGGTCCAGTGGGCTGCCTTCCCTAGTTGGCCCACTCGCCAGCTGTGTCAGAAAGTTATGTTCCACACACTGCAGGAATGTCCTAGACGGTTTCCTTGCTGCTGTATTGTATTTCTAGAAGACATCTGGTAAGTTGAAGTCACCCACAAGAACAAGAGCTAGCAATTGGGAGACTTTTCCCAGCTGCTTGCAGAATATTTCGTGTGCCTCTTCATTCTGGTTGGGTGGTCTATAACAGACTCCCACCATGGTATCTGCCTTGTTGGCCTTCCTCCTGATTCTTACCCATAAACACTCAACCCTATCGTCACCATCACTAAGCTCTAGACCATGAAAACACTCTCTAACATACAGGGTTACCCCATCCCCTCTCCTTCCTTGCCTATCCCTTCTGAAGAGTTTATAGCCATCCATTCTAGCACTCCAGTTGTACGAGTCATCCCACCATGTTTCTGTGGTAGCAACTGTGTCATAGTTTTCCTGCTCGCACAATGGTTTCCAGCTCTTGTTTGTTGCCCATGCTGTGTGCGTAAGAGTAGATGCACTTCAGTTAGGCTATTGATCCCCCCACCTTTTTGGGGCGAGAAGCCCTAATCCCTTCGTGACCATCGTCAGGTGCTTCTGTGGTTTCTAACACATGAATAACCCTTGTGTATTTGCTGCCGCATGGACCTCCATCCCCTACCTCTACTGAGATGGCAGACCGAAGGATCTCGCTAGCACACGGTCCCTCAAACATTGGTGTGCTGCCCTCAGGCTTATCTCTAGTGAGCCTGGTTTTATCCCTTCCCCCTTCAAATCTAGTTTATTTAAAAGCTCTTTCAATGAGCCCTGCTAACTCCTGTGCAAAGATCCTTTTCCCCCTTTGGGACAGGTGTACCCCAGCTGTTGCCAGCAATGTTCTTGTCCATGATGCTGGTGAAGTGCTGATGTAGCAAATGTATTTATCATTAAAGGTTTTAGTTCCTTTTCTCCCACAGTCTTCTAGTAGAAGTATATGGCTTTTGTTCTGAGTCTTTCAAGCCTCATAATATACACCGTGTGTGAGACACACACACTGTATGGAGTGATAATAGAGGGGAGAATGGGCTTTGTTAGTCACATGGGTGTGAGTATTAGGAGAAATATTTTTGTGCTCTATTTCTGACATAACACATGGGAAACACTGCATTGGTCTGGTTAGTGGCATAACAGGAGCTTCCTGTATGTGATGTGTCTGTACAGCACCCACAGGGCTTGTTAGTGTTCGACCCCTTATGCTGTGGATGCAGAATTTCAGATTTTTGAGGGCAGGAATGGGCTGGAGACCTGTGCAGAAAAGATCTACTAAATATAGCGTATGAATGTTAACATCTGTAGATATGTTGTAGCATCAGCTGTTCTCATCTGTTGCATCGGAGCTCTTGCCAAGGTTGGGTCTTTTGTAAGTGATTAAACTGTGCAAGCTTGTTGCTAAACTGACGAATTTGTATTGAACAGAGCAAATAAGTTCAAGTTAATCTTCTGGATGCTCATTAAGGGGATCCTAGGCTTTCCATAAAGTAGGCTGTAAGCAGATATGTACAAGTTTATCAGCTCAAATGCATCTGCAATTACTTTTTACACCAGAATCACTCTAGATACTGCTTTAAGACAGACTACAAGAGTGGTTTTGTGAGAGAAAGAAATGTCAAGAGGGGCAAAGAGAAACAAGAGCTGTGGAGGACATTGCCTGAGTTAAATTATGCTCATTAATTCAATTTGAGGCAGGAATGTGTGTAAATAAACCCTGGCAGCTGCAGCAGCTCTCATTTCTGCAGGGCTTTGGCAGGAATGCAGGGGCCAGTGGACATGAAATCCTGGCGCTCTTTTGAGAAATTGCAGGCAGACAGCTCTGCAGCCAGGAGAAAGAACAATCCAAGATTTACTGAAAAGACGTAATCACTTTAAGCAGACCTGAGTGTGGAGTTTCAGACATGCAGATTTGGAGGTAAAATTAGTGCAGACAAAAACTAAGTCATTGAAAAACCATGGGGCTTACCTAATTCTCCTGGGTTAATGGCATTATTCATGTTCCAAATGTCCAGCCTCTAAATGGAGCACGAGAATTGTAGCTGTATTATATTCAGTGTCTTCAGAGTAACTTGAGTCTGGGTTTTCACAAGCAATTGTCTATAGGTAGCATAACCGTTTGTGCTGTGTACTGAAAGTCAAGTTATACTGGCCACATGAAGTAAAGTGGTTTGTGTCCTGAGTTTAGTCTTTGGTCCTCTTCCTGATACTGGATCCCCACGAGTGCCTGTAAGAGCATTCCCATCACTTCACGTGGTCCCAGAATTTGCCTTCCCTGCCCCCTCCTTCCCAGATATTCAGAGGACAGATATCTTAATGGGTGCTGCGGAGCTGAGGGTGGAGAGGGGCAGTTCTGCAACAGTTAACAAGCAATGGATGGATTCTCAGATCAGTGGATTTTTCAGTTGTGTGGGGTTTTTTTAGCAGTAGCAGTTGCTGTTTGTCTGGAACCAATTTGAATATGAGCTTGATATATCAATGTTATATGAAAAATAAAGAAAAACAAAGTGAACAGTCCGTGACCAAAGAGGAATCCTTGGTTTTGCTGGCTTTAACCTGGAATTTTAAACAATATCATCACCTAGAGATAAACCGGTTTGAATTTTAAAGGCAGTCAGATGAACACTTTAATAACAGTATTTGATGTAACTATTAATTGATTATATTTTACCAAATACTCGAAATCTAATAGTTACTTCTACTGCTATGTGAAAAAGCAAGGGTTTTTTTCCTCAAATGAAAATCAGCTTCAGCATAGGTCTTGGTTTTAATCTCAATTCCATTGTCTTTAAATATTTGCATATCTGAAAATGTCTTGAAAGGGTGCTGGCAAGGGAGCCTGTGTGAAAATGAGGTCTAGTGAGGTCAAAACCACAGAGTAAAAGCTGCAAATGGAAGAACTTGACATTAGCAGTAGTAGTATTGGATGTTCATTGGGTTTTGAAGTAGCCTCTTAGCTTTGTACATTAGCAAAGCCTACAAAGGTGCATATGTATTTAATTGTAACTTTTCAAATGTAACAAAGTTTGTCAATAGCACTTACAAATTTCAAAGTAGGTTTCCTAAACAGCATTTTGAAATATGTATGTGCTCCGACTTTACCACTGTCTTTTTCTGTTGGATGTAGTACAGGCACCTATGTATGGCTGATGATAAACCAGGAGATACTCGGGGAGTTTCAGAAACAAGCAGAGTAGTTCAAATTCTGAACTGGCTGCTATTTTGTTAAATAGCTGTGTCTCAGTAGCAGAAGCAGAGCTGCATTAAAGGCATTGACCGACATATTGTGAGTTTTTCTTACTGTTCTGCGAGAGAATACATGAACGGACCAGAGATTTTGTCTGTCAACACTCCAAATTCAGTGGCACGTTTGGAAATGTAGGTCATAAAAACAGGGAACTGGGAAAAGGCAGCCCAGCAGTCAAGCAAGGATAGACCCAGTCACGCATAACACTGGCATTATTTTTGTTGAAAGTGGCATAAGAACAAGAGCATGCACAAGTTTACTGGTCCTTCAGACAATTTAATTACAAGCTTGTCATAAATTTGTTTCTTTTAGCATGGAACGTGTCTGCCTGAGCAGTGGTCATCAAAACTCAGGGCAAACTGCTGAGACTTTCCTAGTATGTTATCTTATGCCCCCCCCTTTTTAAGTTATTGTTTACATCCAGTGTTGGTTTTGCCCCTTTCAGCCTAGCTCACCCTCAACACTACTAGCTTCAAACATTATCTAATGTGAGATTTAGCAATAGAAGAGCAACAAGATATCCTCACACCTGCTGTCTTTCAATAGCTGCCTCTGGGTCAGTAGCCTCTGGCTGGCTTCGCTGTTCTTGGGAAACTTGAATTTTAATTATTTGCTCCTGTCAAGAGCAGCGTAAGGAACACTCTTTCCTCAGTCTTGGTACAGTGAGTCTGAACACATGTGTGCAAGTCCCCTGGAAGTCTCTGCTTGCTGTTAGCTTTGGCTGGAATAAAACCAGTTGTGATTTGTATTCTGCCTCTTGCGGACTTCCCTTGTCGATACACAGAGGGGCATCCGGTGTTTGAAATCTGCACGCAGCACACCCTCACTGGCGTGGTTGCTTCTCTCCAGCTTCTCTACCCGTTGCTGCCCAGATGGGTACAGCCAGCACTGCCGTATATCCCCGCAGAGGTGCACTTGGGTGCAGCCGCATTTGTTCCAATTCACAACGGTTGCTGCCTGCACCATGTGCTTTTGGCGTGTGCTCGGAGGCATGCACCGCTTCAGAACTTAATTTCTACTAATGTACCTGCATCTTTTTGCAGATGAGATTTTCTGGTTATTTCTCATGTGTCTTGGATTCCCACCGTTTCCTCTCAGGCTGCTCAGAGGCAGCTGAGGAGCAGATTTTGCAGCTTTAGGTTTGACTCCTTTTCTCTTCAGCTGGTTCCTTGCGGGGGCCCCGGCACCTCTGCAATTAACCACCTCGAGGAAGGGCCCGTCCAGTGGCAGCTGCTCCCTTGCCCCAGACTGTGCACTGCATATTCCAGTCGGGCTTCAAAAGAGCAGAAAGGACTTGAGGGAGAAATTTTGTGAGCGGTCCAGCAGTCACAGCAGGGGATTGAAGGGCATTTTCCAAAGTACCCTCAATTAATGAGCGTTGCTGTGGCTGAAGACTTACTGGAGCCCAGGTACAGCTTTGCCAACGCTGTAGGGAAGGCCCTGAAGAGTCATTTCAGCGAGTTCTTTGCTTTATATTTGATTCCATCCATTTTCCTTTTGCTTCCAAAGGGATTCAGCTAGGACAGGAGTCGCAGTCTGAAAGGGAATTTTTCACAGCAGAATACATTACTGAGTTAGAGCCCATTCTCCCTGCTCAGCTACTGCTGGCCATTTGTGTAATCTGTTAAACAGTTTGGAAAGTTTTAAATGTCTGTGCAAGAACTCAACTTTGAAGCATAAAAAGCAGCTAGTGCCGTCTTAAGCTGAAAAATCAATTTGATAGCCTACAATGTGGCTGCATTGCTGTGCTGTGGTCATCACAGTGACTTGCAGAGCCCTTCTTTGCCGCACCTGCACTCTGCAGCTAGGATTTAGCATTCCAAAGCCCAGTCAACCTCCTACATTCTGCCTGTTTGGGGGATTTTTATTTATTAAATGAGACATCCAAAGAGGTTTCCTCTGTGCGTTTTTTTTTTTTTCCAAATGTGGAACTTCCTCCTTCCAATTTATACTGGCCAGCATCTCAAATTAAGTGATTTTTTTTTTTTTTTTTTAAGCCTTGAGCCAGTGATGGGTTTGAAATCTGTCTTAAGGTCATAAAGCAAGAAGCTGAATTTTATAGCACTGGAGAAGGAAGAGATTCCCAGAATCTTATCTTACGCATGGGCCAATATTTGCTTTCTACCACATAGTGAGATATGCTGTTCAAAACACTTGATAGGGATGTTTTTAATCAAATTAATTCCATTAAGAATAGTTTTCATATCTACGAGGGAAGTTGGATGCCTTTATTGTTGGAGCCTGAGGCTGGAAGGCTGAGAGGATGGGAATGTTAGTATGTTAAAGTAATTATTGCTGTGATTTTATAGACTAGTAGGTTGTGACCTTTCCCTGCTTCTCACTGGAAAGCTGGGTATTTCCCCCTCTGTGGTAATCTAAATCTCCTATTGTTGAATTCTTACGGTGAAAAGATCCCAAATGGCCGTCAGCTTTCCCGTAAAATTTTGCTATGGGCTTGAGCTGCGTCCCTGTAAGGCTCGGGTGGGTTTTAATGTGACTTTAATTCTGCCATCATATGTCTGCTTTACAATATGACTGCTACTATAATTGCATATTTGCCTTCAAACCATAGCTTGCAGTGCTGTGTAATTTTTTTCATGACATGGGTACGTGTGTCATGTTTGGTGGCGCTACTTACTGCGCTGTGTGCAAGATGATATATCCCTTGATATCTTGGGGGGGGGGGGGGATACAGTAACTATTCATACACACCAAATATGCCAAACTGAATACTAGAACATAGGATAATTGTGGAAATGTGGTAATTTTAAGACCATCTAAATCAGCTTTCTAGCCCACTGCATCATCCCCTGAAGTCAAAGAAATGATGCAGTACAGAGCTGCCATCTAAATTATTAAAACGTGTTCCTTGGAGAAGAGATATGTTCATATATGGAGTGTAACCCAAAGATGTATTGGATTTTCTGATAGTGGGAACTGAGCAAATAGACAAGAGTGACGGGGGGGGAGATTACAAGGGGCTCTATACCAATGATCGGGTGGTTAAAAAGAAACCCTTGTGATGAATAACATTTCTATTTAAGTATGTATGAAACCTTTAAATGACAGTATTGAAATACTGTACTTCAGGTGTATAATGCTCTTCCTGTAGGGGAGCTTCACCAGTGCTAGTTCAAGGTGATTTTTTTTTTTTTTCTTTCCTGGCTGTGCCATTTCCCAGCCTTGAACTACTTGAACTACTGCTTCAATTCCCAGTTATTTTCCCATCCATCTGTTGTCTAGCCATTTGTCAGTGTTGATTTCCATGTATTCCCTTCCACTTTATGCAAGATCTTTAAGGGAAGGAGAAATCAAGATCTGATGTAGCCACTCTGTCGTCTTTTCTGTCATCAGCAGCATTTTCTTCTGCTTTTTCCAGCAGTCCTGCCCCCGCCAAAACACATCACACTTGCTGTGTCTCAAACTCTTTTGCATCCATTCTGCTTCTTTTATTCAATAAGCTATTGGTTTCCTCTGACGTCTAGGAAATCACACTGGTTTTCCTACCTACCTCACTAAATACTCCCCCACAGTTTTTTTTTTTTTCTTTCTTGTTTCTTTAATACCTGTAGCGTTGGTAACCTCTTGTGCAGTTTCCACTTCTCTTCAACCAGCCCTGTCTTCAGTCCAGTTCTGCTATTTCCTTATCACAGACTGGCACCTTGAGTAATTCTCAAGCCACTGGCTTTTTTTGTCTCTGTTGTTTGACAATGCTGGTATCATTTTCCTTGTAGAAGCCACTTCTTCTACCCAAGTGGGTAGAAGCTACCATGTTAGTGTTGTGCTATCTCAGTTCATACGGGAAAGAAAACTGATCATACACAGCAAGTTGTAGTTATCTTTTAATTATACAAGACGTTGCTTGAGAGAAAGCAAAGTAGGTCCTGATCACAGTGTCGCAGCAGAATGGTGACAGAGTAACGGAGAGAGCAGAAGTCTGCAAACAACTATTGAGTCTCTTTAAACAGTAGTGATGTTTTGTTCTGTAGAAAGCACATGGCAAATACTACTGTGATACAGGGAACTAATTGTATTAGTAGACCATGGTAACAGGTACCCTGCAGCACCATGCTAACATTTTCCAGTTACACACTCTGATTCAGGAAAAGCAGTGCAATGGATTTTAAAATATTATTTCTCTGTACTTAACTTCAAAAAAAATATATGCTAGGCAGTTCTTCATGCAAATGCGTGGTTGACAAGTACTTATAAGTAGCGTTCAAAATAGATGTGCAACTGTGATATCTTACTAATAGGCTTCACCCGTATTTTGGTATAAAGATGTGTGTGTGAAACTTTGTCAAGGGCAGAAGTACATCAAAAGGGTTAAAAATCCATAGAAGAGATTAAGGATCAAATGGCTCCACAGAGGAAGAGGGAACTCAAGATTGAATAATGCTGTGAGCTTTCTTGGAACAGAGCACTGTCAGCTGCTGTTATAATCCCATCACTCTCAACAGGCACACAGCGAGTCTGGGACAATTGTGTCTCCGAGTTCAGGACTAAATGAGCTACTTCTGAAGCTGGCATGCAGGGTTATGTCATCCTCTTGATGAAGAGGCCTGTAGCGTGCATCCTTACACATCTGTAACCACTTAAGAATGCCCCTAAAGTTTTCCGAACTGTTACAAACCACAGGATGAACAAGAGTAGAGGGGAAGGATAGGGGAGAGGGAACACTGTGGATTTTATAATGAATAAGCTTCCAGTCCAGAAGACAGTAAATAACTTTGGAGGAGAGACTTCTGCTCTGACTAAACGCTTTGCTTTTTTTGCAGGGGGTGGGTGGGGAGCTAGTCTCTTCAATACCATGTCACTGGATCTCCTTTTGCGTGGCTTGTATGGAGCAGACATCTGGATTTACACCTCTTACAGAGAGCATGCGAAGTCAGCATAATAGCAGTAGATGCAGAATATAATGTTCATACAGTTGTTGGTCTTCTCACTGTTGTACTGGCTAAGCTGAGTGATGTAGGTAGTGACAGAAGAGGTGAGTCTGAACACCTGACGGGTTTACGCTTTCTTTTTGAAAATCGCTTCTCCCCACTTGATCTTTCCCTTCTCCACCCCTCATCCTCCCTTTGTCCTTCTCGATGACTATCTGCATTTTTTGGTGCCTGCATTCCTTTGCTCAGAAGAGATCGGGAAACAGGTTGCCGTTTCCATCACACTTGAATTACAGTAGCTGGTCTAAGAAGTGTAAGACAGAGGCCAGCCCATTATTCAAGCTTGCAGGTCCCACTTGAGCTTCCATGGGGACTGTGGTCCACCTTTTAGTGCAGCAAAGTGTAATGTGGGAAGCACTAGTGCAGAGTAAAGAATTTAAGAACAAGGTCATACTTTTAGGTAGGTCCTAATATTTTTACTGCAACTACCCATGCGTATATTGTAGATCAGACTGTAACACTGACTAGATCAGTATCGCCCTTCCAAGAAGAGTCAATAACAGGTTGTTTTCTTGATGTTGAATCCTTTAATTCCAGTGTGGCACTAAGGTTCTGCGTTGGGAACTGCTAGCAAGTTGAGGGGCCTTCAGCAGAGCTGTGAAAGGGAGTCTGTCACTCACACTGTTCTCCTCTCCTGTAAAACCATAATCCCTGCCTCCATCTGAGGTGCCAGCCTCCTGAAGTGTTCTTGCTCTGGCAAAGAGTCCCCTTCCCTTTCCAGTACAGGTAGAAAAGCAACTTGCTGGTCTGACTGGAGCCATCCTGGGTCTCCACATGTGTGGGCTGAACTCTGCCAGCACCCTGTGTGCCAAAATTTCTCTCCTTCTGACTTGCCATCAGTCAAGAGCAAGGACGTAGTCTAGCACCCAGCTGCCCTTGTCCACTCCAAATAACTTCCCACACCTATTCTTTTTAAAATAGTAGAATGGAAGGGATTTATTTTAAAAGGAGATTCAGGGCATTATTTCCTGAGGAAGAACAGGGTTTTAACTCAGACTTGCAAATGCATCTTAGAGTTAACAAGCATTTTTGTACGTCCTTGTGTCTGTTGCAGAAAGCTGTGTTCTTTCTATGCTAATTAACTCCTTCCTTGATTACTCCAAACTCCTCTGTTTCGACATCCCTAATTCCCAAATCATACTTTCAATCTTTCCAAGCCTCAGCAACTAAAATTCTTTCTAGCCCATTAATCAGACCCTGCATCATTTCAAATTCCTCCTCATGCTGGCTGCTTCTAGTGATGCCAATTCTTGCCAATTTATTACAAGCAATGTGAGCCTGGCCTTCGCGCAGGAGGCCATAGTAACAGGAGAAAATTTGCAGCATACCCCTTGTGCTTTCATATGCTTTGGAAAAAGAGTATATCTTCACCTGATGTACTATGGCATGGAGAAAATTGCTCTGTTCTTCAGGCAAGGATCTTATATCTTCATAGTTGTTAGTGATAAACATTGAATATATGTACCTCTCTCAACCTTTTGTACTATTTGGTGTTACTTTGGGCAGATAACCCATTTAACATATAAGACAATCAAGCTATTAAGGGTGGTTTCAAGCCACGCTAGGAATAAAACCTGTCCGTATAAATATAGATAGAGAAAAAATGTTGTTCTTTGCCATATTACTTAATGAAGAAACAGCTTATACTGTGAGCTTAGTTAACCCACACTGGTGTCACAATGCTTTGCATTCACCCAACACACAAGATGGTTAAGAATTACGGCTATTGTCTCTGCTAGTACAGAAGCCCACTTTCGCCTCTCTAATATCCCACATCAAGTGCTATTGTGTTTCATTTCAGTCCCTGGTAATGTTAGTACAGAATACTCTGCTGGTGCACCCTGAGTTAATCAGTGCCAGTATACCCAAGATGTGAGATTAAGCAACTGGAACAGCGGAGGAAGGTACTTCAAGCTTACTGGCATCTTGACTTGGCAACATAGGTGAAACTTTCCCATCTGCTCCCACCTTCCACAGCAGGCCTATTAGCATGCTAGATTCTGTTTCCAGTTTCTTTTTCTTAAGCTTCCTTTTGTGTTGCAGAAGTCTGACAGCTCTTCGAAGTGTAGGATGTTTGGTGTTAACCTTCTGGCACTTTGGGGTCCTGGCTTTAGTTAGGTCTTCTCCAAAGGAGTTCTGCAGCAGTGCACAGCCTGTTGCTATATGTGATAAGTTTTGTCATTGTTTTTGTGCTTCTCCAGGAGAGAGTCCAAAGTGAGAACACAGACTTGACTTACATTTTATTTGTCTTAGAACTGACTTGTGATTTTATAAGTGATCTTTAAGTATTGCTACCCTTTTATTTCTTGCTGCTCATCACTAAGGTCATAAGTATTTTATATTTAGTTTTATAGTTTGTGAAGCTGAATAGTCAGTCCATCCTAGTGCTCCCTAACCTTTCTGGGGCTTAATTTGGTATTAAGCATAGTTTTGTAAGAAGGAAAAGAACATATTGTGCAGAACGTATGTCATAGGCAGAATCTACCACTCCTTTCTTTTAAGATGGTTGTAGTAAACAGTTGAATGTTTGGTGGCCTCTCCCTGGCTGAAGAAGTTGTGGTGGTTGTACGTGCTCATCTGTAAAAGACGACTTCCTGCGTTGTTCTGTGGAAGCTTGTCTTTCCCAAATGCTGCACTAAAAATTTGTTGGATAGGGAAGCATCAAAGCAGACTTGTGATGCTCCATTCCTGCGGTGATCACGGGAAATGAGACTCTGTGAATACTTCAGAAATGTCTAATTACGCTACTGATTTCTTTTTTTAATACCACCCGAGATATTTCCAACTTTCCAACTGAAACACGTTTTAATAAAATCCAGCTATGAATGTGGATTTCTACTTTTGTCTGTGTTCCTAAAGTGTGTTGCAATTTCAGTTTATGCAGGCATCAGGTAAGCTTCTCTTTCGTTTAGTCGTTATAGTTGTCTTGATCTCAGATAATATTGCATGTTCTTCAATCTGTGGCCTCTTCTGATTGGTTAGGGTTTGGGGTTTTTTTCCCCCTTGGTCTCTTTTCACGATCAGATGCTCAGTGTGAATTTGCACAAGGCAATTCAAAGTCTGACTGAAATGATGTTGAATCACGGACAGTTTTAATTCAGAAAGAAGCACCTTTGAGTGTCAATAATCAACAGCCAGCTCGTGTGAAGCCAAACCAAGGTGAGATTTGACCATTTATTTGCAGGAAGAAAAGGCTAGTGCATGTTCTCACCCTGTCGCCAATTCTTAAATGTTTTTAAGACAAATAATCTTCACTCCAAAGATTTTATCTTCAAATGGATATTTTGGGACTCAGAGGAAACTCTGGTAGCCAAGGTTTATGGTGTTTTGAAATCGTCATGTCCTGATGCAATTTATTTATGGAACGGGATTCCTCTTCCTGTTTTTCAAATGAGATTTTTAAACATTTTTCTTGAATTTATTTTGGAGAACATTATACCTCATCTTGAGTGAGCAGGTAATAGAGCTGAGAGAATGCAAGAAGCCTTTCTCTACGCCCAAATCATCATTTTGCAAAGACCAGCAGAAGCTCCCAGCATCACTGGTTTTGTAAAGGCACCAAGAAGGAGAAAACACTGAGGCCAGCTGTTGGCCCAAGGTAGGAAGGCAGTAGACTGTTTGCATACAAATGTTAGTGGAGCTATTACTTTGGTTGAACAGGAGCTTTAGCAGAGCCCAAATGAGAGCTAGCCATCTACTGCAATATCATTTCCACTGTGGTCAAACCCCTGGTTTGTACATGGGTCCCTCTCCTGTGGGTTATTTGTGCAACACATGAATCTACCATGCAGCTTTTCCCTTCTCAGGATACTTCAAGGGGCACTTGAAATATCTCTTCTTTATCCGTCTACCTTCTTCATTTGGTGAAATTTGAGTGAACTTAAACTATTACTGAGACTGGATCTTCTGCCAAACTTCTTTGAATTTGGCCAATATATTCCAAAGTTTAGGAAGAGTCAGACAGAATAAGGCACGATAACCTAATCCTTATTCTTAACACAGAGGCAAAAAAGACACTTCTGTTACTTGTTTAGCACAAAATTCTGCACTTACGATTTGGAGCTATGATGATGGAGTAGTTCAAGAGTTGCATTCTTATACCAGCACGGTATGATGTGCGGTGAGGAGTCTGCCAGAAGAACAGCACTGCATCCCTGCAAATGAATGATCTTTCATTCCCTACTAGGATATGCTGCTCACCTCAGCATGCCTTGTTACTGTTTTCATCGTCTTCTTAGACCAGGGCTTGCAAAAGAAATAAATACCTGACTTGGCACATCCCAGATGCTTTTATTGATACTTTTTATGGGTTCAGAAGCACAATTGCATGAAGTGTATGTGCCTTGAGGGATTCTTGGTCTCTTGTGTCCTGGTACTCCTGTCAATCTTCATATTGTTTACAGATAAAATATGCTGGTGAGAAGTCAGGCCAAGCTAACAGCCCTCCAAAGAGGGAAGTCGTTATCTGAGCACAAGCTCACCCTAAAGCATGGACTCTGGATCAGGCTGAATGTATTGCAGCCCAGACTCCTGGGAGGCGCCTGAAATCTTTGAGTTCCAGCGTGATCCGGAGGAGAAGCTTAGACAGGTCAGTAGCTTGTAGTGCAGAAGGAGAGCGAGCAGGTCATCAAATTTAACAAACCTACATGAATTGCTGAGGCTATTCTTCCTGTACAGCTTAGACCCAGCCATTACCTCTACATGGGAGGTGCTCTTGAGGGTCACAGGGCATCTTTAAGAGTGATACTGTATTTTCACAGTTTGACAGAGTAATTCTACCTGTTTCCTTCCATATATTTCACTTAGCTCAGTAGCTCCTCAGGTGGAGGTGTTCACTCCTCTGTATCATAGAGAAGGAGTGGTGTAGCAGAATTTAGTTACTGAACCTGCTAATAAGTGCCCCAAGTTGCGGAAGCACTTCTTTCTCAATAGTTGTAAGAGCAGTACAGTACAAGAAGGAGCATGTAATACTTGCAGCCAGATCTCTGGAGCACTTGACAATCACAGTAAGTAGGGCCTTACTCCAGTAGCAACAGGATCAGTTTGCTTGAGGAAAATGCCTTCTGCACCACTCTGCACAGAGCGGTGTGTCTTTTTGTTAATTAGTGGTATTTATCTTAATCTTGAATTCTGTCTTGCCATTTGATTTTCTATGTAAGTTTTGCATTGACAATTGTTAGATGTAGTGATGTAATGGCACTGTTTCTTCAAGAAGCTTTGCTCTAGCTGCAGCTGTCTTTTTTGAGCTATATTTAACTATAAGATAGTCTACATTAATTTTGAAGGTCTTTTTTGGGGGAAAAGCACCTTATGCTTAGTTTTATCATTCTTTGTGAAACCTGGGAATACTTTCAAATGTACTTTAAAAGTGATAACGTTTCTGCTTCAAAAATTGAAAATCTCAGGGCCTTGTTTCTGCCTGATACTTCTGTAGGCAAGATATAATTAAAGTCACTAAAGATTCTTGTTTAAAAAAAAAAAAAAATCCTCTTTATAAATGCAAAGAACTGAGAATGAAGGGATTTAACTGGCTTATTGTGAATGGATACGGACCTACTGAGTGCAAAGTTGGTAACCCTTTCAGCTCTGCACTCTATGCTTTATGTAACTTCCTAGAGACTCTGTATCATTTAGCTGATACCTTGCCCTGGAAGAGGAGGGGGATAGAACAAGATCAGAGGTGGGGTGAGGAAAGCAAGTAATAACCACGTGTCTCTGCCATCACAAGCGGGCTTCTGCATAGAAAGTTTCCTGAACCTTCCCTCGGGGGTGGCTTTAAATAAAAGGTGGGTGGGGTTTGGGGGATTTTTTTGGTTTTGTTTTTGTTAGTTTTTTTGGTTGGGTTGGTTTGGGGGTTTTTTTCCCCTGGGAATTTAACTATCAAGTCTAATACAGTTGGTTTACAGGGAACTTTGATACGTGGAATCCTCTTCCAAATAGTTTGCACATCACGTAGTGTTGATTGTGGCTTGTAACAAGCCTTCAGTTATTCGCAAGGCTCTTCAATTGATGTCCTCTCTAATTGCCTGTCCCCCATCAGCATAAGGCCCTGGATGTGGACCATATAGCTTTTCTCTTTTTTTTTCCTGGGCTACTGTATTTAGAGTCAGAGCTGAAAAAGATAGCGTAGTCCAGTGCCTGATGGACTCGATCCCGCAGGCTGCCTAGGACTGAGGAATTCCAACCCTTCGTGTAGGGCTGAGCCGTTCCGCAGTGGCGCGGTGGTGGATGAGCGCGCCCGTCGTCTGGGGGTGGTTTGTGCTGCTGCGGCCCCGGGGTTTGTGTGGTTGGGCGTGATGCTGCCTCACCTCGGTTTACTGACATTGTCACTGTTAACCTTGATGTTCTGTTCCAGAGAGACTTGGAGATGGAGGTGACATCCAGTTAGTTGACATATTGACATTGCATACACTTGTGTAGGCCTTCTGCAGCAGGGCTAATTGTGTTCATATACACACTTAAACTAAGCAGGAGAAATATGTCTATTGTAAGAGCACCTATCCAAAATTTTGGCAGGTTTATATACTGTAGTGTTTTTTAGTTTGCAAATCTAGTTATATTGTGGTTTTCATAGCAAAGAGAAAAATATCTCCTACCTGTTTTACTGGATACTTGTTCTTAGAGCATCTGTCATCGTTTTTGGGTAGAGTTAATGGGTAAAACCTCAGGAAAAATAGGAAAGAGTTAACAGGTAAAACCTCAGGAAACAACTACTTCAACATTTCCAGAAGTAAAAGAAATAATTATTTGGATGCCAAAGAAAATAACTTCTCATTCCTATGAAAAATAAGGGGGTTTAATAGAAATAATTGAGTCCCATGACAAATCTGAATTATTCAATCAGTTTTGCTTAATTTGATCTTTAAAACCATTTCCCTTCCTACTTGCCAACTGTCAGATACAGAAACGCTTATGATTTTAAAGGAAAAATGAGTAAGACCCTAACTCGGGACAAATGGAGCAAGGGCTGGAGAACTCAATTTAACACTGTAATGTTTGTGTGTTTGAAATTCCCTTGAATAGCTTATTTGTATTTTTTGCTATTGTTTGTCAGAAGAAAAAATGTTGTAAACAGGAAATCAGGAATCTTGAGAAATAAGCACATATTCTGTGCTCTGAATTCTGCCTCTCCAGACGTGTCATTATAGTGTTCTATTTTTTCATGTTATGAAGAAAATACTGTGAAAAATGAAACTGTGTGAATTAGTGACACTTTAACAAATGATAAGGTTTCATAAAGGAGCTTACTGGTTAAACCACAGAGTCAGGGTCCGAGGAGCAAAAGTAGCCTGTTGGCTTGAAAAATGTCTCAAAACAGGTTACATACAGTGTCTGCAAATCATAATTTCTCTAGCTGGAAATAGGTTACTAGTGGCATACTCCAGGGGACTGATTTTTTTAATAATACATACATAAATAATTTGGATGAGAATATCAGATGTAAGATCATAGTAAATGTTAGTTGATGATACCGAAGTTAGAGGAAGGGAATAGCAAACACTTAAGAATTTATGCAACCCTATTCAGAGGGATTTGGGATCTTTTAAGTGTCTGAGTCATTCAGTGGAAAATGCACTTTAATGCAAACAGATGTAAAACAATGAGTCTAGTGGCAACCACAAAAAAGAGTATATATGAAACAGAACAGTCATGAAGTTCACTGACCAGACATGAAACTGAGGTTTACCTTACAACTATGTAGCTGGAGGTATAAGCCCAGTATAGCTGTGCAGGAGAAAGTAAGAGAGGGGATTAATACTAAGAATGAGAGAGAAAGAGGAAAATGCAGTATGGATCCAAAGAGGAGTATCATGATTGTGCAGTGCATTGCTGGATCCCAGAAAAGGATGAGACTGGCTGTGGGATTCCATGGGACAGATTTCATTCAGGTGATACCAATGAAACTAAAAAAACTCAAGTTACAGAGCTCACAGGATTTGTCTCCAGGGCTTTGTTTCAGTAGGGGTTTCAGCATGGTAGGGCTGAAGGAACAGCTGGAGGCAAAATCATCCATTTTTGTTAACAAGGGGGTAGAGCTCTAGGCAGTTGGGCTTGGGTTTTTTTTTTTGTGGGTTGGTGGTGGGTTTTTTTTCCTCTCTCCCATCTCTCCCCCTCCCCCTTTTTTTTTTTTTTTTTTTTTTGAACCTTTGACTGAGCAATTCTGAAGCATGAAAACAGCTCCAGGAGACTTCTAAAAATTAAAGGCTGAAGTGTCTGGATACCAATGAATGTTTCCTCAAGGTCATAGGCTAACTGAAATACAGTGAATCTAGAAGAATGCTTAGAACAGCAATGGAAGCAGCAGAAATACCCAAAGTTACCAAAGCTCAACAGTAAGGACTAAGAGAGATGATTAGATGATTCATACTCAAGTGTGTTGTGGGACAAGCTCGAAGGTTCAAAGAGCTGCTCTTCACTGTTATCTTTTTTAGTGTGATTTCCACCTACAACATTTTGCCCTAAAGATCTGGAAGTTCAGGTAGCATCACAAGCATCAAGGAACAAGAGTTGAAAGTGTGAAGCAAATACATAATTGGACAAATCTGTAAGAAGGAACCTAGTCCAAGATAGTTTTAATATGGTGAACCTAAGATGGAAGACTGGGGTTTTTTTTGCATCTAAAATGTGTTTATTAGTATTGAATGAGTATTTAAGATACTACTTCAGTGGTCTGTGACAGGTAAGGAGGACGCAGTTGGCTGAGTCATCTTGGAAATAGAGCCATCTGTTTCCAGCTGTGCCCAAAGCAGGCAGTATCTGTTTGGATGGTAGGTGACCAATATGCACTGTAGTAGCTGACGGAAAAGGGGGTTTGATTCATTGCCCCTTTGCTCTGAGATGACCTACCTGCCTCAGAACCGAGGCACGTGTAGTGGTTCCTGAGAGGACTCTCCAAGAGGGAGAGGGATTTTTGTGTCGGGACTGTCTCTTTTGCTACAGGTAGATCATGAGGAAGAGAGTAAAACCAAACTCTGGAGCAAAACTCAACTTAATATTGCCTGTGGCTTGCACATACCTGTGTCTTGATGCATCCAAATTAGGATCATTTTATCCTCAACCCTCTTGCGGTAAATATTACTGTTATGTCTGCCTGGCTGTTTTACTCCATATTAGTCCATTAGTCTCAGCTTCCCCTGTTGCATCTTTCTTCTTCACTCCATTAGATGTTCTTATTATTCTCGGACTCCAATTTCTTACTCTCCCTGAAAGAGTAGGTTATTTGTGAGCTTGGGAAAGTAGGGCTGCTAATCCATAGTGTCCCACGAGAGAGTGTGTCTCAGCATATAAACCCCAGGCCAGAACGTTGGTAGAAGGTGGCATTGTATGCTGCTGAGAATCATAGCTCATAGGAAGAGCGGTGGAAGGAAATTTGGCCAACAAAAATCTCCAAGGTAGTTGTGAGAGGTAGGGAATGGGATTTCATCCACACAGCTAAATTACAAGTTGTGGTTTGGTTAAAAGAAGCATCTACAAGCCAGTATTGAGCTTTGGCTGAAGTGGGGCTGATGATCTGTTGCAATTATACCAATGTTTATATAGACATAAAAGTGTTTAGAGGCAAGTGTTTCCTGTCTGGTTACAGATTTGTTTAATCTTTGCAATATGAAGTTTAGAGAGAGAATTTGATGTATCAAAGAAACTTAAGCAAGAAATAGTACCTGCCTTTGGTGGATGGAAGAGGTTGGTTGCAGAGCCTGGCAAGTCTCTGGGTCACCTGAGTGAGCACAGGAGAGAGCAGAGGCTGGGGGTGGGGAATGTTCGTGGGAAAGAGCACTTTCTGGTGACACTGGGCTTTGTCCAGTGCTGTGCGTCTGTAAAAATGAAGCTGTCTTTTCTCTTTTTTTAAATAGAAGTGGTTCTTATGATTTTCCCACCAGAACTAGAACTCATCACAGTTATATGGTGGGTAGACACTAGTCTGATTTATGAACTGAATTCAATCGCAGGTACAAACTTTGCAGATGCAGAATGCATCTGTAAATAAGTTTTTCCTCTCTTTGTTTCCTCTTTGTATTCCACATTTGGTCTTGATTGCATATCCAGTGAAATCAGTGGGAAATCTGCCATTGACTCTGATGGGAGCTCAGACCCCTGGGTCTTTGTGCTTCTGGTTATTTCCACTCTTTTATTTAGCTAATAAGAATTACACAAATGCTTCTCTTAGAAAAATATTCTTTCTGGCAGTAATAAGATATATTTCTCCTGAGAGCTATTTTTGCTATATTGCTATTGCTTTTTGATCCTTAACGGCCAAATCCTGGTTGAGCCCCTCATGAAACTAGTCTACAGGCTCATAGGCTATATAGGCAATCAGAGAGTAAGGGAATCACAGCATGGCCCAAAGACTGTCTTACAGCTCATAGGCTATATAGGCAATCGGAGAGTAAGGGAATCACGGCATGGCCCGAAGACTGTCTTAAAGCTTTTACTAAAGCAGAGTGTGGGGTGGGATGTGGATTTCTAAAATGCACGTTTTTAAAATGGACGTACAGATGTGTTACACTAAATAAGTACATTGTATAGATTATTTAATCCTGTGCACAGTTAATGGCATGGAAATGAACAGAAGCCATACAGATTTCTACTTGACTGAGCGGAGTATTCTGGACCCTTGTATCATGTAACTTTACACCTAGAGATGGGAGCAGGGTAGCAGCAAAAGCTGTTCATATCAGGTTGTAGATAAGGGTGTCACTGGAGCCTTTTGCCCCTTTAGGTGTCTTGTAACAGCCATTCACGACAGCTGTTCCATTTTAAGGATGAGTGCACACAACAAATTCCAGACATCCCATGGCTGGTGCAGTTGCTGAATGGTGAGTTTAGGCTTCATTTGGTACAGGCCTCAAGAGGGCTGAGACAGAGCTGTCAGGGCTTATTGTTCAGCCTACAAGATCTAAATAAAGAAAACATTTCAAATTCCAGTTGACACTGTTGTTTTACCAGTGAGAAATAAACATAGAGAGTATAGGTTTTTAAACTAGTCCTATCCTTGTTGCATTTATTTTACGTTTTAATTGCCTACAATATGCAGATCTTGGTTTAGTATCTTTATAACCTCTGACAGTTAAATAAAGGAATTAGAAAAGCAGATTTACCCAGTGACCAGAAATAAATGAATACTCGTTGTTGAGGATAAATAGACCCGTATGCTTTTCTTCATAAACTGTCTTCAATCTCTCAATTCCATTCGAGAGCTCTAAGTGTAACTAATGCTGCTTTTTTGAAGTATGCTCTTAATAAGTCAGCTTTTGCTCATATTTATAGTTTATATGTTTATTACTACAAATAACTGCTAGTAGAATGTTGGGTTTTCATCATTATTTAAAATAACTTTGGGCAGAAACAAAGGAACAACTACACAGTGTAGATAAAAAAGTAACTCCGAAGAATCAAAGGACAGCCTCAGCCTTAAGATTTATTAGAGAATTGGACTGGCACCTACTAGTGCTTTTTCCTCTAACTTCTTACTCTTTGTTAAGCAGCTGTATTTATTCTTTCAGAAGGTCCTGTATAGATGATTCCTCCACAGCTGTGGGGGCTTTTTAAAAAGAGGATTTTTTTATTTATTTATTTTTTATGACTAACACAAAAGCCTTCTAAATGTTCCCCAAGAAAACAAAAAGCTGCAGAAGGAATGTCTGGAATGAGTGTCATGCATGCTGGTGGAGAAGCAGAGGTAAACACTACCAGTGGTATTGCATATTGCAGCAAAGCAACACGTTCATTTGTGACAGGAGGATTAATTTTAAGAAAAAAATGCCGTAGTTGGATGAATTTTCCCATCTTCTTGCACAGCAGAACTGGTCATAAGACTGCATCTGTGACTTTGTCCATGATGGTTCATCTGTGGATGGATTTCAGTGTTTTCCAGGGAGTTGCACCCCTGTCTCAATCCTTCTCCAACCATAAATCTTCACGATGCATGCAGCTACTTAGAAGTGAGTCCAAAATGTGTTGCTGTCTGACCAAATGGTAGTGTAGCTCTCCCAAGAGAAAGAACACATTGTTTTTGCAGTTTTAAATAGACCTGAAAGTGTAGTTGTAGTTAGCTCGGCTATTGAATTACTTTCTCAAGTGTGTTAGGAAATATACTTACTTGATGGTAGGGAATACGGAGGGAATGTGTAGTCACTGGAGCTAGACAGAACCATTTCCAAATGTCAATACCGAAGTGTACTTTAATGCAAACAGTTGTAATCATTTTATATAGGAATTATTCTCTGTACAGTACTAAGGGAAACTGGACAGGATTTATCAGTACAGGAAGGTACTTGTGTGCATGGATAAGACTGCAAAGGCACAAAGAAATAGTATATGTTAAGGTTAACTGCACGTACATATAATGGTGTCAACTATTATATCTGAAGCTCTCCCAAGAGATAATAAGCAAACATGCTGTAGACGAATGGTCTAACTTTTTTCTTCTGCTCCCCTGTGAGGCAGTCTAGGGTTATAAATGTTTTGATGATTTATTTCCTTCTCCCTCTTTCTTCTCCTGCTGTTCTTTATGTTCTCTCATCCTACTCGCATCATCGTTTTATTCCTCACCCCTTCTTCCCCATATTGAGTTAAGAAAAAAAACTTGAGTCTAAAGTAAAAGTTCATTTTACTCTGAAAACAAGTAGATTTTGATTTATTTTCAAGCACCCCATCCGACACCCATTTCAGCTTTTGTTTCATGGTGCTAGTTTTTTTCACTTTGAAGAGCCTTGTTCCGGCTATAGGTGGTTTGTTTTAGGAACAACCCAAGGCAAATAAGTAGCATGCTCTGATCATCACGTATCAGTGATCTAGGTAGAACGTGCATAGAAATCATCACCTATATCGTCATTGTTCCATGACCTAATTAACTCAGGCATACTCCTATATAATAATATAGAATAGGTTTTTCCTTAGATGATTCCCTGGGTGGTAGTGGACTTGTGCAGTTATTGAGATAAGACACTAGAGTTCCTTTTCCAAGGTTTCGGTCTTCCCCACTGTATTGCAACAAGTCCTGCAAACTGTAAGTTGTGGCTAGTCTGTCTTTCAGAATTTCTTAACATGTCCTGTTCCATACTGTGTGCTGCCTCTTGGAGGGAGGAAAATACATCCCCTTGTGGCATTAGTATTTCTGTACAGAGATAATGTTCCCAAGGTAGAAAGTTGCTTTCCCTGTGACCTGTCTTAAGCAGAACTGGAGAAATTTTGGGGGCCATAGCTCTATTGATCTATGATACAGAGATTCTCTGACACTTGATGCTGAGGAGGATAGGTATCTTATCTCCCTTCCCCCCCCCCCCCCCCCCCCAAGCTTTGTAATGTTTTAGGGCTGAGGAATGGGGAAGGAAAAAGATAAAAAGATCGTATACTTAAGTGTCATCAGGTCAGTAATAGTGACCAGACATGTGACTGCAATATGTTTGGTAATGTTGAGAATTGGGAACAATTCATGTTTGCAATTGTGCAGTTCAACTGAGTCAGCTCTCTGAGAATGAATAGTGATGGCCGAGTCCTCGACTTGTTTGTCAGTCTCTGTTCTGTAGCCACCATCGAGGAAGTCATAAGTTAGTGTCTCTACAACTAGGATCTTGTTTGTGATGTGCTAAGCAAGAGGTGAAAAGAATTATACACTTGTCTCACGGTTCACCAGTCTGTAGACCACAAAATGCAAAACACTGATCTAGCAAATGACTTGCATGTAGGGCTTCAAACTGACTCTGGCCTTTCATTTCCAAATAAGGTGGACATGCCAAGTAGATCCTACTTTTTTTAGCTTGTGCGGAATCGAGGTTGTCATTCCAGCTCAGCACTCTGCCTTGTGAAAGATGTGCGTGCATCAGTTGCGTATAGAGGTATAAAGTATGCTGGCACCATCTCTAGAGTCTTTGATTACAGCTTTCAGTAGAACATCAGCTTGTTGATGATGAGCTCAGATCTAATATGGAGCTTCATGAGTCTGAGAAAAAGTTTAGTAGCTGGGCTGAGCATGCTACAATGCCTAATGATTTTTTAATTTTTTTTTCTGGGGCCAAGTTGGCCTCCCTGATGTTTCATCCTCTCATTAGTAGGAGGTTGAAGAGGACTGGTGGTTGGGAGGTTGTATTTGAATGCAGTGTAGTGAAACGTGAAGTATCCAGGGAACAATGTAATTGCTTAATCTCTGTGATGACCTACCAGCTGCATCTTCTCCCAGACCTTGTAGAGAGATCAATTTTTGCAATACTCAGAACTGAAAAAAATCAGCTGGCATTACCCTCTGTCTTCTCCCCTATTGTTTTTCTTCTCCTTTGCTGTTGTAGGGTTACCCCCAGCCCAAAGCAGGGTAGCTTTCCAGAAATGAAAATCTTGCGTTCTACATGGAGGCGAATAGCTTGCCTGTGATACATCAGGTCATTGTCAAGCCGAAGTACATGTTTTCCTTACTCTTTACCCTGTGCCCTGCAACCTCTGTAACTTTAGTTGTTGTTTCCAGACTGAAAGAGGAGGAACTTTTTTCATTTCATTCTTTTTTTGCTGAAGCAGCGGGAGGTGATTTGGTTCTCTGTCAACAGTGATGGTTCTAACTCTTAACAGCCTTGGAACACAAGAGGTGGATATAATAAGATACGTAGTGTTACTTGTGTGTTAGAGGTTGAGCCTACAGTTGTGTACAAGAGCTCTCTTAATGGGATGCGTCGGAGGAAACAAAGTACCAGTGGTACTTCTGCAGAATTTGGTGTGGGTTGCGTGTGGGGTTTTTTACACAAATTTTGTAGGACTGGGGTTCCTACTGTTGTTAAAGCTGATGCCAGTACACTTTGTTACCTTTGAGAAGTGGATGTTCATATTTCCGCTGTAAAGGCAGCATTAACAGGATGATCTTAAACACTGATATCCCCAAATATTATACATTAGCATTAAATGAGCTTATAATAATAATAGGAAAACCTTTAGGAATCGCGACCTTTAGAATCATTTGAACCGTCTGCTTTCTGTCAATTTTTGCCTTTTAGAAAGTGCTAATTCTTGTTAAGTCCGCATGAGAGACTTGTTTAATGAGCAGATTAAATGGGTGATTATATGTCTTTTAAAAATGTTTTTTGTGGATGGGCTTCATGATGCCACTCTCTCATTTGGCACAGCAACATAGCGCAGTCTTTTTAATTACCCCTGCAGGGTCACTGGGACCCAAGCTGTTTGCTTTATTAAATCCTGATGGCGCCTTTGGAGCAGCTCCTTCTAAACTCTGCTGTCACAATTGTATCTAAATTAGCATCTGAGTGACCCTCTTTTCAGGCTTTCCAAACCCCAGCTGACAGGGATTGCCAAAAGATGCTAATTGCTTGGGCTGGGCTAGGAACAAGGGCTTGCCAAGATAACAAAAGGACTAATGTTTCTTTCAATATGCATCCAGATTCACATAAGTACCTCTTTTAATTACCAAGAATTATTGTAATGCCCAGTCAATGGAATAATTGACCCTCAACAGGGAGAGCTTATTATGAAATAAATAATGGCGTCAGCCGTGTCAGAGTAGCAGGTACCGAGGTGATTTGCTGGACTGAAAAGAGCTTTTCGCAGCAAGGGCTCTGGGATAGACCAAGGCATCCCAGTAGGAGTCCAGCAGAGGGGACTAATTTGAGTTTAACTGAGAGGAAATGCACTGAAAGCTTTTAGACTTACCCTTATGATGACAAAGGAAGAAATAAAAAGGATTGGGTTGGTAGTTTGGCAGCTTACATCGAGGGAATCTCTCATTGATGAGGCAGACAGTCAAGTGTTTTGCAGCTGTTTCTAGTCTATGGGATTTTTAAGAGCATGTTTTCATCAGGGATGCTGGGGGATAATGAAAGAGGAGTTTCACTGTCTTATCCTAATTTATATCTCTGTCTCAGCACTGCACATATTCAGTGTGCTTGCACAAGAATAAAATGACAATATTAGAAACAAGCAGTCGATACACGTAAAATACCCAGGTTTGTGTTTTGGGGTTTTTTTTATGGGAAGAAACAAATCCAACGTGGTTTTGTCTGCTCTCCTGTTCTTATACCCACCTCCCATTTCAACTCCTAAATCCCAGGAGATGCTGCAGACTGGAGGGGTTAGATCTGTTCTCAACAACACTGAAGTAAAACCAGGCTTCATTTATTTTGTTGGTATGCCCAGAATAACTCAGAAATCAAGATCCGGCCTTCTATTCCGAAGTCTCCATGTTCATAAAGAAAATACAGTCTACAGTAGAGCAGTTACCCCTGTGTTCAAAGTAGGCTCTGGGGATAATCTAGCAACTGTTGGCAAATATATATGGAAAACACATACCGACATGGAAAATCCCTTGCCCTCCCCCTTGCAAACATGGAAAGAGGTTGTGCACACAGCATGCTCCTGGGGGAAATGTTTGTAGTCTCATTTATGACAGGGCTCTTGTCCTTTTAGGTCAGACTGTTGCAGGTTTGGCTTGAGATATGTTGGCAGAGCTACTTGGGGAAATCTGCATAGTGCCTGCCAAAACAAGTTTTGGACCAAACCGTGCTTTTTAGTGCCTTGCTTTTATGATTAAGGTCACTCCTGCAAAGCGTGCTTAAAGCAAGAAAATAAATATTGACTTGGCTAGGTGATATATGAATAGCACTTTTTGTTGTGTTTATAAGGTCACGAGAAAGATGTGATGGAATTGCCTCCTTGTGCTGAATTTCATTTCAGTTTACCCATTGTTCTGTCTTATGGGAATATTTTGTTGTGATGTACGGTACATCAGTATTCTGAAAAAAACATATTCTAGTTCAAAGATGTTTCCAATATGATACTCCTTTAAGTAGACACTTCTTGCTTTGCATGCTCCTTAACTAACAGCATGGGCACCCGGCGGAGATTTGGCATAACAGAAGAAATATTTCAGTTGAAGGCTGATAAGCTGAGTATGAATGGAAAATTAATGTTGTAGATTAATTGCACGTAAGTCATCTTAAGCGCTTTCCATTTAAATGTGGTCGTCTCTGTTCTTTCTAATCTGTCCTTATGTGTCACTCAGACTCAGCGTTTTCAGATTGCCAGAGCAGGAGAGGAGCAGGCCTGAGGATAAATTTTGTCCGGTAAACCCAACCATATCCTTCCCAAGAGTTCCGTCTCCTCTGAAGAGGCTTTAGCATCAAGATGGGCTGCCAGCACAGCAGCAGTAGTGGTATTGGGAGCTAGCTGTGCTTCCCAAAACGTGATCACCAGATATAAACGTCTCCTGAACTCTGAACCAAATTTAAGCTGTACTTTTAGGATGTATCAAACTCCTACTGAGGGTATGCATGCTCTGTCAGTAGAGAGTTGGAGCTGGTACAGTAAACCTGAGAAATTTTGAGCATCCTGGACCTTTCACCCTTTCTTTTTCTCTCTGAACTATGCACCTACTCATGCTGCTGGAACTCATGAGAGCCTTCATGGCCCTGCCATTAGGCTTTTTATGGAAAAATCTCTATTCCTACAGTGCGCTGTGTATCTTCAGCACAAGAGAAAAAGGGAGAATCAAAGTGAATGTGCAATATTGCACGTCATGAGAGGCATCTATACGTTACTGAAGTGAGTACATAGATTTGGCAGGAAAGGGAGTTCTGAGGTGGAATAGTGAAGGGAGAGAGTGAAATAGCTTTGATAGTGCTTTCCAAGAAGCATCTTCAAAGTAATTGAAGACTTTTGGCTGAAAGTGGGAAGTCTGTGATGGGCAGCCGCTTCAGATATTGTTGAAATCTTTTAAGATAAGCCTTAATTTTCACCCTTTTCTACCACGATGTCTTTGCTTCCTTGATTTCTGTGTTCTTTCCCCTACCTGTTCCCAGCTATTACTTTTTTTTCCGCTCTTTCTTCCTTTCAGTGGGGCTTGAAGCAGCGAGGGAGATTGGGATGTGCCCGCTCTGATGTTTGAATGAAGTGGAACTCGTGATGAGTTAAGGAGATCAGTATTATAAAGCTTTATTTTCCTTCCTGTGTGCTCTGTAGGCAGAAATATCAGCTGATCGTTGTGCTCCTTTTATCTGTGACTGTAGGGCTAGTCACTCTAAAGCACCAATACTTGAGTGATAGCTAAAGCAGATGATGAGGTGGCAGGGAAGTTATGAAATATTTTACATCTATTTTCATTATAGAAGATGAAGGGGAAATTATTATTCCAAGGGCATTTTTTTATGGTAATCAGTGTGTGACCTTAGCAAATCTTAATGTTTTAGGAGAAAGTTAAACCTATTGAAAATTCAAGTGCCGTAAATCAGTCAAATGCTATAGTGGAGATGATGAAAAGATAGAACAATCAATCTGTACCCAGTAAATTCCTTGATAAAACAGTTACTGTATGAATGGAACATAGTAAGCACTTTCAAAATCACTTCCTGTTCTTTTTTAAAAAGTGCTCCTGGAAACCTTAAAGGTATGCAAATGAAGTCTTGTCTTCAAGGGAGAGCCTAAGAATTAGATATAACTTAATTTTACTTCAGCTCTTGGAAATGAAATTGAGGAATGAATTTTCCTATTACAACAGCAATAGCCATGGATAACTCCATCAATTATCTTTGAAATTTTGCCTGATACAGTTTTATGTAAGTGAATATGGAGTTCAGCCCACAGAGATTTCATACATTAAGAGCATAAGGAGAAAATTAGGTTAATGTAACTTAAGTCAAAATGACATGGTTTCGGTGAGGAAATTGTAGTTCTTTACATTATCAGCATTATTGAAGAAGTTGATGGAAGATAAAGGCAACCTGGATGAGGCAAATTACTTGGGTTTTCTAAAAGCTTTCCAAAATGCCCCTCCTAAGATTCTATTGAGGAAAATAAATAGCCATGTAATCCAGGGCAAAGTGCTAGTGTGGATTAAAAACTCTTCAGGCAGGTGTGTACATCGGAAGCAGCATTGAGACAAGTTCGGTGAAGTGACCTAAACACAGCGGTGCTTTAAGGCAAAGATAATGGAGGATGTAGAAAAAGAGGGGAGGAACCTTCTGTCAAGTTTATCCAGAGGGGAGACTGGGGATCCTACAAGAGAAATCACCTGTTCTTGAGGCTGGTGATGAGGAAGAAAAGTTTAGTGAGGGGTTGATGTGTGTGAGGCGTAAAAAAAAAAAAAATTTCACAGGCCTTATGAGCCTACGTGTCAGAGAAAGTGAGGAATGGGAGAGAAGAGTGAGCAGCAGTTTGTCAAGGGCCGCTCAGGAGGAACTATCAGACTAACAGATAGTGCTGGGCAGTTAGAAGAAGCAAGCAGGTTCCTGGAAGATTTAGCTTGAATATCGAAGCATAAAATAATATCTGAATCAAGGAATCAGAAGTTGCTCGGAGGTTTAAGATGATTTGACCTAGAAGAAAGCTTTCAAAAGAGCATTTGGCATCAACCAGGATGGGTGGCCCAAGTGTAACTTCATCATTTAACAATGCTTCATCAAATGTTAAAAACAATACTGTCAGAACTCACAGTTCTCGCTGTTCTTTAGGTTTCTAATTAGCATGGATCCTAGGCCGTAGCTCTACAGTTGTCACCACTTAGCTGCTGAGGAAACATAAATTTTGTTAGGCTTTTTTTGAGACTGGTTCATTAGAATTTAATCCCCTTGCAATGAAATTTCTAGTGAATTGGTATTAACTTAGTAAAATGGTGTATTTACTAACGCTGGCTGAGAAAGTATGGTCAGTCTGTAAATTCTTGCAAGGATGAATATTTGTCTGTAAAAAAGACTTTCAAGAATGTATTTGATGATCCAGCAAAGGAGCTCACCATTTGTTTTGTTGCTTCCGTTGTAAACAAAGCTAGCTAAGCTGTGGCTGTAGCACAGCAGTTATGGTTACACATATTATGGTGAAGTTTACAGAAATGCTGGACTACCGCTGGCCTTCAATTATAGTAGCCTAAGCAAGCAGACAAATTCTCCAGCCATCAGTCTTTTCACTGTCTTTGACCAGTTTCCAAGCAGCAGTTACCTCAGTTTTTCCTTTTCTTTCCATACAAGCTGCGCAAATACTCTAGTACTTATTTTAGACAATATCCTTAACGGACTTCAAACTTCAGCAATTTTTGTGGTAGCCGTTTTCAGAAAAGTATGATTAGATTTTTTTTTAAACACAGGGCAAGTAGTTCTCATTCAATCACAACTTTGCAAAGTGTGGGAGGTGTTGTTTCAGTTTTCTATGAGTAGTTTATTTTCCAGCAAATACTTTTTTTGCTTTAGATTTAATATTGTATAAAGCTGTAAATGCCAGAAAATTACTCAGAATTAATTGTTCCTTATTATGGTTGTCTTAATGTAGATATAATTTGGTTGACATTCTTTGTTTGGGGGTTTTTTTTTTCCCCCATTCAAGTTTTCTGCCATGTAAAAAGGTCTGAAGGTTTTCTGTATTTTTGAAATTTTCTTCAAATGCTAATTTCATTACTTGATTACCTTGGTAGGTATGTTGGCTTGTGAAGTCTTGGCAATACAGGAGAGCTCTGAAAGTAGGAATGGATAGGGTTTTTTAATCATACTGGTTCTAACTTTTTTAGTGAGCATTTATTAACACTTATTTTATTATGTTGCCTGACTAAACCTCTTGGAGAAGGGATGTCTTTGTTTCATTCACTGAATCTTTAATGTTCTGGAGATATCCAATTAATTTCTAAAACTAGGGGAACATGCATGTGGTACATCTAGTATTTCTCAGGTTAAAAAAAAGGTAAAATTCAAAAGAGAAAACCCACAAATTGATAGGTTTTATTAAAATTTAAACACTTTGGAGAAAGGATATCTTAGATACTTTGCTTAGCAAATTTTTTCTGAGATACTCAGTCATTTATCAAAAGTTAAGGAGGCTGTTTATAGCAATGATTGGATTCCTAGGATGACAGAAAGGCATTATTTAATGGGATGAACCAAGATCTTTAAAATACAACATAATGGAAAGGCCAATTGCTTTCCAAATAACCTTTTGTACTAATATTCCAGCTCACTAATTCTGTGCATCAGATGTTCAGCTGATATTGAGAAAGCAGGTGAGCATAAGGAAATTGTTCTTGTAACAGGTATTTCTTTAGAAGAGGAGTGCGGTGCTTATGACTCTAAGCTGTTGATACTAGTTATTTTTTTTTCAATGAAACAAACTTTATGTACAAGAGAAGCGCAAACTGAAAGCTAAGTAAACCGTCTGCAGAAATTTTAAACTTGTTTACTTGCCTGCTGAGCTGTACCATGAAAGGCTTAGCTGCAAAATCTGGCTTACACTGTTCTGGATTAAGTGATGTATCACTGAGCATTAGAAATATGTGCTATATTTACAGTGTGGAAAATATTTATTTCATAGCTTATTTGGGCAGATGTGAGCAAGTGTGGGACGTATGTTAATATATGGAAACGCGTAACTCTTTAAGTCAAATGTTTCCACAGTTGGTAATATCCCTAGCACAGATTAAATTTCCACCTAAAGCACGGCCATGTTCTTCACTGCCCTTCTCAACCTTGCCAAGTGAAGGCATTTCTCTTCAGCAGGCAGGGATTTGGTTTACTCAGAAGTGGTTTGCTCTGGTCACTTCCATAACAGGCCAAGCAGGCTGAGGGTCACCGACTGTCCAGCTTTAAGCAAGAGGATAGTGTTTAAGCAGGATTTATGGCAAGCCAAGCCATACAAATTGTTGCTGTATCAGGTCACTAATCCAGTTAGTCCTCTCTCTTCTCTCAGGTTACACGTAGTAGTAGTCTTTTTCAAAAAATAGGAATTGGACCATCGAGGATTGGCTGAAACATGAAAAGCTGCTGATTAACCATAGTAATCTGGATGGCAGTGGGGAGCACCTTATGCTCTGATCCATGAGGATTTATACCCTAAAAACTGTAATCCCTAACTCGGTGCTTTTTGTCATGTCTTAGAGGGCTCATGGCTGGTTGGTAGAGCATATGTTACTGATCCATACACTGGTCAGCTTGATCACACAGTGTTGGCGCTCTTTGAATCCAGCTGCTAAGCTACAATAAAAGAAAGCTAAAAATATATCAAATATTTTCCTAATATTATGCTGCCATGAAAGCAACTGGGTAGTTGTAGAAAGTCATTATGGAGTTGCAAATGGGAGGAGCTGCCCCCTTTAAGCAGTCACTCTAATTACATGGTGCACTCCAGTAGGAAATCTGAGGGTTCGCTCTTGCTATGCGGTCTCATAGCGGAAAAGCCAGCGGCGGGAGGAGGGTTCCTCCGTGGTTCGGTAGGTTGTTGGCTTCAAAGAGATCTTGCTGCGATGTGTTCTTCAGGCTCTGCAGCAGGGATTTCCACTTTTAAACCTGCTTCCTCCTTGACTTGCAACATCCCCTTGTCCTTTCTTTCCTCCTGCCAAGGGAGATGAGCAATGGGAAACACAAGGCAGGCTGCTGATCTTGCTGGCTGGTGATGAGCTTGGTCTGGTTTCGGACACCCTGGAAGTGTTTGCAAAGTAGAAGGATCCTGCTTGTGTTCTCAGACCCTCTCATGATGATGAATTCACATCCAGGGCCATTACTTGAGCTTCCTCTCCATTTACTTCGTTAGTCAGTTGACAGCTATATGGCTGTCAAGATGGAAAGTTCCAGGATTTTTTGCCAATCAAGAATATTCCAATTAGTACCTGAAAGGGCTCTACTGGGTGCATTTATGCAGCTGAGCGGGCTGGATTTTCACACTGCCTTTTATTTAACACCATTCACGAGAGTTAGAGATTCTGTTCTGTCTCGTTTGCATCCACAGAGAGGAAGGTCTTGGTTTTCTGCCAGCCTGACAGGTTGATGTTTACTGAGCCCCTAAATGTTTCCTCACTACTCCCTCTCTTAACCCAGTGCTAATATCCCTGATGTGCCCATCTTCTGAACATCACCACTTGCTTTCTCCTTAACCTTTCTGTGAAAGTAGTGCTCTTGGTGGTTTTCAATCAAGATGACGGGGGAAATACAGGGAGTAAAGCTGCCTTTGGAACTGTAGATTTCCACCAAAGGACTTGATTGTTTTGCTACAGTTTAATTCCTTTACGATAAAACAAACTGTCCAATAAGCCTCTCACCTTTGAATGAAAACGTCATATCCGATGCTGTCATCATCCAGTTAACTCTTAAGTTTGAAAAATTGGAGCAAAAAGTTTTCCAGAAGAAAGTATCAACTTTTCAATTTATAATGCTGTTTGTGGTTCTGGGCAGTCTCATGAAAAAAGAGTTAATTCAAAGGCTGCAAAGGGTCACTACTCAGATTCTTTGGGAAAGCAGAAGAGGTTAAGAATTTGCCTTGTACCTTGCAAGAGAGCCAACATGGGGGGGGGGGGGGGATACTATTTAAAATATAGTTCTACTATTATTACTTCTACTCAAAATATATATATCTGGAGATGCAGCACCAAATAAGGAAACATGTTATTAATGCTAAAGGTTGGTGTTGATGCAAAGGAATCTAAACATGCCCTGTATAAAGTTCAGCTGAAGAGTACTTGTGAAGAGCTGCTTTTTAGGGTGGGGAAGTTCCAGGACAGCTTTCCAGTAATAGTAGCAGTAGTAAAATGAGAGGGGGAAAAAAACCCAAATTGCTTTGGAAGGAGGAGATGAATGTTTTCATGAGGTGACAAACTGACAGTAATTTCATACTGAAAAAAACAGGAACTGTCTGCACTTGAAGTGGTGCACCAGGAGCCCCAGGAGTCAGAGCAGAGCACTTGGCAGCTCTTAGAGAAAGCTTCCTAAAAGTGTACTTGAAATGACACTTTGCTGCCCGTGTGAGTTCAGTGACCGGCAAGATAGCTTCCAGCTGGAAATGCCCATGAGTCTGTCATAAATTCTCAGTTATAGATAGGCCAATTTGGCATTTTAATATTATATCTTTGGTATTAATTTTTAATGTTTTACCACTTCAGCAGAGTTGATTTAGGGTTCTACACTTTCTCCTGTGTGTTACATGCCCAAGTAGTGTGATGACAAGAGCTGAGGTCTTCTGGATTTGGTAGACCCAAGACATGTGTCTTCTTTCTAACAAGTCCCACATGTGAAGGATGTGTATTTCCCTGGTAATTCCTTTTTTGCATCAACTCAGATACTTGGCAATGGAATAAACAATGAAATACATATGTATGTATTATCCTCTTGTTCAACCTCTGCTTCAAAACTCGTGGTCAACAAGATTCCCAGGAGATAGTAATCAAAGTTGTGCCAGCCAGTCACCTTTTGGTAGGTATTGTTATCCTGTTTTTCCAAAGGAAGCTATCAGGAGCCATAATTGTTCTTAGTTTATTTGCTGTTAGGGCAGAATCTGACTATTCCATTTTGAGCAATGTCTAGATTGCTTTTTGGTAGCTGTGTTGATACATACCAAATCTGAAGAGCAATTTTTAGCAATTCTTTTGCTTTAACTACTATTGTAGTGCGTAGCCAAGAAAAACATAGGCTTTCTGTAATCCTACAGATCTTCTCAAAGTAGTGAGAGGAAAACTAATTTCATATAGCTGACTGAGGTTAGGAGCAGTAGGTACTTGATAGTTCAGACCACACAAACTCTAGTCTGTCTTGGAGCTGTTTAATTACAGATTCTTTCAGCCTTGTATACAAAATTATAGTAGAACTGGAAATCTTACAGTTTAATGTGTTACTAAAATTCATCCATGTTCTTCTTAATACAAGTTAGAGAAGATGCTTAACGTGACTATCATATTGTGTGAATAGAGCTCAAGCTCACGTTCTATCTCATTAGTCATACATTCTGTTACATTGGGACTGGGTGTTTTTGGGGGGTGGGTTCTTGTTTTGTTTTGTTGGGTTTTTTTTAACAGGAATTCATTTAAGGTGAATAACAAAAGAGGAAGTCAGGGACACCTGTGTCTTCCTCATCTTTGTAGTTGAACTATTGTGGAGTTCACTCTGCTAATTTTGGGAGGTGGAGGTGGTGGGCGTCTAGTATGCTTACGCACATCTTTGTGTTGCTTCCACACACCATCTTCAAGAACAGAGTTTTTCAGAAAAGGTCAATCTGTAAGCATCAAGAAGCCTTTGACAGATAGCGACCACATGTTGTCATTACTGTGGTTTGTGCAGTGACCTCATTTACTGTATGTAGGTACAACTGGGGAGAGCAGCTGTGAGTTCAACAGCTAAATGTGGTTAGAAGCCAGTACCAGTCTGGAAGTAGACTGGATGTGTTAGTACGTGTACTTCCATACTACACGTGCTTTGCTACCACTTCGTGTCTGTGCTTATGTGGCTCCTGGCTGTGCTGGCCTGAGCCTCAATGGTCTGTTCCAGAGGACGCCTCATAAGCTGTAGACTGAGGAAGGACCGTTATTGTTCTTCTGGGGAGGATTTTGTTTTAGACTTTTTTTTTTCCCCCCTCAGAGACAGGGTTGGCCTGTGCAAGACTCATAACAGTCTGTTTATTTGTGCACTGCTAGGCTGGCCTCACTTTTGGCTTTGGGAACCTCTGTATTTCGTAGATGTGTCAGATATAGAGTGGGTAAAGATTGCGTACCTTGTATGCCGGGTCTTCTACTATAAAGCTGTATTGCAAACCTGTGTGGTCTTGGGGCTTTTTGTGTTTGCATTAGTTTAATTGCCTCTGTGACCCCTCTTCCTCTGTTGGCCTTTCCAAGCTCTGTGGGCTCTTAGCCTCACTGGTATCTCTCCATGGGATCTCTGTACCAGGAGGCATCCAGGCTTGCCTGGAACTCCCTCAGCCCTGCTGTCCAGTTAGAGCCAGCAGTTTCTCTGGCTTTTATACTGAACTTCCGATGTTGCATTTTTAATACTTGTAATTCACTTCCTTCTGTTCCATTAAGCTGTAGATGAGGAATTTATTAGTTTTAGCTCTCTTCATAATACATCTGTTTCAGCATCTGACTGCTCTTTCATTTCTTTCAGAAGCATGGTATTTAGTTGCCCTCTGAGAAAGGGGAGTAATTTATAAATATCCTTCTAGACCAGTTCTTTTATGCAGCACTTCCAGTTATTTGATTGCCTGTGTTAATTTCCTTTATTGTTTCCTTTTATTTTTTTCCCCTCTGGGTTACTAAGATTAATTACTTTTCCATACTGTAATTCTTCAATGTATTCCAGGCACTGTTTTTAAATTTCAGTCTTTATCATTACAGTCAAAATAGAACATATTTTCTGCCTTAACGGCATCCAAATTAATTTTAATCCTACATTAGGAAATTGTTCAGTCTCACTGTATCTGTTGTGTAAAATCTGAAGGGGTGATCCACGAATTAGAACAGCAAGAGGTCCGGCAGTGTGAACAGAATACAGCCGTGTGACTTTCCACTATTCTTTGATTTCACTGACTGTGTCTCAACAGACTCTTGGGAGTGCTCCGCAGGGAACCCTGACTGGCCAGGTCAGGAACATGTTGAAATAAGCTATGGCTCCATTTCAGCCCCCATACCAGCATTTCTTTTCCATGAAAACTACAATGTAGGACATGTCACCTGTGCATTCGTGTCTTGTCCCTGTATGGACTTGGAACGTGGCCCAGACACACCCTCAAACTTAATGGTACCCCTGCCTCAGATTCAGATGCATGCACTGATTCTCACTTGGGTTTTTATTTGTAGAGGTCTACCTCTTTCTATTCAATCTGAATTTCCAGACCTAATTTTTGTGTACATATACCTCCTTTGGCCCTCATGTATTTAAAGAATAATCCATTAAAAGCCCTCGCTGATATCTGCATTACCTCTTTCTAAGAATTGAGGATAGTACTTACTGTTCTATGAACTCTTTGGTGGCTTGAGGCTGCCAGGGTCAGTAAGATTTCTAAAGATACGGAAATCTTCCGTGGTTCACATCTCCACCTTATTTCTCTCAAATGTTCTGATGTTGACAGTAATATTGCTGGGCTGTCTTATCTCTTGATCTGGATTCTCTGCGGGTTTGATGAAAAAGATCTACAAGTTCTTGTGGTGTCTTGAGTCAGAAGGGGATAATGCACTTAGCTGAAAATAGGGCTGTTCTGTTTTGTATTTGTTTTTCCATTTATAACTTTAAAAAAAAAAAAAAGGTGGAAAATATTTCTCTTTTAATTCCCATAGATGTGTGAAGTTGTTGTTCTCTGAATGCTCTTAAGAGTTAAGGTCGTCCTGGGGGAATAATGACATATGTCATCAATGAAGAGAGGGATTATGGAGAAAGACCTGTCAGAGGGGTAGATTGCTGAACTGTGAGTACGGCAGAAAAGGGTCTAGGCAGTCTGACTTCCCTAGGCAACGGTTTCTTGGGAGTTCTCCTACTCTCAGGTACATCAAACTTGCTGAACACGTAAACACTTAGTTGATCAGCTTCTACTGCTGGAATGTGCTAATTTAGATCTTGTTAGAGCCTTTCCATGCAACACTAATAATTGTGTTGTAGACAGGCCTAACCAGGAAGCGTACCAGGGTCAAGCTGACATCTAAGCAAGCGCTGGAGTTTGGCCCAAGTAAGGAAAGGTTAAGAAAACCTGGATTCTGTTAGTGGAACTGAACTCAAGACTGATATGTTTTCTATAGCAGAAGCTTTGCTGGGGATTGAGAGCAGTGATGTCTCTGAAGGAGGTGAAAGCAGCTGTCTTCTGGATATTTCATATTTGTTTTAGCCTTGGAGAGCTTCAGGTTTGCTTCCCGTTTGTTTACCGGTTCCTTTCAGTATGTGAGCTCCCCTACATTACACTTTCCTGTTTGTTCTATAAGGAACATTATTATTGTAGGAGTAATGATGTGATGATGCTATCTATCCTACCTTCTCCTGACCTGACAGCGAGTCCTCTCGTTTGTACTTGACTGTCAGTCAAGTGAAAAGCACCGAGTCGTGTTCCTAGATGATTTGACTGGAGTTGATTGATGTCTACTAATTATTGTAACTTTTCAATTATTTTTTGCTTATTTTCAGTGCTTTCTCTTCTAATGACCAGTTATGATTCATAATTGATTCTGTTGCTCCATGTGTTTGTGTTTGTGTGTATATATAGCTACAGTTTTATCTGCTGTTTGGAATCCACTTGGCAGAGAATCACTTCTTCCACAAGCAGCTATTTTGTTTTGCTTCTCCAGACTTAGGACTATTGAATGTCTAGAACTTGCGGTTTCAGACAGTGTTAGGTTTGGACTATCATACTTCAACTCTCAGGTTTTTTGTTGCTTGGTAAAATAGCTTGGATATGGTCTTTTCAGGCTTCTAGGAAACACCTAGCTCCTATGAACATGCCCTGGAACTTGATTACCAAATGGCAGATGGGGTCAGGTTCTATTGTTTAGTTTGCCAATTTATGTTTGGGCTTGGTTTCCTGTCTTCATAACTGTGTCAGGTAAAACGCAGAATGTCTGGACTGGAAAATTAACAGAAGGCATCTAACTTTTGAAAATGCATAATCAATATATGGTGCTACAGTAATTTTCAGGAACTTTATTGGCATGCTAATAGCTGCCTTAGACTGGGTGATTAGTCAGTCAGGGCGATTGGATGTGGAAACACCCCGAATCTGACAAAACGGATACAGCAGCTGACAGTGTGTAGAAATCAGTCACTTGATCTCTTTGCTCAAGTGATGTGTGAATTGTGCATTTTAATGAAAGTAGGCTTGAACTCCTGAACTAAGGTCTGTGACCATATCAAAACTAAAAATACAATAGACCATTGTTTCCTAATTACTTCAACAAACGGTTTTCCTACTGAAATGACAGTGGCAATTTTAATCCCCTATATTTAAGAATTTCTGGCTTTTTGCCAGAGGAGAGTATAGTAATAGCAAAATAATGAGCATTTCTGTAGCATGTTTCATCATTGGATGAGAAATCATTTAGAGGCAAGCAAATGTCTTCATGATCATTGTATCACAATTTCCACTCTGTGGATAAGGAAAGAAAATTACAGCTGGAGGTGGAATGGGCAGGGTGAAGTTATAGCTGGTAGCATGGCTTTTTGGTAAAGGTTGCGGAGGAATTGACATACTCTAACTGTGTGTGTTGTGGCCTCTTTCAAATCAGCATAAAAGCCTGAAGTTGACACTGAATTTTTTTCCTGGCTACATTTTGAAAGGTTTGGAAAAGGACCACAAGATGCATGCTTATCAAAATGGTGGGGGTGTGGGGGTCTATCTGTAAAGGGAATTACAAACAGAAACAGAAGTGATTTGGCTTTTGTTGTTCTGCTGAGATGCAGGAATCGGACACTGAACCTGACTAAAGTATAAGTGGCGTAGTGAGCTTCCTGTGCCAAAAATGAGCATAAAGTAGAAAGGCTAAATATGGGTTAGGAAAATCAAAACAATGTAAATATACACACACGCTGCTGTCAGTAACATAGGAGAGGTTAAAAAAAGAAAAAGCAGAGATTGTTGTGTGAGGAAGCACCACTGTCATGTTAAATTGAGAAGAATTTGGCTCGTTATATTTAATGTCACGTCACTCATTTAGAGCTCTAAAAATAGTGTTTATAATAAAACCCCTGACACAGCCATGTCTAGCATGATTCAGATGGCCCCTTTCCTTTTTTTAATTTGTGAAGAAAGCTGCTCCTTTGAAGAGAAGTGTTTGTTTACAAATGTTTATCAGAGCAGGAAATGGATCAATTAGATGTAACTTTTTAAGTTAATTGACTGCCACTACTAAAACCACCTGACGATGTGTTGGTGCCAGCAATGCCAGATGAGAAATCTCATCACTGTTGCTGTGGGAATGGCAAAGACATGATGGGAAATGTTATTCTTGGCACTCAAAAGATTAAAAATTTTAAATATTTATAGAGTCTTATCTAAAATACTGATTGGTTATTAGTGCCTTGAATTGAGGCAGGGATCTGTGAATCCCTAGAGCTTTATGACCTTATCCCATCTGAATTAATCTGAACCATTAACAAGGAATTGGTGCTCTAAATCTTTCTCTAGCTATATCTTCCTTTCCACACTGCACTGCCTTTATATTTACTTTTTTCTCTAGGATTGTTTCATTAATGATCAGGAATGTAATAACAGCACAAAAAAAAAAGTTTTAGATTCTTTCTTCTTTGAAATACTTGGCTTCAAAGCTATATTTGTATCTTATTTTTTTTCTTGCTGCACTGGCTTATGATCCTTTTTGCTTGTGCAAAAGCAGAATGACTTCATTAGCGTGGTGCTACCTTGTTGCTATACTGAGTTTAGCAATCTTTTCTGCTTCAACAATACTTCCCTGCTGACTTAAGGGGGTTTTGGAAGAGGGAGGGGGGAGGTTTAACATAAATATTCTGGATTAATTTTTCCTGGCAAATTCCTGGCCTGTTTGGAGACTAGAGAAGCTATTGGATGTATTTGCTGGTGTTGCAAACCCACATTTTTCCTGTCAGTTGCAGAATAGCTCCAGCTTTTGACGACTGTAATGAGGTCTTTGATAATGCTTCTGCTGCCTGTAGCAAATGAGCTTATTGTGGGAGCCAGGAGCCCTTTCAGAAAGCCCGGGGTTCAGAGCTGAGAGAGAAAACAGGAGAGCACAACCTATAAGTAAAGACTCCTATCTCACCTAATCTTGAGCCTTGCAGGAGGACCCCTTGAGTCTACAAGTGAGGTTGAAACTATTTGGTGTGGCTAATGTTTATCAGCTGGTTAAAAAATTAAAAAAGGAAAAAAAAAAGCTTTCCATGTTCCTGTCAAGCCTGTGGTAAAACAGTAAAAGAGAGTGAATGGACTTGGGGCATAAGGGCAGAGCAGGTAGGAAAATTCCCCAGGTCAGTTATCTTAAAAATAAGTCTCAAATTCAATAGGCTTGTGAGCCTAAGGCAAGCTTAATTAAACTTGAAGGAAAGCAAAAATAAGCATTTAAAATGCTGTTTTGGTTCTCATAAACCTGAGTAAGCCAAAATCTGGATTACTCAATTATGTATGGTTGTGGGATTTGTTTTGTGAGCATTTTCCTGCACAGCCCAGATTCTCAGCATCCTTCGCTTTCTCTGTATGTGGGGCTGTCTCCGAAGGAGGAGAGGAAGGGACTTCAGGTTTTGATTTGGGGACGCACAATGTGCTCCAAGTCACCCCTTTTAATATCAGGCTGGCCCCAGACATGCTGGCAAGTGTGTGTGTGAGGAGGAGGTGACACATGATACTCTTCCGAGTATTTACCCAACGCTGTATCTCTGCAGCTGTGTTCATGTCTGTGCCTTTGAAAAGGGAATAGTTTCCTGGGAGGGATTGCAAAGCCTCACTTTGCAGTGCAAGTCTAATAGGAAGGCGTAAGCTGGCCACAACGTGTGGTTTTGTGGGCTGAAAGCTTGTCACTTTTGAAGGAGCTGAACGCTAGAGCCTGGCATTCTGGTGTTGATTTTCCTGTGCTAAAATGTTTTTTAAGGATCTTTACATAACGCGTGTTTGCATTGAGTTATCTTTCTCCCTTTCACTTCATTGAAGTGCACATTGCTTTATCATCAGATTAGTTTAGTTTAGTTGTCTGTTAAGCAAAATGAAAAGCTTTGAGGAACTCCTGCAATGGATTTAAGTATCACTGGGACCGGTGGCTACCTTTCCTGGCTGCGAAAGGAGTTAGTCAAATCCCAGCTCTTATGTGCATAGGTCCTTAGTTTCTTCCACTTGAGAGTGAGGGAGAAAGGAGTAGTGTGTAATTATGTCACCTGGTCACCATTTTGAGACAACAGGTTTATTTGCTAGAATGCCTGTTAGGTACCCATGCAGAAGACCTTATCCATGCTCGGTGGGTTAGAAGAAACAGATCTTATGCTTTTTATCATCATCTGTCTTTGGAAACCAGCATCCCTGATAATGGCTGGTGGCTGTCCCCAAGAACTATCAATTTTGTTCGTCTTCTCTAGTCAGGCTTTCCAGCAGGCTGAGTCTCACTGAATGTCGCCACCTGACAGATGAACACAAAATTATGAGACTACAAAATTTAATGTGAGAACAATTGAGGAGTGGGTTCTAGAAGGTAGAGGAAGCAGGGGAGATCTGGGAGATATGAGGCAGATGGGTAGGAGTCAGTGCGGTGTCAAGGGGATTGGGCCCCTCGTTGTTATGTATCCTCTCAGTCTTGCCCAACTGATTTCCTTTCATGATAGAGAAAAAAATGTTTTCTCCCTGGCGTGCTCAGTATCTCCTTTATCTGCAGCCTCCAGCTAATGCAATCTAAATAACATGTATTTGGTCCCAATGTAGGTATCTAACTTACTGCCTTGGCTGTGACAATGCCCAGTGGCAGATGATTAGGAAGAGCGTAAGAATAGAAAAGGATTCGGTGGTGTAATCTCCCAGCTCTAAGCAGCCCAGGGATTTCAACACCCAGAAACAATACCTTTGTATTTATTATACCTCTATGGGTTTTTCTTCCAGGAAGCAGTGTAATTTTAAGTTCAAGTTAAGGTTTGCAAGTAATGTGATCGCTGTGTGGTCCACAACCTGCACGAATCCTACGCTATAGATGTAAAAGCATATTATCTCTAACTGGTCTTAAACCTGCCACTGGCTGTCTGATCTGGTGTCCCCAGTCCTTGTACTGGAAGAATAATGGAGTGATAATTCTGTTTACCTGCTTTCTGCTGTTCTTGTCTTTACAGGCCTTTATATAGTCTCTCTCTTTTCCATGTTCCTAAAAAGGAACATCATTGCATTAGTCATTACTTATAGTGAAGCTATGTCATATTCTGATTATTTTTGTTGCCTTTCCTCTCAACCTTTTCTAATTCTCCAGTGTTTGTCTTGGAATGATGGGAGCATGTAGATGAAGCACAGGGAGGTTTATAGCAGCAAAATGCTCAGGTTTCTTTTATCCCATTCCTAGTAAGTCCTAACACTCAATTTGCCTGCCCCTCTCCCCCCCCTCCCCCCTTTTTTTTTTTTTTTTTGACTGCTGGGTAACAGGATTGCATCCTTAGGCCTTCGGCTGACTATTACTACTATCACTTTTCCCCATGTCTATCACTTTTCACTTAAAGACATTGAATTTTATTTTATTACACAAGTCCTTTTGTCATTCTTTGTTTTTTATTATTTTATACGCTGAGGGAGACAGTATCCTTTCAAACAGTTGCCTTGCTGTTCAGCCCTTTCCTAGACCATCTATGAATATCTTGGTTGGCACAAATCATAGCACAGCTGTCTGTAGAACTCCCCAGATGATCTCTCGCCATTAAGAATACTGTATTTGTAGTCCTGCTGGCTTTGTGTTATCCTACTTGTTACTCTCCCGTGCAAGGACCTTGCCCACTTACCCTATGGTACCTTATTTTCTGAAGCTCTGATAATGAACTCGATCATGCTGGACCAAGCAGAATTTGGAAATCTGAATAAACAGAGGTTATCTGGTGAGGAAGTCTGTTTGACTCAGGCAAAGAGATTGATTGTGCAGCCCACTGTGCCGTGCTTTTCTGGTTTTGGCTGGGATAGAGTTAATATTCTTCATAGTAACTAGTATGGGGCTGTGTTTTGGATGTGTGCTGGAAACAGTGTTGATAATTCAGGGATGTTTTCCCTGCTGCTGAGCAGGGCTCACACAGAGCCAAGGGCTTTTCTGCTTCTCCCCCCCACCCCACCAGGGGCTGGGGGGGCACAAGGAGTCGGGAGGGGACACAGCTGGGACAGCTGACCCCAACGGACCCAAGGGATATCCCAGACCATAGGACATCATGCTCAGCATATAAAGCTGGAGAGAAGAAGGAAAGGGGAATGCTCAGAGTGATGGCGTTTGTCTTCCCAAGTCCCCATTAGGCGTGATGGAGCCCTGCTGTCCTGGAGATGGCTGAACACCTGCCTGCCCACGGGAAGTGGGGAATGAATTCCTTGGTTTGCTTTGCTTGCGTGCAGGGCTTTTGCTTTACCTACTAAACTGTCTTTATCTCAACCTGTGAGATTTCTCACTTTTACTCTTCTGATTCTATCCCCCATCCCCCTTGGGGGGGAGTGAGAGAGAGACTGTGTGGAGCTGAGTTGCCAGCTGGGGTTAAACCCACGACACAAGCCCAGAATTCTTCTTGCTCTCCTCTGGTGTAGGCACAGCAACGGGGCGATGGGTGCCTCTTTGCAGGCACTTTGCGCCTATGGCAGCCTGCCTCCCAAGGAAATTGCTGGTGAAGCTGGATTCGCCTGCCTTCGGCCCAAGACTGCTGCATGATGTAGGGAAAGCTGCCTTAATTTCTACAAGTGTTGGTTTTCCATACCTACAGTATGAGAACTAAAATTTCTTACCTCACAGGCTTGGTGTAGTGCTCAAATTAATAAGCAGCATAGTTCTTTCTGGAGAGCCCTGGATAGAAAGAAACTGGGAAATGCAAAATATTGCAAACATTTGATCTAGTTCTACTTGAACATTGGTGTGACCCATGCTCCAAAGTCGCTTAAGTGTTCTTGAAAAATACCACAATCATTAGTGAGTGGCCTGCAGTGTGATCGCTGGTCAGATGTGTACGCAGCGGGGAGGGGAAGGTCCCCACCGTTGGCCTAAATAAACCTCCAGAGTCCCTGAAGGGGGAAAACAACGGTTTAAGTGAAAAGATTGCAGGCAAGCTTTTTAAAAATGCTGGTTGTCTCTGACGCTCGAAAGTCTTGAAAGACTTCGGGGTTTGCTTCTGATGTCATGGATATGGCTTTGGACAATCTCAATACTTCTGCTATTTTAATGTTAATTCTCAAATTACTGATTTTTGTTTACTGTACCTTGCAGGCTTTAAGCAGAATATCACCGTCTACCATTTTCACTAGCCAGGCAGAAACTATTTGAAAACTGTTCATGATGATATGCTGCTGACATGATTTTAAAGAGTAACCGTACAGGAGTGTTTCTTTTAAAACTACACACAACATGGCGTTGTAGGATTTTTGTACACAGCAGAAAATAAACCGGGTCAAAATAGGTCAAACTTCAGTCTTTCAGTGTGAAGAGCATCTATTTTAAGCGGAAGATGAGAAATGAACTAGTAACTGTTACCCTGAAATGAAAAATGGTGCCGTTCATGTATTTAATTGGTCAGGGTTTGTAATGGGGCTTTGAATCCTGCTGCTGTCGGATCTTGTACTGCTGCTGTCAATCGTGGTTTTTTTCTCTTTCTTAAAAGACTCACGGTAAATTTATTTTGGATAGTTTCTTAACAGGTGTTTCCTCGACATTAACGAATGCTTCAGATGAGAACCGTGCTCCATGTCCGGAGTTCTCAGCTGAAATCACACGGCGGCCTGACGCGGGCGCCGGTGTGTTTGCTCATCTGCGGCCACGCTGACAGCAGGCGCTGGCGGGTCCCCACCGCAGCCCAGCCTGGACGCAGAACAGATGTCGGGGATTAGGGGCGAGGATTCGGGGAAGCTTTCGGCCTGCGCGTTCGCGGAAGTAATTCATTGTGGGACGCAGACGGGGCCTGCTGGACCCGCGCTGAGGAGCCGGCTGAAAACGGGTCTCAGTGGGATTGAGTATCGGAATCAAAAACAAATGTTTTCTTGGTGCCTTTTAATTAAAGGGAAGGCATAAATCAATACGATAAACTGAAGTTAGTGCACCAAACGGCGTCGTGCTTGTACAGCGTCCCTCCCAACGAAGGAGCGGGTGATGTGGGTCTCCTAAAAATAGTTCTACCTCGCACGCTGCGGGTGGAAAGGCTGCCTGGGCTGCCTTGCTGGGAAGGGCTGCGGAGGCAGGAGGGGCGGCTGCGCTGCCAGCCCTGGGACTGGGCGTCCAGGAGAGCCTCTCCGCCTTGGACTAGCGCTTGTGGTCATTTTGTCGATGTTTTATGAGGAAGAGAACGTTTCCCGTGGGACTGTCTGTCTTCAGCTGTTAGGTCTGTCTCTCGCTCTTGTGTTTTCAATGTCATGCACTCAGAAATTAGCCATCTACAGAGAAACGGGGGTGGCACAAGGTGACCAAGACTGAGTGGTGCAGAAGATCTGCCGTGGCACTAGTGTCCCCTACAGACTTCAACCATTGCACCACATACCCGTCACACTTGTCAGGCATATCTGCGGGCCAGGAAGCTAACTTTTGGCTGCAATTCATTTATTTATAGATTCCGAGCGGGCATCTGTAGCTGTGATTTGCAATGTGATATGGAAAAGAGAATTTATGTAAATCGCTGCTATATTGTGCTGCTGTACGAAGATTTCAGTAAAGGGTGAAAGGAAGAAGGGAGAGACAGGGCGTATCTCTAGGGTTTGGCAGGAGGCTGTGTGGGAATCATTGCAGATCTGCTTGGTACATGATAATACAAGGCACAAAGACGTGGCAGCTGTATGAAGAGGTCATATGTGCTCAAGCAATGAAATAAATCACGCTGGGAATGAAAATGAAGGAAAGAACCAAGATTTTATGGGGGAAAGTACCCATTTGTGGTAAGACTCCATTGATCTGAGTTGAACTGCAGTCACGCTAAAATAACCTGACGTCTTCAGGGCCTTCAAGAGAGACAGTGTGACAGTAAAGGAAACTTTGAGCTAACTGCATTCAGAATATGCTTTAAGAACATAACCGTTGAGTGAAAATAAAATCCCAGGTGATTATGTAGTGACTAAGCTAGTAAACTACTCTTCCTGGAGAAATATAGTGTGGGGAAGTAATGACTGTTACCTGATGCAAGTCAACCATTGCTATAACAGATTAAGAACAGATAAAGATCTACAGCACTGACTTTACAGGACATAGTTTTGCAGAACGCAGAGCCTTCTTTATGGAAGTGATGTACTTTCAGCTGCTATTGAGTTCACTAAGAAATCGGCCTGCTCGTTGATTTATAAGCCTATGCCCCAATTTGAAAAACTGGAAAGAGATTTACTTCTCTGAGCGCTGCAGTTACTAGATCTAATTCGTGCTGTGTGGTTATCAGCCATTTTCTGGAATTCTCAAGCTACTGAGGAATCTGCAAGAGGTAAGACACAAAGAATAGTGTTATCCTGGTACATTTAATCTCAAATCATATCAGGAATTAAGTTAAAAACAAACTATAAAAAACCACAGTGCTTTCCAGTTGTGGGTTTTAATGCTGTAGCTTTACTGCAAGCAGCAAATCACGTGGAGTCGCCGTACTTTCTGACAAGCTGCCTGCAAGCATAGGTGTCTGCATGGCCCATCTAAATTGCTAGATCAGGGCGCTGGAGAGAAGCAGTCTTGCTAAAGTCAACTTAATTTGCCAGATGTGGGGACAATGTGCAGAATCTAATTTGAATTAATACCGATGAAAGTTTTGTCACTGGCCATTCCAGATCTTTATCTGTGCTGTGGAACTTGAGTTTTGGTCAGCAGCTTGAATCAGAAGACAAAATTCTTTAGATGGCTCAGGCGAGTGGATAGATACCTAATTATACTTACCTGAAATATTTAATAGTGTAGCTTAGTTCATGTGGTTTGTTTTTTCTTTTTTAATCTGCTTTCTTAAGATGATCTATAAAAGCACAAAAATGTTTAGCACAGAGATACACTCAGTGGCATAACAAATAGAAAAGGAATAAATGCAGACTTTAAAGGTGATTTTTAAAAAGTTAGCAAAACAATCGTGAGGTGGGGGAAGTATTGTTTGATACTAATATAAAGAAAGTTGGTTTTCAATATACTACTTACACAGTTGTTTAAAAAATTATTTTCAAAACACTCCAGTGAGCTTGACTGTATTTTTTGTGTTTTCTTTGAGATTAGGACATGTGCCCAAACACATACCATGAAACCATGGCAGAGGTGGAATGAAGCCAGAGTTCCTGAAAGTGATCTTTCTGCTCTTAGTAGAGCACCTTTTTACTTAGGGATGCTACTTTGGTAATACTGGGGAGGAAGGAGTATCTTGAAACAAATGTGGTTTATGTGAGAAAGCCAGTGTTGTTGCAGTAGCACAGTTGGAAAATTTCAACACACAAAACCAGGAAATTCAAAGGTTCTGACTCTTTGTAGGTGTAACTTGGCAGGTTGAACAAATATCTTACATCTTCACTGGCAAGGAACGGCTTCTGCTAAACATAATTACTCCCTTGGAGTTTTAAATTCAAAGGTGGGTTCTGTAAAATTTAATTTTTTTCCCCTGCAGCTTTCATGATAAAGGCAGTTATTAAAAAAGGGCAGCTACTATACAAGAGTGGTTACTATTAAAACCTGCACAGAAAAAGTTATAGGCACCAAACAAGAGTGGTTACATGCTGAACATGACTTCAAAAGGGAAAACATAATGTAAAGTATGAATTTCTTTTTATATGCAGAGTAGAAGTTTATACTAAAGCGCATGAAACAGTGAACAAGACAAACTGTTTCATTGTCAGGTCTATGGAAGTTACTGTTTCAGATTTCCTTTGCTCTTTCTATTCATGCCTGTGTTGGTTTAGTTTGAGGGGGAAGGAGAGGAAGACTAAAGATTCTAAAAAAATGTCTGTAGGGGTGACTTTGCTTTCATCCCGAGCAGCGCACTTTCATACAGATTTTACTTGGCGTCAGTGAAGTTACAGCACCAGGGCAGTCACCACCCATCAGCAGGTAGTGATGCATGGGCCTCCTCTCCCACATCCTCAAGTGTGAGTTCATCAGAAACGGAAATATAAAAGAAGATTGTGTTGCACAACCGTCTAATTGGACATATCTCAGAAAACTCAAACTGTCTGATGATTCGGAAGTAGTATCAAGCCTCACTCGTGTGAGGAAAAATAAATGTTAGATGCCATCAACAGCGTCCTCGACATCAGTTTTTTCAAGGTGTTCATGGTTCACAAGAACACGTGTAAAGGAAGGAATTACTTTTGTTCAGTAATTTTAATTTGTGCTGGGGGAGCTCAGGCTAATACAGAATTATGGGTTTATGTTTTTTTAACCAGGGAGAATAATTAGTGCTTGGTGCCATTTATGTAAAGATTTATTGAGATATTTTACCCACTTTAAGAAGCTTCTTTGGTTAATGAGATCTGTGCTTTCTAATAAAGTTTCAGGAATCCACTTACATCCATTCACATGGAGCATGATTTTACTACCAATTTTTAACCAACAGTCTTCTCCAAATGACTTTGAAGAAACATTCATTTACATTTTTTGTTGAGCTTCATGTAACCAATAATGAAAAAGAAATGATAGGCTGCATGAAACTGCATCAGAGTTTACACTGCCAGTGGACCATAAAATCAAATTAAAACACCATCTGATTAATTTTCTTAATTCTCTGCTATCAAAGTAATAATGGAGAGTAACATGGGCAGGCTTCTTGTTTAATTCATAGTGTTGTATACTAATTAAGTAATGAGATACAGTAAATTTTTTTTCAGACGAGGCTGTATATTTAGAATATATTTTTAGTTAGCAAAAGACAGCTTATTAACACCTTTTGAGACCTATTTGGCCAATGATATATTCATTTATGTATCAAATCTTAATTTCTGTAAATTACATTAAGAAATAGAATAAAAATAGGTTTCTAACTTGTGTTCCTCCAATATGGAAAAATAGTTCCTAACAAGAAAATAAAAGGGAGTAGAAGATCTGAGGATTTCACTGTGCTCGTATGGTGTTGTAGATCTAACTAGTTTCTCCAAAATCATAGCAGTGCATATGAAGGGGGGGTTGGGGTTTTTTTCCTCCTTGAAGATACTGGTTTTTGGTTTTGTAGCTTTGTATTGCTAATTCCTGGAATTTTCTAGTCATGACGGAACTTCAAGCAAGTGATTTGTCTTTTTTGAGTTGCCATTATGGTTCTCTGTGGTTTTTGTACTTTAGTTTGTATTCTCATGCTTTCTTTTAACCCTTGTAACTAGCAACTTCTTTAATGACAAGCTTCTTGCTTGAGACCTATATTTCAAAATATCTTGGGCTTTACTAGGAATGCTGAATATATGCCTTTGTGATATTGTGTTGGCATTTTTCTTTTTGCTCAAAGTACTGCTCCTGTCATACCTCCCTACATTTATATCCAGCTATTACAATAAATTTACTAATAAGCTTGATAACTGTGTCGTGGAAGCTGGCCAGTGGATGGACTTCCTACTCTAGACTTTCATATGGTTTTAAGTATGACTGGCAAAATTAAGGAAAAGGGGTAAAATATCTGAGTGAGGTATCTGATTTTCTCTTTCCTCCTTTTATTGCTCTCAAGGGGATATGGCTGTATGAGTGGAGACTGGAAGAGGGAGGAAATAGGTTTGAGACTGGACCAATGTGTCATTGTGTTTAAATCCAGCCAGCCAGTGAGGTCATTGTTTTCATCTGAGTCATTTTCGAATGAAAACTCTTACATTATGGAAAACATTGCACATCTTTATTTCAGACATGGAAATATCCAGCCAACCTTTCAGTGGTAGAGCTCTGCTGATTTCATTTGAGGTACTCCTGACTCCCAGTGGTGTAAGCAGGAGGGGAAAACAAATTCTTTTGCCTCGTTTTTTTAACACTTTGCCGCTAACCCAAAGGGGTTATTCTTTAGGCACGTTTCCAGCCAAGATGCTTGTTGAAGAGGGAGCTGGTAAATCTGTTGATCGCACCTGTCAGCCCTGAGTCTAGTAAATCTGTCCAGCCCGGAGCTGGCTACAGTTATATTGGGGGGGAAGTTCTTAAGCACCGACTCATGTTGAGGCTAGATTATGTTCCAGTGTGCGTGGGGAAAATCCTTGAGACTGCATTCTTGGATATTGATTATATTTCATACTCGAGCTCCAGTAGGCTCAGTCTCTGTGTAGTGTGATTTAATTGAAGGACTTGGGCAATCTGCCCAGCTCTGCAATTGATTTGTGTGACCGTGAGCAAACCCTGTCATTTCTCTGCACTTGGGTTTTAATATATGTAGTCTTTAAGGTAGGTCTGATATTTGCAGCACTTTAAGGATCTTGTATAAGACAGTAAGTATAACAGAATTTCTGTATTTTGTACAATATAACAGCATGGGGTGGAGATACTGATCGTTCCACCTAAGCTAATAGAAATAGTAGGAGGTTTTGACTGAATCTAACAAAATGCTGTTTTATCATTTAAAGTGGGAGAAAGCCATTTCTAGTTGATGCCTTCAGAATGAATTATGAAAACTAGATTGCTGTATGACACAAAGTCTTCCAGTTGTTGCATGGCACGTGCTTACAGTGTTAGCATGTGGCAAGTCCTATGTCACTTTTAAGATCTATCCAGCAACTTGGATGATAAGGATTTAATATTTTTGCCCTTTCAAGTTTAAACTTCTAGGTCTTTTGAAACGAGAAAACCACCCAGCGCTGGCACTGAAACATTCGGTCTTAATAGGACTCAGAACACGCAGGGAGTGCACGGTGCAGTTCTCTGAAGGAAAACAGGGCTGGGTAATGGTCTGCAAACTGTTTAAATGCATCAGATGTTTGCAGAGGAGTTTGCACTGTGTTGTGGTTTGTAATCTGTGATAGTTTTTTCATACATGGAATCTGTTCCTCTTCCTACTGAAGTTAGGCTTCAAATTTACTCATGCAAAGCATTAAAAAAACCCAACCCTGCAGCAAAGATGTCGTAAGCTGCGACATCACTAAAAGTGCAACAATTTCAAGATTGGGGTAGAGTGTGTTTAACTTTCTACTGAAAATATTTCTTAGACCTTTAAAGCAGTTTCTGAACCAGCCCTATTGCTGCAGAGCAAATGAAAGGCAATCTTTCCCAGGAATCTGGGACTTTGCAGACTGAAGTAGGAACATTGCTGTGATGTGTCCCAGTGTTAATGCCTGAGTTTCTCATGAAGAATGATGTTATTTGTCCATACACCATGCCATCAGGTGACACACTGGGACTTCAAGACAAATGGGATGGAATTGTTTGCCCAAGCTAGCAGCACCTGTCATTGGTGGGAAAACGGCTGAGACTGGGACCCTAGGAGTGGCACCTCCGGGTGGTGGCCTGAGGCAGGCTTTGAAGACGACTATCCGCATTGACTGAATAACAAACGCTTCGAAGTGACTTGCCTGACGTGGAATGGGAGCAAAGTGACCAACTGGGATTCCCCTGCCCCAGCTTTAGCCCTTCTCAAGCGATGTGCTCAGACCAAGTCACTGGTGTAGAACTGGTGGAGGAGAGGTATTGGCAGAGATGTCTACCTAGTGCCTCTCAGTTGACTACCTTAAGTTGGGGTTAACTGCCTGCTGGTGATGCACGGCATTCTGCTTTGTTTATTGAGGCAACGCAGATGGAGCAGCAGGGCCAAGGCTCCTAGAGTTGCGTTTGCGTCTCCAGCCACGCGTCTCTCATCAGCTGGATCATTCGGTGTCGCAGATGTCTAGACAACAGTATCTCAGTGAGGGCAGTGAACTTTTCTTGTGCTCTTATCTTATGTGAAACCCTCACGATAATCACATGGCCATCTTCTTCGTTTTTCCTCCTTTCCCAAGTGCTGCCAAAGGCAGTGCCATGCCATCATCCATGTTGGACTAGTGGGGACCAAAGTGATCTGACTGATCACCTGACTACAGGTTGGACTTGGATCTCTAGTGTATAAAGCTGGAATTTGAATGAGTGTGAAACCATAATTTAGCAGCTTATTGGGTCCTTATCCATGTCTCGTGGAGAGAGCTATGATCAGGATCCAGACACGCTTCCAGTAATAATTTTTGTCATGCTGTAAATACAATGCTAGCTATTTTCATTGTGATCTTATGCTTCTGCTGTCCTTTTTTTTTTTTTATCAGAGTTGGGATGCATGGGTATATGAGGAAATAAAGTAATAAAAAGCTTTTCTTTTTCAGAATATTAATTTAAATTTTGTCTCACTTTTCCTGAATGATCAAAGATGATTGAGACCCTTGTTTGGTTTGTCTGAATCACTTACTGGTCCCCAGTTGTTGTCTAACCATGATGTGATAAGAATACGAAAACAGGTTGGATATCTGGCTTCCCATCCCTGGGCACTTCTGGCCTTGTTGTTCTTCTTAGAAGTTGTTGTTGAAAATAGTAGCACCACCTATTGGTGGATCTGTTGGGTTTGTGTGGCCAGGTTTTGGTCACAGGGGCACTACAGGGGTGGCTTCTGTGAGAAGCTGCTGGAAGCTTCCCTTACGTCCAACAGAGCCAATGCCAGCCGGCTCCGAGATGGACCTGCCGCTGGCCGAGGCCGAGCCCATCAGCAATGGTGGTAGCACCTCTGGGAGAACAGGTTTAAGAAGGGGGGAAAAAAACCTGTGCAATTTTCAACTTCAGCTGGAGAGAAGAGTGAGCAGATGTGAGAGAAACAACCCCGCAGACCCCCAGGTCAGTGCAGAAGGATGGGGAGGAGGTGCTCCAGGCACCAGAGCAGAGATTCCCCTGCAGCCCGTGGGGAAGACCCTGGTGAGGCAGGCTGTCCCCCTGCAGCCCGGGGAGGACCCCACGCCAGAGCAGGGGGATGCCTGAAGGAGGCTGGGACCCCGTGGGAAGCCCGCGCTGGAGCATGCTCCTGGCAGGACCTGTGGCCCCGTGGAGAGAGGAGCCCACACTGGAGCAGGTTTTCTGGCAGGACTTGTGACCCCGCGGGAGACCCACGCTGGAACAGTCTGGGCCTGAAGGACCACAGCCCGGGGAGGGGACCCACGCTGGAGCAGTTTGTGAAGAACTGCAGCCCATGGGAGGGAGTCACGCTGGAGAAGTTCATGGAAGACTGTCTCCCATGGGAGGACCCCACGCTGGAGCAGGGGAAGAGCGAGGAGTTCTGCCCCTGAGATGGAAGGAGCGGCACAGACAACGTGTGATGAACTGACTGTAACCCCCATCCCCACATCCCCCTGCAGTAGGGATGAGGTAGGGAAAACCGGGAGTGGAGATGAGCCAGGAAGGAGGGAGGGATGAGGATAAGGTGTTTTTAAGATCTAGTTTTTATTTTCTCCTTAGTCTACTCTGATTTGACTGGTAATAAATTGAACTGATTTCCCCAAGTCAAGTCTGATTTGCCCGTGACAGCAATTGGTGAGTGATCTCTCCCTGTCCTTATCTCGACCCACGAGCCTTTTGTTATATATTCTCTCCCCTGTCCAGTTTGGGGGGAGTGATAGAGCGGCTTTGGTGGGCACCTGGCATCTAGCCAGGGTCCACCCATCACAGTGGAAAAGGAAAACTATGAATTATGCTTATTTGCATACTAAGAAAGAATAGTAAAATGGAGAAAAGAGTTTGAAATGTATTCCATATTGCAATTTAAGATTATTTTTTTAAACAACTTATTCCCTGTTTGATATGCTTGTGTAGAGAATTTCCATGATTTAAAACAAACAACAAAAAAACCCCGAACAAACGCCCAAAACCCTTAACCTAGGCTTTTTAAAATAATAGTGCAGAGCAGATTTTTCTAGTCATTCTGACTGGCCAGTACTATCGGGTTTTTTGCTGTGTTTCAAAGGAAAAAAAGAAAGTACCCACCCTTACAAAACCAGTTTACAAGAGGTTAAAGGTTTTGGGACCTAAATTGCTCCTCAGTTGAAATAACTGGAGCGAAGCTTTTCTTTCTTTTCTTGTTCCCATTCTTTCGTTTCAACAAATGTTATCTCTGCTCTAAAATGAGCTATTTTACTGTGGCAGCCTCCACAGTGCTTAGAAGACAGTCTACTAATGGCAGCAGTTTAAGCTGCGGTGTCTTCAGCAGGAGGACTTCCATTAGTCTCAAGGGGTTTTTTAGGGGTGCCAGGTGATGAATGGTTTCTGGTAGTTGGCTTTGGATGTGCTAGTCACTAATGTTTACATCAGTAGACAGAATAAAAATGACTTGGTTGCATATTGTGGGGCCTGTGTGATGACAGAGCTGGTCAAATTTTGAATTTGTTTAAAAAACAATTTCTTCTCTTTCTCCCTGTGACCTTCTAAAAAAAAAAAGAAAAAAAACCACAGTGGTGGTTCCCGTTTAGTAGCTCTGCTCTTCTTGTCTGGGGGAGATAACTGATAGCTGAAGGGTGTTACTCATTGGGTCTGGGTCTGGAAATGTCGTGTTTCGCTGAAGATGTATTGCAGTACTGTCTTCGCTGCCCTCATGAATAGCTGAACAACTGGAATGGAGCACAGTGACAGCTGTGAAGCCTGAGGAAGGCTTTGTTGCGACATATAGGTGTTCTTACTATAGCTTCTGTTTGTAACCCAGTCCTCTCTCCCACAAGTTGGAGAATATCCTAAAAATGCTGCCTATGGATATGTCCAGAATGTGTTAGGTGGTTTCCAGTGAATCCTCTGCTGAGGAGCTCCTGTCCTGTGAGCAGATGGTGTGACCCTGCTGGAGAGGAGGCAGAGTGCAGAGGCAGAGCTGTGCGTGCAGGACGAACCAGTTCACTGTCATGCAGCGTAGCAGTCATATAGCTCCAAGAGGAAACCAGAGATGTGCAGGGAAGAAACCGTCCGGGTGAGCGTGGAGTAAAGTGGAGTAAAATCTTGGAGAGGGTTGTGTGGAAAAAGGCTTGCTTGTAAAGTGACTGTGTGACAGGGCTCAGATGTGATGAATAGTTTTACTGTTATGGTGCAGGTTTGGGACAGAATAATACTTGACTAAAATGCATAATTGCAAGCCAAAAGTATTTGGCTTGACTTTTTTTGGTGTCGAACTCAACATGTGAAATGTCCAAATTCATAGCTGTTGATTGAGATGTCAACATTTATAACAACAATAACAGCATTTAAACTGCTGCTGAACACATACTCGGATTGTTCTGTACTTTGCAAGTGTGTTGAGTTGCTTTCAGCTAGAAAAGCAAAAAGTGGAACGTAAAATATTTGAAGCCAAATTAGCAGAAAATGCATGTAAAATACTACGGCCCTTTTTTAGCCTTTATTAGCACAGGCAATGGAAGGATGGTCAGTGGAAATGCTGATGAGATTAGACTGCTAGCGCTGGCAGGGTCACAGCCAAAGAAAAGCAAAGCAAGAGGATAAATCTCATTATGCTTTGCCACTGTGTTATTACAGGTCAGCTCTTTGGCTAACAATAACGTTATGATTTCTCTCTTATTCCTGTACATCCTTTTCCTTAAATAAGCATAAATCAAAACTTCCCTTATGCTTCTGGCATTCTCATGCGAAAGCAGGCATGAGGGCTCACAAGTAATGGAGAGCTGATTCTGGGACTGTAATGTGTTTGCTTATTGTCTGTGTGGGTGGCAAAGTGTCTATAAATGTTTTAGCACAGTCTAGATTGCTCTCGGTTTCAGCACAAGATTTACCGCTGATCTGCCCGTCCAGCAATGGCATGGAGGATTCAAAAGTGAAAAACGCCTGTGGAAATACTTGCTACTTGGCAATCCAAGGGCAAGCTGCTGATAAATATGACAAGAGTTGTGAGGTGGACAACTTTAAACAGAGATCAACACTGGGAGAATATCCTGGGTGCTGCTGGTGGATGTCCTGGCAATGCGATGTGATGGTTTTTCTCAGTGTTAAAGCTTTGCTGTAGCGAGTGGTGGAAGTTCCTTCTGTTGTGTTCAACCACCTTTGTCTTTCAAAGGGTATTATTACAGATTTTGTCTTCTCTCGGTGTATTTCAAAGGCTAGTAGACGTTTTGTTTGGTTCAGTGTTCTGCAGCTCAACTTCGTGTTTGCCTGTAAAATGCTCTGACGCTTCAGCGTTGCAGGCTGCTGCTCTCTCCTGTGCTCCAGCAGCGAGGCACAGCTGAGCCAGCCAAGCCTGAGTTACCCTGGTCAGACAACTGCTTTAGTTTGGTGTCCGCGGGTATAGCCCTCCCTGCCTGTGGCGACATCGCACGTGAACGTCAGTAGATGTGCGTGTGTATTGTACGTGGCGTACAAAATACTGAGAAGTAAAGGTTTTGGGGAAGGGCCATGGCAGTATCCATAACTGGCAAGGGAGCAAAATACAGCTAGCCACTGGAAATGTTGTTGACACCTTTCAGCCTCTCTTGTAGTTATGTGCTGCATGCAAGTCGTTACAGAAGAAAAAATCTTTTCTACTTCTAACGTACTAGACAACTTAAATGGTTCTCATGGGAACTCTGTGTGTGTGTGCATGCAAGAGGTGGTGAGGTCGTCTCAAGTCTTCCGTGTAGCAAACCCAGACCTTACTCACCATTCTAAGTGACCTAAAATAACATTTCTGTAAATAGTGCTATATTTCAATTTTGTTCCATAACTATGTGTGTATGCTGGGACTTGTACGGTTTCCAGCTATCTTCCTTCTCAAATAGTGCTGAGCTTTTTCTTCAAGCGTTACAACAGTGAGAAAAACACAAATATACACTTAGAGCTTTTTGTTTGTAAAAAAAGCCATTTGTGTGACAGGAGTGAACCTTTCCCACCCTGGGTTTCAGGCAGCAGTAGTTTGAACAGGAAGTGCTGTATTTAAGTGGAATATGACTGAAACGTTTTAGTGCGAAATGTATTTTTTTTTCATGTCAGTTTGATGCTGCTCAGGGATCTAGAACAGTGGGTAGAGAGTAAGCAAAAAGCAAAAAAGATAGTGAAAAGCGCAAGCTATATGTACTTAAGGTGCACTTCTCCACGAGTGAAAATGTGTCTGCCTGGATCCACAAATTAATATCAGTGGAGGATTTGGTCAAAAGGCTTGATTTTTTAAAAAAAATTTCTAAGGAGTGTGATATCATAAGGAATGAATGCAATGAGAAATGCCATTGCTGTTTGTTAATTATAGGCCTAACTTCTCTTAAGAGTTGATGAGACTTCCCCCCGCCACCAAATTTCAACGTCACTCACAGTACCTGTTTGATGCCATCACTCTACCTTTTCCTTGTAAACAACCACCTAACGTGTAATGGCTTGAAAATATTCATGATTTATTTCTTTGTTTTCTTCACAGGCTGGAATGGTGTTGAGATGTGGATACTTCTGGTTTGGCCTGTTTCTTGTGCCCACTGCATGCCTTGTTAAAGACGTGGCATGGACAGCGTAAGTCCTGAACCAGTCCTCTCGTTGTTATAGGAATTATTCTGTATGCACGCGTCATCCAGTCCAGTATTTTTCTGTAAAGAACTATGAAGCCTTTCAGTGACTGCAAAATGGTGGTATTTGTTTGGAAGGCCTCTGAGCAAAGTGAAGCTGGAGTCATTTCTCACCTGCCAATGCAACTAGCAGCGTGAGAGAATGAATTAATAGTCCTGAATCTGAAGGAGGCAGTCTTGCCTGAGTAATGGTGTGTCATCTTATGATTATTGGTGTTGTCTGCCCTTTAGTTAAAGGCAAATTTAAATCAGACATCAGAGACTTCCTGTTCCTAGAAAGGAGCACATAATTTGTTCAATTTTACCAAGGTTAGGTAAAAAGTAAATATGTGGCGCTCTAATCCATACCCAGTACGCTCCCAGTTCTTTGTCAGCTGCTCTTTAGATTCTCCTTCAACAGTGGGTCTTCCAAGACTTAACTGAGAGAAGAGCAATACTTGCGCTCTGTGGTTGAAGTAAACTCCTAATGATTCCTTTCAGGCCCAGAGAAGAGGAATAACCCTTGTGAAATACAAGCCTGTGTAATCAATCCCCTTCTCTCAAAACTCTGTGGTTTCAAAGCACTGTGGAAGACAAGCAATTTCAAGAATTTTGATTTAAAGAGAAGCTACTTACCTTCTCTACCATTGCAATTTGAAATGCAGAAGTATTGTTTTCATTTAGAATTTCTTGTGATTTGTTCAGCTTGCTTTTAAGTGTTTTAAGCACCAAAGCTTTCATCCTTTCCCTTCGAAAGCTGTGTTACCACCAAGGTGGTTTTATTACATGAATATATAATAACCTTGTGCAAGGAGGACTTGAGGGCATTCCGACTTGGGGGCAAAAAGGCAGATCCTAGCTGGAGTGAACAGGGAATATAGGTTAGCTTGTCACTTGTCACAAAGGCTCAAAATGAAAGCATCGTAACACGTAACGCTTTGCTCCAAGAGTGAGCTGTCGGTCAGCCAAGGAAGATTCTTAGAATCATTTAGGTTGGAAAAGACCTTTAAGATCGAGTCCAACTGTAAACCTAACACTGCCAAGTCCACCATCTTCTTTACAGAGATATGCAGAAAATACTGAAAAAAGCAGAAAGTTTCCCAAACACTGGCTTAAAAGGATAAATCAGCTCATATGCATATATCTGAGAATATTTTTTTCTTCCTACGGGATTGATAGCACAGCTAAATTAAACTGGTAGTAGGCAAATCTACCAATCAGTAAGTACTTCTTAAATGCTTTCTATTTTCTTCCTCAGCTTAATTTTCACAAGCTACACTGCTAAAATTAAAACTATGTATCATAATGTATAATTTCTGTTCAGGCCAAACTATGATTTAATAGTCTAGCACACTAGAGGGTTTTTTGTTACACTTATTAAACTTCTCCAATTGAAAATTATTTTAGAATTCTAAAGCTTGAGGCCAAAATGTTTAAATTTAGATACTTAGCTGTGTCTATGACCTGCTTTTTAAAGCTCTGGAAAAAAAAATAATCTTTGAATTCAATTAGCATGCTCCTGTGTCAGGCATTATTTAAAATTACCTGCTTAGAAGTCAGTGGGACTACTTTTGTGATTAAAGATAAATAGGAGCTGAACTGTTTGCAGCATCAGGGATCAAATAGGTATTTAGTTGTCCAAGATTATGCTTCAGGTTTTGAAATATTTTCATAATAGTTGAATGTCCCAAAGTTGTCCTCTGTTCTTATCAGTTCTTGGCAAAAATGACTCAAGAATTGTAAAGCAGGCCAGACCAAGGCAGGCTCATCCTCAGCTATTACTCATTTAAAACTCTGTTACTGACACAGCCTGTTCTTTAATATTTCTTAGAGAAATCTCAGCAACATAATCCTTCCAGTGGTTGAGAGCAGGAACGTACAGAGATTGTGAAGCTCTCAAGACAAACGTGTATGATTGATATACTGGCTATTTTCGCAGCAGATTTTAAACAGGAGGCTCCTATCAACATTAAGCAAAAAATCTGTTCTCTGAGCGGGGCTGCTTTTTTTTTTTTTTTTTTTTTTTAACCCATCACTGAAAAATTAACACCATTAACATTTTAACTAGGATAAATGAAATGACACAGCTATCAGCACTGCCATATGGAAGGAGTAAAGGTCTGTTTCCTTTCCAAGAGGCTTGCCATTCAAAACTTGAGCCCAAGGCCTCTGGAAATCAGCCGGCACATTTCCACAGCAGTGGTTACACCACATTTCTGTCTGTAGTTCAGCAGAATCTGGTTTTGGCCATAAAATTCCAGCAGCTCTGACTTCTCATGGTCATGGAATTTATCCTTTTCAGTTTCTTTTGGACATGAAGCATATGTCTGTAAAAGGAGCATCCATGTGACCGAAAAGGTACATGCCTAATTTCAGTACAAAATACTACCAGAGAACCATAAATACGGTGCAGAGTTTTTGTCTAGAAGAAGGTTAAAAGGGATAGGACAGTGTGTTTCAAACCCAGACAAATCTTTGTTTCTGAACTGGTGTGCTGCATCCACTATCAAAACTTGTAATGCTGGAAGCAAGAGCTAGTTTTACATGTTCCCGTTGTTACACAGGCTACAGTTGTCAATGCACCTCTTATCTTCCATATTCTCTGCAGCTCCAGGCTTTTATATTTACTTTTTTTTTTTTAAAGTGAATTAAGGAAATGTGGAAAACTCTCTTTAAAAAGAGAAGGAAGCTTATTACTAATACTTGGCTGCAATGCCACGTTGTTAACTTTGGTTCACTACCCTGAATTCAGTGGCTTGGTTTGGATTTGGTTTTTGCCTTATAAAAGTTCCAGTTGTGCTGCCATTGAAACGAACAGAGCTTTATAAGGTGAGTGCTTCCTCACAGTTGGCACGTGTCAGTTGAATACATGTCACTGGTGCTAGGAAGTCTTGAAATAGCTGAGCCACAAAGCTATGTGGGAATCATAAAAACGCAGAGTGTGTTCCAGCAAAATTAGGCAAAAGGGCAAGAATTTATTAATAATTGGTGTAGTACTTAGTGTTACAGTAAAAAAATTTCCTGAGCCTTCCAATCATTACCAAAATCTTCATGTTCTTTTTTTACCGTGGGGAAAGAAGCATGTTCCACTTGCCAGCTCCGTAGTGTAAATAAGAGAGAAGGTATAAGGAGCTCTTCCCATCCTTGCACACACTTGCAGTCCCTGGAGCACAAGACTCCTAAAATGGTGTTGAGGATAATGAGCCACAGTAGAGGTGTCATCATGTTTGAGAAACGCTTATGAATGTAACCATGCTTCTCCCTGGCAGATTCTGGCCTCCCGAACCCCCTAAATATCCTCCTAGGGCAGTGAAGTGAAGCTGTGCGCTTCCCTGGCTTGGCAGGGAAAGGGTCACCCAAAATACAAACATAACCCTTTGCCGATTCTTGTGGTCCATGATCTTAATATCTGGTGTGAAGGAAAGGTGAGTTTGTCTTTATGTAATGCATCAAATTTCAGCTGAGCAGTAACATTGACCACAGCATCTCATAATTTATTGAGGACTGGTGGTGCATCTACAGTCACTTGTAAAGTACAAGGTAAAAGCTAAGACTTCTACCTGTATTTTCGTGTATCAAAAGTTAGTAATGTGCCATTGTGAAAAAGTCATGAAGTATCCAGTCCTGTTGCCAGCAGTCCATGGAATATTTGCAGTTCGCTTTCATGGGAGCGAGCCCAGATTCTGAGACAATTGTAATACCATATTTTAGTGTTTGTTTTTGGAGAGACATGTGGATAGGTTAGCTCAGACCCTTTTTATAAATACTTAATTACTGACTCTTCCATGGCTGCTCGTGCTTCCAAGTGAAGGAGTTATTCAATGCATACCTATTAACTGCAGGTTTATTGTTGCTTTAGGGATACCCAGCCACAGCAGAGCCCACGTATTTCATCATTTCACACTGTTTACAGAATACTTCAGTATGCCCAACTTGAGGACAAGAGTATTTTTTCCATATTGTGAAATATCAGTGCAATGTCTCCTTGTGCTGTGCTGCACTAATTGGACTGTTGGTCAGGCTTCATTCTATTAAATTTTGAATTCAATATTCACTCTAAGGGAAAAGAAAACCATCTCTCACCTCTTACGGTGTATGGCAAGATAAACATGGAATCTTGGGAGAGATTGAGTAACTTGTAGATTTCTGTGTTTTTGTCTGTGAGAAAACTGGTTATAAAGGATTTTAAGAGTTCCAAACATGCTCGGTCTTCAAGTTTGCAATAGTAAGTATGGCCTCTTTAAAAGGTAAGAGATGAGTTCAAGGTCAAAATTTCAATGTATTTACTAAAATTGAAGAGTGTGATAGTGAAGTCAACTGTAAAGATTATAAGAATTAATAGCTCAAAGCTTTCTTATTTTAATCACTATAGTTTCCCTTCCTCAAAGAGGAGACCAGTCTAATCATTAGCCTAACTAGTTATAGGAACTTGAATCTAATTAATTTCTGTGCAGCTGTTGGTAATCTCACATTCTTGAAACATGATGCATTTTAAAAATATCTTTGCTACTTGATTTCTTCCGTCACAGTACATTGGTGTTCCCTTGCAGATCATACGCCTTTGGTGGTTTGTTTTAATAGGGTGCCCTTCTAAGTACATCCTGATACTCTTTATCTCCAGATTTTGCTATGCTTCATCTTTTGTTGTTCTCTTTTTTTCCTCTTAAATGCAGATGTGTTTTGAAAAGTAGTTTTCATTTTAGCTTCTCGTTTTTACGTGCTTGGCGCCTAACTTGGCAACACAAAGACCAGAGGACTTGGATAGCCTCGTATTAATATCGGGGCACTGTCATCTAAAATAGTATCAGCAAAGATTTTTGTGGTCTTTGTTTCTTACTGCCCAGGCATCTTCATTATATTTTAATTACATATACTTCAGTTACTATTTTTATGTTGGAGGGGGGTTGACATTGTTTTACAACACTGGTTAAAGATTATAGTATCTGCATGTAAGATTTTTATGAAACTTGTAAAGAAATTTTTGCTATCTCTAGAGTTGAAGAATACTATTTTAATGCCATGAAGCATAGTGATGTCTCAGCCGACTTGGCTTCATCTTTTTTTTGGGCTTATTGTGCAGTCTATTTGTAAATCAGTATTATCTCATGGGAGACTTGTCCTCCTTTAAGTGACACAAAAGAGGAAGCTGATCAAAACCTGCCTGTTGGAGAAAGATCCCTGCATTTCGTATTATTGCTTTGTACTTGTCAAGACAGAGGGGACTAGATTTTCTCCTTATATCAATGTAACGTAGGTGTAATAGCGCTGGAGCGGTAGGTGAAACTTGGAAAAAAAGGCCCAAGTCTCTTCATGGGGGGCATTGCTCTCCAAATTTTGGTTGCACGTGTGGTACATGGATTGCTCTTTGAATTCCCAAGCCAAGAAAGTAGGACACAGCCAGTCTCGTTACTGTCACTTTGGAAGCTCAGTGGGGAGACAATCCAAACCATGTGAGACTGATAAATGAAAATAAAGGGGCTTGAATAGCAATTATTATTGTAGACTCTCCTCAGGTTTTCAGAGCAGTGCCGTGCGTAGCTCAAAAGACAGAGTAGAATCAGGTTTTACTGCCATGAATATTCAATGAATCCCAGCTCTTTTGTCTGAATGCCCGGGTCCTGAGCAGCCCCATGGCAGCGGTGTCAGGTCTCCGTAGTCCCGTAGCTTTGCTGCTTGGTTAGATTTTGAGGGTTGTGTTGAGGCGGTCAAGCTCTGCTGAATTTGAAGTCCTTCTGATTTCTCATTTCTTATGTAATATTTCCCAGGTATCGTGAACCTGAACTGACGTGTACGCTGTGCCTTGTTTTGCAAATCCTTCAGGGAAGGCCCCGCGCCTCTCGTCTGAGAGGTAAAACTGGGGGCTAGTAGCAAAACAAATGTTCACGTGGCTTTTTTGTTTTGTTTTTCTTTTTATCTTTTCCTTGTGGTACAGGGCCAAGCATACGTACCATAAAACTTTGCTGGAGCAAGTTCAGGAGTTGGAGACGAAGACGAGAGAGCTGGGAAAAGCCATGCTTCGTGATAGTAATGGAAAGAGGTGGGCAAGCCTATGTTAATGTTTAAAACAGACCCTTCTTGTCCTCTCCCCTCCCTATTTCTCATTCACCATTCAATTCTGATTCCAGACAGGGTAAGAAGGCTTCTCTCCTGTATTAATCATTTATTATTGTTCCTTTTCATATGTCTGTTGCCCCCCCCCAGAATTAGCCCTTCCAGTTTCATTTCTCCTGCGTTATTGCTGTGAGGCTGTATTGGCAACTGCTGCTCAGTCTCCTGCCTGGTAACATGTCGTGCTATTATCTGGCCACTGGACCAGACTGGTTTTGAAAGGACTTGGTTGTATGACATCCAGGGGAAAAAAAAAGTCAATCTGATAACCATGTCAGGGGAGGGAACTGTCTGCAACTCAGGATATGAATACTAGCTAAAAGGGGAACTGGCTAATCCAGCGTGCCCTACAACTTTATTCAGTCTCATGTTAAGGGGGGGGGGGGGGGGGTTATGCTTTTGCTTTTTTCCACTGCAGCTTACAGGACCCCACTTTCAGGGTTCTCAGTTTTTCGTTGTGCCTCTCCCTTATATCCACACCATATGGACTTGAACATATTGCTATTATTGAATTTTTCATTGTAAGGGGAGAGTATGTGTTGTGTGGGAACTTTTGTCTCTTCTGAAAGAAGCTAAAGAAAATCATAGCGAGGCTTTTCCATCCAACAGTTTCATTTACCATCTCAGAATGTGGTTCTGCATCAGCTGGTCGGAAAAGCTTCCTAAGTTCAAAAAGGTTTTAGAACTAACTCTTCTGTTCCTTACACAATATGGCACCACATGACTTGCTAAGAAACTACATGATCATTAAACTGGATTTTAGCAAACCTTATAAACTAGCAAACTGAGTGGAATGGGGCTTTTAAAAGATTTTGTTCTTCTGGGGCAGGGTCATCCTTTGAGCCTTTGATGTCTATTCTAAGGTAAACTAATTGCCATATTGTAGCTGCTGCTGAGACGAGCGGATAGTAGATTTTTTCAACTCAACTTGTGAGTTAATAAGCACTATTTTTAGGGAAAATTATCAGGGAGTGAGTTTACCAAGTTTATAGTAAACTGAAAAGCTTTAAAAAATGCTTCTGTGAACTTTAATGTGTTTATAAGATGTCCTTAGTGACCAGAGTTTGCTTCTCAAGAGGCCGAGACAAAGTAAACAGTGTTATTGATTAAGATCACTTCAAAACACTTGGTATGCTCAGTTTTTATTTTGAGTCATTTTTCTGCTGTGACATTTGGATCTTGCAAAACGCAGTTCATAATTTGTGCTCACTTGCAAAAGTCACGAACTGCACATCAAATCATTTAAAAAGAAAAAGCAAACTTTGCAGCGCTGGTCAACAAAGGCAACCCTATGTGCCACAATTAAAACCAACAAAGATGCCTGAAATCAGGCGTTTAATTAAAAATGGGCCTTGTTTTCAGAGGGCTGAGCAGTCATCTTGAAGTCAGTTGGAGCCGAAGCGCTTGGTACCAAAATCAGGTCGGCTTCCCAGGCAAGAAAGGTGTAACTGGGTGTTGTGAGGTGCTGACTGACAGCCTGATTAGATGCCGGGAAAGTGGAGTCCAGGCCAGCAGAAAACTGGCTGTGCCTAGGCACGTGGCTCTGCTAGTATGAGCCCCTTGGCTGTTGCTGTCATTCCTATCCACGCATAAGATGTGAAGTTGCATTGGTGTTGGTTTGTAGCATTTGTATTTTCCTGCCAGTATTTAGTGCCAGTTATTGACAGCTGGAGAGGAGAGTGAGTCAGCTTTCTGCCTGATGAATCCCTGGGTTGCAAAGCGGGTTGACGTACTGTTAATAGCGAGAGACACAGCTTTTGATCTGTTTATATGTGCGTGTATGTGTCTCCAAGAACTTGATGTTCTCCGTTTACACACTGTCCTGACTTTCTGTAAATTTAATGGCCGTGTTGTAATTCATTCGTACGCTACATGTTTTCGTAGCCTTTTATTTTATTGCATTCTCACTGCAAACTCTTTCATCTGCGTTCCTCCTCCCTATAGCTTCACTTCATTCTCGAAACGCTTGCATGGAGATGATGTAAGGAATCCTTTCTGGCCCTCCTTCCCATTCTCCCTCCCCCCTTCTTTCCATGCATTTGTTTGTTCTCCTTCCTAATTGCTCCCAGATTTTCTGGGTGGTCCATCTGTGAACTAGATAATGGTAGAGTGCCTCTGCCTGCTAGGAGCTGGTGTGCTGTGCTTGTGATGTGGCCTCCTGAGTGCTCTTCAGAGTTGTTCTGTCTTTTATCTCTTTTTGTTTGTCTCCTGGCTCTTTCACACCTGCTAGAAATCGTGTGCTTGTCCAAAGGGAAGGGAGAGGGTGGGAAAGAAGCAGAGTGGGAACTTTCTGCAGTTACAGCCTCTCTGGTTCATGTTCTTTATTTTTTAAAAATGTCCTTGAAGCTAGTGGAAATGAGTACTGAGGCGCACGCGTTGCTCTCCCCTCCTGCCCGCAGCCCCATTGCTCTTGGGATATTCCTGGCAATGTGACACTATGCAGGAAGGGAAAGTAACCGGAGTCTCCTCATTTCTAATGGAAAGTGGAGAGCTGCATTAAAACTGCACTGGTCTGTCCATCACCTCCAAGTAACAGCGTTAGCTCTTGGTTGGAAGTGCTCCTGAAAACATATCCATTAGGTGTTGGTTTGTTCAGGCAGCTGTGGAAGATAAGCTGGCTGTCATCAGGGTCTATTTTCCTGGCCCACATAGTGGACACTATTATTGTTCAGTGTTTTTCACAAACAAACAACAAAAAATCACACCCAATTACAGATAGGAGAAGGATTTAGGGAGCTAATTGCTTTTATCATTGCCTAGACCTTAGACAAAAAATGAGGTGCAAGATCTGAATGTTTAGGATTAATCTGCTAAAACAAAAAGAAATTCACAAAGCCCAGAAGGCAGTGAGTGCATCTAGGCTTGCACAACAGGATGCCAACAGTTTGCTGTGGCTCAGCTGAATTTCTGTAAAATGTGAGCAGGATAGCACCGGGGTCCTCACTGCACTTGGGGAAGGAGCGCTGGGAGATCTGCATGTGCCACTTGATACCTAAATAAGCGTATCCTGTCTTAGAGGGTCTTCACCCTGCCAACTGTTCTTGCTAGACACATTTTTCCAGGTTAATAAAAAATGTCTTCACTACTGCTCATTACATCGTTCTGAACCTTAGCCCCTTTGAACGGTTTCTAAAATTGAATTGGCTTGTATTGATCTAAAAAAGCAGGTGCAAATTTTTGTCTTACCAACGGCAAGGAGCAAACAGAAAGCCAAGTGATAGATCAGGGAGTGTCTGGTCTGCACAGGGAAGAGGTTCAGCACCCTGAGCGCTACAGCTGGGTCCCCAAAACCTTGCAAATAACATTAGAGTGATGCTTGGAGATTCTATCAAGTGTATTGTTTTGAGCTGTAAAGGATCATGTTCTCATTTCTCTGTATATCTCATCTGGACAGCTGAAAACTTACTTTTCATGGAAGCTGGGATGATCACAAAATCAGATGATTCCAGGAGCAGGGGATTTCATCAGGGGAAACAAGTATCTGGAAAGCTGGCAACTCCAGAATAGCTTGAGAAAGAGAGGAGGGAGTGTGCAGTAAGGGGCTGGCGATGGATCCCACGCCATGCCCACCTGCCTGCTTGAGGAAGATGAGTACCTGCGCTTGCCCTCCCCAGCCTGGCACCCGGCGGTGCTGGGCTGGACTCCAGCCCAGCTGCAACGTGAGCGAGCCTTGGTACGGGAAGGGAGAGGGGCTCCCTGGCACTCTCATGTAACAAAAGGCAGGATTTAACACTAAATTTACATGAATTTGGAGAGGTGAGAGGGGCAGCTTGTGTGCCAAAGCAAACATGGACATGTGGAGACACCTGCCCAGCAGACCTAATCATGTTAACATGCAAGATTTACACAAAGAAAACAAACAGGTTTTCTACAGGTTTGTGTTCAAAAATGGCATTGAGTTCAGCTGCAGAGATTCTTGTGTCTTTAAATAAGTTTACAACTAAGTCTTGGCTCATAAAGGGCCAAATTTTCAAGTCCTCATTCACTTTTCACTCCATCTAACCTCTCACTGAAGTCAGCAGGAGTTCAGGTGGAGTAAAGCCTGATTAGGGACCAAAGCAAACTTTACTTTGGAAACCCGTGTCACTTTATTGCTCCGCTGGCCAGCGAACGGAGAGCAAGCAAAGCTGTGCAGCACCCTCTTTGCGACAGTAGATTTCCTGTTTCAGAGGGTTTCTCTGTCTTGGAATTGCCAGAGAGAGCCTTTGGAAGTAGCTTTTTGGTTGTTTTTCTGTTCTGTTTTTAATCAGTTGGAGGCTGGGATTAGAAGATTATTTGATATCGAAGAACAATGTAGCTTTCACGATTTACGTACTTTACAAGGAGCTGAAGGGCCTGTCTGGGGTGTTGCAGAAAAGTGCCTGCATCACTGAAGTATTGGGAAGAATTTCTTCGAATTATTCAGAAATCTGGGAGGCAGTGCCTTGTCTTTAACAAAGGTGAAGGGAAGTAACTACAGAACTAGCGAAGCGTAGCTGTGAGTGACGAGGAAGCACTGCATTGTGCTTTTGCGCAGCATTTTTCAGTATGCCTTTTTACTCTTGCTGCTTTCAGGCACCCACTAAATGACAGCTAGCCACCTCTTTCATGTCCATTTCATAAAAAAAAATACTGTTTTTCAATGTATCTAAAACAACAGTCTCTCCACTGTCTGCCTTCAACAAGAAGACGCACTGGTGGAGATTCTCTTTCATTTAAGTGCTTCTCACCAAATCTAACTTTGTTGCTTTAGTGAAATGTGCATGACCAGCTCTCACCCTGAGAGCGAGCTGTCTTATTTATCTTAGCCTTGGTTTTATTTGTTGGGTGAGGGCAGACGCCTATCTCATTTCAATAGCTGTGTGACCCGGTGGGTAATCGGTGAGCTGACACAAGTACCCGTGGAGACTTGCCCACTCCACAGGTCCCTGGGGAGGAGCAAGAGAAGAACACGGGAAACCTGACTCAGGCTTGCGGCTGTGCACGGAGCTGAGAGCAGCAGAGCGCTCAGCCTCCCGCCAGCAGAAGCAGAAATGTTAAAACAGACTTCACTTTTCTCTTAACAAAGCCATGAACGAGCTGAGGACCTGATCTCACGATTCCTGAGGAAGAGGCGAGCTTTTTCATTAAGATCAAGAGGAACGAGGCTTGGGCTCATTATATTTCAAAGCACTTTGTCTCTTTATTGATGCATTTCAAATTATATCTACTTGAATAGGGAGAGTGTGCCAGTAAGGCCCCTTCACATCAGCACGTACAACGAATCTTATTTGAAACAAACTCAGTCTTGTGTTTTCACCTGGTTAAACAGCATTGGGCATTTGGAGCCAAATTCTTGTTTCATGAATGTGTTGACTTGAGTGTTATTTACTCAGGATACGCATGACTGTGATCTGAATCTGGCCCATCCAGTGCAGCTGAGCGTAAAATGAGGTTCAAGAGGGGAGAGGTGTATTTTGGTTTTTGAGGTTTCAGAGTCTTTTTATCAATTTTTCCAGATGTTCTTCACACCATTTCTGGGAAGCAAAGGCAAGATTTCTCCACCAGCATACACAACAAAGTGACTGGCATATTTACGATTTTTCCTTGCAGCTTTTCTAGTAAAAAGATATTAGACTCCTTTTACTAGCAAAAGGCACATAAAATTATATCAGTGGGGTTTTTTTAAATTCTTTGATTCCATATGGTAAACATTCGTGTATGGTAGGTGGAAAATGCATAATTTTGTTTTATTTTACACTTGTCCCTTTCTCTTTCCCTCCTGTCCCGTATTGGTAAGGAATCATCACATTATTTCCTCGTTTTAATATGTACCGTTAATTTCCGGCATTTCTAACCCCTGTGTGTGAGGCACTTGTTAAATTACTAGGTTTGATTCTGCTCCGAGTTGAGCAGTGGGGAGGCCGTGGGGCAGAGGTGGGAAGGAGCAGAGGGCAGAGAGGGTTTCAGAAGCTGGCCGCAGGGATGAAAGGGGAGTTATCATGCTGCCACTGGCACTGAGGACCCGAGTGCCCAGCTGCTAGCACCAACCAGTTGGAGCTGACACGCGCCTTCTCCAGTGCAATTAATTATTTCACATCCTGATTGGGCCCATCACGTAACCTTGAGGGAGATCCAGTGCACAAATAGGGTTAAAACCTGGTGACCTGGCGAAGGATTTAGAGCTGTGATCAAATCTGCTAGCAAAGTCGAAGTTGATGGAGGTACAGTATCAGCACAAAGGCCAAAATGAAGTTGTAAATTGAAAGAAAAGATTAGAAAAAAGAGAACGTAACAAGATGAGAGTTAAAACTGATTAAGGGGCCAGTCTCTCTGATGCCTAATCCTGAGTTACTGGGTTGGGTACCGGGGATCTCCACAGGGGAGAAAAGAAGAAATCTTCCCTCCAGGCTGCACAGCAGGAGAACTGTTCCATAACAACTATTCCAGCCTAATGGCTTCAGCAGTCTGCTTTGGCCGCAGCTCCTCCGCTGGCTAACCCCGCTGGCTAACCCCATCTCAGAAGAGAGGCAGGACAGCCTGCATTCACGCCTCTGATTCGTGGCAAAGAATGAAGTCCTGAGTTACCTGTACCAAGGACAAGAATACAGAAGTTATACTAGATACTAAAGTTTTAGTGGACAATTACAAAATACTTGAAAGCTTAAAGAAAAGCAATTTGGTTTTCTGCAGATCAACCAAATGTCCTGGGCTTTGTTGTAAACTGTATCTACACACTTTTAAAGTTCATCAGTTTTTGTTGTTCCTCTGAGCTGTTCTTTAGCTTTTTTTTCTCTTAAAAAAGGAAGAAAAAACCTGTTAAGAGAAGCTCAGAGTTTTTGAACACAGAAGTCATTTTAAATTTAGTCAAAGTATTTAAGTGGACTCTTTTTAAACCAGGAAGTTTGGTTTTAAAAAAAAAAAAAAACACACCCAAAACTAATCAAAAAATATCTTTACATAGAGGCCAAGCATGGAAAACTTCAATCTCCAAGGGGACTACTTCTGAAAAAATGAGTCAATAGGAAAAGAATGTTATAATTGCAACTGCATTGCCACCTTATCTGTAGAGGATACGACCAAGCACCCACTAGAGTAAGTGCAAAGTGAGGCACTTAGGGACAAGAAGTAAACAGCACTGATACCGAAAGGAGGGGAGCTGAAAAGCAGCAAGCCACACTTAGCCTTTTCTGCTTCTCAGACGTTTAAATTGAGTCAATTCCCACATTTTGGAAAGGCTGAAGGCAAAACTGGGCAGCTTCAACTTTGTGTTTAGTTAGTTGGCTTTGGGACAGCTGACAATGATGCCTACCCCCTGCCCCTCCGCCATGTAATGAAATGCATAAACACATGCTTAATGGTTGCAGTGCTTAGAAATGGAAGGCACTCTGAGAGAGAGATCTCATCTATTATTTTCTTAGGGTTGTTGCTTTTCAGAGGGGCATGTGATGTTTAGTGTCTGCTTTTTTTTTTTAGATGGTATTTTTAAAAGGTGCTTGGTAATACTGTCTTCTGTTCAAAGAAGCAGTCTTGCAAAGAAGTTTTGGAGTAACAGCCTCAAAAACGAAGGCTGGAATGGATTGTCCAGGTGATTTTTAGGAGTCAAAGGAGGGATCCGTTTGGCTTTTCTGCCTTAGGATGCTGTTAATGACAAAAGGAAATGTAAATCATCTTTGCTTGTCACCAGAAGGAAAAGCTTCCTCCTGTTTTAAGCCATACAACTTCAAGGACCAACTTGAAGAGGATTTTGTGAGCTTAGAGTGGAGAATTCGGTCCCAGAGCTCTACATACAGTCCAGGTGCTGCACACAGGGCTGGCCAAAGCTCGTGACGTGCCTCGGCCCCTGTCTGCTGTCGCAGGGTGGTTCTGCCGCTGCCCCGGGGCGATGTGGCGACACGGGTAGACTTGCATGTACGCTACACAGGGTCTGCTGCTGCGTGTTGGCTGTGGGCTCTCCTTCGTGCTGGGGTCCTGCGTTCAAATCTCCGAGACGTAATGGGAAAGGAAAGCTGCTGTTCTGGTGAAGTAGCACGCTACCAGTAACACGAGTGTTTCACTAGGGCATTGGTGAGGGTCATGGATCCATGGGGTTCTGTTGACGTGGCTGTAGGGCTGGTTTCAGAGTTTCCCAGACCATTCCTTACCAGCCGTGGTCGTATTGGCGCACCTTTGCCCTGTCTCCTCAGTTGGATCCGCTCAACTGTTTGTGGGTCCACGTGCTAAACGAGTTGGAGGAAGTGGGATGGTTTGGGGACTGCTGTCAGGTTCTTCGACCGACTGGCAAGGCCAGGAACTGCTTTAGTCATCAGTCACCACAAAGGGTGTCCATGGAGCTGCTGCTGCTCCTGAAGTTGTGTGACACTCAACCTTTTCACATCCAGGTGGGATAAACGACTTGCAGCTGTCTGTGAGCTGAGCTCTCTACTCCATGTTGCAGGTCTCGAGAGCTCCCTACTATATGGCTGCTTTAAGTATGCTCCAAGTCGGTCTCGCAGGGCCGCATATCCAGATACATTTGATGTTTAACAGGCAAACATTTGGCTGAGTGATGTCAAATATAACTCTCAAAGAGGGAAAGTTCCTTAAATAGTTGCCCTCTCTCTAGGGAAAGGGAGTTTCTTCTCTGTGGCTGTGGCATGGACTTGGGAAGCAGCTGGAGGGGAGCTGCTGCATTAACGAGGCTTGGAGATGTTACACCATGGCAGGGCATGCTTCCCTGGAGAGCTGGATTGCTGCTGAACCCTCAGCCAGGACACGGAACTCCCTAAAGCTTGGCTATCTTGGTGCAGGAGTCACCTTTGATAGGGAACTTCTCGTACTTCTTAGCCTGCAAGTGGAACAGGCCACACTTCTGTCTTCATTTCCCTGTGGTTTGTGCCTGGTGACCCTTTGGTCTTCTAGCCATGGTCTGGGGTTTTGTTGATGAGTGTTTACAGAAAAATGCAAAAGGAGCATGGATTTGGATGTCTCTCTATTTCAGCTGCATCTTGAGTGATTAAGGAGTAGCGTGTGTAGACGCTGACTCTGCAAAGAAAATGCTGATTTTTGTTTTACTGTTTATATGCCTCAGACGCTTCCTTGTGAAATGCTCTGGAGATTTTCTTTGATTACACTGTAGCTTCATTATCAGTAGTGCCTGTTTGCCTTTTAAATTAAAAAGACCTCCTACCCTGATGGACCTCATAGTAAAACATTCCTGCAATCCAATGCTAGATAACCAAAAATAACATTTCCCCTTTGTGGACCAAAAGAGAGAAACCAGCAGAAGCCTACGGTTGCTACTTTTGCTGTTCTGTAGGAGGGTGATTCCTCTCTGCGATGTCTCCAGAGCCCAGAGGATGGAGGTATATTTGCTTACTCAGCCAGTCAGGCCTTTCTTCTACAGCTCTGGGTTGTTCTGGGTATTTGAGCATAGAGAGTTTTGCTGAACCCTCAGCATTAGCGTGGCTTGCATTTGAGAGGATTTGCATGCTTTAATTTTGAGTTCCTGGTCTGTAAGAATGTTGGTTTTACATTCTGCTTACACCAAGTCTGTGTTAGTTGTCATCTCTCTCGCCCGCTGCTTAACTCCAACAGCTCCCTTACGTGAACTCAAGTAATGCACTTGAGTCCAAACTAAAAGAAAACAAGTTAAACCAAGGCCTGCAGCTGTGCTAGGGGAGTGCACTGAGCCAGCAGGGAGTATCTGAGGAAGAAAAACAGGTCTCCTCTGGCTAATTACAAAAGTGCAGCCGGAGACTCTGCCTGGATTATGGTACTCGCTCTTTGTCCACCAGGACCATGACCGATGCTGTAAGGCTTTAAGCAGCGTTATGCTGCATGAAAGATGAGAGATGGAACTTGTGAGTAAATGCTCAGGAATGCTTGGTGTGTCCTCAAAGCCAGAGAGATCCATGAGTCTCCTCTGCCAGGTCCTACTTGGGGAGAAGTCATTGTGCTCAAACCTCTGGTGGTTCTTTAGAAGAAACTTAATGGAGTTTGAGAACCAAGAGACTGAAATGAAAATCAATAATCTGCTTGTAAACAGTTCGGTGATTAGGACTGATCAAGGCTGGAGAAGTCTGTTTCAGACCTTTTTTCTTGTTCCGTCCTGTTTTATGTTGATGTAACTTTCAGTGACAGAAACATGTCAACAAAGAAACAGCAGACTTTCATGGAAGTTACTGTTTGGAATGTATGGACGAAATAAATTATTATGTTTTAATTCTAATTTTTAAAAAGGGAGAGAAGAGTATCCTCTCCTCCCCTCAAAATCTAATCCACAGCTAAGGTTGACTGGGACAGAAACTTCCTGATCTTTTACCTTGTGTTTAGCCACATTGGATATTTTGCAGAAATTATTTTCTCTTTTCCCTCCCTGCTGTCGCAGTGTGAGGACAACGTGTTGCAAGATGTTTCTTCCAACAGGAGAGGAATGCAGGCCAGCCAGGGCTTCTCCAGAAACAACATGTTTAACAAGAATATGTGACAGTAGAAAGAAAGAGGCTGAGCAAGGGTTTGTCTGCTGCTCCATTTGAAAATGCATGTGGGTAGGAGGGAGGCTGTGGAGTTAAAGGTGGAATTTCAGCCTAAGCTTTGGAGGGTTTTCTGCTTCAAACCAAGCTGTACAATGATTTACCTGTTGCTAATTGCTGTGGCAGCATCCTAGGTTAGAAAAAACAGTGGCACTGCACCTGCAGGCAGTAGGGGCGAGGGGTTCATAGCTATTCAGATGACAGGAAAAACAGCCGCAAGCTTTCTTGTCTTCTGGGCTTACCATGGACGAACGTTTCTTGCTTGCTCTCTGGGCTTGCCCATGGATGCTGGGTATCTTGCAGTGAAGAACCATGCCTCTGCCACCGGTTCTTTGTGTGGTTTTAAGGCAGAGGGATAGCAGCTGGGATATGTGCTCCTGTGTGTTATTTGTGTAGCCATGGTAAGGCTTTGCTAGTAGCTCAGTTCTTCCTCCTAGAAAGTGGAAAAGCAGGAACAAAACCAAATCATTTCATATGTGTGTATCTGACTAATTCTGAATAATCCAGAAGGGTGGTGAGTTAAAACCAATGGCAGCTAAGTGTCTTTGCCCATTTGGTGTGTCTGTGCTATCTCCCCTCGTAAATCATAACAAAACACAAACTCATTTCTTAAGAGTTCAGTTCTTCGAAGAGGAGGGGGGCCCTGAATTATGTTTATTTTAACTGAGCTATGCGTGTGTGTTTTCTCAGGGAAGATCCAATTTTAACACACCTGCATCCACTTTAACCTTCCCTTCTTTGTGAGCCCTGCTTTTGCCACCAGCCAATTAGTGGACTCAGGAGGACATTCTGGGTCAAGCTATACCAAGTGCCGCAAATCCTCATTAATGCTAATTAGTGCTCAGTAGGTTAATTGGTGGTGAAGCTCATCTTTTTTTAATTATCTGAGCAAAAGAGCCAGTGGGACCTTGTGGTCAGCTTTGAATTATTCTGTTTGTTTTGATGCACCTCATTTGAATGTGTAAAGCCAGATGTTTGTTGCCTAGATTTAAGGGCTGTTTGCTTTTGTGAGGGATGAGAAGAAGAGAACACAGAAGAATAAAATTAAGGTCTCTGTTGACACCTTAGAGCAATTCAGATACGAAAATGGAAGAGTCATTTTATTCGTGGAATGGAAAATATTGTTATGAAATAACATGTTGCCTTTAGTTTACCTTTTGATTTGTCATTCACTTAATGAATTCATGTAACGTTAGCGCAGACTTCCAGGCAGACAGAAATCATCTTGGCCCTCTTAGGAAGCCATTGCAAAGGTATTCCTGGCCCAAGGTATTCTTCATTATTATTGATAGCAACTGAATCTGATTTTATATGACTCGAGTAATGACTTTTTTTAATCATTCTTTCATAGTAACCCTCAGAATTGGGACTTTTGTAATAGGTTTTGTTCTAATCTACTGTTTGTTTTGTTTAGTTCAAAGCTTTTTGTCTGTGTCCTTGTCCTTGATATAATTACAGATAGATGGCTTCTCTCCCTTACCCCTTCTGAGGTCACTAACCAACTTAAGCATATGTCAGTGTCACTTTCCAGGTCACTGACTCCCATAAGGATGTCTGGGTTTGTGACTTCTTCCATTCTGATACCATTTTTGAGGACCTGAGTATGAACACAACTATATCCAATATTCAGAGTATGATCTCATGATCTCTTATCCTTTTGCCTCAAAACGTCTTAAGATGCCATCCTTAGACCCTGTGGGAGGACTTAGGCACTGGCTCTGAGTCACCGGAAAGCAGAATTAACACTTGAAATCATGGCTAATACTTGGGCTTGATTTACAAGCAGTATTTCTGTGAGCAAGGCCTAACCTGGTGCCTGCGAGTCTGACGTCATCGTTAGTTTTGCATCAAAGCGTGAGAGAGACTGAGAAGTCTTCACTTTGTTATCTGTTGGTAGAAGACAAAAACCTTTTCTGAAAGCAGGGACCCTGTATCAGTGCAAACACTTCAGTCCAGTTAAGAAACCCACTTAACTTTTCCTTTCAGGGCTTGTATTGGGAGATCTAATATCTGTTAATAAATCAAATACTCATCCGTTTCAGGAGAGCTGTGTTGCGTTTTACCTCTGTGTATTAAGAGCTCATTTTATAGCACTTGACTGGTCTTGACTTGCAGTCTATTTAATCATCCCTTGTACTTAAACCACGAGCGCTTTACTTCTTCCATGAGTTTTTCTTTCTCTGCATAGATGCAATCCATTATAATTTCCCAAATGGGAAAATCGGATGTGACTTCAGTTTTGAAATTGTTGATTATAATTAGCAATATCAAAGATAGTCTAGCTTTGGCTTCCTTCGAGCTGCGGTGTGTCCCTCCTGTTCAGAAGTCCCTTGACAGCACATTTTCCTCCGCACGTTGCACGTAGAAGCCTGAGGAGGTAACCAGTGTCGGCCTGTAGCAGACGCCGTCCTGCGCTTCCTCTGTTGCTGTGCGGTAGACAGGCAGATGAAGAACTTGTTCCTTGTGCCTTTTGCTGCTGTGGTTAATTCCGTTCTCAGTGTAAGAATTTTGTGGCAGATGTTGCTTATTTCTCCCTTAGAACAAGTATTTTTGATTGGTTTAAGATTTCTTTTTTAAGCCATCTATCCAAACCCACCCTCTGGTTCTCCTGCTGAGACGGGAAAGGCTCTGTCTGTATGTCCTTTACCTGCAGAAGACGAACAAGTACTCCATTTCTGTCATTCACAGGGCAGCAGTAGATGCAGTGTTTCGCTACACTTGCCAGTCAGTGGACTTACAAGGTACTTAGCAGTCCTCCAAAATCAGCAGGAGGTTGCACTATACAGCGTTGCTGGTTTGCCCATGCGCTGGTAATGACTGATTCTGCAGGCTGTCAACTTTGTAAGGCTGTTAAAGGTTAGAGGAGTCCGATGTCTTGCTTTGTGCCTGCCATCCTCCTACCTGGTGATTCCTTGCAGTACATGCTTTCTGTTATGCTGCCTGCTTTGAGCAGTTGGAGATTTCTTTGTGTGGGTACTTGAGTTTCTTACAGTTGGCTGGTCTTTGGTTTTTTTAGCCAATTGGATCTTCCAAGAATTTTAGAAGCTTCCATGCTGTAACCTTGGTTTTAGTGGAAGCCTGTGATCCTTTCTTCTGTGAACGCATGCAGATCTCATGATCCAAGAGCTCTTAAAGATTGTTTGACACTCTCAGTTGATGTTCATAGTTTTGCTTCCAAACCTGTTATCAACTTCTATTTTACGTTGAGGGAATACTACTGACTGTAGGCAGGGAAAGCAATCTGGCCTATTTGTTGCAGGAGTGATTCTGTGGTGCCAGGGGAAGGAGGGGAAGAGACCAAGTGTCTGAAAATGCTGACAGTTTCTAAAGATTTTAAGGAGGGGTCCATAGGCTGTACGAGTTTCTAGTTCAGGTGTCTGAGCTTAGAGACCACAGGAAAAAGAGAAGGATTCCTCCCTTTTGTGGACATCTCATTATGCACTGAACAGAGGACTGTGAGCCTGGATATTACCCTAATGGACTATTAAGTGGAATATAAGCCTGTATGGCTGGATTACATATTATAGGCATCTCAGAGTTTCTTTGGTTACTTTCTTTTTGAAGTTAGCAAACTGCTTCAATGAAAGGGAGTTGTTTAAAGCTGTTGTAAGCTTGTTGACAGCAGCAGCTGTGCTTGCTGGGATTTCCGTTCCATATACCAAATGTATGTGAATTTGTAATCTAATCCAAGAAAGATATCAGCATTGGCATTTAGATGTGTACCCACATTTGCAGCATAACCAGTGGAATTACTGCTTGTGAATAAAGATGTGAAAAAACAAGCAGGCTGTGAAAATGGAAACACAGTGTAAATGTGGTGCAAATGGGATAAAGATACTGCAAGGAGCTGCACTAGCAAACAGATCCCTTCTATGCACTGGCCCCATCTCAGTGTTGAACAAGGGTGAGATGGGAAAAACCAACCCAGTCGCGGAGGAACTTTGAACTAAAATAAAGTGTAGTACCTTTTTCAAAATAATCTGATACATAACAGTCATTTGAGGCTCCAGTGCAATGAGATTTGGACACCTACGTTATTTTAAAACCCCTTAGAACTTAGTGGGACTTGTATACATAATTAAGTGCTTTGAAAGGTCAAGACTTTAGCCATCATTTGTTAATTCTGGGCATAAAGTTGTTGACGAAACGGGTTGTGTTTTTAATAAAAATCAGAGTGGAGAGTGTCTCTACTGATTTGTGTACATACATTAACCCTATTGTAAGCATACTGTATTTTTCCTCTTTAAGTTTGTATTTTCACTTTCTCTACATTCAGTAATAAGGAACTGTGTAAAACAAAGGGCTTTTTAACCAAAAACTGGATAGAAAGTTTTCTTTCCAGTGTGGGAGGTGAAAATGAGAGTGTTCGTTAGAGGATAGGATTAACAATGAGTCCCACCTTTGGTTGCTTCGGGCCGCTTTGCAGGTGTGATAGAAGCGTTTTACCGTGTGCTAAGCCACAATGCTTTGCTCCTTCTCTCTAAGGCAGTTTGTGGGTGCCCTGATTCATGTACATAATACTAAAGAAAAATCTCCTTTTTAATGTTACATATCACTTGATGTCAGACTTCTGATATCGTTTGTAATAATTTATAGGCATTGGGCATTCAGAAATCACAATGATGGTAATATCAGGGATAGATTAACTAAATGGAAACCTGAACAAAATGGCCTTAGAAAGGAGGAGTTTACATTATTAGAGTTCCTTTGATAATGTGCAGTTTAAAGAAAGAGAAAATTATTTTTCATGCTACAACCATCTTAAATACTGACAAAGTCAAAGGTGCCAAGTGCTTTAAATACAGTTGACTCTTACCTTGAAATTATCTGGTTACTCACTGGTAATTTTTTTTTTTCTCCCTCAGCGTGAACGAACGTGATCATTTGTTAAAAAGGCTCGGTAGGAAAACTCCTCCGAGCCTTTTCCGTGCTCACTCTGTCCAGCAAAGCGTATCACGTAAGTAGCGGATCATGTATGCATGTGTGTTTCACAGCAGTCAGTCCCAGATGAGTGAAGCAAAGGGTGATTATTTTTTAATTAAATTGTAGGTAGAGATAATCTAGCGCAGAGGCTGAGCTGCCAAGCAAGACACATACATTTGGAAGTGGAATTAGTGTATTTGGCCCTAGGCTAGTGGCTCTCAAATGTGGATAATTCCCTAGGATCCAATCAACAGGCCCAAATGACAAAATCCCAATATGCAGGTTCTCTAAATGTAAAATCCTGATAGTCTCAAGAATACTGTAAAATCAGAAAACTCTGCAGGATAAAATAAATGTTGTGATAGAGCCTAACTTAAATAGAAATGGTTGCTTTATGGAAAGTCGTATTAGCTGTGGTTGGCTGAGAATACAGCGATATTTCAGGGATGCCACTTAAGGGTTCTGTGTGTTTCTGATGAGGAAGGCCATGGCAGGCAGAGCTGCCTCTCCCTCCTCTCCCTCTTTGTCCTCTGCTGGGAGAAGAGATGCACCATCACATCTTGCTACTGCTGCTATTTGGAATAAATTGCATATTTTGTTTTTGTTGGTGTATAGGTCATCCATTTATTCATCTTCCTAGAGGAACATGTGACAGGCCTTGATCTGCTGGACCTGATGGTTTTTTGTCAGTGTTAGAAAGGCTTCCGTAGCATTAAAAATAATCTAACAGCTCTGTAGTCCAGATACACTGAAGGGCCATGCTGTCTCGAGGGACCAGGGAGTCCAGCCAACCTGTTCTGGTGGTAAAAGGCAGCCTCTCCTGTGATTAAGCTGGTAGTCAAAATATGCTCATCTTACTAAAGAAAATAGCCCCCCAGCGTGCAGTACTGTTGCACGCAGGGCAAGGAGCACGCACTCAGGATTTGGGTTTCATATTGCCGTTGCAGTGAGAAGTGACGCCCCTGACTGTTAAAGAATCCGAAGGAAGTCAAATCTCTGTGCTGGCTGTCGTCTTCTGAGGCAGAACTGTTAGGGTTCAGGCCATGGAAGCAGGGCTGGGATTTGAGAACCCAAATGCCTTACGTATGCTTATTTTCCATGGGGAGTTTGACTAGAAGGGGTGGAACAGTGACGGATCTGCTAGTGCTTGTCCTTCATAGAGCCGTTGCAAGGCCATCACTGTCAAGGGATGTAAGGTCTTTAGCGATCAATCCCATTGCTCCTGCGAAAAGAGGCCGATGCGCGGAACAGCCCTGTGGACCATGTGTTCCTGCCAGGATTTAATCCTTTGTGTCAAGGAGCCAGGGATGCTGATGGCAGCGTGGCTTTAGGTATGCAAACACGCTTTTTGAGGAGATTCCAAAGGCGATGATTGGCAGAAGAGATCCGTAAAACGCTTAAATAAATTGCTGTTAAAGTAGTCTGCTGTAGAGACTTACCACAGTGCGGAAGGGAGATACACCAGTGGTGACTAATCAGACTTGATATATGCTTTTAGTCTGGTAGAACACATCATCAGGTTGTTAGTAGGTGAATAGCTATTGGGAAAGAAAAATGAGATATCAAAATAAATGCTAATTTGCATAACCAGCTTCCCTATTAATGCAAATCATTAAATGCTAAATGAGTCAGGACAGGTTACAATCAGCCATCTGTTTTTCACATGAACGTAAATTTTGATTGTGAAGCTGTTGGGACTGAAAGACACTTTTTGCGGCATATCCATGACTCTTTAAAAATTCTGTCATCTCTTGTCAGATGTTATTTTCCAATGTTGCATAGCTGCTATATGTACAAGGCCATGTGAAATCCAGGGAACATATGTGCTGTTTTCACAACCCTAAATTGTACAACTGTTCACTAAATGCTAGAAATCTTCAAAGCGAACAATTGATGAATAGGGCAGTAGCCTTGACATGCTGGGCCAGTATCTTAAATCACACTACAAGCACTCTGTTTGAAGTCTTGAACTGTTCATATGTTTCCACCAGGCTCCAAGTTCCCAGCCTGCGAAGGCCACTTCTTCCAAAAATTGCTTTGTGGCTTCATCTCAGAATCTGACACTTGCATATAAAGCAGGAAAACGGTTTGTTAGTTAGAGCTGACAAATGCTTAAGCAAATCAATTGCCTTAGTCCCAACAAGGAAGGAAAATGGGATTAAATTTCCTAGCACAGATTGTAAAGACGCAGTACTGATTTGAGAGTCACGTTATTTTTGACAACTATTGCCAAATTTTTGGAGAGGAAACAATGCCTAAATAGCTTTATTCCCAATTTCATGGAAAGGAGACAAATCTCATCGGGAGTTTCCAGGCTGCTACTAGTGGTCTATGGTAGGAGGAAAAAGATGGTTGAGGTAAGTCTGCAGAGCCGTGGGGGGCAGAGCCACACAGCCAGTGCCGTGTCAGTGCCCTACAGGAGTGCCAGCCAGGATTAATCTCTTAAACACCTCCTCCCGGTAAAGAAAGTGGCTCAGAGTGACTGCTTGGAGAGTAGCCCCTGTCTATCTGGAAGAGTATGCCCTTAAAGTAAGACCTTCATGGCTGTTTTTCTTGCACTGGCTTTGTTTTTGTGTTCCTGAATCACGTAGAGTCCTGAATCACGTAGAGCTGTCAGAAGCATGAAGGAAACCTATCCAGTAACTGTACTGTCAAAGATTGTGTGGTTCCTTCCTGCCAGTATAACTTCTGGGAAGCTTTATGAAAACTTAAAAAAAAAAAAAGAAGAGGGAAGTTCCTGTTGGATGGCATTGTCCTGAGGCTTTAGTGGAAGCGTTTTATGTGGTTGCCAAGCCCATGTGCTAACATAAAACCATTCTCAGTGGAATCTTGTAGGCAGTGGAGACAACGCTGGCCTCCAGGCTTGGCATAGCTCCTGGTGAAATTGGAGATTGCCTGTTGCCATCTGCTTTCTAAAGTCTCTTAAGAGTGAGCAGGAGGTGCCACCAGGCTCCTCTCAGATGTGTGTTTGGACTCTTCCCTTTAGTGTTCTGTGGGGTTCACGCTTGAGGGGAGGAGCAATAATGACTCCCAAAAGCTCTCCCTCTCAGAGGGTTTGCTGGCAATGGGGTTTTCTCCAGGTGAACTTTCTCCAGGTCTCCATCAAAGTTCATGTCTGTCTTTTTTGCTGTGACTTTATGAAGGTAGCATCTCCTTTAGACAAGCTCTGTAGATACAAAAGAGGGTTCTTGACCTCCCCTTTCTTCCTACACAACTGACCTGTATGACCTGTGCCCCCAGAGCCTCACCAGCAGGGAAGGGTGATGCTTCTCACTTGCTTATGTACCCTCAGACCTGTCCATCATTAAGGAAAGTCCCATACCATCCCTCTAGTGCAGTTTCCCTCCTGTAATTCAGAATACCCCCTGCCAGTGTTCGGTTGTCATTTGTCTCAGCATGCTCTTACAAACAGCTGAATCCTGCTCTTGTTAAGCACTGCTCTGGCAGAACTCCCCCTGAAACGCAGAGAGCCGTGCCTGAATGAGGATTACTGCGCTTGGCCCAGATTTCCTATGCTAGCAAAGAAAATCCCTCTTCCTTTGACAGAATATGGTGATTGCGTAGAGTAAATCTGAACGCAGAGCGTATGGTTTGCACCTTATTAATCAATGGAGAAAAAGCACCTGTCATGTGAGGTTCGTTTCACAGTATAGGGGCTGGTGAATAATAAATAATAATAATGTGTTCATGCTGAGGGCTCTAATCCCACCATTTATTCTCCACTAGCAGACACTTTCTTCCTCTCACTTTTCTGCTAGTGTGTTTTGATTTGAAAAACAACAGGGTAGCTACTTGAGATGCTTTTTAAACTCCATGTCCTCTTATCTGGCATGTGTTTGAAATATAGTCTACGTTCTGTATTTTTTCCAAGCTGCATATTTGTTGACTGTCAAGTAGAGTTGCAATCTTTTAAAATCAACTTAAGAAAAAGAAATAGGAATAATTAGTTTAGAATCGAGGCTGTGGCATCTGGCTCAGTTTTCTACATGCTAATACCGGTAGGTTAGTATCTGGGACAAAAGTGATGGGACCATTTGTCAGGAATTCCTCTTGGGTCCTTTAGAAAACACAGGCATAGTTTATCAGCAGAGAAATGAATGATTTCTGTAAGCATTAGTCAAAATGTTCAAGATTTAAAGCAGCTCTCACTTTCCCAGAATAAGTGGAAGAGGGTTGCCGAAGAAGTCAAAGCTGAGTTAGCGTTTACAGTTTAATTGGTAGATGTGAACTGCGACATCATAGCAAATCTCCTTAAAAACTGTGTGGAACCAGACGTTTGGCCTGAGAGAGAATTTGGCTGGCCAAGTGATACCCTAGCGTTGATTTTTCTTATGTCAGAGATATCTTTGGCATCTAAGCAGCAACATTTCCCAAAAGATTTATTTATTTATTTTAAAAGACATTCCCATCCCCCCAAACCTTAAAATTTAATTTTAGCGGATTTGAATCTGGGCATTTTTCTCTGAAGGCAAACAACATGATGGTAAAATGCATTTTATACTTGGGACTATACTAAACCCCAATACCACTGCCGTATGAAATAGTGAAATGCTGCAGAAGGTAAGGTTTCTGACATGCATCCCGTGAGAACTGCCCTCTTGCTGGTTGGGCTAAACAAACCCCAGGGCGGACAGTTCAAGTGTGTCAGAGGAGCACACAAGGAGTAGGAGGCCTCTAAAATAAATCCCTGAAGTGTCTAAAACTGTACGTGGTCCTTCCATGAGCATATTTTCCGGAATAAAAAGAGCGCTCTGGACCCTTTCTGGTCCTGGTCTTGGAAGCTGTTGCATGTGAGTGGGCTGTTAAGCTTGCGCAGCGTTACTGTGTTCAAGATGCATACGTGGAGATGGTTTCTTTAGAGAAAGAAATTGCATTGCACAGACCAGAATAGTCATTGCAGGGAACAGAAGAGTGTGCTAAATTAGAAACCTAATGAGAGACTAGATTCTGATCTACTAATAGAATATCAAAGCTTTAAGAAAACCCAACAGGATGCTTTTAAAATTCAGTAGGTTGCCTGATAATATCTGGTGTGAGTGAAACTTTAGATTTGATGAGAACGTGAATCTCCTCTTAACCGATGAGCTCCACTGACAGATACTCAAAAGTGTGCCTTTCCTCCATTAATAGAAAGTCTCCGAGTACAAAGGTCCTTCCTTCTGCGACAGCCGTGAGTGGGTTGTGCCCATAAAGCCCCAAAGAGAAGTGCTCCTTCCTTGGGCTGCTGCAGGAGAGCTGAACAATGAGGGCCTTGTTCCCAGGGCAGGCTCATAGGTGTGGTTTTAAAACTGGAGTTAGGGGAAAAGGTCAAACTTCCGAAAAGTTCCCTAGTAACCGGTAGATGGAAACTTTCATTGTTTTTGGATGGGGTCTGAAAAGAGTGGAAATGCAGAGCTACTTGGGGAATGCGGATGGGACTTGAGCATTCACAGCGTTCTGACTCCACAAGGCACAGTCAGCTGCCTGAACAGCTTGAAGCTCCATTTTAGTTGTAATGTGAATAAAAAAAAAGTAATATGAACTCATCTTCCTGTATAGAGATCAACAGGGAAAGTTTTAAAGAAACTGCCAAATGTTGAGCTTCAATGGAGTAGGGCGGTGTGCAAGTATGGGGGTCACAGCCTTTCCCACGACGTACGCACAAAACCCTCATGGCTGATATTTCAGGATGGATCAAGAACGTGAGGATGTAAGGATATCCCTGGTATTCTTACCATTGATTCAAACCATACCATTCAAACCATTGATTGTCTTAGCTTGAAATTTTTTGCCACATTCAGGTGTTTTCTACTGGTGTGGGAGTGATGAAAGTATTTCTTTGATTGCATTTTGCAACGGCTTTGCAGAGTGCTTGGGCTGCCTGGCTGTTCGTAGGCCTGTGCTAGCACTGGAAATAAGCAGGTCCTGGGAAGATTCCTGGGGTTGACGGGCTCCGCACGCTTGTGCGGTCAGTGCTGGATTTGCAGTAGTTATGGCAGCTGAAGGATCTGCTGTGCTGAATGATCTTACTGGATAAGTAAATATAATAAAACCATCTTGATGTAGACCAGGCTATGGGGTATGGAGTCCAGCCTTTCAGGGCTTAAGCTTGTGGTCTTTGACCAAGTTGAGTTTCCACTGAGAGTTTAGCCAAAAAGGTAACAGTATGCTGGCCCTTAGCGTGGAACAAACCCACTGGAGGTATTTGTTGAAGTGTGAACCTACCCTTTTTTAAATGAAATCTTGTTTTGTAAATCGTATTTCCTTTGCAATTATCCAGCACGCACATACTTTTTTCCAGAAGACTGTTCGCATTTTGTGAATGTATTCTGTGAACCTTCAGCTAGAGGCAGGAAAAACCAACCTGTACCTCTGTAGCTGTATGTATATTGGCATGGAATTGCTTAGGGAAAACAAAATGGGATGCTGGAATGGTCAGTCACATAATCAAATCAAAGTTCATACTGTCCTGCAATCCCTCCAAGAGGGAGATGTGACTGGAGTTAGTTCTAGGTGATGTGTTTCTGTTTGAATGTCCTCCATTTACTGGCAAAGATTTCCTACCATGCTTGTGATTTAGGTCAGCTAACCTGGTGACAGCGTGCTCTCCTGCTAAGGGAGCGCGAGTTCTGCCTTAAGAGCTCAAACCTACAGCAAAGTCCCTGTGGCTTCAGAGGTGACATTTACCTGCATTCTGTGAGAGAGCAGACGACCCTCCGCGTTAATTGAACAGTGGTCATCCCTAGTGTTGTGGGACTGTCTTCCCAGCAGCTTACAGCTGTAAAGGAGTTGCTGACCACACTCCCTGTGCAGGCGTCAGCCAGAGGAAAAGATCTACGAGTGCTTGAGCACCTCTGTGCTCGGCTCACGTGGTCCCAACTTGGTTGTCAAGGTGAAGGTTTAACAAGCCTCACTCGGGATACGGTTCATTTCTGGGCTTCTGGCTACCAGCACCGGTCACCTGCTTCAAAGCAAGCTGCATTCAGGCCCGTGGGGAGCAAGTTCAGTCTACAGCACCCAGGCTGCTTAGGGGTCTCGCGTCCCTCCTGCCTTAAGGAGGTGTTCAGCTCCGTGTGCCTTTCCATCACAGGGTCCTCTGTGTTGTGCTGCAGCCCCGTCTCACCTCGGTACCTGATCTAGGGGGGGAATATGCCTTAAACCTGTTAAGGGAGGACTCCTGAAAGACATTTGCTGGCTCTGTGCGTAGTAATTGGGACATCCGTCCTTACGTGATGCTGTGTCTTTCAGCCTGGGGTCAATCTGGGGCAGGATTTCAGAATTCCTAAACTCCTGCTTCCGGAGCTGCTCAGGGGAGATGGAGAGTTGCCCGTGGAGAGTTAGCCATGGTACAATTCTTGGTTTCTCCCAGGCAGTGTTCACACCTGCCAACTCTTGCCTGCTTTCCTACTACAAAGCATTATCTGGTTCTGTATAGCCTGTGACTTTCCTATTTCTCCATTTTTGTAACTATGCTAATCTGCCCTTCTCCTTTCTGGTTACCCATTTACACCTGAAAATCACCTTTTATTGGTGTCACAAAGTCTGTTGTCCTTTGCTGTAGTTTTCTGTTCAGAATTTTATGTAGGGTCATGTCTGCTTTAAATATTGTTTGGTGTTTCACCATGTTGGCCCATTAGCTTTTGTGACTGTTTTACCAGTAACGTGGTGTTTTGCAGATGATGTCAGAAATGTCACTTGCCTTGTCCACAATACTTTAAAAGAAATCGGACACATGGGTATTTTCTTCTGAGTAATTTCTAGGGAGACCAAAGGATTGTGCAAGCTAGCAGGATTAACTTGTGCAGAATAGAGACCTCCAGAATATGTTTAAGTTTGCTCTATTCAAGATATGGGTGACTGGCCAAGACAGTTGAGAATTTCTTGGTGTGATTGGTCAGATGCCACCTGGAAACTAGTAAAAAAAAAAAAATTCCTGAATGGAGCTAAGAGGAAGATGTGACTCAGATCCAGCTGTGGTCTAGACATTTCCATGTTCCTCCAGGGAAACCAGTGGTATCAAGCAAACTGGCTGTAGAGGAGTCGAGCCAAAATGCGAATCTCTACCTGTCTGTTAAGTCTTTAAAGAAGTTCTGCCACCATGGGAGTACTCATGGTGTCCAAATCAATCTGTAGTTTATTAGTCAGGCTAACTCAGAGGGATATGTTGACTGTCTACACTAACCTGGCCTGGGGAGGGGGAGCAGTAGCACAGAGCTGGCAGCAGACATCCTTTCTGTGCGATGTGGGCAGTGGGGTGCACAGCTGTAAATGTCAGAAGCGCAATACAGAAATGAAGTTTTTTGCAGTCTGTCATGTAACTCTAGTGATGCCTAAAACTGTTCCTAAAAATGGGCTGTGCCCTTGAGCTGGACTTCAACTTTTTTTTTTTCTTCCTTTACTTTTTCAGATGGGTATGCATTTTCCCAAGAAGAACACGGTGTTGTTTCCCAGTCGCAAGTTGTTCGATCCTACGATACAACCAAAAGGAGAGCAGAAATAGAATAAATGGTTCTTCACTTGATGGGTGGTGGGAATAATGGGATTTGGATCAATGCATCCACTGTTAAGAGGCAGCAGCAGCCAAAACACCAGAGAACTCATTTCTGTGGCCTTAGCCAACAAGTTTCTGTATTCTCCCTGCAAACCTTGAGTACATATTGTGGGGGGAAATCATTGTTTGAATTCAGTCGCGAAGCTCTGCCTAAAGTTTTGTTTATGTTGTTATGAAGCATTTGACTGTGCTATGTGAGGTGTGAAATTAAAAACAATGTTTTACCACTATTTAAAACATCAGCATAAGATTGTTCTGGGAGAAAAGTAGAAAATTTATGTTCCATGAGAAATCAGCCTTTGCTTAATTGGAACGGGGTGCTGAGATTTCCTGTTTTGTTACACACAGACCAAGTGCACACGGCTGCATGCGGACCTTACTCCCTCTTAATATTCACTGTTTACTAATGTGGCTGAAATTTTAACAGACAATTTGGCATAAAACTTTTGATTGCAACACAGTCTGTAGCTAAAAATGCTTATTTGCCTTCTTATGACAGAATAACACAAGATAGCAATGAATTACTTAGAGTATCTTTTGCCCTCTTACAGGATTTATTAGGGCTTTACCTTAGCTTTCTAAAACCCAGTTAATAGCTTACTCACAAAGCCAGGATGTCGAAGTCGGAGAGCTCGGCCGGGCAGCTGTCTTGAGTGCACGGCAGCTGTCTTGAGTGCATGGCTTTGTGCACAAAGTTGAACTCAAATAGGTGCCTCCTGGTAACTCCTCATGATGTATTTGGATGTGCATTTCAAATGTAGCCTGGGATTTCCCTCCATGATCCATTCCCACTTTAACAATAGAATGAAACACTGAGAACTTAAAAGGTACAAGCTTGTCAGATGTTGAGAAAGAAGATCGGATGCGTACAGGAGACCGACGCTGTAACCCCAAAGAAGCATTCCCGTGACCAGGTAGGATAGATTTGCAAAGACAAGTTAGGAAGGATTTACACACGTGTGTGCACACACATGTACACACACAGAGCTGGTCGTTGTGAAGAGAAGACCTGCTGTTTGTTCAGCCAAACTAGTCGCTCTTCTAGATCTTGATCCATCAACAGGCTTCCCGACACACTTGGACCCGCCAGCCCTGGAAGGAATGCTGGCTCCACGGCCTCGCTGTGCCAGTAGGACAGGCGTGCAGCTGCATAGATTGGAATTTTGGAAAAAAAAAAAAAAAACAACGCAAAAACTGGGGCCTAAGTTAAAGCTGAAAGAGCTCTTAGAAAGCTTATGCTGTCCTCCAGACAAGTTCTATTAATTTTAGTCGCCAAGACACGTTTCTGAATAGCATAAAGTAAATACTGCTGTGTTTTAACCAGGTTTCATGGTTAATGTGTATACTACATCGGTGCATTTAAAAAGTTGGTGTTGTTTTTTGCCCTGTTGACCATCTTCCAGAATTTTTTATTGATTTAAATATATCGGAAAGCAATTTGAATATGAATATTTATGTTTAGCAAGGAAAAGGGAAATACCAGCCTAGCCCACTGGCTTAATCTTCCTTAAGGGTTGTGAGTAAACGCCAGCGCTCAGGTGTCATAGTTCAATTCCTGGGTGCCACCTTGGAGACTCGGAGTCCCCTTCCATGTTAAAAAGCAAATTTTGCTCCTGCAGCACCAGGCAGAATTGTTCTTGGATTAGGCTAATGGCACAGAGGGAAAAGTCATCACCTTCTTTCTGCAGTGCTAATGAGACAATTATGCAATAAGGGAAACGTGCAAATAATTTTGCCATAGGCATGAATGTCAAGGGGCCAAGTGTGGGTGTATATATTTTCTGGGAGATTAATTTTGTTTAAAGGCACGAATACTAGTGCAGAGAATAAATAAGGGGAGGGTAGACCTGATCCCAGGAGCTTTTAAATCTTAATGCTGATCTAACCTGTTAAACACTTTCTTTTATTTCGAAACAAAATCTATTTAGGATCTGTGGGGTGTAAGCCTGTCCTCAAAACCGCTAACTGTTTCTTCCTTTTGTAACAACACAAGGAAAATTAACTTCCCACCGAGACAAAGCGAGATCAGCTTAGTCTTTGTACTCTAAGCCACACAGTAAACATTGGTATGTAAACAATTGGAGGCTTTTCATGAGGATACAGGAAAAAATCTTCTAAAAACCTCTGGATAATGAAGAAGGGCAAGTAAATGTGTCGAGCAGAGAATAGAAGGGATCCTGGAGTCTTTTCTGTTCTCAACTTAGTGCAACAAAGTTTTACAGAACATAAGGAGAGATGCTGGGGAAGAGCAGCTGTCATCTAATGTGATTTATTTTATTAGTGCAGACTATGGGCTGTATCATTTTGACCCCTCTGTAAATTGAGGTCAGTGTGTGTCACAAACACAAACCCTCCCTAGAGTGAATAGTGGCTTAGATTGAGGTACGTGTGTTGGATGTCAGCTCAATGGGAATTACACATGGGGTTTGTCACAGGGCTATACAGTATGTGACACTGGGGCTAGCAGGTCAGACTTTATCATCACTGTAAGGCCTTAATCTCTAGCTGAGTTAATCCTGTAGAGCCCACCCAGGTCAAGACCTGGCATTCTTCTTGTTCTTTGGAGTCATTACAGGAATTAATGTATTGTAATATGCTGTAGCCTGACTGTTGGACTTGCTCGACTTGGTGAACAAAGATGAGGTGTATTCCAGTGGTGTGTTAGCAAAAGGAGAACGGCAGCTGCTCTGCATCACCAGAATTCCTTGTTCATTAACACAAATGCACGTAGCAGGAACAGCAACCTTTGAAAGCGCTATGTGAAAGTGTTACCAACTAGACAAGGTATTGGAGCAGAAGGAATGGGAGATTTCTGCTTGACCGTCCAGACTTAACTACCTAGGGCTGATCAGAAAAGGGTGTCTTTGGGCAGCGTTCTGCACTGACCAAAGCGGCGATGGGGTTCTGAATATTCGGAAGGAAGTGGCAATTTTCCTGAATTAAACCTGGATCTGGTTGCTTCTTTTTGTAACACCGTAATCGCTGCTTGCATAGAAGCTGCTGTTCCTTTAACGATTGCCTAGTAGCAAATTAAAGCTGGCGTGCGGGAGCCTGAGCTGAGCACTGCTGAGAAGTCTGAGTCTGGTGACATTTTCTTTTCCTTGACAGGGCTTCAGGTCTTGCTGTAGGGAGCTAGCATGGGAAGTCAGTAATAACTTGTCAAGGAGAAATGGCGAATAACCAATAAAAGTATCGGAGTCAAACTAAGCTGCTAATGTATCTAAAAACGTATGTGGAGTTAACATGAACTATATGGGCTGTAAATTAAGATAACAGCCAAGCCTCGCTAATCTGCACTTCACTAGACCACACGCCTCTTAGTGCACGCCAGAAACGTGAAGTCTCTTCCACTGCCTCAGCCAGCAGCTAATAGCAGATGCTGCAGGGAAGTCTCCTGTTACCAAGATTACGTTATTTTTACAGCATGTACTGGAGCGTGTTTGCTGGGAGACAGTCAATGCTCATAAATAAAGAGGAGAAGGCTCAGGTGGACCAGAATAAGTGAAATGCAGCGACTGTAACATGGTTGGTGGGCACACTGGCTGCAGCTTGGCCCTCTGTGGACAACCCCACGAGCTTGGGAGGTGCACAGTCCTTACGCTGTCCCTGTCCTGCAGGCTTATTTTGCCCTTTTGGGCTAAGTCGCCAAATCTGCTGTTTTGCATTGCCTCCAGTCATCAGTTCAGACTAGTGATGCCCTATTTACATTCTCCCTTGGTTTTATAAATAATGACTTAATTTCATTTTTAAATACTCTGAGGACTGTACTCTTGATGTTAAGCCTCACACTTCAAGTTTGAAGCAGAGCAGCCCTTGAGCGGGTGTTCGCCCCTGAGAAGCACTTTGAATTTGTCAGATTTCTCCCTAGTTTTAAGGGACTGAGGATATTTTACCTTAGTTTTAGATCACCACACAGTATCAATGCCTTAAACTTCAGTCGGTTTCTAGGGAGAGCAATTCGCGACTTGTTGAGTCTAACAATAAATGGTCATGACATGAAATACCTGATGAGCTGGAGAAGAGTTTGGCTGTGTCTGTCGTATACCTGATGCATCTGGGTAGCAGTTTGCTTCTGAAACGTGGCACTGACTATGCGTGTTCCTCAGTCTCTAGACAGTTGGGCTCCTTCTGTCCTATCAGTCAGGACCCTTGTATTAGTCTCTCCCGGCGCCTCTGTATGCTGCAGCTCCATGCCTCGTTGAGGATGATCTGCCTGGTGCAGATCCTTGTCTGGATCTGCACCAGGCAGATCCAGACCCTCTTCTCTACCTTCTGCCTGCAGGGTCCCCTGGGCACATCCCTGAGGCTGTCCCGCAGGCAGCTGTTGGAGGCACAGCCGAAGTGCCTATCAAATGGGGAGAGTTTTGAATTCAGATCCAACTGTCATCCCTAGCCATAACTCATAATAATTGTCACTGCAGACACCGTAAAGAGGTATACAAGAGATGAAGACTCAGCAGGTTATGAATCTGGTGACCGGGCTTGTACATCCCACTGGTCAGGCCCTGTGTGAGCAACTGTGTCGCTTGGCGAGCGAGCGAACAGGTAATGGCGCTTCTCTTTAGCGGGTTGTTTATCTGCAGCAGCATCACTGTTCCTCAGAAGCCCTCTCTGCAGGAGCTCTGTCCCAGATGCCGCTCTGAAGGGCGGCTCTCCAACCGTTCCCTAACACGGTGGCCCGGTTGGCTTTGTATCGTAGGTGGTGGCCGGTGGGACTCTCCCAGCAGCAGCAGGGGTAAAACAAGCTACTCCGGGAGCACAGCCCCTGCTTCTTTGGAAATGACCTTAGTGCTGATGAGGTCGGGCCTTTGACATGACCTGAGCTTTCAGATGGATGGTTTCTAGAGCTTATTGCTGGTGCTGAGCCTTCTGGGTTGACTACAAGCAGTTCCTGTTAGAATAGAGTGAAACATGCTTTTACCCTTTTTCTTGTACCCTACATGAAAGGCTCAGTGCCTTGTTCGGTGAAACCATACACATCGATTATTTTCTTAGAGCTTTCTCCTCCTGTGTGGCATTGGGGAAAGTCTCCTTGGTTTGATTACACAGTTAACAGCCCTGTTCCCATTTTATTTTAACTAGTCTTATGATATTGCTTACACTGACTTCTCAGAACTCAATAGCTCCAGGAGGGAGAGAGCTCACATCCTCTTACCCGAAAGCTTCGTTATCCTCCAGACACCCAAGAGAGCCTCCGCTACCGTTCAGCGCTTGTGAGCAGAGCTGTGTGTCTGGAGAAGACCACAGGACAGGTCAGTACAATAGATGACAAGAAAAGAAATCCGTATGGATGCAGAGAATAACTCTTTCCATACCTTTTCATACCTAGCAGCAAGATTGATAGAGGCTTTGAGCCTCGTTTGCAAATGAAAACCAGAAAGTGCCCTGTGCTGCTTAGCCACGTAAGTGAATCCCAAAGGTGATTGATCCTTGGTGACCTGCAGCCTGGCCAGGTTTATCTGGCCGGGAACGTGCTCTCGGATGGGCTGTCTGGAGGGGTGAAGGGGCTGGGAAACGAAATAGCTTGGCCAAGACCACTGCTGCTGTTACAGAGCTGTGATGAAGCTTACTTCTCTGGTTCCTTTCTGTGGCTCTGGGAAGGGAGGAGGAGAGCTGTGTTACGAGCTTGTGAAGCTCCGTTGTCTCCTGAAGCTGAGCTTTCTCGGGCACCAAGCGGAGTCCTGGGCTTGGAGAAAGGGAACATGTCCTTGCCAGAAGCCCCCCTGCTTGGCGTCCCTTGGCTCTAGCAGGTTCTTTGCTGGGTTACGACAGGTGGCTAAATTGTTTACTGGCTGCTGTTTGTCTCATGAACCTACAGGAATTGAGCACTAAAATTATTTCAGTCCTGACAGGGAATGTCTGTCTTGGAGAGTTAACGGGACTTCTCCTTGGGTGTTGCTCCTGGCCAGGTTCCTAACTCCTGGGCCGGTGGAAGGGGCTCGTTAATCCGAGGACCTGGGTCTTTTTGTGATAGAGCGTGAAGCTGAGGGGTTGTTTCGTCTGGATTTGTGGCTTGCTCGTTTGTGGTATGGACAGAAGGTAAAACAGCTGAGTGCTAGCGCTTCTCCAAAACCTTCCTTTATGTACAAAGAAGGTGAGACAAGTTCTCCTGAGGTCTGCCACGAGGGGATCATTCTACCTCAGCATCTCTGTAGCTACGAAAGAGAAATTGAAGTGGGTAAATGACAAATTGCGTGTGGGCAAGCCCAGGTCTGGGAAGTCACGCAGAAGTCTAACGATGAAGAGGAGGACTAATACGTTGCCAAACTGTCACTGTGCATAGCCAGGAGGTCAGCACCCCTGTAATTATGGAGCGATGAAGCCAAGGGAAAAAGCCAACATTAACAGAAAGACATGATTGTTTTAAATTCTGACCACCTTACTGGGTGGCTTCCCTGCGAAGATGTTCCAGATGTCGTCTTGGCATAAATTAATCAATTTCAAAACATCTGCAGGGTTTCTTAGAAAACATGGAATTTCACAGCCAGTGAATATGCTCTCCTTTGCCCTTCTGGCTGATACTTTGATTCAGGACGGGAATGCAGGCACTTGCTGTTCTTACTATCATGAGTCCTTAGACTGAAAGTTGCTCAAAGTTGTTTCTCAACTCTTTTTTTTTTTTTTTTTTTTTTAAAAAAAAAAAGTGGGGGGGGACTCCAGATAATATAAAGCAATGAGGCAGCCAAGCCCTCTGGGACTGTGTGTGCATGTGTGTGTTGGAAGAGTCACCCGACCTGAAAACCTCCCCGTGTCCCTCCTCCTACCCCCGAAGTGCAGCCCATTGCGCTGGGAGGTCAAATATTCAGCGGCTTGAGTGACGGGAACTTTAATAGCATCTTTTTCATCAGCGAGCCAAGTCATGTGCCTGCTTGTCTGTCATATCTGTACTCGAATTGCTTAAATATTGTTTCAGATGGGGAGGTTTTAATCTGGATATGCAGAGAGGAGTAATGCTGTGGGGGGATGTTTAATTGGCTCCCAGCAGAGCAGCAGTGGTGTGTGGGTTTTTTCCTCTAGAAGTGTTACCATTTTCACGTCTTATTAATGTCCTCTGGTAGTTTAAATACAGCATAGCATTACAGTGGAGTTTGTTTCCCTCCTAGACTGAATACAAATGAAGGTCATTTACTTGTATTTTTAGAAGGTTTGGAAAACTTAGAAAATTTGTAGCTTTGAACAGCATTGTTGACTGTTGTATGTCTGCACAAAAATATTTCCAATAAACCTTTTATTAAAGCAATCCAATGGACAGAAGCTTGTTTGTTTTATTCCCCCCCCCCCGCCCCCCAGGTTTTGCAGCGAGAGTTCAATGTTAAATGCATTTGAAATTTAGCCTGCAAAGCTGGTGAGTGGATTAGTTTTATTTTTTTCATGACCTCTTGGGGGTGTTTTAAGGGTCTGCTTCTGCTAGGGCCAAGGACAAGGCTTGGGTGCCTTTAGTGGGTCTCAGATCAGGCCCCAAATGCAAGACTAGTATGGCAAAATAAGAATGGTACTGGTGAGCTTAGAGCAGGTACCTGATCTTTGAATAATGTCTCCAGGGGAAAACCATCTTTTTACATAAACTAGATGGACAGATATTCTCCTACAAATAATATCTTTGATCTCACCGAGGCTTCACCAAAATAAACCTGGGAAACCTTTTGTCCCAGCTAAGTCACGTAGACACAGCAGGGGAAAATTAAGCCCTAAAATGTCCTTTGCTCCTTTCTTGCATCTAAATTTGCGAAGAGGCTTTTTTAACTCTGGGTCTGCACGCTCTTGCGTTTGTGGGGGGAGAGCGGTCTGATGACGCATGGCGATGCGCGGTGATGCAAGACCACGAGAGATGCCTTTCTCCAAACCCTCCTGAGCGCAGGATCTCTCCTGCTTCTGCCTCGTCAGGACTATCACGTCCAGTCTCCGCTGACGGCGCTCAGCCGACGCTGCTGAGCTCGCTCGCGTTGCCTTGCCCAGAGAAGCACCTCTCAAGCTCGCTTGCCTCAAGCAAGACCGACGGCGTGAAGCACCGCACAAAGGCTCTTGTGTCCCCGGTAGCTCTGCATCCCTGTGCTCCGGGGGACGTGTGCTGTGATCCTCTCTGCTACGATATGTTCATTCTGTTTAGCAAATATTTTTTCACAGGGAGCTGTACCGGAGAGCTCGGCCGGGCGAGCCTGGGCTGTAAGACCTCAGGGCACAGCCAGCTCAAGGCGACAGCAGCATCCTAGTGACACTCGAGTCACGGCTGAAGTTAAATTTGCAGAGAAGATTGGCCTTACTCGATTTTTTGGTGGGGAACATGCATTACAAGACCCCTATGAAAGTAAAAGTGCATGAGCCTTAACAAAGAGATCTTTTTGTCCAAATATTATTAGATACTGGAATTAAATAGATTTTATCAGGAACAAAATGCATATTTATATATATAGTCTGGCTAAAACTTTTCTTCCTTGGGGTGCTATAACTTGATGAATGGTTTTTTTCGTTATTGATTGCCGACAGAACCACTTTTAAGAGCATAGAGAGACTTTTTTAAAACAACAAATTACTTCTGGGTTTTTAAAATTAGGAAACAAAAAGGAGGTGTAAGCCAAATTTCCCCTCTTCCCTTTACGAGTTACTGCTTGAGCGCATTTCAAAACACTTTTATCCCAGAAGCCAGACCTAGTACCTGCTTTTCCTTTGCAGAGAAATAAAAAGCCAGCGATGAACTCCTTGCGTATCCCTGTTGTGCAGCGGTAAACGCCTGCTCCTTCGCTGGGCCTCTGTAGCAGCGGTCCAGCCCTCAAGTGTGTAGCAGCAGGAACTTCGCTGTATGTAAAAGCTTCTCACACATCTGGGCAATCAATTATGCCAAAGTAAAATTGATGGTAAGCTTGAATAAGCTTTATTCGGTTGGTGGTGGGAGAACTCGATGCTTAGCTGACTGCTCCCTGCCCTGTCGTCTCTTGTACAGCGCACTGAAAAGGAAATGAATCTCAGAATTGTTAAATATAACAGATTGCTGCTTAAAACCCTGATTAGATATATTAGTTGACTAATCACCTCAGAGACTTTCCCTCTAACAGTTTGATGGGCAGGGCTGTGAGACTGTCTAGTGCTCACGTCCCAGAGCCAAATATTTGCCAGAGCAGCTGTTAAGCCCGTTGCCGGCAGTCTTCGGTGCCTCACGCCAGACCAAAGGAGAATCAAAGTCCCTAAACCCGTAGGTTAATGCTCAAGTCTGAAATGGGAGCATTAAAAAATAAGTGTAACTGAGAAAGGTCCTGTTGAGGAATGTTAAGCAAGAAGATTTCAGAAACGTAATCCCTTTCTGTGAGCGCTGCTGCGGCAGTACCCGGCCTCCTAGCGCAGCCCCGCGCCTCTTCAGGCTCCCCCAACTTTTGGGGTGCAGCAGGTCCTCAGAAACTTGGAAAGAGTTTCCTCTTGCTTTCTGCTCGGCAGAAATATGGGGCTGCAGAGAAACGAGCCTTGAAACATCCCCGAAAGCGGCTGCTGGTGCTTGGCTGCCCAAGCTGAGGAGGGAGCTCTCGGGCAGACGGTGAGTGGGCTGCGTCCGTGGGGGGGAACGGGGAACCGTGCTGGTGAGACCTTGCTCCGGGGGACGCGCCGTGACGAGGCTTGATAGGAGGGAGCTCATCTTGCATTCTTCATGCCGCGACTGCTCCGGTGGACAGCGGGGTGATGGTCGAAGAGGTGGTCCTGGCTCCCTTCTGCATTTCCCGTGGTATGGGGTGCTGCTCCTGAGGTTGTTGTGTCGTTGGAGTGGTGGGGACGCTGAGATTGCTGGGTCACACAAAGCTGGCCCTTGAGTGCTGAAGCTGCAAGCTTTCAAGGCGTTTTGGCACTTAAACCCTGCGGTGGAGTGCCCGGGAGCCTCAGCGCTCGGACCACCTCGTGTCTGATGGCTTGGCTGGCACGACCCGCAGCCGGATCGCACGCATCCAGCACAGTTGTCACAGTAAAACAAAAGACTGGTTCGTTGGTCTCGATGGATGCTGTGGAGCTGGTGGTACTTGCTGGGAACCAGTACAGGCAGCAGGAGCACCTCCTGGTCCCTCAGGAGAAAGAAGACTGGAACAAGGGGTCTGTGGGTTGGGCTGGGTTTGTATAATGCGCTGGGTGCTGTGTTGGTCCATCTCCCTCCTTTCTTTCTCCATGTTGTGGAAAGAAGTGCCTGCAAGCCTGCTAGTACGGGTCTTTGTCTGGAAAAAAAATGTAACATGGTCCTAGTGTCAGTCCATTTGGATGTGCCCGGTATCGGAGCTTGAGCTGCATACCTATTTCATACACATGGATTAAATCCTGGGTAATGACTGTACGTATTTATCCACACGTAGTGAAGGTGGCATTTTAGCTTTTAAACTGAGCCTGATTCTGACTGCACAGGAGGTCTACAGCAGTTGCTTTTGGTTCGCACAGATGTAAACTGAGAATCACTTTTCCCCCTATAATGAGAAATTTACAATCACGCGCAGACTGTCTGATGTGCGAAGTCAATGGAATTCTTCCTCTCAAAAGCAAATATTGAGGGAATTAGCAGCTGCATAAGCCACTCTTTACTATTCAGGTAATAAATCATAGCAGAGACCGCACAACATGCTGGCATCCTTGTCTTGGAGGAGCAATGTCCTGTAAGGGGTCAGACTTGTCCTGGGGTGAGTGGCCGCGGTGCCATTGAGCGCCGGGAATTTTGTGGCCCAGCTAAGCTCGGCTCTGCCCAGCAGGATCGAACGCTCCACCAGCCTGTCCCCGTCAGCTTTCAGAGTACTTTCCAAACCTGATTGAAGGAAGTTGCTCAGTATCTTGGAAGGGAGATAGATAAGTAATTTTCTTTTATTGTTGCGTTATTACTGCTGTGTGACACAATGTTCGCTTGCTCTAGCTGAACAGGATTGATAGGATCTGAAGCGGTGCCTTCCTGCGTTTTTGTTTTCAAGTTAACCTACAAACCAGCGTGGGCCGTGCCCTGAGCTGCTTCAGCATTAAACACGAGGAAGGCTTGATGGAAAGCAACCCATCTTTTGAATTAAACAACATTTTTCAGCTTGATGTATCATTGTTTGCCTTGATTTTGCTGGAGGTTTTCTGAAGGACTGGTAGCAGTAAATAAGGGATTGCTTACCTGAAAGTGAAGGATTATCATGTTGTATGAGAAAGGATGTTATTTCTATGCTTTCTTGAATATTTGAATTCTACTTTTGCTACTGCAAGCCTAGTAAGTGGGTGAAAAAAGCCTGTGATGGCAGACAAGATTCTGTTTTCAAAGTTTAAGGTGAGTTTTCTTTTGTGTTTCCTGACGTACTGTCAACAACGCAAACGAGAGAAGGAAACGATGTCTGTCCTTGGAGAGCTGCGTGTACCCACCAGGCCTTGCCCAGTGCAGAAGGTGACTGTTTGAGTTGTTACCCGCGTGGTTTCCTCTCATCAGAAATAACCACCGAAACTGGTAAATATTAGGAAAAAGTAAATGAACCTTCTTTTGCCAAAGCTAGTGGCCGCTACGATGCTGGAGGCACTTGGCAGTCTGAGCGCTGTGATTCATGTTACACTCCAGAGAGGTCTCTCTCCCCTCTTTTAATGAAAATCAGGGAGTAACCAGATGCTCACCCTCTGACACACCTAGCAACTTTTTGGCCATGCCTAGCGCAATGTTTGCCTTCCTGGTTTTCCAAATACTGAGACCAAGAGGACTGTTACAGCACCAGTGACCGGTGTTATTTGGCCATTGAGGTTGCACAGAAATATTGCCACAGGGATTAAATGCTCTGCTACAGGATGGGGGACACTGTGAGCCCCCAGGGAGGGCAGGGTCTCGCTGAACTGGCTCCATTCAGTGCAGAAGGGGAAGGGGAGAAAGGATGTCACAGGCTTTAAGTGACTTGTTCAGTCCATTTGCAAGTGATCCTGGGCAGGAAAATGTTGCAAACCCCGCTGAGGACAGAGAAATAATACAAAGGGACCTACAGAGAAGCAAGAAATATGAGCAGGAAACAATAAAATGAGATTCAGCTTGGAAAAATACAAGGGAATACATGTGGGGAATAATATTTAGTAACAACTTCAGTGGGAGGAAAAGAACAGGAAAGCAGAAAATCTGGAGGGGAAAGAAGAGCTCCAGTAAGACGAAAAATGAACAACAAATGAGATATTTTGGAAGGGAGGTGCTGAGGTTAATGTGCTGAGCTGGGACCCAAACCCAGCTCCCTCTCCTGTGGCCATTACGGGCATGTTTAAGCGACGGCCTCTAATCGTACCGAGGTCCGCTTTCCCCTAACGAATGCGGCGCTGGCTGGTAACAGCTGTACAGGGACACGAAAATCTTGTGCTGGTGGGGAGGAACGGGCTTTGTCTCCTCTGACCATGCCCAGCTAGTAGGTTAGACGTTTCAGAGCGGTTCTCCGTACGGGTGGTGTGAGGGTGTCGTGTTGCTGGTGAGAATTTTGTGCCGTTCCCCCGCACGGCTCAGTGGTTTGGGCACCGTGGGTCAGCGCTGGCTGCGCCCGGCGGGATGGGGTACGGCTGCCTTGGGGACACCGACGCAGCGCTGGCGAGTGCTATGGGCAAACCGGTGCCAGCCCGGCCTGTATGGGTTTTACTGGCTTCTCCCCACCATCATTACTGCTTACTGTGCACACCATCCCTGGCAGGGCACAGTACTGAACACTTCAGTGCCTTAAATAGGTAGCAAGGTATTCAGAAACAGGCACTGAGAAAGTACGCCATATACTTCAAACTGCAAGTTTAAGGGGTGTAAACAGCAGGAAAAAAAGAGGAATTGTTTAGGACAGCCTGGGAAGATAGGACTGAGTAACAGGATGAAATTGAGCGAGGAATAAGGCGTACAGCCTCTCAGGGTGGGTTTCCTGAGCCATGCGTCATTCCCGCACCGAGCTGCATGACCGGCCACGGAGAGCCCCATGGGGAGCACTTGGCCAGGGCTGCAGGATGGGTGAAGTGACTGCAGGAGTGTTTCCATCGCTTCTTACAGCCATATAAGGCTAAAAATGCATTTACGGGCCACGCAGCAGGTTTGGAAGTGTGGCTGTGATTTTTTTAAGCTTCAGATTTTTAGGCTCTTGCATTATAAAGAAAAGAAGCCTGGCTCTCCTATGGAGCAGATGCATGTTCACTGGTAGGAGCCGAGAGCCGCTGTGCCCATCCTCGTCCATGGTCCGAGCTCATCCTGGGGCTGCCACGGCACAGCGCTACGCAGCAGCACCGCACCAGACTTTTCCAGTTATTGTTATTACACATGGGACTAGTCCTGCTGAGTTGCAACCAAATAGAGCCTGCTCTTAACTAGCACTGTAGCCTATAAAAAGTAAATAAATGCATCTTTCCTCACCACTGCTTGAGCTTGATTGGAATTAATCAGCACCGCTTTCCACGCTCCCTTTCCCTGTGCCATCCATAGTCACTATGTGCAGCAGGAAAAACCCTACCCCTCTTGACTAAGGGAAAAAAATGCCATGGGGAAAAAAACACAAACAAAACACCAACAAACCACAACCTATAAAAATATGAGAAAAAGCTTTGACACCTACTATTGGCCTCTCCTGCTGTGAAGTGCTCGTCACCTCAGCACATCTGCTCTAAGCCGTGGCTGACCCCTTCCTTCCCTGCCAGCTTTCCGTGGCATTTTGGGATGTGCTACGGACAGACTGACCGAGGCTATGTTTTTCCCAACTGTTCTTTCCTATTTGAGTCATAAACAGGCAGATCCAACAAGGCCCGATTTCCTATCCTGGTAACCGTGAAGCCAACTGAAACCAAAAATCCTCTGAAAAAAAAGCCATTTGCTGCAGAGTATTTGGCATTATTTGGAAAGGGGAAGCCTGATGGGGCCATGGGCTCTGCCCATCCTGCTCCCAAACCTCCCTGCGGCCGCTGGCACATGAGGGTCCCCAGCTCCCCTGATGCTCAGATGCCCACTCCCTGCTCCCCTCCAAATGTGCCCCCTCAGACGTGCTCCACCCAGGCACAGCCTTCAGCCATGTAAGGTGGTGTTTTTACTGTTACTCTTTAAAAACAGTCCAAAAATCCGAACTGTGCTCTTTGCCAGGGTCTGGAGAACTGGGCTGGTCAGATGTGCTCTTGTAGATGGAGGAAAGTAAAGCATTAACTGAAGGAAAACCTATAACAAAGCAAACAAAAAGTCACACCATAAAGTATTTATTAAGAAACAATGGGGGCTTTTTTCTTCAGTTATAAGAAACACTTTAAAGCAAGTGCCCTTTCAGAGATTTAAAAGCTGTATCAAATGGTAACATTGGTTTTACATTATTGTACATGACATTAAAAAAAAAAACAACAAGCCACCACATCTCACAAACTTCCTTTTATTACAACTCAGGTTTCTCTGCCTTCAGTTGCAAATTATTTTCTACAGACTTAAATTTAACTTATTCTTTTTTTCTTTTTAACCAAGTAAACAATGTACAAAGAAGAGCTTCACCTGAATTTCGTAGGTCAGAGGAGGTATCCTTGCCAGGGCATGTGCAAGGCAGGCAGCATGCGCTGGTGGGGGCCAGAGCGGGTGAGAGCTGACTTGGTTCACAGCTGGAAGAGATCACGAACACATGGATGGGCTTGTTGTCTGGCCACACGGTAACAGGCTGGGTCTCCCCTCGGGCCAAACACCTCCAGCTCCTGCCCAACCCACAAGCAGCCGAAGGCACCCGAGCCCCTGTGCCCGATGCCAACTCACTCAGCTTCGGAAGGTCGGCGGGACCAAGCTGCAACAACGCGGGCAGGTAGAAACCTCAATTTCCCCAGGAGACCCGAGCGTGCGTTGGGTCCTTCGAAAGCCCGGCAGCACCCGGTGCCGGAGCAGCGGCTTGTCTTGGAACATCCGCGGCAGAGGCGAGCAGCCGCCCCGCACCTCCAGCCTTGCCAAAGCTGGGCTGGAGGGGAAGCTGGGTTTCGTAAGTCAAGCTTTCTGCCCAGGTCCTACACACTGAACGAGCGATCGCAGCCAGGAACAGCAGATCCGGGATAAACTACCTATTCATTTTCCTGTGTCAGTGGTCAAACCATTCCTGCCTGCTGCAGACTGCCTGTGTGTGGCGCGTTTACGAGTAAGCCATTGGATTTGGCACTGCTTCCACACCTATGTGTAATTTAAAAACAGCCATACAAAAAAAAATAGTAGTATCACAGTTATTGCTACATACTGATACAGTATCAGACAATAAGAAACCTTTCATCAGCTCTGGTCTGGTTACTGTAATTGCCCGGTTTTGGTATATGCCCTCTGTTGCGGTGTTTTGGCTGAAGAACAAATGGATGGAAATGAAGAAACTACGGGTTTTGGGTTTGGTTTTTTTTAAGAGACAAAATCCAGCCTTAAATAGCTTGTTGCATCCAGGGTGATATATTACAATTAGCATGGTCTGATAATTCCCAGAACACTGTTGCCTCTTCAACCTGGAGAAGTATTTTTTCCCCAAACACAGCAAAGCAAGACGGAGCCTGCAGCTCCAGTGCGGTGTCCCCCCTCCCCTCACAGCATCGTGCATCCTCCCTGACCCCCGTGGCATCACGGGGAGCTGCAAGCACCTTCATCCTTTGGTTGGATTTTTTTTTTTTTTCCCCCCCTTATTTTTAAATACAGCTATGCCTTCCTCATCCCCTGCCCCACGGGTAAAGAAGAAAAGGGGATGGGTTTCAAATCTTCGCCAGCCCCTCTGCATCCCGGTTGGGGTGGCTTTGTGTGACCCCCACCACCATCTCCCCCCCCGCCCCAACGGAGCAGGGCTGCGGACTCAGAGGAGGCTGGCGGGGGAACAAAGCCCATTTTCCTACAGACACGATCGCAAGCAGGGTTTGGGGCTGACAACTTCGCGCGCATTCACACGGGTTTACTGTTTCATGGCAAGTGAGGTTAAATCAGGCGTGTTCGGAGTCACAGTACGACCTTTCTCTCCAACGGCAGTTTCAGCTCAGATGCTGCTAGCTGCACCAAAAGCTTTGCTGAGCGTCAGGAAGAACAAGCACCTCGTACCTTGTTTTTAGTAAAAAGTTCACAAAGATAAAGTCTGCGCAAACCACCACGGCATCCTGATCTTGAGGCAAAAGCAAATCAAGAGGGGTTTCAAGTGCACTGGAAGGAAGAGCCAAATAATTCACACTCTTCTAATTTCTACATAAATACCAGGGACAAGGAAAATTGGTCTTTGCAAGACTAAGCCTTTCATGGCACTTCACCGCAAGCCGGGGGTGCGTAAGAAGCCATGGGGGCTGGTACCAGCACCCGGCACGCAGGGATTGCACTGTTCAGCTCTCGGTTGCGACTGATTGTCTGTAAAGCAATGGGAAATGTCATTAAGGAGCTGGGAGAAAAGAGGTTTCTTAAGTACTGCGGTCTTGTACAGTGTAACAAAACTCTTTCTACGAATTAATTAGGCAAATACTTCTGACCATGTCATACCTGAAGGGCACTTAATGGCTCCGGCATTTATCTCGCAAGTACAGCGATCTGAAATACATATGCATTTTCAGTGTAATCCTTTGCCACTGTAAATCATGCACTGGAATGAGAGCGTATCTGGCAACGTTAATTCAGAGATATCATCCTACAGTTTCTGGCAATGGACCCCGATGAAAATAAATGGTTTATAAACACTGTCTGACATGCATGAGCCTTTCAAAATTATTTACAAGCGATGTTCTGGGAGCTTCGTTCCGAGGAAGTATTTCTCCTCCGTTCAGTTTAGATACGAAAACCTGCCGTGTGGGGAGGGGGGAGGAAGGCGCCAGCGCTACACAGTCACAGCCGGGTACATCTTCTGTTCGCTGGTGGCGTGCGGGTAGGGAGACTGGATCTGCCTGTAGCCGCTCTGCAAACCATCGAGGAAGGGGGGGACCGGGGTCAGCGGCATCGAGTCGTGTTGCACTGCGTAGCCCACGTACTGGGGGTGCAGGTACTGCCCCTGGTGCGGCACGATCTGGGTAGCCTGCTGGCAGTTCAGCACCGAGAAGTTGGTCGGCATGTTGACGTAGACGTTATTCATGGTCCCTTCTGGCAAACAGCAGTTGGTCTGGGACCTGGTCGGGGGGGCTCTGGCCCCCGAGTTGGCGCTGGAGCTGGAGCTGGCGGCGGTGCTCGACTGGCGGGAGGAGGAACCCCGGGAGGTGCTGGCACTCGGGATCATGGGGATCGTCTCCATCAGGCGGGTGCCCCCAGGGGCTCGGCTCTGCTGGGGCTCCTGCTTGGGCCGCAGGCATCTGCAGCAGCAAGCCGCCACCAGCGACCCCAAGATGATGAAGGCGACAAATACAGAGCCAACGATAAGGAACGGCACGTAGATAGGCACTGCAACAGCAAGGAAAACTTCGTTACTGGGGTCAGGGACAAACCTCAGCAGCTCCGGCAGAAGGCCCCAACCCCAGCCAAGCCCACCTCCCCCCAGCACAGGTCAATGGGGGTGAGCACTAAAAGCTGTGTCTACGGCTGAGCGTATTACACAGGGAAGATGAAAAGGGCTACTAAAACCAATGGCTGGAGTTTCCAAAAGCATCTTTAACATTATTAGCGGAGAGGAAAGCCCACATCCCGCGCCTCGACAGAGGACGGCTCGCTCCCATCGACGGTGGTCAAGTCCACATCAACCACCACTCCAATACACCCTCCTAGAAAAATCAGGCAAGAGAACGCTGGGTTTGAACAGTGCCATAGGGAGATACTCTGGGCAGGATATCTGCACAGGAGCACAGGGCGGTCAAACCCCGGTGCTGCATCACATCCCTCCCCATCACCAGCCCTCTCTGGCTGCTGGCACCCCTCGGGGTAGGGAGAGAGCCAGGCGGTGTCGAGGCAGGGCGCTTCAGTCCTGGGTTTAGGGAGAAACCATGCACCAAAGGTTCCCTACCAGCAGATCTTGCGAGGCTTAAAGAAGGGACATCGGGGCAGGAGGAGTGAGGGTGGGAGCAGAAGGTTATGGGTGATGCTTCATCGGTGAGGTCGGGAGCTCGACAAGGTGGATGGTGAATACCATCCTCCGAAGGACCTGGGCTCTGATTGCTCTGCACTCCCAGGGAAAGAGCTGTTTTCTCTGCCTCAGTAAGAAATCTGCATCGATGCATCTGGGAGTTAAGGAGGGGAGAGTGCCTTCCTCCAGCGCTCGCGAACGCTCCAGGCAACATGCCTTGGGCTTCATCATTTCCACTGAAACCGGGCAGCCCGAAGACCCGGGCAGGGCTGCGGACACCTGCCTGACCAGCACTAACGCAGCCACTGCCAACAACGTGCCCTGGCACAGGGGCTGCCCCTCCTGCAAGTTAACCAGCGCCAGCGTGGAACAACAGCTCCTGAACGTGCTGAACAGTAACTATTAATGAAGAAAATAAATTAAGAAAAATGCCTTGTCCTCAGAACTGCAAAAAGGGGTTTATCTGTCTGCTCAAGTCGGAACCCTCCTTGCACAGCTGATTACACAGAGCAAGTTATAACCAAAAGGCCACATTTCCTCTATTATTTTAGCACTTTTTAAACAAAAGGCTTGCAAAGAACTGTCTCTACTTCTGCGCCTGGCGCCGCAGCAGCTCTTGAGCAGGTGCACGCACTTGCTACAGACTGTAACATGCAAGTTTTCCGAGAGCAAGTCTGTCCTAATTATAACATCACTTCGGGCTACTCCTAGCGCGTTCAGCACATGTGGATGGCAGCGAGGGCGCTGGGAAGCCGCGGAAGCGTTTTTTTTAAACAACAGCAGTGGAAAGACTTGAGTTTATCCTCGAAACTCAACCGTCTGGTAAAAAGCAGTCCTAAGCGGGGAAGGAATGTGCGCTGGAAGAACATACACAATTAGAGCGGGGGCCGGCTAGAAGTGTTACCTTTTTTTTTTTTTTTTTTTTTTTTTTTTGTTTCGCTCGTAGGGGTTGTTTCTATTTATTTTTTTCCCCTCCCTTTTCAACCGGGAGCACGAAACGGGGCGGAGGAGCCGCACAAGCCCGAGACGGTCGGAAAGCGGCGTCGCCTACTTTTAAGAAAGGCAGGGCTGCGCTTTGGAACACCGGGCAGGGAAAAAAAAAAAAAAAAAAAAAAAACCAAACAAAAAAAACCCAAAAAAACCCCCAAGCCGTGGCCGGGCGTGGGTACTTCTCCCCGTGTCGGGGCCGGGCTGGCCCTCGTTCCTTCCTCCCCCGGTGGAAGGGAACCGGCGGGGAGCCCGCCGCAAACCCGCCGAGCCTCGGGGGGGGGGGGGGACCCCCGCGGCCGGGGGCCGTGCCCGCCTCACCTGCCGCGCCGTCGGGGCCGTCCTTGCCGGGCCGTCCCGGCTCTCCGATGCCGCCGACGCCTCCTCCTCCCTGCCGCCGGTCGTTGTGGCAGTCTCCCTGGTCGAGCCGAGCCTCGGCGCTGGAGCAGCAGTAGCGGAGGGCGCAGCTGCCGCAGCAGATGGTGGCGTCGCCGCCGTCGAAACGCTCCGGGCACTGGAAACCGTCCCGCCAGCCGCCCTGCCCGTCCAACCAACCGTGGCAGTACTCCCCGCTGGCCGCCGCTCCCGCCGGCAGCCACCAGCCCAACGCGGCCGCCAGCAGCAGCCAGCACCGCCCGCCCCGCATGCTCGGGTCGGTGGTGGTGGTGGTGGTGGTGGTGGGGGGAGTTCTGTCAGAGCCCCCCCGCGCCGGGGCAGCGCCCGCCGCGCTGCGGGGACTCTCGCCGCGGGTCCTGCCGCCTCCGACGACGACGCATACCCGGGGCCGGCCCCCGCGGGGTGCGGAGCCGCCGACGCCGCTTACTCGGCTCTCCCTCCCCTCCGCCGCGCCGCCGCGGCCCGGCCCGTACCCCGCGCCGCGCCCATGGGCGAAGGGAGGCGGCCGTAGCCCCTCCGGCCGCCCTCCCCGGGGGGGGCGCTGAGCCGCCGCCGCCGCCGCCGCGGTGCGCCCCGTCCGGCGGCGCCGCTGGGCTGTGAGGCGGGGAGCGGAGGGGAGGGGGTGGGCGGGAAAAGCGCCGCGCCCCGCCCTTATAGGCAGCGGCGGCGGCTCAGCGCGCATGCGCCCGCCCCGCCCGACGGGGCGGCCCCGCGCCCCCTGCCGCCACCGGGGGCGGGGGTGTGTGTGTGTGTGTGTGTGTGTCTGTGAGGGGATGGGGGGTGTCTGGGGGGGGGGGGGGGGGTGTCTGGGGGGGGTGTCTGAGGGGAGGGGGGGGTGTTTGGGGGGGTGTCTGTGAGGGGAGGGGGGGTGTCTGGGGGGGGTGTCTGTGAGGGGAGAAGGGGTGTCTGGGGGGGAGGGGGTCTGTGAGGGTGTCTGTGAGGGGAGGGGGTGTCTGTGAGGGGAGGGGGGGGTGTCTGTGAGGGGAGGGTGTGTCGGGGGGGTGTCTGTGAGGGGAGAGGGGGGGTCTGGGGGGAGGGGGTCTGTGAGGGGAGGGGGGTGTCTGTGAGGGGAGGGTGTCTGTGAGGGGAGGGGGGTGTCTGTGAGGGGAGGGGGTGTCTGGGGGGGGGAGGGTGTCTGTGAGGGGAGGGGGGGGTGCAGCGCCGCCGCCGCTTCCCTGAGCCCCGCGGTGCCCGTCGGGCGCTACGACCCAAACTAATTTCCCCACCACGGAAAAGCTAGAAGCCGTCTGACCCCCGCTCCGGGGAGGGGGTCCCGGTGCTCCCCCCTCCCCCGCCTACCCCCCTCACGGGTGGGTGTGAGGCCGCCGCCGGGAGCGCGGGCCGGTGTTTCTGCCTCCGAGGGGCAGCGGGGGCTCCAGAGAAGGGGGCAAGGATGCTCTTCCCGACGAAGAAAGTTGGGATTTTTTTTTTTTTTTTTAATCTCTCCCTAAAAATGTCGCCTCGTGTGCCGCCGACCGAAACTGCTGCTCACCCCCGTGCTAGGTCAATTAAAAAAAAAAATATATATATATATTTCGTTTGATAAAAAGGCAGAAACGGGTTAGCTCTGGTAGCTGGCGCTGGTTTTAAATGCTGCTGCTAAGTCGTTTCGCTGCAAGGAAGGTGACCGCAAAGTTCCGTTTATTTCTCTCAAGCTTTTCTTCTTCAATTAAACGATTGTCTTGCACCAACAACGTGCCAGTCCTTCCCCCTCCATTTTCATCTCCCTCTTTTGTTCTCTTTTCAGCCGCTCTTAGACAGCTGCAGGCTTTCACAGAGGTATTAGGCTGGACCAGCAGCTTCTGGTCAAATTACAGCCCAGGTAATTGCATTTTGCCCCCTCGGCTCCCAGGGAGTTATTTCCCAGCCCCAGCCCTTTCACGGCTCAGCCAGAGCCACGCCACGGCAAGGGCAGGGTGCTGAGGCGGTTCCCACGCATGTCGCAGCTTACCTCAGAGACGATTAGTAACCCGGAGCAGCCAACCTTTGGAAAAACTCGGAGTTATCAAGATGAAAAGTGGGATTGCAGGGTGACGAGTTCTGCGCCGCCCGTATGGACCCAGCTGGACAAACGAGGAGAAACTTGCAGCGATTTGAGCGATGGAGCGCGAGATGCTCCGTCTCAAAACCTGACCAGCAGCAGCTATCCAGAGCTGTCAGCTCCAGCGTGTTGGGTTTGGGGCGAGGAGCGCGCCACGGACAGTCGTGACCGATGACGGATTTCACACCATCGGCCCGCGGCACCCAGAACACCCGTCGCCCAAGACACCCCAGGTCAGTGGCAAGGGGATCGTCTGGAGAAGGAATTAAAACCCTGAGCTCTTGCCAGTGACCTGTCGGGGTGTCTGGCAGCCCCGAGTGACAGCAGGGAAATGCCTACGCTCACAGAGGTCTTCCTACAAGATCATTTTCTTTAAACCTGGGTTGGACTGACGTTTTCATAATAAGAAAAGCAGCTTCTTGGTTCTTTTATACGTGGCGAACAAAATACTTTCCCAGCCCCATCCTTTGAGTCGATGGTTCCACCGATACTCGGTAAGGTGGACCTCTTCCAACAGCGACAACAGACGATGAGCAGATAGTCTACTTCTCACCTACCGTCTAGCCCATATGTATTCCCAGTTAGGAGCCTCGATCGCAACAAAACACCAGCACCAGATCCCCTGCAGAGATTATCTGTAACAGGTACTTAATATATTCAAGCTCAGAATCTGTCTCAACTTGTCTGGGTAAAACCAGAGATAATAGCTCACCTCATGATGCTTTTGTAAAACTTCTTAAAACATTTGGCACTTCACAAAGTGCTTCAGAACGTATTTGGCAATAAACTAATTAGCAAAGATTTTTTTTTTTTTTCTAGCTGTCTTTACAAGATGATCAGGTCATATCTGTATGATTTAAAGTCTAAAGCACACAAAAAATCCCCCAAACCAAAATATGTGAAAATACATGGGCAACAGTCTTTTCTACTCTGCAACTTTTTCACTTTCCTGTGTCAAGCAATCTCATAGCATTAGCTCAATCCATTTCAATGTAAACTAAGCCCATCATGTAAGGCCCCAGATCCTGTAGGACACCAAACTTACCAGGTCCTGTCAAACTGAGCATCTTGCGGCTTTTAGATACAGTTAAAACATCATATATATGTTAGAGGGGGCAAAAACATCTAGAGATATTCAATAATGATCACATAGTCTATTAAACTGCATTATCTGCTTCAACTTTGTTTTATTTTTTTCTAAAAGTCTCTGAATTTTTACTACTACTACTACCAGGTGTTTTCTGAGGCCTTTGGCTCGGTAGAAGTGTTCTTTGCCCTTCTCAAGCCAAATACATGATTGCAGGAAAGCAAATACCACGTTTTATTTCAGTCATTTGAAGAGCTCGCATGCTGTTTTGTGATTCCTGAAAAAATATTCCCACTTAGAGCAGGGAAAATAAGAGTTAAAATTACTTTTGCTAGCTGTCTGAAACTGATATAGTGCATTTTCCATATCATTTTTAAGACTCTGAACTGCAAACTGCCTGTGCAGCAGTGTAGGGGATAAGTACATTTACAGCACATCACAGCTTTTATAGGACCCAGTGTCCAGCCGTCGCACTGGCCGTGCGAGAGCGATCCCCGCACACGTGCATGCCCGGGCACGGAGGTGAGACGCAGCTCCCTGCGCCAGTGCCGGACCGGGATGCTGAGCCGTGCAGGCAAAGCTGCTGCAGGATAATCGCCACCGTATGCTTAAGTGACTGCCTAAGACTGGTATCTTCTTACCTGGTAAATCCATGCAGTCACTGCATTGACAGGTATTCTCCTTATTATACTAAAGGCATTTTTGCTGTTTTACTGCTGCACCCCTCTACAGATGGGAATTTTTCAAAAGTATTTATGTGCTTTCAGAGCACAGTGCTTTGCTTTCCTTTGGTTTGCAGGCCTCATTTGCTAAAGCTCCTTGCAAATGCAACTACTACTTTTTTTTTTCTCCACACTTCAAAAAAAAAGACACCAGAAATAGGAAAGGCACGAAAAGAGGGATAATACAAAAAGATGTCCTTCATCCTTAACAGCTCCCAGTTGAATGGGGGAAAACCACCCTGCCTTGAGTCTGAGCTGCCGAACCGGTCACAGCGAGGTACCGCAAACGTTTGTCATGGCTGGCTGTGCCGGCGTGCGTTGGACGGGAAGGAAAGAAGAGAAAGGACAAATTAGAGGAAACCGCAACAATAATAAGTAAGGAACAACAGTCCCTCTCCCCCCCCTTGGGTGTCCATCTTACAAATTCTCCAAGATAAAGCCAGAGCACAGAGCTGTCACCTTATTCTGTATCTCTGTCTGTTTTGGTTGGAACCTCTTCAGAGCCAGGCAGAGGAAAACCCTGCGACGCAACTCTCCAAGCTGCCGTGAGCTTCTGTGGGCACGTAAGTGGCCCTTGCTGTTAGGGATGTTTTGCTTTCCCTATCGTATTTCCAACCCGTGCTCTCCGCAACCTGCCACGTTCCCTTGATGGTAAAAGGGACACGAAACTGGCAGCAACTCCTATCCCCTTTTCCTTTCAACCCATGGGAGATAAACTTTAGATGGCGGAGGGATGTTTTCTTCTCTTCCCCTTTGGGATACTTGGTTTCATTCTAGTCACTTGGGTACAAGTGAGATTACCTGCTTTTCATTGCCCAGCCCTGGATGCCAAACAGGTTTATGTACCTTTCTCCTTATATTTAGCTACTGTATCTACCATTACATCATTACCGTCAAATAATTTTGCAACCTCACCAGAAACCTTGAGAATCTGGATTCAGGAATTATTTTGTTTGTGTCCACAACGTTGCAAATCAGGAATGTAAATTAAAACTCGTAACCTGAAGTCTTCTCCCTCCCTTCTCCCAGAGAAAAAGCTGGACTTCATCATCACACTACTATCATTTAGATCACTTGGCATGTAAAAGCCAGGCCATGCTTACCACAAGAGCTGGATTTTATTGCAGTTTGTACACTTACATATTGCAGCTTAACACTTCATCATCAGAGATTCCTCTTTCTGGTAATATAAAATAATGGAGTCAATTCCCATCTGAAAGCCACGCCTAGTACGTAGAGGTTTAGTTATTTAAAAAAACTGTTTGTTTGGGTTTTTTAAAACTTATAAACAAATCACCTTGGAGTCAGAAATCCCTGCATCTTCTACATTTATCCTGGCGAAGTCGCTTCTCAGGTAAAACCATATTTCTCACTGATAAAGCAATGCCTTGCTGCCCCCATGTGAGGTTAGTGGGAAGGGTAGTGGTATTAAAACCGTCACTACAGGTTTTGTACAGACAACTGTTGTAATCGAGAGCGCAGTCCTTACTGACAGGTTACACTAATGTAATTTCCCAGATGAGGGTAGTTACCAGAATATATGAGCTTAATTTAGTCGGGTTTCCTTCTCTTCCCGCCCTGGGTATTAGCTACCTTTTACACTAGTGTAGCTATCTATACCTGCAGTAAGTATTATTTAAACACCGTCACTATATTTAAAGGCCCAAACTGCTACTCCGATTGTGGTATTACTTGCATAAGCCGGACTGGTTTTTATTTCTGCTTAGGGAACATATTTAATATCTACATTTTAAAATACACGTGTATTCATAGCAGAAAGGCTTTCTTTTATTGGCTCTCATTTCCTGGAAAATAATTAGAACAAGATGACCCAAGGAGAAAAAAAAAAAAAAAAATCTCACAGAAAGAGTCAAAGGACTGTAAAAAGAACTGTGAATGAGATGATAGCAAGTTCGCACACTTCTCAAGGTCTGGGCTGTGAATCTGCAGCGACTGCACCGGCACCAAGCACAGCAACAGGCAAAGCTCAGCTTCTGCTATCGGCGCTCGCTGTCTCAGCGTACGCAGCAGTGACAGCAGATCATCAGCGCTGGCACCACATTATCACCGCCAGTACAGACACCTCCGGTATCGCACGCCTGGCTCCAAAACGCATCGCTGTCTCAATAACGGGGTTAAGGGATGCAGCCTGAAGGGAGGTGACTGGGTAACACTATCTGTAAGTGCTGGCGGACATTTCCCTCCAAATTCACAAGGGCGAGATTGCAGCAAGTTAAGGAGGAGGCTGTTTCTCAGAAAATATCCCCCGGTTTCAACACTGAGTCCCATCGGACTGGGGCTTCAGGGAGTTTGTTAGCAAAGTCCGACTACTCGGCCGTGATCGATACAACCGTCATGCTCTTCTCCCGGGAGTCTCAGTACATTGATTTTTTTTTTTTTTTTTTTTGGAGCTCCCGTTTACCGAAGACACAGTAGATTGCTGCTACAATATATAAAAACCTGGACACAAAGCCAATGTGCACATCTTCAAATTGAAAGGGGTGCTGTTTCCCAGTTGAATTTTTGTTTCTGCTCTAACCAACCACTCCAGAGACTAGCAAAAAGGAAAGAATTTTAGGTTTCTCCCCCCTCCTCAGACAAAAAGGAAGGAAGAATTACTTCTTGTGGACTACATCCATCTTCCCACAACCTGCCCCTCTAGTGAGACTGGCCAATTTGACAAAGCATCATTATTATAAAGTTATTTCAATTAAAAAAAGAAAAACCCCAAAGTACAGGAATTTTCTACATTCACACTCCAGTTAATGCCACTCAGAGCATAAAGCATGAGCATTTTATCAACTGCAGGAAAACAGAACTAAGGATAATTTCAAAACAGAAATTTACTGTCGCTCATCTCCTAATAGCACAGAGCAAGACAAGGATTTAGGCACCATATAGTGAAAGCAGCATCGCTGTGCAGCTGTAGCCCAGACTGCCGCCTGCACAGTAAGACTAATGAGCTCCAGACAAGAAAAAAGTGCTTCTTCTCTTGGTAGGGTTCAATGGGACTGACTAGAGCTTAATTTGCAGGTTTGGATTTTATATAGGGATTATTAGTGCAGCAACTTGGTGCACAAAATTAACTACTTAGAATATTTTCTAGATCAGGACATTTTTTTATACTGTTTATGAAAGAAGTAAAAAAGACTGCATCAGCTTGCATCATTGCTATTTTACTTGATGTCAGTAGCATAGCTCAAATACGACTTACCTTAAAGATGACGTGACTAGCACTGAGGCTTTGGAATTCACCCCCCCGACCCTCCCCATTCTCAGGGCTCACTTTAAATGATACATCCACCACTCTGCAACCCTGTTTGGTTTTTAATCTTCCTATTTCTGTCGCTGCTGGAACACTATCACCATCCACCTGCCCGAGCCCACGATCTTACCCAAGTACCCCTTTTGCCCCCCGTGTTTCGGAGCAGGTCGGAAGCCTGACAAACCCCATCACCACCACCGCGCAGGCATCACCGTGACAGAGCAATAAATAACAGCTGTACCGGCTAGACATAAAGCGCAGGGAGAGGTGACGAGGGAAGTGACAAATTACTCAGACGAGCATTTCTAGCTAAATATTGTTATTAATAAAGTATAAGTTTAAGCTAATAGGCATTTGCATTAGACCTACATCGTCAGTATGGTGATTCTTGCCCCGCACAGGGTGATCTGGACGAGCTGCCACAGCCTCCCTGCGGTTCCAGCCACTTCTGCACATCTCCGATACAAGTAAGAGGTTGCTATTGGCACCGACAGAGCATTACCATGCTTGAAGCCAACATAAACGTTAAACACCTTCCCTCTTTGCTCTCGGAGCAGAGCTCAGCATCAACTTCACTTTGCTACCGTGGGATCAAGCAGGAGCTTTGCCCTTTGTGGTCTGTACTGCGTAAGCTTAGCGAACAGCCGAAGCAGGTCTTGCCCTCCCTGGGGAGAAGGCTTGCTTCTGGTTTGGCTGCTGGAGGTATGCAAACACCTGCCTGCTCGTTGAAAGCTATTCTTGTAGTTTAAGCATTACACTGCTACCATGGGGGTAAGCAATGGTGATGTTAGCTGCACTGAGTTCCTGCAGGCAGCCACCAGTTCCCTTAGTCAGCAGCCAAAATAAACAGGAAAAGGAAAAAAAAAAAAAGACCATTCCTATTGGAAACTGATATAACATGCACTGCTAAGACTCATTTCCCTGGCATTAAGGCTAGCGTGTTCCTTTTGCTATCACTTTGGTCAGTTCACTTTCTCCAAGCTGACGCTCAATGAGAATGCTCAATGCTCACCATCGCTGCCTTGGGCATTGCTGCCAAGGATAAAGGAGACAACTCGAAACAACAAAGGTGGCACATTGGTAAGGTACTGGTTTGCTCACCATTGCTCCTCCTCCCATCTCCAGCAGAGATGGAGAGATGTCCCCACACTAATTAGGACCTGGGCAGTGCTGGCCTCACTGCTCACTGCCATCACATCCATTTAGCATTTGGGCCCACCCAGCACAAGCCTTTTTTGAAAGGTGGACCTTTTTTTGGTAAGGACTCCTTTATCACATGTACCTTACCTTATCCCAGGATAGAACAGCAAAAGTGTTGATGTTCAAAGGTTCGATGCCTTTATGTGTATGTTGATTAGAGGGTTTTGGTGTTTTTTTCAGTTTAGAGTAGCTTCTGCTTAGGTACTTAACTATGGAGTTAATAGACTAGCTTTAGCTACCCAACTGTACATAATCTGTGCCTATTTTTTTCCCCAAGGTTTCACCCAACTGAAAGTCTTCTCAGTCTACTGTCACAATCTCCCCCCCATGAGAACTTACCCCCTTCTTCTCTTATTAAGAGTACATGGTGTTTTTCAGAATTTCAAGTTTCATATAATAAATAGTTTGATTTTGAATACTTGATTTGAAATATTTGTCAAGTCTGCATTTCTTTCCCTTTTTACTACACCATAGTGTCTGATCAAAACCTCATCATCCTAGCTTGCTTTTGTGGCTGGGATCATCACCTCTGCAGCATACCCTGTTACCACAACATGTCACATTAAAGACACAGAGCCAGCAAGGGATTTCTTGCCCAGGAGATAAACACCAGCCTTTAATCAGAACTGGATTTTGGAAGCAAGTACATGTTCTAGAAAGCCGCTGTCCTGCTGCTGCCCAAGCACATGCCGTAGAGTGACACCTGCATCGAAGAGAAATGAAGGAGGGGAATCCATCAGTTTGTGAAACGTTAGTTGAACAAAAAAGTAGAATATCTTTTGCCTGTTCAGCTATTGACCTGTTTAGGACAGGAGTACGTATTCCAAGTTTTCCATGCAAGTGTTCCACAGAATTTACCCGATTCCTTGGTAGGGACAGATCTATACTCAAACAAAAGTAAAATCAACCCAGAAGCTTTTCTAGTTTATAGAAGCTTCTAAACTTAATCATAACCTGTTTGTAATAAGCTAGAATTGCCTTACTTCTAGAAGGTGAGAAAACAGAAAGTAAACCATTCTTTGGAAAAGTTATCAAAGCTGACGTAACACGTAGCCTACTCACCTCCTCACGCTGGCACTTCAACTGCAGCAATGGGCTATAAAGATTAAATGCCGAAGGCTCCGTAAAAAAGCATTAAGTCATAAACCTCATAACAGGAATCAAACCGGTCAGAAGGATCATTCAAATATTGAAGTTTAACAAAATCCTAGTACCTTAAAAAAGTGTAAGAAAACGTGAGTGACCTGGAAACAAAAGGTGACATGCTGCATGACAGCTACACCTGTGAGGGCTTTCCAGCAGCAGTATGTACCTGGCAGCCTCCTGCCACCTGGTGAGAGCAGCATTCTCCAACAGAGCTATTGGGCTCCTGACAGTACTCCCTTAATTTTATATTTTTTTTAATTCCTTTGCTTATGGAGTTAATTTATAATCCCCCCCCCCCGCCCCAAGTAAAAAAAAAAGTCACCCATGATGAAAATGAAACTGCTACTATCATCTATTTCTACCTACTAAACACAACATTCAACCAATACAAAAAATTATATTACAAACTCAGTTGATTTGGGACTACAAAAATACCAGCATATAAATATTCAACATTGAGTTCAGAAGCAATGATCCCAAACTGAATTAAAACGAGTTGCCCCGTTCACAGGAGGAAGCCTTGTACTCTACATCCCCTCATCCCTCCCCACCCACCATCTCCATCCTCCTTTTAAGCAACCTACCTGTCTGGGCAGGTGGAGACCAAATTTTAGAACTGGGCTGAAGCTCCGTGGGCACTGTCACGGCAGGTGACCGCTGCCTTCCAGAGCTGCTGCAGGCACCAACTCAGTGTCACTCCCCTCCCCAAGTCCAACTGCTGATTTTCATAAGAAGTTGTACAAATCTACTAGCATGATACTTTAACCATCCATCAGCATCTGGAGATACTAGCTGCAGCGTTGAAAGGTACTTAATGAGAGGGAAAAGGGAAACAGCCTGACAGCACAATACCAGCAGTTAGTTCAAAAACTGCATTAATTTATTGCTGGCAATTTTTTGCACGTAGTCAGTTCTTCTTATAAACCTGAACAAGAGTTTTAGGGAAACAAACTTTTATAGAGCATAAGGCATTTACACTGTACAATCAGATGGATTTTTCTATAGTTACTCTTGATTTCTCACTAAGAACCTACAAGGTGCTTCTTTCCCACCTTCTGCCACAACATTCCAGATATTAGAACCAGTAACATGTAAGGGCATGACTGACTGTGGATTATTCCTACTATTAACAGGAGTAGCATACTGGAGAAAACCAAATTCTACCAAATTCCTACTGATGTCAAAGAAGGAAAAAAAAAGAGGCCACTAAACCTGCATTCCTGAACTTTATTTTCATTTAAAAAACGAGGCTATAACTGCATTTTGAACCTCAGTTGCTTTTATGTTCTGAATAGGTAGATGGAGGGGGTATAGCTGGACCTTATTTCAACCTTCTCCCTCCCAATCTGCATGCAAGCAATAAGCGTGGTCAGTTCCTGACAAGTAGGCTAGCTAGATACAAGACAAATGTGAACGTAAAGAAAGTTTTTAAAGAAAGTTTTCAGGTGCTGGACCAGGAAGAGGTTCATGAAGCAAGCAATCTAAGGCATAACGCTATCTTACCTCCTGCTACATTCACTGTAGGGAGAAGAGTGAAGAAAAAACAAGTTACTTCTAGTAAAAGAAAGAGGTCACATAAGTAAGTTTACACCACAGCTGTACAACAAGGTACAAACTAATAGAGAACCACATCCTACATACGTGACTTCAACCTTCCTCCAGTACTACTTTTTCTTTCTTTACAGAACAAATAATCCAGACTTGATTTCATTTCACAGTGTTTAAGTACAGGTCAGCTTCTTAACCTGCCTTGTAGATAACCAAGCCACAGCTTGGATGTATTTGTGATTTGCACTCTAATTATATTATATGTCTTTAAATTGCAGGGGGTGGGGATAAATTCAAACAGTGTATACAATGCTGATCCCTGAAAATCATGTCTACATTCAGCCACCCAAGTAACATTCTGGGAACATAATTATTTCAAATCCCATTTTGACTTTAGTTCGTACTCCAGCATGCCATTATTCTATTACATAATCACTTTTTCACTTATGCCCTTAGTTTAGCCTAAGCGTTGCTTTAATGTGAAAAGAAACAGAACACAGGTACCCAGGAGGCAAAGACTGCTTTCAAATTTACAAAGCCATACCTAGTGCTGTGTTACATTACAGCACGATCCAGGTCTATATAGTGCACTGTGAGGAGATCTAGACAAACCCACAATACCTCCCTTCACCCCCTCACTTTCAATCCAAGACCAAGGCCCGAACTTCAGCAAGGATAATTCTGCACTACATAAATTCTAGGAAAAACAATTCTACATATTAGCCGATGACATTTTTGTTTCTCCTGTAACATAGGAGAACAGCAGGAAACGATCTTTCAAATAGGGAGATATTTATTACAAGGATCACAGCATTATTGTTTTATTGTTTGCACAATGGTAAGTTGCACATAGGGACAAACAGTACACATTTAGAATTAGTTTCACAAATTAATACATTACAAGAGAGTCCAGTGGTTTAACATATTAACTATTAAAAAAGCAATAACAAAGGAATACAAACATTACGATTTTGACTGCAGCCCAATAAAAGTTTAAAAAAAAGGTTGAAATTAAACTGTAAGCTTTATTTTTCCGAGACATTAAAAAAACCAAACCACATTGTATCCCTTCCTAAGAGACTGCTCACAAAGATGCAATAACATACAAGTACAAAAGTGAAGAATTCTGTGCTCAGTTTCCCTTAATTTTATCAGATCAAGTGACAAACCAAACATTTGTCAAAGAGCAATCACTGCTGAATGCAGACATTTCCAAAACATACAAAATGGTAATAACTCTTTAACAATAGAAAGCAAATGACCTGGTACTAGAAAAACCTTAAGCACTGTAACTGTTTTAGAAAAAAAGGTGCTTTTGTGAAAATGATTGTGAATATTCGTTTGATGCATTTTATATACAAAACTTCTTCTACATAAAAAGCAACTTGGCTCCAAAGTTCCATGTTCACACTTCAGCCTGTATCTTTATTTGCAGAGATTCAATTGAGCTATTAACCCCTCCTTAAGATGTTTTCCCAGCTATTTGTAGTGCACACCGAATTGGAAATGCAGCACAACAAGCTATGATGTTGTAATATATGCAAGATTCATAAACTACTGTTGCAACAAGTTTAACCTTCAAATTGCATCATTTTCCTCCTCCATTCCTTAGCAGCAAGTTATTGTACTATACCTTGTATTGAAAGCAGATACGCAGCTGCTTTTAAGTCAGTGCTAGTAGCACTGACAAGAAGCTAGTGAATCAACTCAGTTTTTGTAACAGCTAATTTGGGTTTTCATTAGAATAGCATATCCTGTCTCCCCCAATTGCAGGGAAAAGCTCATCCAGCCCCACAACCCTCTGCTTGCACACAGACCTCATGGCATCCTGAGCTTTCAGCTGAAGTCCTGCAACACTCTACTGTTCAGCTCAGCAGAAAAAACAAAACCAGTTTGGGAACACCACCTATGAAATGTCTGTGTCAAAACCTCAGATTCTTCTTTACAGTTGGCTGCTAAATGGGTGAAGAAAAAGGTTAAAAAAAATCCAGCTACTGACCACTACTTACCAAACTTTATGAAACAGTAAACATTGTATGTCAGCTGGTCTTAAACAACAGAACACAAGAAGCAATGATGACATAGCCCAGGACCCACTATTTGAAACTCCTCAGAACATCAAGATATGGGACCACAGGGGAACATGGAGAAAGAGAACACACAAAGAAAAGGAGACCTGTCTATGGGGTGAGGTTTGCACAGCTGTATTTTATACACATATATATACACATACATACACACAGATGTGTGCACTGTACTGTATATATTTACATCCATATACACAAAAACACCCTGAAGTAGATTTAAAGGCCATATCCAGGAACAGAAGATATGAACTCTAGTATTTGTACTAGAATATATTTTATCTGTACAAAAAAACAAATATGCATATATTCATATGGTATAAAGCTTATTAACAAAAAATATTCTGCTACTAACATTAGGTTAAATAGATGGTTTTACAAGTTTCTTTAATAATAATGCAGTATAGAACATTTCTAAAACTAGGACCAAAAATAAAAATACATAAACGGGTTTCTATTCACAAGAAAATAGCTGTTCAATATGATTCCATTTTGTATTTCAGACTAGGGAAAAGTAGCAAAATTTTTATAAATCTCCTGGGATGCAATTTAACTAATGCATCAATCTAGAAAAATAGACTTTTCAGATGAACAAAGTTGATTCACTTCCCCTTCCCTAAAAGAGGTGCCTATCTTTTCCCTCGCTTGTTTCCAGCTGGAGGTTTCTTCAGCTGAAGAAGTTGCCCTCCTGTCCCAAAGCCTGCAGATGCAGGATTAGATACCCCGAACGTCAGGCCAGCTGATGCTGTGATGCCGGGATTGCTGAAGTTAAACCCAGATGTAGTCGAGCTGCCAAAGCCTTATATGAGGGAGGGAAAAATATTTTAAAACATAAGTTATATCAGGATTGCAAGTTTGTCCTCCTTGGAGTTATGAACACCAGCCACTTTATTACCAATATTTCTAATACTTTATACTAGCATGGATCTACAGCAGTATGCCGCATTGCTAACACACTTGGACTTGCTATGACAACTTTTTTTTATTACAGCACTAATGCAGTCTACCTCTGTGATTGTAAAGAATTCTATCCTAAACCACAAGTCTATTATACCAGTATCCATACAACAGCAGCACCCAAAAGCCTCACTGAAATTGTACAACAGAAGAAGCACAACTCCTCAAGTTCTCGGTCTAAATACGTAGGGTGGGAGGGAAGGCAGAAGTAGAAGCAGACCATGGCCCGCTCACTCCACTCCCTGCAGGTAAATGGCAAAGCTGCAGTCAGAGCTCCCAGCCTTGTGCCCTACTGTCTAGGCTACCTTTGCCTGTCTTAACGTATGTGGCACAGACCATGCCTTAAATGAGAGGCAGAGAAGGCTGAAAATCCTTGCTGAATTCTTGGCAATTTAAAAACCACCCTTTACGACTTAAACCAAAAAGCAGCACTGAAAACAAAGCTTTGGAAAAACTGAATGACTAGGTGAGCAAATTGCACTGTTTCAACTCCTCCACCCTCTTCCATCAAGGTAAACAAATTGAACATTTGGTTCAGCTATCAAACAAGATCAGTTGAAGAAAATCTGCTTACAGTTTTCAGCAATACTAACACCAACGCATTTTACTTTCTTTTGTGAAATTGTATCAGTTATGCACAACCAACTTGGATAATAATTGAAACTATTAGAGAATGCTAGAAATTTCTCAACTGTTACTTAATAAGCAGAACTTCATAACTCCGCTTTTTGCTCTCTCAGGAAACTGAGTAAGGTAACCTATCACACAAACTAACAAGTATGACATGAGCAAGTTAAGATTTTAACAGTTTCATACAAGTTGCACACGGAAACCTGTAAACAATTAAAATATTACGAAAAAATGGGATTGATTCACAAGCAAAAAAGGGTATATTCTCAATACACATTACTTAACATACTTTTGTTAGTCGTCTAGTAGACAGTTAAAGCAATCCTTTGATCCCATCAGGATCTTCAACTCAATGCCAAATTATTTTTAAAGCACAGAAATAAAAACTCAACTGGTTGTCTCATCAGAATCCCAAAGTGACTCTCACAAGCCTGATGTCTTCTGTTCTCTCTCTTGTTACTGATGCTTTGCATCAAGAACTACTTCAAAACATAACATGAAACTCTTCCTCCTGCAATCTCTGGACCTGAGTTACACACCACATCATCTTGTCAAGAAAATCCCCCATTACCTACATTCCAGTAACTGCAGTCCTTCAACACGCAGCTGCCTGTGCAGAACTCATTGTCAATGTAATGAGCGTGCAGATCTAGAGTGTGACTAATGATATTGTTCATTTGGGCCTTGTCTAAATTTTGTCAAATAATTTGTCTCATCCTAGGATGTAAGGGGTGAAGCAGATGCAACTATTCCTCCATTTCCCTGCTAACTCTGAATCCCAAGTAAGATTTTGAGAGGAATAAGGTTATTCTTCATCAGGGTGTCTCATGAATTAAAAAAAAAAATCTTTAATAATCAAAGCTTGTCTTGGTAAGTTACCGTTTTACTTTAAGTATGTATCTGAGATAACAGGTGAGCATTGCCTCCTATAGAAAACATCATGAATGCCATTCATAATAAAGCTGTATGTGATCTATAGTGTCAGGAGTTCAGTAGGCAAGGGTAAAGTGCTCAGGAAGTACCTCCTCCTAGCTGCTTCTAGATGCAGGGATTATTCTGAAGCATGCAGGGAAGGCAGCCTGAGCTTTATTTGAGTAATGTTAGAATAAGAAAGAGATGTATAAACTGTGTGATAGAAGACTGAGAAGGTGCTTATTAATTTAGACGTAACTTGGAAACGAATAGCTGTTATGTCAGAAGTGCCATTTAGGGCAGCCACAAAAGTGTAGAAAGGCAGAAGGGAAATTCATCTAAATGGCTTTGTCCGTCATGGCAGCATAACAAGGCCACGGTACTAAGTTCTTAAAAGTAAACCAAACCCTAAAGCAGAGTAAACGTTCAGGAAAAAACCTTGAACAAGGTATACATTCAGTCTTATTCCTGTTGCAAGGAAAGAAAATCAATCACGGAATAGCTCAGTTCTAGACAGAAGAGTCACAAAGTCTTGAACCATAGCTACAATGTGATCAACGATTTCTTTGTTGAAATTAGTATTACTTATGTGTAAACAATTATTTTCAGAAAGTAAATGACAACCTGCCCTTCAAGGGCATAGAATTAGCATCCCCCTGAAGGACCTTAGAGTACACTTTATTCCTTGGGCTTTTTGCATCTCTGCTTCAGTCAGCTCTTTAGATAGGTAAGCCAAACATAAGGTACACACCTCCCTGTAACAGGTTTTTTTTATTTTAATGCTACAGGGATAAACAGCAGTTCAGCAGATCTCAAAGGCAATCTATTCCTGCCCTCATCCCCCGTGCTACAATAGGTGCTTTAGATTAAAAAGAATTTCCAGCACAGCTTTGACTAATGTACTATGAGCCTCTATATCTGAAACCTGCTCATAGTTACACATGGATTATATTCAGGTCTGTTTTTCAGCAGTATGAGTACGTCCAGACACAATCCCACTTGACTATCTCTTATCCCATGTACTGAGGCTGCTATTCTTCCATAAGTCTCCAACACAAATTCTCAGCTCAGCTCTTCAAAGCCTATTTAGCATCTCAGTTTTCACAAAAATAGTGTGTGTGTACATGCACCCCTTAACATTGTATCTATAAATTCAATGGTGATTTTTTTTCCTTTTTGCCATCACTTTGGGAGTCTTAATGCTTTTTACAACATCCTACTCACATCAGCCTTTTCAGTTGCCACCAAATGAATAAGATTAGGAATTGAGACTTGATTTGTAGTCAGCATTCTACAATGTCTCTGTATTTCAGAGGGAAGTCTGAGATACTTGTTTCATCTCGCAATTGTGTGCGCTAAAGAAATTGAGAGAAGACTGCAGTTGCTCAGCTTTTCATCTACTGACACAGTAGACACAATGACTGCTCCTGGACTAAGCCCAATTTACTATTAGAAGATGCTAAAGTACTTTCAGAGGACTCAAAATTTTCTCTTCAAACATACAAACTGAAATTGAGAAGAGCAGTATTACTACTAGAAACATTTTCAAATCTTTTAAAGCAATTAAATCTAACTCATAACTTACAAACACTTGACAGAAGCAATTTGGGAATCTATAATTTCCATTCTAAAATAACAACAAACTGATTGAAAACATGTGGAGGAGACTTGGGGCATTACCTAAGCAGCCTAGAAGGACAGGGTAATGGAACACTTACTAGACATTAGTTTCCGAAAATACTTAAGCACTCGCATCTAAACACAAGCAGTAACAATGCTATACCCCATAAGCCATATTCACCCCCTTTTCCTAGCTTTTTCAAAAGAAAAAGATTCAGAAACAAGATATAACTAATATAAACCATAATATTTTTTCAGGATCCTGAAGATGTTATCTAAGAAACAGGACATCTTAAAATTAGAAAAATATATAATCAGGCTAGCCTCTGGCATCATTCAAACCCATTTATACATCCTCAATAAAATTAAACTAAAGATCATATACAATCCAGAAGCGATACGGCATAGAATTTCATATAAAAATGTAAATGTTAATGTGCTTCTGGGCTACCAAATTTTTATAGAGGTTTCTATTCCATAATCCCAGTCTAGATCAAGATTTCACGACTGCTTTATTTTATAAGCACAAAATGATGGGAATTACATTTAATCTCTTTTATTCCTCGTTACCACCTTCTGTAGCCGATATTCTTGAGATAACTGAAAACAATCTTCATTTTATTAGGTCCAACTCTCTTACTGCTAAAGAGAGACTGGGTGCACTGCCACCATGACAAAGCCTGTTCTGAGGAATGCAGTGAAATGACATCTAAATTAGCTATGTTGGTGGCGTGCAGAGACAAGACAGACTTGCTTTGGCTTGATACCTTATTAGTGATGGACAACTGATCCATACTACTAGTTTTCGAATTATGTTTTTTAATATACTAAAAACTAAATTATGTACTTTGCAACTTAGCAGCTTGAAATGCTGCAATACTATTTATATAAATATTAATAATAGGTAATTTAATATAGGCTCAGGAAAAATAAGCTACAAGATAAAAACATAAACAGTGTAAGTTTTCCACTTGTTTATGATATTAAAAACTAAGCAAAAGAAGGTTGATGCTTAGACAGAGCGTACTGAAAAATCAGAGATGTTCGATCAAGAATTTACAAGGGTGTTACACATTCATGAGTGTTAGACAGCCAGCTTAGTGAGCTATTTCCACTTTATAATACAAAGCTTAAGGTACTTTACAGGCCTAATTTGACAGCACAACCCATCACTAACCAAGTTAAAACCAAAACAGAATTAAAAGCATGGCAACTAACAAGACAGTGGTCCAAGCTAATGTACTGGGCACTTGCTAATAAGTACCAGCCACTTGGTATGTTTGTATTAGTAGCAGTTAAAAAAAACATTTTGCTTTTAAAAAAGAAACATGCTACCAAAAGCCAATCCCAGGAGACATAATACTCCTTCAATCTGTCATTGAAGAAAGACTGTAAGACAGACTATAGTAAACTGTTTGCCTCAAAAACAAACTCCTATTTAAAAAGCAATTAGAGATGCAAGCTATAGAAGTGACTAAGATTTCAAACATCTGAGTTAAGGAGCAATTGCATCCATATTTTCATTTTCTCACCACCAACAAAACTACATCAAAAAAGTGAAATTAGTACCGAGTAGTTCAAATGCCACAGAAATGTTTTCAAAGTAGTTAACACAATGAATTATGGATATATGCAGAGATACAATATCTATAACTTACTGTTCAAATAGAAAGGATTAGCAAATAAACAGTTTTAAGGAAACATTCTGGGCTTCTAAAAAATAATTTAAACTTTACTTCTAAACACAGGAAGTCAAATTGCTGGTACATTTGTCACAAATTTATACACTAATTTCAATAGCTCGGTAACTATATAGACTATGCATTCAAGTAGTAACTGCATTTCCGTGCCTCAGGCTACATCTGATCCAATCTGATGCATCTGATCTCCTGTTTCCACTCCTAATTAGATAGACACCATAAACCAGAAAAGATTAATGCTCACTCAACACTATCTACCTAGGAGACCTCTAACAGAACCTAAGAACTTCTCTGAAAGTGTGTATTTAGCAAATAAATAGTTACTTTAATTGTTATATACACATGCAACTTTAAGCACATTTGTTCAGTAGCTTTCTTAGACTGAGGGCAGCAGTTTGATTATAATACTTTTGCTTTAAGATAAACTTGAATTCAAGAGAAACAAACCAACCTGCACTTAGACTTCCTGATGGTTTACTTGTAGTTCCAAACCCAAATGATGATGCTCCTGTGGCACTACTTCCAAAGGCAGAGCTACTTCCAAATCCTAGTAGAATAATAGTAAAGACATACAACAAAAAAAAATTACAGACACAGCAATTAAAGACACATAGGTTTTGGGCTACTATTCTAAAACCAAACATAATTCTAAGCATTATTTGGTAAACAAATGTTCCTGGGATTATTGTCTCAAGAGTGTTTTATTCTCAACACAGCATTGACTTAAGAAAACTGCAAACAGGAAAGCATTGGAGGAAAATACTTCCTTCAAAATACAAAACTGAGTAAAGGAAAAGATATAAGAACAGGTGAAGTAAACTATCAGAGCTTACAAAATTGCTGTTGAATGGCTGTTAAATTGGCAAGAAAATGGTAAACAAATGGCCAAAACTAAGAAAATTCAGACACGTTATACGACTTCTATTACAGAAAGCTGCAGTGTTCAATCACAACAAGGAAAAGTTCTCTAGAGTAAACATTTTCTTGAGTTTACATTTAGCTTATTTTAGAGTCGTCCCCCTCCCAGGTTATGGGGGATCAGCTTTATCTAGGAAACCACAAAATAGGTTCAATACAGAATAGAAATAGAATTTCACAATATTTAATGGGAGAAATCATTGTATAAAGGGCAGCCATAAACATATAGCTCTAATAAAACTCATACTGTTAATTCTGTAATTAACATTTTTAATTTCATAATATAACTATTTCAAGATTTCAAATTGTGTTATTAATATGAGATCACTTCAAAGGAAAAGTAAGTTGATATTTGCAGTTTGAGATAGAGGCCAGACAATAGGAACAGTAAGAGAAATACATTCTGTGATTTTGGCTGTCTCCAGAGGTTTCCAAAAGAGAAGAATATTTGTATCTGATGAATTTATGCCCCCATCTTATGTTTCAAGTGTCAGGGAAATACTTGCATTTCACTGCAAATTGAGTCTTCACCATTCCTTTACAGAAGTAAATTTTAGATTTTAAAACTAGTAAGGATTGAACACACTATCTGAAGTCCTATCTTTTGTCCTATCTAGTTTGAAATGAATTACCAATGATCAGGCAAGGTGTCTGCAAATATTTAATGAAGCATAGCATCCCTATGCTAAATATCTTACATACTTAAAATGCAAGAGCCTCTATGTTTATCACTGACAAAATTGACAGAATATTTATCATTAAAAGAAAGCGAATTTCCCCAATTAAAATGATGTTTCAAAATATACATTAAAAATTGTCCTGTTCAAACCCCCCAAGATTAAAAAAAAAAACAAACCACAAAAAACCCTTCAGTATTCATTCTGCTAATTTGTTTCCAAAAGCACACCTGCAGGACATTTTGCATGTATTCCTTCATTCTTCTACATTTGCTTCTATCAGACAAGTCTTGATTTGTCAAAAGATGAAAAGTTTTGCAAATTAATACAGAATAGATGAAGTGCAAGCAAATGCCCTTCTAAGCAGAGAACTAGCAAAAAAAGAATACAAGTTAGGCCTCCAAGACAAAACTAGAAGCAGTTGTCCACCAATTTAAAAGAAAATGTTCTTTAATTTACATAGGCAAGATTGGTGAACACAGATAAACAATCTGTAGTCTACAACCTCTTTGGTTGAAAAGGAAGAATTTTATGGTGGTTTTAAGGCATTTAAAACATTGTGGGAACAGCCTAGTAATTCAGAAGTACTTTCCTATTAGCCCACTATTCTCAGTTATTTTTCCTGTTTAGATGTACAAACTTTCATATCTGAAAAAGCTTAAAATCTGATGAGAAAGGACAGTGGTAGATTTAAAGATAACTTCAAGATGATAATTTAAGGTAAAATTGATGCAACGTTCAAGTTATATCATCTTTCCAATACCTAGTGATATTTAATAATTTTAAATACAACACTGATTCATGTGTTTGGCTCAAAGAGGCAAAATGCAGGGATGCAGACTGAGGTGGCAAAGAGGAGAGGATGTAACAAGAAAAACCACAACACATTAGGTCTGTGCTCAGCAGATGTAACAATTTTCTTTGCAGATCTCGTACAAAAGCTTCAGAGGACACTAGTGTCTTTTGAGTTGTGCTGTAGGAACAGGAACCCCTGCCCTATACAAATAGGAAATTTACATGCAGATTAGATTCTACTAATCACAGATTCTACTTGTAGTTCTACTACTGAGAATTCATTACATTTAAATGGAAAGGTCTACATGAATTTTATAATCTTTATTACCACCTACTCTTTCACAGTCACGTGTCCTCTTGGAATACATTTCCCACCAGCACTATTAACATTTTGATAAGTATTTTTCCCTCACCTTCAAATGTTGCTTTTTCAGTTTGAAGAGGGATTTTTTCTTTTTCCACCTCAGCACTGAGGGACAGAGTGACAGCTAAAGCAAGTATGTTTCAGCAAGCAGGATCCCAGAATTGTAGTAATTTTTTAGCATTTATTCTTATCTTAATCTAAGCAGAAATCAATCCCTATAGTTAAGAGTTGTACATAAAGGTGAAAAACTTCTATGGATTAGCTATGGCATGACCCAATGTCTCAAGTGCCTAACTTTCATATACATAAAATTAAGTCAAGTTGTAGTTACAAAAGGATGTACTTGATGTACTTCCCTAGGTTTAAGAACAGAACTTCTATGTGATTAATTCATCCTGGTTTTTCAGTACAATGGCTTATTAGTCTTAGTATTAGCCTTAGCAACTCCTTCTGCAAGACATGAAGAAGTTTGGAAAGCACAGACTGCCAGATTGCAAGGTCCTTCCCTGAAAAAGATCATCCTCTTAGGGAGTTAAAGGTTTGCAAGAGATTAAGATGTGCGGTATAATAATTAAATGAAAGATTAGAAAAGTTAAAGTGTACCTCCAAGGCTTGAAGAACCTAAGCCACTTGATTGCAAGCCAGTGCCAATACCTGAGCCGAATGGCGTTCCAAAACTAACTCCCAGAGATGGCTGTGGCCCTGGTATAAAAAAAATGAGAACAAACTTGCCTTACTCTTTCATAGTAAAGAGGTTCTTTATTTATTTATTCAAGTATTTGATAATGTGAACATCATTGCTTTCAACAAATCCCATTAAGATCCCAAACTTTACCTCATCAAAATTCCTCACTTAACTGACTGCCTCTACATCCACCTAGTAAAAAAATCTAAAAAACCACTGATTGTAGTAAGGTGAAACTAGTCAAAGCTAGTAACATAGCAACACCATTTAGTATTTTTAAAAGTTAACCAGTCTCACCTTACACTTTAAAACATTAATCAAAACCTTGAGAGAACTCATAGGTAACAACGTTTTGCCACCTGTATTAATGGAATCAGAATAAGGGAAAACCCTTCAAATTAAAAACATGAGCACTGACACTAATGTAACTAAAACTATATTAAAAAGTTAATTTAATAAATTGGAATCTTCAAAACTAGTCAAGTATTCCATCCAAATTTAAACAGAACGCTAAGATAAAAAAACAAGACAATGACTTTATTTTATTAAATTTATTGTTCATTTTTAAGCAAGTCAATTACACAGTAACATGACAATTCAATTCTTTTCCACACAAGTGATAACTGAGATCTTTTAAGCTCTGCTACATAACACCATTCAATAAGGTAAACTAGTCAAACCACCTGTTTAAATAAACATTTACAAAAGGCACAGTTCTGTGTACCTTAATGAATTAGATACATTCAAAATTTCAGAGTCAGAGTTTGTCCCATAATTAAAAAAAAAGTTGACAGTACTTTCCCTGCATATTCACACTAAGATGCAGGACTGTCAAAAAAACATTTTCAGTCTGCCAAGATGAAATTTACAGCCTCAGTTCCTTCCCCCCACCGCCCTTAACCTTGGGAAATAAAGAATCAACTTGCTAGCCCATTACTAACACATTTTAAAATAATTAATTCTGATAAATAATTAATTTATTTTGACAGTTTTCACAGTACAATCTTATACTCCTGTCTTTTTCAAACAGTTTTCAGTGCACTAGTTTAAAATTTTAACCATTGAAGATAAGATACAGTGCCAAACTCTTAATCCACAGACATTCACACCTTTCCTCAAGGTAGCCTTCTGCATCTTTTTGAACGTACTTTATGTACCATATCAATGAAAATGATGATTTATTCAAATATTACTATACAAGCTCAGATGATTTCAGTCTTTCTCCTGAACCATTATCACACTTGGGCTTATTTTCATTCAAAACTTCCTCCTTTGTACTATAAAGTTTCCTGTCACTAATATTTATCTAGGAGTTTTAAAATGTAAATATTTCAAGCTTTTAAAATAATTTCAGTATTTGAAGATTTAAATGGAAAATCATTCTGAATCAAGTGAAAGGCACTGTATATTGAAAAGTAACATTTTTGCTAGGAACACAAAATTCTTATGTGAACCAAGCTGAACGACATCTGTATACTCAAAGTAGTGTTAAACTAGATTTTAAGGGCAACTAAAAGTTGTTAGCTTTCAGTCTCTGCTTAGCAGGGAATAGTGGGGAAAACCAAGCTATTTTTTCAACTAAAAAAAGTATATCATGTTATAATGACAAATTTTCACATAAATTTCAAACTAAACTTGTTTACATCCAGTTTAAATAATGATACATCTACCTAGCAGCTCTTTAAAAATAAGAAAACTGTTATCACTAAAAAGAAACAAAAAACCTACACAAGTTAGTCATCTAATAAACTAAAAGAACTCCAAAACACATATCCAGTCCCTTCTCAAGTGCACAGGTTTCTATCTCAGTAGGAGGCACTGTTAGTGGAAGACATTAAAACAAAACACTACAGTCCTCCAGGCCAAGCTTTTTACCAAATGCAACATGCTTTTTAGAACCAGTAAAAAAACATTATTCTAAAACACCTCAGATTATATAAAACAGGATCTTATGCCTTAGGCTAACAAGCTTTTCATTGAGCAACAGCACATGATATTTGTTGATTTTGTACCATAATGTTCTGAAGGCATCATCACTACTTACAGTTCTTGTAAGTAAACATAATTTTCAATAGCAAAAACCTAGTAATAAAAGATTCTTCAATGCCAAAAGTACTAGCAAAAAATTGGCACTTCTGGCTATTATAGGTACAAGACAAATTCTTTATAACAAGTATTTTAACATTTTAAAACTTGATACATTTGCCCTGTAGAGCTTTTCAGTTTAATGAATAGGACCCACTACAAAGAGTCCACACAGGTCAGCCAGATTCCCTAAAGTGACATTCTGCAATTTTTTAAATCACAGCTGGTCCTAACAGTGAACAAATTTAGTGTCACAACTTAGACCTGATTCTGACAAAATAATACACTAATTTTAACCAAGGTTGATATCAAATTACACAATAAAAATTTTAAGTGCTATAAAGATTTCAGTATCCTTTCTCATTAGCACTTCAGTCTCATACCGAGTCAAGCCAAAACATAAGAGTGTGCTAATAGCTCGATAATGCTTTGACTAACTCTGCACTTCACCAGTTAAGGAGAGAGTAACTAAGTTTTTGGGAGGGTACTTCATTTTTAGAGGAGGAAAGGTGAGCTTGAATAAAAGCATTTCTTTAAGACACTTAGTCTTACCAGAAAAACATCAGCCTCATGCATTTACAGCTCTTAGTTCACTAGGCTTTGATTTCCTTCAAAATCTTTTACTTTAGTCCTATCAATAATAACAGGTAGACTAGCCACCATCATTTTAACTTCCATGCTGTTCAAGATTGCTCAGGGAGAGTGCAGGTGAGGCAGTGGATAAAACTCTAGCTGCTACTGCACAAAAGCATGACCAGCCTCACTGCTACCAATAAAGCTATGCTCAGAGCAAAAGTGCTAAACTAGGGAGAAAAGTTGTGTGCAAGCAAGACTTAAGCATAATTTTAGTAACTCTAGCTTCAAAAAACAGCACAAAAATTGTGCTTCAGTGTGCACACCACAGTCCTGGTGTCCCGATTATCCATCCCAGGAGACCAGTGGAGTGCATCTTTGCTCCCTTTCTTCCATATGGCCAGGATCCACTGGCTTGAATTAGTTCAATAGAAGCCAGACATGTCTTGGCACACAGAGAGAACATAAATAGGGTGCGTATCTACACCCAGGAACTGGGGAAACATTCCCTGATCCCACAGCTTAGATGTAGCTACTAAACTTTTAACTTCTGAACACAAATTTAAAATAAATTATTATCTATCTTTTTCAGAGAAAGAACAGTAACTAACTCTAAATTAATCTTATGAAATAGACTTAACCATGTAAACATCAATTATTTTTTTTTAAAAAAGACACTAACCATCCTGATCCCTCAATACTAGAGTACCATAGATTAGATTTTAGTCAAAAACTTTAAAGCCCAGATAAATTTCCTTGGTTTATTCTTATCTTCAAGAACAGCAACAGCAGGTCAGGTATTACACAGACACCCTCTCCCCCCCTTAACATACACCTCATTTCATAGTCTTTTCTGTCATAATCTTCTACCACTCCTCATCTATCCCACACTTCATGATCTAGATCTTAAAGAAATACATGCTATTTTAACTTAGAGCAGATAGTTTATCAAATTCATAATAAGATAACACAAAGTTAAAACATGCAAACATTTGCAGTTTTACTGCAGCAAATGGCCATTTGAAAACTCAAACAAGGAAAAGGAAATGAAGAGGAGGCAGTCTTTAAATATTTAAAGATTCCTGCAAAACTGCAAGAATAAATTCTTTTCCTGTTCCACTAAGAGTAAGACAAAAATTGGCAGCTTTAATCTGAAGCTAAGAAGTTTTAGGTAAATTGTTGGGAAAAAGTCAAGCACTGAAATCGGTAATCTAGGAAAGCTGTAACTCTCCTTCCTAGCAAGCTTTTAAGACTTTAAGATATCTCTGAAATAGGTCAGGCCTGACTAGTCCTGTTTTTGAGCTAGAGGAACAGAAAAGACTTCAAGTTCCATTTTCTAAGTTTTAAGTACTCTTGAAGGGCCACTCAAAACATCAATCTACCTCTGTTTCTCCCCATCATCACGTGAGTTGCATGGAGGGTAACAGTATTCCAACTGAATAAATAGTAAACAAATTGTTGTCTACTTTTGTTGGCATGTTTGACATAAGTTAATGGCTTTGTTCTGTCTGCATCACTCTTGTAGTTGGCACATTTTTGACTTTTGAAATACTCTGCCAAAACAACCAACCAAAAAAACCCCCCCAAAACCAAACCCAACCTCAAAACCAACCTACATTGACTCCCATTTGCTCTTTTCACTACAAAATGTTACAAAATACATCAAGGTATAAAGTCACCTTACATCAGGTGTGTTGGTACAGATCAATTTTGCCTTTTTTTTTTCCTCCTCTCTTCAACTCCTACCCCTAAGAGAATATTCACAAAGTCATGCCATAAATGGCATCAATTTACTGAAGTTATTAGCAGTTCTCTTGAATCTGGACTAGGAAGAAGTTCAAATCTCTCACCCCAATTCACAAAAATGCAGGTGTAACTTTAAACGTGGCATCCCAGGTATATGACTTTTATACACAACTAATCCAGTAATGACCTTGGAGAATATTTAAAAAAACCATGAGACAAGGAGGAAGATGAAGGGAGAGGGAACTACTCTGGCAACATTAGGTTGCACAAGCCAACTTCTATCTGTATTAAAAATCCTGAAGCATGACATTACATTATCTCGTGTTTTCTGTTTAAAACCAGACTCTTTTGCAGATGTCACTTCAACCAAATTTCCATGGATTAACATAGCAGCAACAGGAAGACTATGGTCTATGATGGAAATTTAGAAAAGAAATATTTCATAAAGACTTCATTCATTGCGTTCAAAATATTTTGGTGTATTTGTCTTTTAAACCCATCTCCTTGCTGTTTATAAAGGCCAGGGCTGGAAGAACATTTTATTTTCCTTTTATGGAGATGGCAAGGACAGTCTACTAATTTGTCAAACTTAGGGTGGTCGCTGCATAGGTCTTTAATTAAAACCATTGAAAATATGACTGCTATTATAAGACAAGAGAAGGAAAAGGTGATAATATGACTTTCAGCACACCTACGATAAACAACATTCTAGAAAAATGGTAGAATGAAGTTACCTATGATTTTCATAATTTGCTGACAGACACATATCCACGTTCAAGTAAAATTAAATTGAATTTATCTTATTTCTGTTAAATGATTAAATATTAATTCTATTCTCTACATTCAGGAGTCCCTCTCTGAGAAGTGTTGGTTAGTATAACAATGTCAACTAAGGTGCCTTAAGTTATTTCCTTTGCCATACATATCTATTCTTCATTAGTAGTGGGTCATGCATTTCCTCTGTTTTGGCCTTCCTCTGACACACATGCATACACAGAACCACTGATCCACTCTACATTCTCTAATATTTAGACGCAACAGCAGAATGGCTAGCAAAAACTCCTCAACATCACCCTAACAAAGGAGTTGGCTATAAAATAATAAGCCAGGCATCTGTCTTCCTATTCTACAGACGTTTGCTCCACTATCCTTCCTGTTCTACAGCATTTTTTCATTTTATAGTTCCAAAGTGCTATATAAAAATGCAATATTAATTTTACATAAGAAAAGGTAATATGCATTTAGATATTCTCTCCTCACCGATTTGCAATAATTTACTATAACCATACAATTCTGGAAAGAGGCTATACTATGTGTATTCAGAGATGTTACTTAAGAGTGAAGACTCACATTCCAAGGGGTAAGTTCGAACAACACAGTAAATATCACTAATACAAGTAAATTCACAAGATTAAGTATCTGTTGTATAATTATTGCTAAGTCTACCCTGCATTTTTCTATTGGCTATGTATCAGTAACTTTGCTCATCACAATGTTTAGATTTTTAGTCTAACACAAAGGAAGACCTCATAGAAAATTTTACACAAATTTACTATTTTTGTTACACTAATAATCTATAACTTGAATGCACTCAGACCTGTAGCAGGCTGTTGCTGCTGAGTAAGTGTTGCAGCCATCGCAACGGCTGCTGCATTTGGTATGTTGCTGAAAGGGGTCGGTCCAGTGGTAACACGTGGCGCGCTCTGCCACTTCTTAGCTTCTGTTCGTCTTGCCTCAAACACATCCATGGCATCTCCCAGAAAGGTTTTCCTGTAGCCAAGGTATTGGTCTTTGAGCATCTGAAGAGGGTGGGGGGAAGCCATTTTAGTTCAGTGTATTTGACATAAAACCTTAACTTAATAAGGAAAGAGACACTGAGTTATAAACATTTTAAAATAAAAAAGCCTCCCACAACCCGAAAGGGTCTAGTCAGGGTATAAGCTGGAAAGAATTGTTTTATATCAGCTACAGCCAGAACAATTCAATTTGTATCACTGTACTAGCGGACCCAAAAGGCAAAATACAGCCATCTTACTAGCTTGTAACAAACAATACACTCTTCTTCAGTGCTACCCTTTCTGCATGGAATCTGCTTTTGCTCCCCTATTACCTTCACCTCTGTTGCCTTCCTTCCTTTCACTCTTGCCTGCCTTTCTTAGCACAAAGCTAAAGAACCTACCAGAATTTTAGAATTCGCTCGTTTCCGATGCATTTCATCAACTATATAATGCAGTGCAAATGCAATAGATCATTCTGCTTTAGACTAACAAGTAGTCCAAATCTGTTGTGTCGTGATTCCCCTCCCCTTGTCTATGCCCTTTCCTCCCTCAAAAGCCCACCTTCTGTGGCAACACCTGGCGTGGCCTGTTCATCATGAGCCACTTCTACCTGTCACAGATGAGGGAACTATGGATATCTTGGGTAACATAAAAAGAATAAATGGCTTCAATTAAAGAACTGATAGAATTATTTCCATCTTCTAACAGAAAATCTTTAAATGCAAAAGATTTATTAAAACCAAAGAACAGTAGGTTCAATCGAATTTTATGGAAGGCGTACTATGTCCTGTGTTCCTGGCTAATGATATGCTTGTTTCCAAGAAGAGGAGCTTACAGTCCAAAAATTCTGACTCAGGATTTGAACAGCTGTAGTTCTAAATCTATCAGTAAAAGCAGGAAACACAGAAAGAATGACCTCACTGTCACATCAAGAGTGCTGCCTTTGGAGAGAAGAGACATTTGTAGAACTCTGATGAGATTTAATACAATGACATGCTGACTGCCATAGGAGCTGACAAATGCCATTAGACATTGTAGAGCAGCTCTTAAGGCTAATCTATGCAGAATGATTTAATGACATTCTCTACTTGAATTGTGCCCAATCACATTTTACTCTTCACTGACCTCAGATACAGAATACATCTATATGTTCACAGATGATGTAAATATATTTAACAACTAGCCCTGCGCAAAGATGTTTTAGGCCATATTTTTCTACAACTTCAGACCTTTGAATCAAAGCGTATGTGCAAACCAGAAAGCCTGCTTCAGACAAAGGAATGAATTGCAGTCACAGCTCTGCCTTCACAAACCATAAGGCAGAGACAGCAGTTTAAAAACTGCTCTCCTCTCCTAGCATCTCCTAGCTTGAAAAACTAAGACAGATGGTCAGAATGACAGATCCACTTAAGCAGTACATCCATTTTTCTGATTTTTAAGTTTTAGTTATAATTGTGTCTTCCAAAATATCAGCCTTCATGTCCACCCACTAGATTAAATCTCAACAGCCCCCCATCCTCCCCCAAAGAAAAATCCTCAAACCAGCCTCTTAGTTTCAAGCAATAGAATACTTAAGCTGAAGTAAAGCCTTTCCTATTCAGTCACGCAGACAAGGTACTGAAGATACTATTGCTTATCCTTGTGTACTAACCCAGCTCTTCATACTGAAGAGGAACAAAAATGTGTCGCCACCAAGACCACTACATAAGTTCAGGCTACAGTCAGATCTCAGAAGCAAAGAGTCCAGAACACATCTGGGATCCTTTTCATGTAATTCTGCCAAAATTACAGAGGAGCTGATATATTCTATACCAAAACTGAGTTAGCCAAGAGCAGCATAAATATTTGATGGCAGGTAGCTGTAAACCAGTGAATATCCTTGCTGACAGAAGTAATGCAATGCAAGGAATCTAGATCATACAATATCCTCAGTATCCCCGAACTTTATTCAGGAAAAGTAAAAAGTTTCAGATGTTTCGAGAACTAGCAATACTGTGCAGAAGAAGCTTTGAGAAGGAAACAAGCAGAAGATTTACCAGAGGTATTTCTATTAAGGAAGTCACTTAGCGGAAACAATCGCAAACACTTGTACTCTTCTGCCAGGTTTTTTTTGTAACCAAGAAGGATTGTGATGATCTCAAGAAAAATTATGGATTGTAGAACATTCACATTTTGTCAGTATGTCCAGAACTGTAAATGGGAAATTCCAGCCAGAGTCCATGATGGAAAAACCAAACTTAACTAGGACCTTTGATACATGAGCATTTTTTAACAGTAGCCTTTTTTTTCTATATATATATATCTGTCCACAAAAACCAGGTTGAAAAAAATTAAGCCAGAACACAATTTTCACCAAAATTCTTTGCTATGTTGAAAGATTTTACATATGAATACCTACTTTTTTTCCTGTTACCTATTTGAGTAAGAGCAGATTTATATCATCTTCACTCGAGATCAAGAGGTCATTGGGCAAAAAGCAAAACATAGAACCATGAGCTCAAAGACAGACATTTCAAAAATTGATCAACAATTAAAAAGGAAAAAGAGTTAAATGAAAAACATTTTGTAACGTAAATGACTGTGGAGTCACTTTTTTTTAATCAAAGCACTTCTCCAGGACAGTTTGAAAATTTTTAAAAGCAGTTACTTTAACAGAAGGGAAAAAAAAAGAATACCTGAAGATATAATATATTTTCAGAAAGTGACTCTCTGTAGTTCTTTCACTAAATACACAGGAATACATCAAAACAACATACCTTTACATTTTCATGTATTGATTGAAGTTGTGCAGCTAAAGCTACAAATGTTTGATAGATTTTCTGCATAGCCATAGACAAATCTGTAAGGGGCATATAAAATATTGGTAAGTGACAATCTTACTACCAGGAGAAAAGATTTAGTGTTTATATCACAGCAAGAAGCCCACCCAAAACCCATACAGCACAAAGCACAAAAATAATTGCATGAGAACAAGTTAATGTCTATAGGAAATACAGAACCTGATAGCCACAAGTCACCAAAGGACTACTTTTGGTAGGGCTTCAAACTGTATTTTGGAAAGTATTCTTTCATCAGATTTATTTTTATATGCATGGCAATTCATTTCCTATGATTCTCTCACTTAGCAAAGCTAAAAAATTTTATTTAACCTAACTTTATCTAATTACATAGGAACATTCTACCTCATTGGTTTTTACATAGAGTTATATCAGGTTTTCTTGTATTTGTACATATTTTCCATTCTTTCTGACTTAAAGCACAGTTAAGTATTCAGTTGATTTTGCCAAAGAGACCGCAGTAGAATGGAAGCTTTACTTATATTTTAAAGACATGCTTAACAAGCACCACAGGAACTCCTATTCTAGCTCTACCCACAAGCATATCATAAACACAATGGGGAGCTTCTTGCCTACATAAAGTCTTAGATTTAGGATATCCTACTTCCCACATAGATATGAAAGTGTTTTCAGTGCACTGACCCAACTAATGCAAAACTTTAGCATTAAAGGGGAAATCTCAAAGGTTTTGGCAAAATGAAGCATCTGCTGACAAAAAAAACGCTTTTCTGAAAGAAGCACTGAAACAATGTACCAAAGTGGACAACAAAAGTGAAGTGGTCTTTCACTGTGAAAAGACCAGCTTCTGCACTTCCTTGAAGGATGCATGTAACCTACTGAAATGCAAATAGTAGCTATCAAGTTCTTCAAGATGTGTAGGTCTGGCAATGATTCTTGAACTGAAAAGGTCTGCCTCTCCGTAGGGGAATTTCTTCATTATAATTTTGCATTTCTTTCTGAAAAAGAAAAGCTGGGGAACAAATCTCATGCCAACCTGCAGGGTTGTGGAGGCAGCGGTATCTAGGAAGACTGGCCACAAGTTTCCAAACTGTCTAGAGGCAATTTATTGATACTGAATACTAGACATTTGAAAGTTTTCAAGATATTCTGGGTCATGGTTTCCTGTATGGTAAAGACTACATATACAATACAGTGTTGAGTAGATCACCAGATCATTTGCTGACAGTCTGAGCATGGTGGCACAACAGATTAAGCCTTGCTCACACAAGCAAGGAACCTTTAGATAATAGCAGAAACTGCTGAAAAACCCAAGGAAAATCTGTGAAGGCATCCCTCTCCTACTCTGGACAGACAAGAAGATCACATGAAAGATAGAGGACCCTCAGGATTCAGCAGATCTTCCATTCTGGAAGCTAGGTCTAGACAGTTCTCTTGTTTTTGACGTATAAGGTCCAGAGTCTAGGTACCATCCTGTGATGGCAAGATGTTCAAGTATCATGTGGCACAAAAAGGCATGCACTTGAAATCACTGCTTATTGCAGGACCTGTATCTAAAATGGCCCAAAAGATAAAAGTGTCTACAATCACAGGAATCGTGGCCAACCAGAAGCCTACTGTCCAGAGGTCAGTATTCTCTGACCAGAGAGATTCTCCCAAGATTGAATGATCTGGCAGCAAACAAGACTAAATTTTCTCAGTCTGTCAGAGCTGAAGGCAGTATCAACAGGCTCCAAACTAAGGAAAAGTTCCCATTTTGATTTGGAGCTGGCAGAGCAGACACCCCTGTTTGGTCACACAGCCCAGTGCAAGACAGAAGGTACCAAACATCAGCCTTATATGAGCTAGATGCTCAATGGAAGGAGATGGATGCAGCAGCAGTCAAAACAAACTAGGCTTACAAATTCCACCTCAGGAACTGGATCGATCTTAAAAAGCACAAGAACCTTTATGAATTTAACCTTTAATTCCAAATCTTTACATTGAACAACTGCAGAATCTATCTGAACACTTATTTCTGTATATTAAACAAGAAAAGCCAACAATAACAAAGGAGGAGATTAAATACTAAGTTTTTCTTATAGCTATAAGATTTTTTAATTTTTATGTATGAAACACTGAAATTGAAACATTTACCTTGTGGAGTTATGTGTGAATTATTTGCTTGAGTAGCAAGATGATTTTCTAGCTCTTCTATTTGTTGCCTGTATTGCTGCAGCTGTACTTCAAACTGCTCAACCAAGATTCTGAAGTAGCTATAGGAGCAAAACAATGAAATCATATGATTAAACTTCACTAGTCTGCCCCTATTTTTTTAATCTCATCTGTATTAGCTCCCAATTTTCATTTAATTAATTGCAACAGTTATGTTCTATGACATTCTTGATGTCCCTCTACTTGTGGAGAGTAAAGACTGTATTTCTCCTGTCCATGAGATAAAGATAAATTAAGTGTAGAAATAAAACACTGATTCTATGAAGCATTCAGTACAAATACTACAAGAAGCAGAAAAAAATTCATGTTATGAAGTTCATAGAATCATAAAATAGTTTGCGTTGGAAGGAACATTTAAGGTCATCTAGTCCACCCCCTCCTCCCCCCCCCCCCCCCCGCCCCGCAATAAGCAGAGACATCTTTAACTAGATCAAGCTGCTCAGAGCCCCATCCAACCTGATCTTTAATGTTACCAGGGATGGGGCATCTACGCCTCTGGGCAACTTGTTCCAGTGTTTCACCACCCTCATCGGAAAAGATTTCTTCCTTATATCTAGCCTGAATCTACTCTCTTTCAGTTTAAAATCATTATCCCTTGTCCTATTGCTACAGGCCCTACTAAAAAGTTTCTCCCCATCTTCCTTATAAGCCCCTTTTAAGTACTGAAAGGCTGCAGTAAGGTCTCCCTGGAGTCTTCTCTTCTCCAAGTCATATTATTGACTATTTTTTATGAATAACAGTAACTCACTCTGCTGGGGCTGTATTTTCATGCTGGAGACCAGGAGGAGTTTTCTGTGTTCGTAAAGCTATTTCTGCATTCTTTAGCTCCTAAATAAATAGGGAAAATTAATAAAAGATAAGGTTCTGTATGAAGCATTCAAAAAGAAAAACAGCTACAACTCTACGGTTCGTTCACATAAAATACTTTCTTCATATACTTAACACCATCATAGAATCTGACCAGAAATTCTTCAGAGAATAGACTGCCAGAATAGACCGCCTGGGATAACTGCAAATACCAGCAGAAGTTTGGGGAGGGACAAACAACAACACATACTGAAAGCACACAGCTCTCAGAAGTTGCGAAAATACTGCACTGAACTGTCAGAGGTAAGATCTAATTTGTACTGTACTTCAGAAATCCTGTTACGATTGAAGACTAGGGGGGGAAAAAAGCAACAGTCAAGTGCAAGGAAGTAACACACCTAAAAGAGAAGAAATAGAACAAAAAGGGTTATTTCGCCTTTTAAAAAAAAAGATTAACTAGTTCAAAAAAATGCCTCTCTTTCTATGGAAATGATCTTTTTATGCATGATAATTACAGCACATACTTCTGTTTAATACTTTCTAATAACTCCACCATTAATAATTTCTCAGTGCCTCATTTTGCAATTGTTCTCAACTGCATCATTTGCAGAAATATGAGAATATCAGTAACAAGTTTTTGTTTTCACAGAAAACTGCTGGCAAGGCACAACTACAGAGTATTTCCTTTTGGTATCACAGGATACAGAAAAAACATCAAGATATTTACTTTAGAATAAAATACACTTATTTATAGAGCAAGCAGCCTTGACATCCTAGGTGAAATATAAAGTGGTACAAAACTTAACTTGAAAAGTACTTGCATCAAAACTTGAGCTCAAACTGGTTGCACAGTTAAGATGCAGACTGGTGGACAGAGTTGTGATTCAAGTTCACTAAATCAGTAGTAGTGCTAGTTAAGATATTTTGGTCCCTGAAACGTTACAGAGTGTGTTTTGTTTTTTTTTTTTGTTTGTTTGTTTTTGTTTTTGTTTTTTTTTTTTTAAAGTCATCAGAAGAAAACATACTTGCATTTCTGCTGCTCCAGAGTCCAGCATGTTGTTACAAATATGTCTTCACTAGCAGCTGAATATATAACTAAAACTGAACTAAAGCAAGCACACATTCCCTTCTGATGCCTGCACTACGTAGGAGTGCGTTCCCAAATAAAAGTAATTTTATTGCTGTTGTACTTATCCGAAAATACTGACATCACAGATTTCAGTCTCCCCCAGTAACTTCAAATACATGAGAAGGGATTCAGTGTTTCATTTTGTATACAACTTTTAGTTTGGACAGGTGTTAACTTGACTGATAAAGAAGGTTAGTTATCCTATATGAAATAATCAACATACAAACTCTACATAACAAAATTTATATTCAATTATACCTGTGCAGTTTCTACTTTCAGCTTGTCAATATTAAGAGTGTTTCTCTGTAATCCACTGGCAACTACAGACAGAAGTTGTTTCAAAGCTTTAATGTCTTCTTGTACTTTAAGCATTGCTTTAGAGGACATTCTACTAATTTCTTCCTGAACTTGTTTTTGTTCTTTCACAAATTTCCTGGGGAAGGGAAAAAGAAAGGGGTGGGGAAGAAAGAAACATAATATATTGAATCTGAAGCACCCAAGTGTTTACCTCTCAGTCACGTTATTTCAATAGCTATTAAATTAATTTTTCCAAAAATCAAGTACTGAACAGTAAAATTACTGTATAGCATAGTATTATCTTAACTCCTAGCATGCTAGTACTGTAAAAACAAACAAACAACCCCAAGCTCCCCTAAACTTCAATAGCAAGTGTTCAAGCATTTTATGCTGAACCCTGACAAACTAAGATATATATCAATTATTTTATATATATGATAATAATAATACATAGCATCTATGTAAAAGTGATTACTACTTTGAACTCATAAATAGTGACATGCAGTCTCTTTGACTAGTCTACAACCCACCTCCTTCCTGAGGAAAGGCTCTTTTGTAGTCCTCTCTATTCTATACAAGATCCACAGTGCACATGCAATATGGACATAAGGTTCAATACTTACCATGCATGTACAACAGGCTTAATACACCCAGGGAGAGATGGATCAGATTTTAAGAGCATATTTGTTGGGCATGCCCATTTGTGTAAATGCACGGAAAAGCGAGGCTGAAAAAGAACAGCCTAAGACTTCAGCTACTAGAACTGTCTGTCCACTCTGTTCCCAAGGTTAACCTACAGAAAGGCCTCAGGCCACTGAGTTATACTGCATGCAGCCTGCAGTAGGGTGTTTTTGTCATAGAGCATTGACAGCATACAATACTTTAGCTAATCAACTATCATAAATAAAAAAACCACTACTTACTGTAGATTTTCTACATCTTGACAGATTACTGGAGGTAGATTTTCATCCTTCAGTGCTTTGCTATCTCTACAAGAGACAACACATGTTTAGATGGTGCTTTAATACTGCCAAACATTTTTGCATGACTAGTAAATATCATGAAAACATTCAAGTGACTGATTACACAGTTTTGCACCCATTGCATGTATGCTGCAACTAGGAATGATTTGGATTAATGTGCACAGATACTATGCCAGGGTCCAAGCCAGCAGTGTAAGCATTGTACAGATTTGCAGAAACTACTTTTCAGACCACATGATCAGTCCATAGCAGATGCCAGATAAGGTGTAGGTATTGCATTTGATGGGAAAATTGCAATGGTCAAATTATGAACCACCATTACTAAACTGGCCATATTACAAAAGTTGGTTATTTACATTTATGCCTTTTTCAAGATCGAAGTAGTAGAAAAGCCACTACATTTAGTTTAGCTGTTTTCTAATAAGACATGAAATGCAAAGAAAATCTGACACTTACTCTGGTCTTGTTCCTGCTTTGTCACCTAGAAAATAAAAACTGTAGGTCAGAAATAAAGCTTTGAAGAACAAAACAACCTTAATGAGATTTTAGGGAAGAACTAATGACTAGAACCTGCTTGATTTCTCTTGATAATAGGAACAGACCAGGCTAGCCACAAAAGAAAGGTTTTAATTTACTCCTCCTTAACAGATAAATATCTTTTCAAGACCAATGGTTCAACAGTTGAGGTGCTTATTTCCTGGCACATAGAGTAATGCAAAACATCTTGTGTCACTATACAAGTCACTACAAATGCATAAACAACTGCAGTTGCATAAGAAATCTATTCCAGCTTGTGCAACCACAACTCACTTAAACCTGCACTCACAAAACATGCAGGTGTTTAAATTCAGCAATAGCAGTCTCCTCTCAAATACAAAGGTAACGAAGGTTTGCCCATTGGACTTCCCTGAGAATTCTGCTATTGCAGCAAGTCCTGTAATGAGTGAGGTTTTACAGAATTGAAGATGTTACTGCTTACCTACCACCTACATGCTCTGAACTACACATCTGTAGATCAAGATGCCAAATGCCTCTGAGTAACAGAATGGAGCTGAAAACAATATTGTGCACAACACAGGACATGACTATTTCTAGTCATGGCCAGGGGCGGTAATTGCATCCCATGCCTTAGCAGTCTGCTAGAAATAACACCTACTCAGAAAGCCCAAGCAGCAGGCTTCATCATCTTCAGCTGGATGCAGTTCACATTCTCACTTCCCTCTCAGTGCCATCAAGGCAGAAAGTAGCTACGCAGCTAATGCTAGCGCCACAAACATTTTAAGCTGCACAAGCCAATGCTCCTGCCAGGAAAAGCTACTACTTTTAGGAGCAACATCTGCTTAAGTTTTCTGCAGACTCTGTCACCCAGTACATTAGAGAGCATGGAGTCTCACCATTCCCTATGCCTTTTGCTAAGGGGGGGGAATCTACACAAAATCGGGGAGAAAAAAAAAATTATAAACCCCAGAATTTAGGACTCCTTTCTCTGCTGATAACCTAAAGATTAGGCAGAAAACTAAGTATACATTGCTTTCTCTCTCTGGTCACTTTTCTTTTTTTTTTTTTGCTGTACATCAGAACAATACTTACAAAGTAAAAGATACACAATCGAAATCAGATTTTGCTACTTTCTGGGCAAGTGAGTGCTCCAGTTTTTACATATTTTTTTTTATACTCTTTTTAGTAATACATGAGGAAAATAGTTATAAGAACAGCTTTTTTTCCTGCAGCTGTAGACAGTCAGTCTCCAGAAGGAAAAGCTTTTATAACCAATTCCAGAAGAGAGAACACAGGTGCTAGTCCCTATCTGTCCTGAGATTCCTAGGGCACTTTTCTTTGGTAGCCACATCTCCTCCTCCCTTTTCTTCAGGAACAAAAAGAAATAAAAACCTCAAAACCATAAAACCACCACCCTCAAACCTTAACTCAGTTCCTCATATAGTAGTACAAACAATTGTACTGACAGAATTGAGTAGCAGCACACAGGTAGGGATATTTGTCAGGGCTGCTTAAACCAGCACTATGCATTACAGGAAACACTCCTAAATTAAAACCTAAATTGGGGGGGTGGGTGGGGTGGGTGGAACAAGCCTCAAAACCCAGTCTCCTTCAACATTTCCCACTGCTTAGCTAAGGGGTCTCTCTGCTTATCATCCTGACAGCAATAGTTCAACTCACACAGTTCCACTATGCAACATATAGGGAATTCAGGTACTCATGAAGTTTCCACCCTAACAGCTGGGCAAAACAATGCTGAGATGTCAGACTGAAGTAGATTTTGAATCTGTGGTTCTCTGGTCCTCATTTTAAGATACTTGTATATTATAGAAGTGTTGTGATATCCTAATATTATAGTAATGGCAATCCCATAAGAACCTAGGAATTTGAGCCATTTCATTACTCCAGTTTCAGTAATAAACTAAAAGAAAAATCAACATCATGCAGAGCACTTGTCTGGACAGTCAATATGCTATCTCTTCTACAAGTATGAAGTATGTCTACACAACTTGTGTTAGTCTGTAAAGATGGTTTCACAGTTTCTATATTTCCTTCTCTTTTAGCTATTGGTATACCTAATTTAAAATTTGGTTCCTGAATGGAATCAAGAGATTAAAAGTATTGATTTCCCAGAGGAAATGCACATTTTAGAATCAGCTTTAGTTAAGCTTACTCTGAAAGTATAAAAGCAAGACAAATTAATAAGTGTCCATATATCAATGCTCAATATTCCCTTACTGAAGTACTTCAAAGCTACAACAGAGGTAAAGTTTTTATAACTGGTTTTAACGACCTGACACAGTGTATCAGATAGAACTATGCACCACCAGAAATACAGCTCTGCAGAATAACAGCTAAAAATAGGACATTTTTATTGTGCAGCCTTTAGAAAAAACAAACCAAATTTAAGATCCATTACAGTTGGAGAAAGCTGGTTTCAAAAGAGTACTTCTCATATTTGCAATGCATTACTTAAACATAGCTCTACTCCCCCCTCTACTGGCTATTTGACATACAGCTGTTCAGAAATCTGCCATGGTTTTTCACCAGACAACCCTATGGGTCTTCACTCCCAAAAGGCTAAAGGGTTTTGATCCTGGTTCTCAAGTATGATATTGGCTTATACTTATTTTAAATAAATTTACATTCCATTGCATTTGCAACCAAAACCTTGTTCTTCTATACAAGCACAATATCCAAGAATGAAATTAACTGAAATGCCTTGAAAGAGGGGAGGGGAAAAACCAAAAAAAGTTAAAGTTGTCAGCTTTAATTCCACATGATGAAATAGTGTCTTTGCTGTAGTGCTCTGATAATTTTCTCAATAAAAAAATTACAAATGTTTTAAGACAAACTTACTCTTTTTGTCTGAAGAACTACTAAAATCAATGCCACCAAGACCTTCATTGGCAGTAGTTGAAGGAGCTGCAGTTGTCCCCAGAGTCAAACTCAAAGCATTCTGTCCAAGTCCTACAAGAAACCCAAAAAGAATTTCTGCACTTAAAATGCTGATAATTAAAACTTATTTTAAACTAAAAGCACAGATAATCTTGTTTGCAGTTTCAGTGTCCATTTACTACATTTGGATTAAAAAAATATGCAAAATAAACAGAGAAGAAAACAGATTGCATGAAGTTTCACACAACTGTATGCAAGTGTTATGTAATTTCTTGACATTACTAGGTAGCTAATTTGATAGCTAACTTATCATTAGCCTCTTAAGTATCTGTTTCATTTAGAGTTTAAGAGCAGTGTTACCAAGACTACAACACAGCACAAATTTTTCCTCTAGAGCTGAAAAGACAGACAAGCCACAAAATGACAATACTAACATTTAAAGATATTATTCAGACCAAAACCCACCAAAATAAGGAGCTCCAAACTTCTCCACAGTTAAAGGAGACACTTATATATCATTGCCCTCTCCCATTTATGATCAACTTCCTTGAGGCAATTATGGCAATGACAAAGTTCTCATTTTACAAAAGTGTTAAGTACAAGCGAATGAGAAAAAAGCCAATGATTTCAGATTTCATTTTATTGCCCATGGATAGCAACACTATTCTTAACTATAACACTGTTAAAAATTACACTTTCACAGTGTTAAGATTTTATATAAAGTAAATCTTACATTATGAATTTATACAATCACACACTAAATTTCAATGTTTTGAGACAGGAAGAAAAAATTAAAATAACTTTCACCTGTTGCTGCTGTACTTGTGTTCTGGAAGAGTGAACCTCCTAAACCTGCTAAGGCTCCTCCTAAGGAAAGGCCTGTGGAAGCAGTTGTAGTTGGTGCAGTCGTGCCACCCAAATTTAACGTAAAGCCAGTAGTTCCTGCAGAGAAAGCAAACCAGCTTCATGCAGGCACTGCACTCAAACACATCCATAGACAGTCTGAAAGAACTGAAAGGTTTGAACAGCATCTTTATCATAACTGGATAATAAACTCAACTGTTGTTTTTATTTCCTGCAGATTTTCCAAAAAAAGCCATAGAGACTTTTGAATTATATGTTATTTTGTTCTACAATATCAAATCCTGATTAGTCCATATTTACCTGCAACTATACAGAATTTTTGAGTCCCACAGAACATTAGAGAATCCAGAACCTGGCAAAGAATTTATTTTACAGCATAAAGGATCTAACAAGTGCCACTGACTTTATATATTAGAATGCTGAAATGTTAATGCTTTAGGGTAAAAATCAAAATATTTCATACAAGACAGATGATACAATAACATTTCCTTGGTAGTTTGAGCCGCCTTCTAGAAGTAAGCATCCCAGCTTTTGGTAGGATAGGGAAGAACTGAGTAGAGAAAGACCATAGGCATAACAGGACAGAGCACAGAGGGCACAGATAGCTCAGCTCAAATGCAGACTCCTAAGGTTAAGAGAAATGAACTCCAGTGTTAATTATCATCATGCATGGTGCAGTTTAGCTGAGTTAAATATGATGGCAGTGTGCCAGTATGAGAACTACACTGGAAAAGACCTTGTTTTCACTACTAGTTAAACCATTTCAGGCCATCTCCAGAAGGTAGACATTTTCCAAACCTTTCATCTGCGCAGGTAGGAAGCTTTCAACCTTCAGTGGGGTTAACAGTAACAAAAATAATGACTTTACATGACAAATCAGCTCTCACTACACTTCCAAAGACTTAGATTATACACTGCCTGTATCACCTGGTATACTGCCCATAGATCTATCTGTATTAGGGTACCCAAATTTAGAACTAGAAGTCCAATGAACCTTCTTATTGAACTAACACAAAATTATGTAAATACTGGAAAAATATAGACTGTAGAACTGTTTTACATAAAGTTCTATTGTTTAGGAAAAAAAAGCTAAACAAAACCCCTAAACATTTTCCTACCTGCTGCAGGAGTTGATGTAAGAGCAGAGGATAACGATAGGCCACCTGCTGAGGTAGAAGTAACAGGTAAAGCAAATGGCGTGGCCGAACCTGCAGGTTTGTTGAAACCTAAACTAAAGCCTGTGGTAGCTGCTGATGTGGTGGCAGGCGTGCCTAAAAGAAACCCAAAAACAATGATCACTCTTAGAACATTCTGTTTGAGAACGAATGCTCAATTCACCTTCTTTTCTGAACTACTCCCATTTAACCATCATGAGCACCATGGCATGCAAGATCATTTGCATCAAGTAAAATATCCCCATAGCACCTTCTGATAAATTTCAATTACATTAATTCCACAGGCATTTTCACTCCAGAATTCCTAGTGATTCAACGAGCTTTAATCATGGACTGGCAATTATATCTAGTGGTAATCCAAAAAAACTGTAAAAAAAAAAAAGGCTTCCACCAAGAGCATCCAATAGATGAACCAAATATTGGCAAATGGAGCTATAAACAATACTGCCTAAAATATAGACTAAAAATTCTCAATTGGATGTGCATACCAAAATGAATGCACCATGTCCTTTCAATTTGTAAACAAGTATGTTGAAATGTTACTCCCTCAAACTTTCCTTTTGAACACTTTCAAAGTAAAGCAAATAAAGCTTTCACTTCCTGCTGTTTTCATGGTAAGAATACATTTTACATTCTAGAATCCACGTTTCAAAGTAAAGGAGGAATGTGCATATATGTACACAAACCAAAATAGCATGCATAAGAAACACATACTTGGTATTCTCAGTAACTGCTGTCTCTCTGTTTTGGATGACAATTTCATTCAGCTATTTAAAAGAATTAATGTTCAACTGCATAGTACCGACTGCCACGTGTGATTATGCATCACACAATCTGTTCTGGGTTAGCTGCTGCTCCTCCCTTCCCCTGCCCATTTCATTTTCTTCTTTATCTAACACTATTTTTTCCTATCTATTCACAGTATGGCTTCCAAAGTTCTTGGACTGCAGTTTGTCTTGTAGCACCACCCCCATCCCCAACATTTCTGATAATCTAGCTCATGTTTCTCCTCAGATATCAGTTGCTGGTGTTTAAAAAGAAAAAACCAAACCCCACAACTACCCACATATTCCCATATTTCTAATGACAGCTGAAAAATAGTAACTAAAGATGCATCAGAGAAACAGAAGTAAAACATTCCCAACATCCATTCCCTGTTCAAGCCTCTTTATTCTTCTAAAAGAGGCAATTACCAAACAGACCCATTCACACAAAGTTCATTAGAACAAGAAATTCCATATGAAGAACTCTTTGGTAACGTATTCCACCTCCTCTCTGCTGAAGGATGAAACTCATTAGGGAGACATAAATACAAAGTCTAACTTTTCACTATGACCACTGTCACTGTTGTATGGGAACGGAATAATCCTTTAACAACAAGTAACAGTGCCCAGAACTGCAGGGCTCCACTCTGGTTTGCAGCCTTAGCATCTGGGCTGCAAAGCAGACTGCAATTAGTAACAGGGGAAAAAGCTCACATATGACCACTAACTACATTACAATAATCTATCTGTGGGGTTTTTTTGCCTGTGTAACATTAAAATCCAAATGAGGTCCTTACCCAGTGTCAGTCCTGTAGCAATAGTTGATGCTGTTCCTGCTTTAAGAATGAAAACAAACAAACAGAGTAAGAATAGTAATTGCAGACCACAGAGCAGTTATAATAGTAAAAACATGAAACAAAACACTGAAGTAAAGCAACATTGAGACAACATGTAGACTATTATACAAGCTTTTTCTGTAGTATGTAGAAAGCAAAACAACACTAACATAGAAAACAGTATTTGTAAGCACCAACAGCACAAATCAAAGCATAACTGACATCAAAACCCATCATTTTTCTTCATAAGAATCTGCTAACAGTGAGGCTGATGTTAACGCATCAGTACAGCAAATTGTTTGAAATTTCAAACAAATGAAGGTAAACAAAAATATGGAAACTAGTCATTCTATCAAGTATTTTTTTTTAGCCACGTGGCAGTACATAACATTAGCATATAAACCAGTAGATTTACAGTATAATGAAGAGGATTATAGAGTCCAAAAACTTTGTACAATCCTGTGTCTTGGTTTAGGGTTTCTGCCCCACTGGTAACTTGAAGAGATTGTTTTGAACACAGTGCTATGCCATTTCATATTTTAAAAAACATCTGTTTAGAAGATCAAAAGAATCATTAAGAGCTAAAAGAAAATTACCCCAATGTAGCCAAACACAGTAATAAAGGCTTTCAGTCCGCTGTTGAATTTATTTCTAGTAGATTGGTTCTTAGAACCTTCCCCATCTACTCATACAAGTGTACACTGATGGCTGAAAAAAAATACCTCCAGTCAGAAAGTTTTATTCTTTTGCATTCCAATATTCCTATAAGAATATGTTCATAGGCTGAATCAGAGACCTAAGAAAATATTAATAAATTTCTTCATGCATATTGCTAATGTTTGAAAAAACCCCGCAAACAACAAAATCAGAAATGTTTACTACTGCAGGATTACAAACACCACATTACAAACACTTAATCTCACAAGGTTTTTAAATATTTGTCAGATCAAAATATACCTCAGTCTTAAATCATAATTTTGAGCATCCTAGATGAAGAGTTAGATTTCTAGAAAACATCAGCATTCAAATTATGGAACAATTTACACAGAGGCACAGTTTTCTGGTAACTGCATTTGTGTTTCTGCAGCATTGGTACTGCCTAATTCTCAATGAATGGCTTTTAAACCATTCAATGAAGCCTTTTTACAAAACTAGGTAAGTAATATTCCAAGCTACAGAACTACTGTAAAAAAAAAAAGTAAGCATGTTATGATGAACCAGATTTTGTGTACATATATCTCTTCACTGTTGATTCAAATTTCTGCTGTACAAGCATTTTTTCTACCTGTACTGGTGCCTCCTAGTGTAAAGCCAGTTGTTGATTTTGATCCAAAAAGTCCACTCCCAAAGCCCACTGAAGGAGCTGATGTAGTTGCTGTAGCAGTGGAAGAGCCCAGAGTTCCAAAATTAAGTCCTCCTGTAGAGCTATTACAAAACAAGACTATTAGCAATAATTATTTTTCAAAATAAAAAATCCTCCACCACCCCTTATTTGTTTAATTCCCATGCCATCATTCATTTTCCCAAACCACACACAACGCAGCTGGACAAGACTAAGTCCAAGCTCACTACCACCAAAGAGAAAGAGGAAGCCCATCTCCCTCTTTCCTTCTACAGCTCCATAACTCCCACTGCTTCCCTGACACCAACTCCAGCATTTAACTCCTTGCTGAGCTGATACATCTTGCCAGACCAGTGGGAAATTTGAACTTTTTTCTGTTAGAACACCTCATTAGTTCTGCCTAATTATTGCCCCTGAATACCGAAACAGGAGAATAAATGCTATAGGCAGTAGGAAGATGACAACAAACTTGCAACATCTTTTCAAAGCAGGTTACAAGCCCAGCTAGGTAACTCTGACCAGAAGCCTTAACCAATGTTACTTTATTTCAATTTAAAGTGATAAGCAGAGATGACATCAACAGCACAACTTTGCCCTATCTTACCACCAAAGCACACTGATGCATGAATTCATTTTCTAACCTTCCCCACAAGTGCAAACCACAGAGGACCCACGCCTACCTTATTTTCTTTTATACTTGTCAGAAAGTTACAGAAATAAACTTCCACAGCTGTTTTCACAGATGAAAGGGAAGACAAAGGAAGGAGAAAATCAGGGATCAGTCAGTCACCACCAGTAAAATTAAGCCTTTTGTTTATTTTGGGCATCTACACATTTTAGAAGTTTCATGATAAATAGAGAACAAACTTTGCATTTTACAAAGAAAGCATTAAGTTACTGTACAAAACACAGGGGAATACAATAATCATGATTATCTCTAACCAATGAAAATACAGGTACTAGCACCCAGATGAGTCTACAATTTTAAAAACTTTGTTCTTAAACTGACAAAAGATCAGGTGAATATTTATTTGTAGTAACTTCCTGCTCCCATTTGTGAGCCTTTTTAGAAACTAGGTAAATTTTCTCTAACTTAAACAACATTTTGCATAAGCACAACAGTAGCACTGAAACAAAATGCAATTTAGACTTCAGAGTTAACAGTCGTCAAGAAGTATCATATGATTTAAGTGTTCAGTATTCTCTCATTGTTCCCTCACCTCCTCTCTTTTTGTATGATGCCATGTCCTAGGCATAGCAAATGAAACACAAAACTAAATCCTTAAAGAAAAAAGAAAGAAAAAAGGCTATAAGTAGCTTTTACATTAAAAGTTTTCAAAATATCTACAAAAATGATAGCGGCAAGCCCAGCAAAATGTGGTTGCAAGTTCAAAAATCTAGGTGTGAGTTATTTTTAAAGAAGTAATTCAGGAAGCAGAGTGGCCAAGAAGTTTAGAAGGACACAGGCCCACTAATTGTCCAACTCCACAGGAGCCAAAGCATTTCAGCTTTTTTTACTCCCAAAATTTCAACATACCAAACTACACCACCATGACCTAACTGCTTGTAAACTTAAACATACAACATGGTGCTTCTCTCACTAGTCAAGAGTTTGTGTTTCTCATCTTTTCCCAGTACAAAGATGACTCTTCTGCAAAATCTTTTCTTGTTTCAGCATTCCAGTAGAAGAAAGGTAAGGTACAAAATATGCAATTCAGCACAATAGGACAAACCCCCCCCAAACCCCAAGTAAAACAAAGTGACATTTTGGTTTTTAATATAGAAAGAAACCAAAGTGTAGAAATAAAGCAATGGCAGTATTCTCACCAAGGGGGGAAAGCCTATGCGAGAAGGACTATCTACTCCCCACAGATGGAAGCAAGAGGAGCTCAGGTCACTGAAGTCAGGTCTTAACTCTAATTTTAGAACTAGAGCAAAGCATCACACCTGGCTAAAGCATACTACAGAGAACATCGATTGACAAAAAGAAAGAGCATTAAGTGCCTGAATGGATATTGGTGCAATGCAGGAATTAGGTAGGCTGACATATCACATAGGCTTTGGGCCACTAGAATATAATCTTTGGTCACAATGATGAATAATACTTGTGCTTGGATTACACAATAAAGCCCCTTTTCTCCCAACATCTGACAATACTTAGACCCAGCTCAGAAGAACAGCTTCTTCTTATAGTCTCAAACATGTTCTCAAGAAAACCATCCCATAGGGACGCTCAAGATTCTGTCTCCAATCATCCAGCAGTAAAGAGGCCTCTTTCTCTGTGATACTCCTTGACCAATAGCCCTGAAGGCTTGTCCTGCTTGTAAGAATAAATACATGAATAAAAACACAGAGTACCATACTGCTATTAATTAGGACCGGTTAAATTTTTACTTATTATTTTTAAGAGAATAAAAAGCCAGCTAGAACAGAAAAAAAAACCCAACAGAAAAACATTTAGGTTCAATAGGTCATTTTTAACAAGTGCTGATCAATAAGACAAGAGAGTTCCCCTTGTTTCAGGCAGTACATTTAAAAGAATGGTTTTGAATAAACAATTATTTTAACTTGCTCATTTTAATCACAAGAAACCTGCATTAAACAGGCATGAAGTAAAAGAAACTTAAGTGCTTTACCAACTCCATATAAGCTTTGCTATAGGGGTAAAAAAACCCAAACAAACCAAAAAACACCACCTAAGCCAAAAAGCCGAAGTACAGGTAACACATGAATACCATCAATCTGTCATGATGTCCTGGTTTCAGCTGGGATAGAGTTAACTGTCTTCCTAGTAGCTGGTACAGTGCTATGTTTTGAGTTCAGTATGCAAAGAATGTTGATAACACTGATGTTTTCAGTTGTTGCTCAGTAGCATTTAGACTAAAGTCAAGGATTTTTCAGCTTCTCATGCCCAGCCAGCGAGAAAGCTGGAGGGGTACAAGAAGTTGGCACAGAACACAGCCAGGGCAGCTGACCCAAACTGGCCAACGGTGTATTCCATACCATGGGACGTCCCATCTAGTATAGGAACTGGGAAGTGGGGGGGGGGGGGGGGGGGGGCAGGGAATCGCCGCTTGGGGACTAGCTGGGTGGCGGTCAGCGGGTGGTGAGCAATTGCCCTGCACATCATTTGTACATTCCAATCCTTTTATTACTACTGTTGTCATTTTATTAGTGTTATCATTATTAGTTTCTTCTTTTCTGTTCTATTAAAACGTTCTTATCTCAACCCAGGAGTTTTACTTCTTTTTTCCCCGATTTTCTCCCCCATCCCACTGGATGGGGGGGAGTGAGTGAGCAGCTGCGTGGTGCTTAGTTGCTGGCTGGGGTTAAACCATGACACATGACCACAAAATTAAGAGTATTAGAAGACACTCAAAAAACTTGTTCCCTCTCATATAGGCTTCCAAAAAGCAATACCACCATTTAATCCAGATATACTCTTTCAGATCTAGATTTTCTGTTCCCTTCCCCTCACACTGCTAATTCCTTACAATTCTGACAGACAAGTATTTTCAAATATATCTGCTTCAGGTGAAGTTCCCTTGAGTAGCTCATGCTTCCCATTTAGTTTACAATGCAGTGATCAGTTTTGCCTGATCATATTTGGGAAAAACTCCGACACAAAGCTGCACTACACCAGCCCTAATCTTCAACGGAGGCATAATAACAAACAGGTCAGAAAAAACCAATCTCTGCTAGTATAGCTGTGTGCAAAGAAAGAAAAAAAAGAAAAAAAAACCCAATCTCTGCTAGTACATTTGTGTGCAAAGAAAGAAAAAAGCAAAAAAACCACCTCAGCAACAACAAAGATCTACCTATTATGCTGAGAAACCTAATTACTAATAATGCCTTTAGTACAGAGCCTGCTGTATGTCACATGCACATCAAAGCACAGCAAAGTTCTCCTTTCGCTCCAAGACAAAATACACCAAATACGCAGTTATCTGTTTCAGAAAGGATAAGGTTGCACCCAATTTCGGGGGGGCGGGGGGGGGGGGGGAAGGGAAGAAATTTCACCTTTGAACATTAAACGTTTGGGCTTTGACATCAACGAGCTCCATGCCGCACACAGGAGCTCAGGCTGACTGCTGAAACCTAGATACACCTACGATTCACATTCTGCGTTCAGAACGTTGGAGACCACCGTGAAGGGAGACACTTCGCTCCGACCAAACCAAATTAAAGCAAAACTAGAAGCGCACCTCCCTTATCCGCTGCTGAACAGGTTGATCCCTACGTCCATATTTAGGGACCCGGCCGCCAAGCAGGTGAGGCAGGCAGGGGACACCGCCGCCCCCTGAGTGCCGGGGCAGACGCGGTGAAGCCGGTTCACCCGCGCACCGAGGGCCCTTCCAGCCGAGGGTACCGGAGCTCCGGGACCCTCCGGGGGCAACAGCAGAGCCGCCGAGACCCGCAGCCCGGGGCCTGCGCCTCCTCCGCGCTACCCGACCCCGGCACTCACTCACTTACTCTCACACACACGCGTGTGCCGGCCGGGCCTGCCCCGCCGCGGCCCAGGCCAGGCCCGCGGAGTCGACGGCGGCCTCAGGGCCGGGCCGGGCCGGGCCGCGGGAGTCTGGGGGCGGGGGCCGCGGGCAGGGCCGAGCCGAGCGGGGGTCGGGGAGGGGGGTGTGAGGGAACGCCGCCTTACCTCGAAGTGGCGGCTCCGAAGGAAAAGCCCCCGCCTCCGCCTCCTCCTCCCGCCCCGGCAGCGGCAGCCGCCGCGGAGCCCAGGGTCCCCGCGCCGAAGGAGAAGCCCGCAGACATGGCGGCGGCGGCGGCGGGAACGACCGGAGAGCGGGGCCAAGGAGGCGGCAGGGGGCCCTCAGAGGCGGGAACCGGGGAGGGCGGCGGGAGACGAGCGGCCTCCCGAGGAGCGGGCGGCTGCGGCCTCCTCAGCGCCTCATGGCTGCTGGCGCCAACTTCGAACCCGGCGGCGGCAACGAGCGCGCGGGCACCGGCCACGCTCCCTACGCGCGCCCGCCGCAATGCACCACGGGATGACGGCGGTCCCGCGCCGCCCGCCGGCCCTTAAAGCGACAGCAACGCGCGGGGCCGCAGCGGCCCCTGGAGCCGGGCTCCGGGCCTAAGAGGCGAAGATCAGGGAGATCCTTTCCCGGCAAGACAGCCGGCGGGAGGCAGCCTCCCCGAAGGTCCGGGCAGAGCCCGTGTTGAAACCGGCAACCGATTTCTGAAGGGCTTTTGTGATCCCTGCCCCGCTGGTCCCGAAACCGGGTTCGGCAGCCGTGCCCCGGCTGCTGGGGCTGCCCTCGGTACCTCAAAGGTTACCTCCAGGTAAGCGGCCTGGAAGCAGGAAACCGGCTCAAAATCCTACTCGAATTCCGTGAAAACCCCAAAACCCGCTTAATTTCAGGCTCAGCCTGGGCTCCAAGCCAGCACAAGGGCACATGGTTCTCACCTGCATCTCCAAGGGCCCATCGTTTTTTAACAACACTGTTGCACAAACTGCAGCACCTGAACTCAATTGCTAATTACTGCCCGCATTTACTGCACAAATTACCGCTCGTGTTTTCCCTACCAGGCTCTACTTCACCTACACGTATGCCACGGGGCGCGGTGTGAAGCTGCGTAAATGGTTCCACCCCTGCCCCGTCTGGTCGCTGGATCACGACACGTCTCTCGTATAAAACCGGGGAACCGTAAGAAGCCACTGTTGAAATGCAGGGGAGCTTTTCAGAGTATCCTACACGCCGTGTTTGCTCAGGAAAAGGCATTACTAGACTTTTCTTTTAACTATACCTGACAGCCTAGATGAATCAGCACTATGAAAGGTTTTATAAGATTACCTCCAGAGTTTCTCAAAGCATCCCAAACAATGCAAAAACCTCTACGTTCTGCTGCTCAGTGCTGTGACTGCTGAAGACTGCGGGTGGCCAATGGATATTATTTACCAAAAAGATTTTTGAGATTATTTACGGGTGACTGGGTAGCTGTCCTTTACACAAGGCAGAGCTTCAGGCATATAGTTAAATGTAATTTGTGATGCTTAGTCCATGTTTACTTATATATTGCATGCACATGCCTATCTTTGAACATCTTAAAAAAATGAAAGCCCCAAACTGTGAAATGTTAGATGGCATGTATAGAGTGACTTCCATAGAGTCATTTGTCAACAAGTTCTTCTGATCTGACAAGCCATGAAGTGACAAGATATATTGGCATAACAGGAAAAGGGGACCTGTCAAGGAGAGAGTGATGCTTTTCTAGTATGATTTTAATGACTTGTGACAGTCTATGTATGTCACCGCTCAAAAACTTCAAGATCATGAAGTCTCTGTGCTAGTAAAAGAGGTTAATTTTCTATAAATCTGTCCTACTGAATTGTTACTAATTTAGATAATGAAAACAGCAAGACTGTTTCTTGCTAGCCCATTCTGCAACCTTTAGGCTAAGTTTTATCATGTTTTTCAACTACTGTACAGCACATGCAAGATTTCGTGCACCAGCACCCACACAACTATGACATGGATGAGTCAACTGCACTGTGCAGGTTGTGAATTTGTTCTTGTACAGCCTAAAACTCTAACCCCCCTCACCAAGCTTTTACCAGTTCTTATTTCAGTAAGTCCTTTGACGCTGTCTCCCATAAGATCCCCACAGAGAAGCTGTTGACCTACAGGCTGGGTGAGCAGAGAGGTGGATTCAAACCTGTCTGAATGGCCAGGCCCACAGGGAGGTAGGTGATCAGTGGCGCAAAGTCTAGTTGGAGGCCAGTAGTGACCCAGGGGTCAATACTGGGTCCGGTCCTGTTTAACATCTTCATTAATGACCCAGATGATGGCCAGTGTACCCTCAGCACATTTGCTGATGACACCAAACTGGGAGGAGTGGCTGATATGCCAGTGGGGTCATGCTGCCATCCAGAGGGACCTCAACAAGCTGGAGAAAAGGGGTGACAGGAACCTCATGAAGTTCAGCAAGGAGAAGCGCAAAGTCCTGCTCCTGGGGTGTAACAACCCCAGGCACCAGTATATGCTGGGGGCCACCCAGCAAGAAAGCAGCTTGGCAGAAAAGGACCTGGGGGTCCTGGTGGACGCCAAGTTGAACATGAGCCAGCAACAGGCCCTTGCTGCAAAGAAGGCGAATGGCATCCTGGGCTGCATTAGGAGGAGTATTGCCAGCAGATCGAGGAAGGTGATCCTCCCCCTCGACTCAGCACTGGTGGGGCCGCACCTCTGCATACTTGACTGGAGCACCTCTCCTGTGAGGAAAGGCTGAGAGCTGGGACTGTTCAGCCTGGAGAAGGCCCAGGGGGATCTCATCGATATATATAAATACCTGAAGGGAAGGTGCAAAGAGGATGGAGCCAGAGTCTTCCCAGTGGTGCCCAGTGACATGACCAGAGGCCATGAGCACAAACAAACACAGGAGGCTCCGTCTGAACACCAGGAAGCACTTTTTCCCTGTGAGGGTGACCGAGCACTTAACAGGTCGCCCAGAAAGGTGGTGGAGTCTCCATCCTTGGCAATATTCAAAAGCTGCCTGGGCAACTGGCTCTGGATGGCCCTGCTCAAGCGGGGGGTTTGGACTAGATACCTCCAGAGGTTCCTTCCCACCTCAACCCCTCTGTGGTTCATGCGATAATACCACAAAAAAGACCATCTTCCAGGAATGTCCACATTCTCGAGACTCTAAAAGACCGAAACTCTCCACACCACGAACAGAGCCCTGGGTAACCAGGGAACAGTTCTTGTTTTCCACACACCCACTGTCACCCCGCCGCGGCGCCCAAGACCTCTCTCTCCTCAGGCCTGCCTGCCAGGCGAGGCTTCACGGCCACCACTGAGCTCCGTGGCCCCCAGCACAGCACCCACAGCCCCTTCCTCTCCCCCGAATCTCACAGAGAACCCCTGGGGCCCTGCGGGACACAACCAGACCCCCTCGACCCGCCACTTCACGTCGTCCTCCCTCAGCCACCCCAGCCCCGGACCGCGCATGCGCCTTGCTCGCCAGCGCGACGGAGACGTCCTGTCCTCCGCCTGCCGCCAGGGGGCGCTGCAGGCAGTCACCTCCGGCTTTGCCCCGCCCCCAGCGGCCGCCCCGCCCCGGAAGCGTTTCTAGGTGACGGCCGCCCCGGCCCGGCATTACCACAGCGGGCGGCGGCCGCGGCTGGGGGAGCGCCGCTATGGAGCATATCCGCACCACCAAGGTACCTCCGCCTCGGTTTCGGCCTCCCTCCGCCGGCTGGAGCGTCGCCTCAGCAGGGGAGACGGTCGGCAGGGGAGTGGTGGCGTTGCCGGTGCCGCGCCGGTAACTGCGGGGCGGGCGGGCGGGCGGCCTGCTCGGCCCGGCGAGTCCCTGCCCCGCCGCTGTCAGCTGCGGGCGAGGCCGTTGTTGTCCTTTTCCTTCTGTTTTGTAGCTGCTGCTTTCCCGGGAGGGGCTCTGGGCTGGTCCGTGACGTTCGGGGTGTCCCTGGGCTCCGGTAGGGGCAGCCCGGCCCGGGTGCGCCCCCCCCCGCCCCCGGCCCCGCCGCTCCCGGGATCCCCTCCGAGCCGAGGGGGCTGGAAGGATTGAGAACTCCTGCGGGGAGCTCGGTGTGTGCTGCCCCGGTGGGGCCCAGCCGGCATGTACCGTCTCGTTGACAAGGGGAAGAGCTAAAAATTCCCGTGGTGTAACGGGGCCTGTGGTGTAGGGTGGGGAATAGAGGAAGGCAGCTAGGAGGGGGCTGCAGGTGTTTTTTGTAGTCGGGATGCGGTTCCAGGAGTTTTTTTCTACCTTTGGGGGCAAATCGGTTGTGAAAACAAGTAGTGGGGTTTGGTTTTTTTTTCTTCCTTTTAAAGACTCTGGTGTGTTTTGTTAGGAACGGAAGCTATCGGTATATGTGCAATGTGTTAAGCTATTAAAAATTGGCTAAGCTGCACTTGACACTTTAGAATCTTCTGGGTTTTGTTTTTTATTTTTAGTTTGTTAGGTTGTCCTTTCTCTATAATAAAGATGAAAAAAACCCCCCATAAGTCTTTCTTCTTTTTTTGTAAATAATTTTTGAGTAAGTTTTTAAGTCACAGCTTTTATAGAATTAAATTTCTGGCAGTATTTTTCTTATCTTGCTCATCAACCCTGACTGCAAGGGCTTCTGAAAGGACTGCCCTCTCTGTTGGGTCCTGGAAACTGTCAAGCGATTAGTTGCCTAACCTGGCAGTCTGACTTTAAACTAGATTTATAGATGTGTGGGGAAAAGGAGTGGTCATATTTCAGCTCCAAATAGCACGTTTATAACCAATAATTATATAAAGGAACGGGTGCTTTTTTTTTTTTAGTAATAGCTTATATAAGTTTTATATAAAACATGTATACCTAGTTTTATTTTTCATATACATTTGTATCTGTACATATGAAACAGCAGGAAGGTCTGTGATGAAGCTACTGTTAGTGATGCTTTAGTTTACTGGATGAAATAATCTTGCACCAAGCTGACAGATTGGAGATAAGGTTTCTTTAGCAGCCTATTTACTTATAAACCTGAAAATCCTTGTTTGGGAACTTAATATTGTATTTTTACAGTCAATAACTAATTTCAAAATAAAAACTAGACTAAAACCAAAGTCTCTTGATGATCTGAGTAGCTGTTTCAGTTTCAAATGCGAAATTGAGACTAGAGAGGCTGCAGGTCACTGACTTGTCTGCATCAGCAAGTGAGTGTGTTTCTGCGTGGTTTTGGGCCCCTGCTGGGGAAAAAATACTTCATGTAGCAATATAATGGAAGAGAGAAACATGCTCTCAACACAACTTGTAAGATACAAGACTTACTACTTGAAGCAATTATTTTTATAATTCATACAAAAAAAATTATGCATTCTAAAAATATCAACTTCATGGCTAAGAAATAGCATGAGGTTTTGGTTATAATTGCGATGGTCGCTTAGCTTTTTGTAAGCTGTTGGCTTATTGAATATCCAGGTGGATTAAAATGCATATATGCTAGATGGTAATAATTATGAGTATTACAGTTATAGGAAGCAAGAAAACTAAAGTATAGCCTGCACTGTGGGCCTTAAAAGTTCAGTGCGTGTGTAGGTTCAAGTAAGATCTCATTCCAACTGTTCTGAGACATATCTACTTTTTCTAACCTGACAGCACTTCAGGGTTTTTTTTTAAATTTATTTTATTAAAGTAATAGTGGAATAAGATTGAAATAACAGTGCAGCCTTGCACAAAGTAACTGCTGTGTGGGGAAGCTTTCATCCCTAGGAGAAGGTTGATGAAATAGGTTTTATTTGTCCTTAAACTTCAGTTTGCTGGAAATGTTGAAGTTAAAATTGTCTTAGAACTGTCAGCATAGCTATCTGAAATAAAATGTAACTTTTTGTGAAATTAAACTGTCCAACATATTTATGCTCAATAAAGAAGTAAGGTCAACTTAAAAATCACTCCTGTCTGAGAATATATACTTAAATAGCCATGAATGATGAAAACCAGTTCACAATATGTCATAAATGGTGGTGGTGGTGAAATTACAAGTAAGAATATTGTGGTTTTGCAGTAAAGCTTTGGAACGGAAGTGTCCTTAAAAATATTTTAAAGCAAAGCGTAATAGAAAAGACTGGAATTTCTTCAGCCTGTATATTTTAAGTTAAATCTGTTTTAGTGAGAATACTGATGGGTTTTCTACTGGAGATGGAAAGTTTTGGTTAGGTGAACTGCTAAATCCTAAACTTATGTTTGCAAACCTGAGACTTAAATGGGGAAGGGAAAACTTTTAATTTCAGTGAATGTCATACAAAGTTGAAATAAGAGTCTTGGAATGATATACTGTAATTGTTTTTGTCTTGGTTTAATTGTTCTAATTTAATCCTTTAGCTTTTTAAATGTAAGACTTCAGAGGTATAGTTTCAGCCTTCCTTTCTGTTCCAACTTGTCTGCTCTATTGAAACACTTTTTGGGTTTTTTTGCCTGTAACCTGTAACTCCTGGTCCTGACAAACTATCTGGTGACTCTTTCACTGTAAATACTCTATATTATTGAGGTAGCTGTTCAAATTCTTATGGTTTAAAAACTCACTAATTTGTTAGTGCTAGCTACTGTCAGAATATCACTTCTGACTACTTAAATGATCTCTACTTGCAGATGTGCTAAAACTCAATAGCAGTCTTCCATCTCTTAATCTGAACCAATTCTCTTCAAAACTGATGACTGACTTGTTTTCCCGTAACTAAGGATTTGCCAAACTTTAAAATAAATTTTAAAAAGTGTTTATCTAGCTGAGTACCCATCAAAGCTGGTTTGGGTCAATGAACATGTCATCTCTGGAGGCTGAATCTAAACTATATTTCAGTTGCCTTTAAGAAAAGTATATCTAGAACTTAGCTTTCAGAATTCTTGACAACTTTACCTATATTAAGAGGAAGCTGGAGCACTAATGCCTGTCCTCATCAAACAAAGAAATACAGCTTTGAGAATAGCTGCCTTGTTACATGGAGGAGAATGGAACTTGACATGCCAGGATTTTGCAGGTTGTGTTGCTGGAACAAAACTGGAGCAGTTTCTGTGAGCTTCTTAATTTGGTGGGGAGGTGCAGTGCCAGGTACCTGAGCAGTTACTGCTGCAGAACTGCCCAAAATGAATTCTGTGCTTTGGCTATGCTATATTGATTTATGCTACTCTGTATCTGAGCACTGATACCTTGCTGATTACAGCATAATGTATTTTAAGGTATTGATGTATGTAGCTTCCAATCTTCTTTGCTTTCTAAACTGAAATCTAGAACATCATAGTAGCGCTGGCTTTTAGTAGCTATTTGCATTTCCTTCATTCTGTTTTGTATGCATTAAGTTGCTTTTCTAACTTTCAAAACCAAAATTAGGCCTTGCTAGATAATAAGAAATTCCTGAATTGAAAAGAGAATTTTTTTAATGTTTTATATGTGCTTTTAGTAGATAAATAAGTTTGTACATATGTTTTAAAAATGGCCTAACGTCAGCACAGTAGATGTGGTCTCTCCTAGTCACCTCATTGGGTACTGGTTTTGCTGGTGTGGAAGTTTTTGGAGTTCTCCCATGCATTTAATGGCAGTAGCAGCAAGCCTCAAGCATAAGAGGTTTAACTTGGCCTTAATGATGCAGTGCTGCCAGGAAATAGAGGAATGCATGGAGATAAGCCATTTGCCATGCTCCTTTCCTGTTGCACACAAAGAATCGTGTAATGTTTGCTTCAAATAAAGCAAACTGTGGAGCCTGTGAAATTATGAGCAGCAGATAAAATGCAGGCTATCTAGAAGTCACTTTCTTTTGAAATATTTTGCATAGGATTGAGGTAACAATGTTGATGGAATACCAGGAGGAGAAATTTGCCCTTGCAAGACTCAAGCTTGAAATACTTGCTTCAAATGCAAGCACAGTCCTTGAATTTCTAGGAGACTGTTGTAATTATTAGTATAATGCTTGTATTTCACTAGAATTTATTTTGACTATGAAGCAAGGCTGTGATGATCTAGATTTTTACGGTTGGGGATGATACAAAAGACAGTAGATATCTACAATTGAAGTCAGGAGGACATAATCTTTATGGCTTTGAGTCTGCAGACAGCCAATGAAGCATGTTGATGAGATCAACTGTTAATTCAGTGCTGGCATCTCAATAACAGGAAATTGTTAGTGAGTTTGCTGCTTTGGGGAAGCAGTCTGAAAGCTTAGTAATTAATTTTTCTTAATTATTCTTTTTTTAAACTTGATATCCTGGTCTCTTTTACTAGTAAATAACCATAGTAGTTATGTATATATGGGGTAAGTATTCTGATGATCTTGGCATTGTGCCTTCATTATGCACTTTTGTATTGAAGCAGGATATTCTAACTAGTCAGTCTACTCAAAGCTTATGCAACCACGATTGTGTTCTTAATAGTTTGGCTGGAATAGCCTCATGTTATGCTTTCTTTTTCAAAGTTATTGCACAAACTGGCAGAGCTTTTGCAAAGTTAGGATTTTGCTTTCTGCAAAAAGCAAAAACTAAATTTTGTCTCCTCCTCCCCTTTTCTTACAGGTAGAGCAAGTGAAATTACTAGATCGGTTCAGCACGAGCAATAAGTCATTGATGGGAACTCTCTACCTTACAGCAACTCATCTGTTATTCATAGATTCAAGCCAGAGAGAGACATGGGTAAGTATAATGAATGCTTGTGGCTCGAAAGCATAGGTTCTCCAGATGCATTTGTTCTTCCTGATCTAAGGTTGAATTTGTTTACTAAAATGTTCATTTAAGTCACTCCCAACACTCTCCTTGTTCATGGTATCATAAGTTAATGATTTGCAGATTGTACTCGTGCATGACGTTGCTGCAGTTGAAATCGGGTAATATTGAAAATGTCCACTTTTCTTCAAGCTGCTGTAATTTCTTCTATGGTCTTCACTTGTATTCTGGCGTGAATGTATGGTGGTTTGCTTTAAATAACTAACTGGCACTGCAGTTCAGAGGCAGGAGTGGGAGACTGCTAGATAGTTTAAGCATGAGGTTTAAAGTTCTTGTGTTAACTTGCCTTGTATTTAGAACTGGCCTAGGTTAAATGAGACAGCAAAATCCAAAGTCCTAGGCTTTGATGAAATATTGAAGATGCCATGCCCTTTTTTTAGAGTGGTAAGGAGCTGTGTCTTCCCAAGTGTTCATCTCCAGAATAAAAGGATTCAGAAGGGGTTGCAGCTTTTTGGTGACCAGTACCAATGTTGTACAAAGTTGGGTAGTACTGTAGTTGCCATTAGTTTTTCTGCTCAACGACCTGGTGGCACATATGTGGACATCAAGTTGTGGCTTCCACTGTAGCCCAGCTGCCTGACTAAGTTCAGTGCCTTAAGTCTATCATCCTCCAGGATGAAATCTCATTTCCTAGGGTGTGGTTAATTATTTTTTTCTGTAGGTGGATTTTTCTGGATTACCCTTAATCCTGTATCCTGGTTATCTGACTAGATGCTTCACGGTGCTTTCAAGAAAAGTTATTTTTCCATGATTTGTTCTTGGATACTATGTACAATTTGGTATAAACCATACTGTTTTCCTTTCATACAAAATAGGTAATTGGGAAGAATGTGATTCAGAAGCATTACTTGTGTCTCCCCATGTACTACGTTAAAAGGTTTCATTTTGGGGAAACAACCTATACTCTTGAGTATTGCATTTATCTGATGATAATGCAAGTACCAAGTATAATTGTGATAATGTCTCCAAGATACAGTCTCTTTGTAAATGTGTATTTGGCAGCATAGTTTTTAGGTGCCTTTCTAATTCTTATCAATATTTAAGAGGAGATGATTGCTTCAGTGAGGTAATGGAAATGCTATCAAGAACATCTTGTTCAGTTGAGATAATGTATCTGTGGCTTTCTTCCCATGGTTGAACAGCTGTTACTTTACCATGTATTTTCCTAAATTTTGTGGCGTAGATTTGCCGCACAGATAAAACTATGGATGACTTTTGTATATTCATTACCGTGACAGTCTTCTGTTAAAGTAGTTGAAAGGCATTTAGCTGAGAGACTGTCATGGCTACATAACACAGTGGGTAATACAGGAGATGGTTTTCTTACCTCTTGTTCATTCTGTATGTGTTAAATACTGGAATTCTAAGTTCTTCATCTTCTGTATCTCTTATAGATTGAGTTGCTTTCTCTGACTTGCTTTATTTTGTCTGAAAATTCTGAAGTATGTTCTTGTAGATCCTTAAAAATAAATCCTGTTTGGATCCTGCCTAATTAGATGTATGCCTGTCAGTTAGCAAAGTTATAAAAGAGGACTGAACAACTGCAGTGGAGTTTTACTTATTGCTTTTGCATTTAGAAGGATATTTACTGTTCCTTACAAACATTAGTTAACACCTCAAAATATGAGGGAAGAGAATAATTAAATTTTGACAAATTACGGTATCCTGACCAAAATGCTAGTCTTAAATTTCTTCTTCTAGATTTATTTCTAACTAAATGATTGACGAAACTAGTCAAAATCTGTATTCAGCATCACTTAATGTTTTATATCTGTTCTTGTAAATAGCATACAGTTCTCATTTTTTTCATCAGCGTACTTATGCTGTGAGTTCTTGTGTGCCACAGATACTACATCACCACATTGCTGCGGTGGAAAAACTTCCCTTGACTACTTCTGGCTGCCCCCTTGTCATCCAGTGCAAGAATTTCAGGATAGTTCACTTTGTCGTTCCCAGAGAGAGAGATTGTCATGACATTTATAACTCTTTACTTCAGCTGTCAAGAACAGGTAATACTTCTAACTGTAAAAGACTTTGCAGTATATGTCTGGATTGGGGGGGGGGGGGGGCAAAAAAAAATCCATAGCTTTTATTTTTTTAAAAGGTGCATTATGAATGTTAATGATTAAGTATTAATCTGCATACAAATTCAGAAGTTGTGTTGTCTGGCTTCTGTAGGTTATTGATATTGACTAACAGAATGTGAGATGCCTAGGTTTTTTTGCATTTCTAGTGTTATGCCTGAAATTGTGAATATAAATGCATGTAGTCTCTCTTAATTGGTGTGTTCTGTAGATAAAATGCTACTAAGCAAATACTAACTTGTTACTGATTTCATGCAGTTTCAAAAATAAAGCTGAAGTTTTGATGCTAAATAGCACTACCAATTCAGCTTTACAAGAGACTGCTGTCACCTAGTATGGTCTCTTGCATTTTCTGTTTTGTGTTTAGAATGATGTAAAATGTTGTCATCTGTGATATGTGAATAGTATATTAGGAAAAAACATAAAACATTTTGAAAGCTTTTTTGCTTTAAAGGAAGCTTTAACACTTGCTGCTTTTAAAGGTCAGTAGATGTAAAATTCTGTTCTTACCTCAAAAAATTGTTTGTTCTTTTAGCTCTTATGAAGTCTTCTAATAATTCTGCCTTTTGCCTTGTTTAATTTTTGGTCTTCATTTTGTGACCTCTGCTTTGCCCTTATGTATTTAGAAATGTCCCTGCTGAAACAGGTTAAGCACACTCGAGAAAGCTCTCATAACCTACCTTTAACTAAGTATCTATAATTGTCAGTTAACTGTATGATAGCTGCAGAATAAATAATTACAAGACTGTCAAGTATCTATTTAGTCTTGCTTCTGAAAACCTTGAAGCCTGAAACTTTCTCTACAATTTGGGCAATTTCAACTGTGCTACCTTTCTCTACTCAGACATTTTTGGGGACAACTCATTACGTAGTCTTATTCTTTACTTTTTAGCGAAATATGAGGAACTGTATGCCTTCTCCTATAATCCAAAACAAAATGAATCTGAGCAAGTCAAAGGTTGGCAGCTTATTGATCTAGCAGAAGAATATAAGAGAATGGGAGTGCCAAATGCTAACTGGCAGTTGTCCGATGCAAATCGTGATTATAAGGTGAGTGTTGTAATGGAAGCATGTTTTGCTCTCCATCTGTTTCTGCTTTATCCTCTGACTCTAGTCCTACAGAACAGTCTAATACTATGAAACCACTTGGCTTGCAGCATAAGCAAAAACTTGCAGGTGGGAAGGGTTAACTCCTTAATCAGCGTGCAATCTCACAACTTTTTAATGGAAGTTTTCTTCCAAGGCCTCATTGAGAGAGTGTGTGCATGGATGTATGTGTTCTTTGGGATTGTTTCTACAGTGTACTGACCTGTTTGAAGCCCAGCTCCAGCAATTGTTTGCTTTTCAGCTTTGTTATCTCTCTTAACTGAGAAAGATTCTACTTCAGCATTTGCAATGTTGACTGTGGGAGACAATGGCTGTGGTGGTGCAGCTGATTCCCAGATTAGATTTCATCTTGCTTTGTAGTCTGTAAATACAAAAAATGAGGGGAATAATTTCAATATTTTATTTGAAATGCATTCTGAGCATTTCTACTGAAGAGTCACATTCTTGGGATGTGAATGCTAGCATAGCAGTGCTTGGACACCAGTTTGTACTTCTTTATCCATGGCTTTTCTCCTTCTGAGCTATTTTTGTGTATATAGAGAAACATGTTAACACTTATCCTTTCTCTTATTTCACCTAACATCTCTCAGACTGGATGCCATAAAACTAGTATAGGCTTTGTGCTTTATACATAAAATTCTTGTGTATCTGTGTCTTTCAGATTTGTGAAACTTATCCTAGAGAACTTTATGTTCCCAGAACTGCAAGCAAGCCTATAATTGTTGGTAGCTCCAAGTTCAGAAGCAAAGGAAGATTTCCAGTGTTGTCATATTATCATAAAAATAAAGAGGTATAGTGTGTCTTCCTCTTAATGCAAATGTACTGAAAATTATTTCTCAACACTTAGCAGTAGTTCAGGGTAGGTAAGGAGGTAAGTACAGTGTCTTGTACGAGAATGGCATAACCCATGATAACCTTAAATACAGCTGACACTAGTGGTGTCTAACAGGATGCTGATTTAAGCTAAGCCAGTTTAAAAGAAATCCTTAAGTTATCAGTTGATAATCAGTTGAATCTCTTAAAGCTTTCAGAAACTGACCTTAAGATAACTGAAGATGGCTTTTTGTCAAGTGAACTGTCTTCCTTGATACATCAAGAATAAAATCTGTTAGGTCAAAATGCAGTTTGCAAAAAAAAAACCACCAAGAGAATAGAACTGGTTCTTTAAGGAGGAATTTGCAAGGTAAAAAGAACTAGAGGATGAGAAATAAGAACTGGCAGGGTTTGTTAGGGTGGTGTGAAGCAGCATCTGTATCTTGGCTAGGGGGTATCTTGGAAGGGAGAGAAGGATTGTCACCTTGCTGAGTTGAAGAATTTATGAAAGATGAGTGTTAAGCTATTAGATGCATTTGAAGATAATTACTATTTGGAAGATGCACCTGATATCATTGAAAATTACATTTCAGAAGGTATATTCTATCAGTTGATAACATATTGTACTTGCAATAATAAAATTGTACATGCAGTAGTAAAACTAACCATAATTCATTTCATACCAGGAGAGTAACTTGCTTTCCTAAAGTGTATTCTTTCCAGCCTGTACTTTTTTGGAGCTTATGCTTGGGGAAAGTCCATTATGTAAACTGGTATCTTGCCCATATAGGTGAGTCTGACAAGATGTTTTGATAAACCTTTAGATTTAAGTTGTCGGTACTGTGTTTGAAGGTCTGCAAGGGATGTGCTTAAGAAGTTGGAACACCTAAACTTAAGTTTTGTGCTGTTATCTGCTGAATGAAACAATTTGTTTCAGTGTCTTAGAATTATGCAAAGCATTGCAACTACAGGTATTAAACTGATGCTAACTTATTCTTTGTTTTCTATGGTAGGCTGCAATTTGCAGATGCAGTCAACCTCTTTCAGGTTTCAGTGCTAGGTGCCTGGAAGATGAACACATGTTACAAGCCATCAGTAAAGCAAATCCTTCAAATCGCTACATGTATGTCATGGACACCAGGCCAAAGGTATGTACTTCAGGTTCTATAGACTAGCTTCTTTTCCTGACCATGAGATTACAGGGATACAGTGTAATTCTGAAAAATTCAGTTGACTCTATCCTGGGCAAAAATGTTCTTGAAAGGTAAGGTTAGGCCTCTGTATTCAGGTGTTTAATTACTTGCTTTCTTAAAGAAGTTGAAACCCTCTCAGGACTTGGCTAGAATTCACTGAATATGCTAGTGAACTTTTGGGGAGGTGCATTTTAAAGTGTAGTTAAGTGAATAGTTGAGTGGGATCCAAGTCATTGTAGCTGTTTGAAATTAAATTAATGACATGGTGAGCTGTTTTGGATGTTTGTGGGTTTTGGTTGGTTTTTTTAAATGGGAGGGAGTCCTGTGTTCTGTGTAAATATTCTGTGGAAACTGCTATTGCTGTCTCTCTTAACCAGGAAGAAATAGGGGAAATCATGTTGTAGCATTCTGAGGTCATACTTCATCACTGTCTAATTAAATTGAATTATGTTGGGGTTTTGACCTGTGTTGGAATGTGTGGGGTAACTTTCATTCTTTACACCATCTGCATTTACATTGGTATTGATTTCACTCAAATCTCTGAACGCAGGAGCTGGAAAACAAGGATGTAAAGTGAAAAACCTACACTGTAGGATCTGCACTTATTTTGAGCAGGGTTCAGTAGTAGGTCAGCCTGACAGACTGCAACTGAGCCAACTGTGGGTTTTTTGTAGTTGTGATTTTTATAGCTGCAGCAATTTATTAGCTTCTCACCCCCAAACCTGACGCTCTTAGGCTGCCTTGAAAGTGCATGTATGGTTAAGTCTGAGTCTTACTCTTTCCTTTTTAGGTTAATTGCTTTGTAGCATCTTTGCTCAGAAATGTTTGGGAATAAGTAAAGGTGTGTTGGTGGGAACATGGAGGAGAGAATAGGATGTTATTAAATTAAATGCATTATTCAGATATGTCAGCTCTAAATATGTTACTTTTTATGTACCATGCATTTCTTACACTTGAATGCCTTCAAGCTGATTTGCCACTAACTGTTAATTTATTAGAATCCATTTGTAGTGTGTGCTCTTGAGTGTTGTTTTTTTCCCCCACAGTATTCCATTGAAATTGCATGACTTTTTTTTTCCTTTATTTGAGAATTTTATTTGAAGTACTGGTTTTCAGTATCTTTATTTTGCTTTTTTAAGCTTAATGCAATGGCAAACAGAGCTGCTGGGAAGGGCTATGAGAATGAAGACAACTACTCTAACATTAGGTTCCAGTTTGTTGGCATTGAAAATATTCACGTAATGAGATCCAGCTTACAAAAACTTCTGGAAGGTATGTTCTAATAGCGTATATGAAAATATTTTTCTGAAGTCTTTAATGATAGCTTAAACTGTATTAATATTTCTATATTTTATCCCAGCTCTGTTTAGTACCAGTTTGCTGTGCTCTATGGTAACGAATTACCTTAAACCTTTAGCTTTAAACTGTAAACCCAATGAATGGAGTTACTTTGAAAAAAATTGAGTAGCACATGTGTCTTGGGTGATCTTGATTAGTATGTCAATGGCTTGTGGGAAAGACTTCTGTGTTTTCCAAGTGTACATGCATGTATACACACATGTGTAATATAAATGCACAAAATAGTGTGTGTCTGTGCATACATTTTCATATATAGAATACCGATTCTTCAAGGAGCACTTAGTTCCACAGAATTCACAATGAGCATATGGTCTGTACAAAACTTGAACTCTTTGGGCTGATGAGCCACTTCTGTGCTTGTAGGTACGTCTCGGAGTGCTTGTAGAGAGAGGGGCAGGGCGGAAAAGTGAAGCACTCTTCACCACCAGGCAGCGGTATGGCAAATGGAGCGGCAGAAGTCTATTAAATAATTCTGTTAATATTTTATTTAAGTAGACGGGTGAAAGCAAATCCAAGACACTTTGTGGAGTGTTAATACTGATGAGATTAGAGTACAGGTGTGGAAGCCTGACTTCTGCCACTGACAAACAATACATATACAGGTGCTTGCCTTGTAGAATTACACAAATATTTCTGGTCATGGGGAAGGTTTACACTTGTATGGAAGCCTATTTTGATGAAGACATTCTAGCTACATTGGTCAAGAAATCTTACAGACTAGTGGTGTAGTCTTGCTTTACTCTAACTGAGCCTGTATCTGCTACTAACCTATTCTTCAGGCACTCTGTATGGAATACTACTGAGCTTTGATAATATGTATTTTTGTGGTTATTCCTGCATGTACTTTGTTGAAGGGAAAGATAAGCAGTGTGAGTGTGAACTTCAGTTTTTAAGTTTAGGATAATTCCTCTTTCTTTTGCTAATGTCTTCTTCAGTTCCAGAAAACTAGTTAATAAATCTTGATTATTTTTTTTTAAAGAGGCCTCCTCCTGTGTAATAATGTCTGATGCAGAAGTGTGTGTATCACGCAGTTAAACTTCAGACTTCATGTTCCTTCCATTTCACTTAGCATCCTACCAACAGTGCTTACCAAGTATCTTTCTGTAGCTTTCATTAAGGATGGAATATGTTTTACTTTTTCCTTGTGTGGAGGATTGGTTTATTTAAATTCGATTGAAAGAAAATCATGAGTAATGTCTGTACCTGTTCTCTAGATCAGGTTTTGGGGTAAATGAACACAGTTGTTCTACCTCTGAGTCTGTATAATTTACTAGAGTTTTGCTGAATGCCAGTCTAGAAGTAGAAGCATCTTTAGGGGTAGGAAGGACCCTTACAATTTAGGGAGGTACGTAATAATTTACTCTTCAGACCCATGTAGAAATGCCCTGAGTAGAATGATCAGGAAGGAAATGCTATGAAAATGGCTCATAGCTTAAAATGAGGAAAAAAACCAAAAAAACCATTTAACTTCTATGTACCAGCTTCCCCTGGATGTGCTGAAATGAATGTTCTCAAATCAGGGATGTGATACCAATGACCCTGTTCTTTCAAGAGCGATTGTAACTGGGACTGTCCTCAGTTTTATTTATAACAAACAACTGTTATTCATTCTTTGGCACATGTACTGCTAGGAGACTGTTGGCCTGCCTTTCTGATGTCCTTCAGAATCTAATGATTCCATTTGCAAGCAGAATGCAAGACATAATCCTTCCCAACATCCTTTTGTGGTGGGACTACAGCATGGAGCATGCTATACGAGGATTTACTGTCTATTCTTCATCTCGGATTCAGCTGGTTTTAACTATCTTGTATGCAGTGAAACAAAACTCTTCCAAAATAGTTTTCTTCAGTGTGGACATGACTCTGCTCCCCCGATGGGCAGACTGCCCACCTATCCAACACTGATGGAAGAATCTTAACATAGACTAAATTTGTGGTTGCGGCATTAAGTATAAAGTCCACTTTTTATATATTCAAAAATATAGTACTACATGTCAGAAAAGATTGAACTCTGATAAGCAAAAAGGTTTTGCATATGTCAGGAAACAGCACTTCTGCAGAAAGTATTTGAAGAAAAGGCTCCATAATGGCTGCTGTTGTCTGCTGCATGTATTTTGATGATGGAAGTGTCTTAACTAAGAGGGTTTCTTTGTGGGTTATGTGGGGTGTGTGTATGGGAGGTGGGGTTGTTTGAGTGGGTTTGTTTAGTCATTAAAAACAACTTCTGCCCCCAACCCACTGTGCTTCAGTCTGCAGGTTCTAGTCTCCTCTTGAACTGCTGCCTGATGCATTGCTAGCAGTGTGTATAAGGACAATCAAGCACTGGAACGTTGAGGTTTTCGGGCTCACATGCATGCAGGGCATGTGTTTATGATGGGATCCATATAGCCAAAACTATCTTGAATGATAGCTATTGTGAAGTAGCTAAACACCTTAGTGTTACCATAAATCATTTTTTACCCTTTTAGGAACCATAAGGGGCTAGAAATCATATGTTAAAAAAATAAGTGTTAAAGCAGTGTCAATGCAGTGTCTTTATTTCATCACTAAATAGTATAAAAATGTCTGTCCTCATTCACAGAAATGGAAAGTAACTCTCTGGGTTCAATGTATGTGTTCTTATCTCTGCCTTGGTTAGTAAAAATATAGAAATCTAGCTAGAACAGGGAAATACCAATGGTGAAATATTTCTACCAAGCTGAAAATTCTGATCAAAAAGCAGATTTTGACAGCAATATCTGGGTGAAAACAAACTGAGGGCTGGAAGCCTGTTAATTTTCTAGTTGAAAGTTTGTACTTTAAATGATAAGCCACAGAATGTAGGGGTAAGCAGCCATGAATAGTGCCTTTAGACATTGCCTTGTCTGTCCAACCCCTTCCCTGCAGATGTTTGAAATTGGAATATTTTTAGTTTCTTTCCTTTACCGTACAGTGGTAGACCTGTTTGTGTACTGTTGTGATTGAAGAGGTGTATGGAACCACTGGTGTAAGCTAGCTGAAAGGATTAAGTAGTTCTTAGCTCATTTCCTCCATGTGGTAGACCTTTCAGAAGCAGAACTCTTGCCTAACAGTGCTATCTCTTTCAAAGACCAGGGAAAGCTAGCCTAGCTTTTGCTGCTTTTACTGATATTTAGAGACTAACCTTTAAAATTAGGTCTTGTATCCAGGGGTTTATTGATGTTTTGTTACTTCATTGCGCTATGGTGTTCTAGCTCTTTTTCTAAATGACAAAGATCTACAGGCTTTAGAAAAGGTGCTGTGACACTTATTGGGAAGCCTGTCTTTGTTATAGCATTCAGCAGCAACTGCCGTTATGACTCTTCCTGAGCCATGGGGAATATACCAACGCTTGTATGGCTGAAAGCTGAGAAACGTGTAGTGCAGATATAGGAAAGCTCTGTGAGGCAGTGGTTAAGAGTTCACAGCCTTTGTTACATCAGGGGACTTGATTGAACATGAAACTGTCATAGAATGGCTTGGTGAATTTTGTTGTCTGTTTTCCCCACTGAGTCACTTCCTCCCATAGTCAGAGAAAAAGATTCTTTTGCAACTGCTGTAGGAAGATCCCCACTGATAGTTTTCAGCTACAGAGCCTTTTTATTTTCATTTGGGGCCCACTAGCTGGGTAGAAAGTAGGCTTCTACTGTGGCAGGGGGTAGTATTTCTGTAGATGGCAACCTCCTTGGGTATCCTCTCTCAGAATCTCACATAGCTGAAGCTCTGTCAGCCAGTGAATACTTCTTTCTTTTTATTTTAATTGCCAGAAGTTTGTCCTGTTTGGACATTAAAGTAACTGAGTGAGTTGCTACTCCAAATCATACAAGAACCAGGTTGTCTGTCTCACTTGTGAATTGATAAGCGTCTGTGTGAGAAACTTTCAGTCTACCTCTACACCTCTTGCTGTTACGCTGCAAGGCAGCTTTCCTTTAACTTGAGTTCTTCCCTGCCCTCTCAATCAGCGTTACTGGTACAGGAACAAAGTGTACTACGGAAGAATGGTAGAGATCAGAGTCAGAACTGGAGTATGTCAATTCTGGAGGTAGACAAAATGTCAGTGGATTTCAGTTCATCACCATGTCCTTGTACTGCACTCACCTTATTCTCCTAAGCAGCATAATGAAGGTGATGAAACTCTGGCAGTCTGACTACTCTGAACTGTGTCTGGATGCAGCTACTTTCTACTGGTAGTTGTAATTCTGAAGTATTTCTGGTAAGCTTTTGGCATTTGCATTGCCCTCCTCGGTAAGGGTCCCTCTTGGGGATAGATAACTAGTGTATTTACTTTGAATGTTACTTTGTCAAAAAGACACAAAGATCTTACTCTTGTCATGCATGATTACTGTAGTTCTAGAGAGTCGAATTTTGGATGCAGGACACTTGGTAGTACGCCTCTTGCAACCTCTTCAGTGGTGATTTCCTGAAAGGGTTCTAATCAACTTAGAGCGTAAAGCATTAGAAACAATATACAATTCTTCTTCTTTCTCCATTGCAGGGTATAGGTAGCTGCAACTGCTTAAAGCTTTCTAACTCTTGGTTTCTTTCAGTCAGTGGCACGAAGGGTTTGTCTGTCAATGACTTTTTGTCTGGCTTGGAGAATTCCGGATGGTTGCGTCATATCAAAGCTGTGTTGGATGCTGCTGTCTTCTTAGTCAAGGTAACTTGTATGCTGCTGTTTTGTTTGATGTCAAGTTCGTTTGCTGCCAGGCAGAATTACACTTAATATTATGTAATGTGTAAAATTCTGCAATTGATGTTTTTGGAAGGAGATGCTTAGTATATACTGATACTTCTGATATGCTGTTTTAAGTATTATGTGTTTCTGATGACTGGAGATGTTAAATATGCCAGCTAATGTTTTGGGATTTTTTTGGATGCCCCTTGGTTACTTTACTGGGAGATTAGGGATTCCCTGGTTCTTTTAGGGATTTATGAAAAGTGTAGCCAGTTTGGAGGTGGATGGAGCAAACTATTATTTAGTGTACCCTGGAGAACACAACTCCTGGGGCACTAATTGCAGCAAAGCCAAACTGTGGCTATGCTGACTTTATCTGGCAAGGAAATGGGACTGTTTATGAAGAATTCAGAGGAGCAGCTGCCTTTGCCAGGCACCTGTGAAGCCAAGGGCTTGACCTGGGGGAAGCTGGGTGAAGAAAAAACCCTGCATCTTTGTTTTTACTAGGTGAAATAACAAGGAGTTAACTTGAGTTAAAAGTGGATGATTCTCCTGAAGATGACCTTCAAAACCAGTTGGAGTAACAGGATTTGAATTCTTAGCTGAAGCTAATAAGCATTTCCTAGTCCTTAACTTTTGTGTAGTATAATGATGAACATGTGGGTATTTTTGGTGGTGTGTTTGTGTTGGTTTATTTTTTAACCTGTTTGGTCTGTAATGTGTAGTCTACTTCTTCATAGTAGGCATTGCAAGGGGTTTTTACAAGCTTAGTTTCATAAGGGATGGAAAGAGACCTGGGAAGCACTGTAGATCTTCTTGTTACATTGTGCCAAAGTGGTAGTGGAAATTCTTTTCTTTATATGGAATTTTCTCTACTTTCATGGAGAGAAGCTCTTAGCTTTTCAATAGGATCAAATCGTTTCCTCATAAGAAACACTTTTCTGGCTCTGTGAAATAAAGTGGGCTATGCTGTGAGTTGGGGGTAGATGTAGCTTTTTTTATTTATCTACTAAATTTTGACTTCTGTCTAGAATTAAACATTCACGAAGAAACACCTCTGTTTCACAGGCAATAGCAGTTGAGAGCGCGAGCGTATTAGTGCACTGCTCAGATGGCTGGGATAGGACTTCCCAAGTTTGTTCACTTGGAGCTCTCTTACTAGATTCCTATTACAGAACAATCAAAGGATTCATGGTAAGCTAGCTGTTGCATTCTTGAGTTGTTCCTTGATAAATAAAGGATGTGAAATGTTTGAGTGAGAAAGTGAGCGGGTAAACATACTGAGGCTTGTTTTTTGTAGTTACAAGTATTAAGATTTGCAGTATACGGATCAATCTTTCTTTTAAAAATACTTTGCTACTGTGAAGAACCATTTATTTAAAATCTAAAAAACTGAAATAAAACCACTGGATTGCTTTAGGTACCCTGTAGAAATGTTGCAATTATTTCCTTTTGCATCCAAAACAGCCCCTTACCTATGCTTCCAGAGTGCTTCTGTGAGATAGCAGATGAACAAAATTACAGGAGCTCTTTGCTTTTATCACTTGTCTTAAAATCAACCTTATTAAAATCTAAAAATGATTACTCCCCCAGTGACAGAGACCTGAAGATATTGAAGCAATCTAAATGTCTTCATCTTTCTAGAGAGGGGGAGGAATTTTGGTATGATTATTCCAAATTCTGGAGTAGGAAGATGAACCGTGTTCTGCAGTGGCAATACGAGGTGCTATAGGGACTCCTGAAAGATAGTACCTAAACTTAGTCCTATGTATTGGTTAGAACGAACTGCCACAAATATTACAAGCAACTAAAGTGAAGTTGAGGAGGAATTAGAAGAGGATTCATTTCTAATGAACAATGAGAGGTCATGTGTCATCTTTAGGGAAGTAATTTCACCTTTTTGGTTTTTAGTCCTCACTGTCTAAAGTTAGATTTCTGGGGAAACTTCTGCGATGGGCAGGCAGTCCTGTGTTCCTTTTGGTGCTTGATACTGTGACTGAAGTGATAAAACAAACTAGTGTTGATATTAACAAGCTTACTGCTATAAAGTCTTACAAAGATTATCTTGTGTGGTTTTACATAAACTATGATAGCAGGAATGCAATATTAATTTTTCCTGTACTTTGCAGTTTTTTTGCAAGTTGGTTGACAATCTGTTTCTGCAGTCATACAATATTAGTATGCTTAAAGTGAGCCTGGCTTAACAGCAGTTATCTGATTGTCAACGAGCTAAAGTTTTTTTTACTAGTTTTAGAAATGTGCTTTGAGAATCTCTTGTGAAAGACTTCCAAGAAAATAAAGGAAGTACAAAGTGATAAATAGTTGCTCCTACTGTAGTTTGACTTGCATTTAAAATACAATATATCGATAATTGGTGGGGTTAATACTACAGAGGTAAGGTTGGGTAACATTTTATATGAGACTTTGTTTGTTTTTACCATCTAGGTCTTGATAGAGAAAGACTGGATCTCTTTTGGGCACAAGTTCTCTGACAGGTAGTTCATTCTTCCAATACAGTAAAATGGATACAGTGAACTGAATGAAGTATTCTTAAAAAGAATAGCTAACTTGTAGCTGTTAAACTACTGCAGTGTTGTTAGAAGTTTTGCAATGAGTCAGCTATTTTCAGTAAACAATGTGCTTCGTGTATGGCTATTTGAATACATACCTATTGGATAATTGATTTATATTATAGACATAAATTTTTAGTGCTCTTCGTGCCTCAATCTCGGACGTCAATAACTGCAGCTAGATCTGCATGGATGCATAGACAGTGCAAAACCAATCTAAAGCCACGTTCCGGCTCTTTAGGCAATATAAACCACTTAGTTTTGAAATCTTTAAAGATGAGTTTGCATTTATGTTTACTTTTAATGATGAAGTCACACCTACTTTTAGAAGGCCTGTATGTTAAGAATTCTATTTTCCCTTGATCTGCCTGTCAGCAGTGATGACAATAGCCTTGCTGCTATTTACTGCTTATTAATTTGCTTTTAGCTGGTATACTCCAAATGTTGACTGTGGAAGTAATGGACACAAAGGAAGTTAACTGTCTTATGTTGCTCTTCTGTACTGAATACAGATATGTGATTACTTACAAGTCAGAAAAATAGGTCAAATATAGACTGATTTCTATTAAAAAGAAATATTGCCAGGGTTCTCATAGTTAGGTGCTTAATCTTCAAAGCTAGTGTCAAATTTATGTGCTGTCCTTTAAAAACAAGTGCAACTAAGACTTTTTGATTTTTGAACTTAAACCAGTTTCAATCTGTTTATGGAATCTTTTTTAGGTGTTGTCAGTTGGATGGTGATCCAAAGGAGATCTCGCCAGTCTTCACCCAGTTTTTAGAAAGCGTGTGGAATCTGACTGAGCAGTTTCCACAAGCCTTTGAGTACAATGAAGCTTTCCTCCTTCAGATCCATGAACATGTCCATTCATGCCAGTTTGGTAACTTCCTTGGAAACTGCCAAAAAGAGCGAGAAGAACTGAAGTAAGCAGACATTGTAACGTGTTTTTTGTTTATTCTGGCAGACTAAGGACTCCTGTGAATATTCTTCATTTTAGGCTTTGAATAGAAACAGAGGCAGGATTGGTAGTACTGAAAATGATGTTGCACCGCATCAGGGGACAGCAGTGCTGCTTGTGCTTTTGCACACTGAAGATAGTCTTTCTAATTGTGGGAGAAAATCACATGCTCATTTTTCATAGGGGAAGTTAAGGCTTCTTTATCCCTCTATTTTGTGTGGTTTGGGTTTTTTGTTTTGTTTTTGGTTTTTTTTTCTTCCCCTCCCTAAGAATAGGTAAGCTTAAGTTTGGAAGTATCACTCTATTCCCTCCCCCAGTCTATTTTTAGGTAACCTTAAAATTCTTGCCTTCTCAAGACTAATTACTGTCAGTTAGTATTAATAGGATGTTTGCTAATGTTTTCAGCTGTAAAACATCTTTAAAGTTTTCCTCCACTCATCTTTGTCTCCGACTGTATTTTGAAAGCATTTACTGCAACTAGGCAAAACTTGCCCAGCGTAAGCAGTAGTACTTCTAAAACTGATAGTCCTGTCCAACATTAGCTTATGGCAGGAAGATATTAGTTTTATGAAGAGCTTTGAATTCAAGATTTATAAGTATTTCTGGTAACTTTTAAAAAAAATGTTCAGGTCGATTTATTATGTTGAGTTGAGCAGCTTCTGTTTTTTGCTTGCAGTCAGTGTTGACCCTGATCTCTTCTTGCTTTAAGATTAAAAGAGAAGACATATTCCTTGTGGCCGTTCCTTCTGGATGAACGAAAGAAATATCAGAATCCTCTGTATAATGCAGACTTTTCTCCAGAACTAACTCTTTTGGAGCCTAATACAGTATCATTCAATTTTAAGTAAGTTTAAATTATATACAGTATCTCTTCTTCAATTTTGTCTTTATCCTGCATAGTTAAAACTGTCTGCTTCCTGCAGGTTTTGGAGAAATATGTACCATCAGTTTGATCGAAGTATGCATCCCAGGCAATGTGTGTTCAATCTTATAATGAACATGAGTGAACAAAACAAACAACTGGAAGAAGACATTAAAGAACTGGAAGCTGTAAGTATTACAAAATAAGTGTCTGTACTTGTGACTTGTTCCTCAAATTCACATTTATAGTCTGCAGTAATGCTGCCAGCCCTCCCATGAATGTCACTGCTGTATGGCCTAGCACTTATTCAATGTAGTGTTGACTTTGACTTTTACTGTGTGCTTCTATGCTGAATGCCAGACTATACAGCCAATGTTTTGCTCTTAGGCTCATTTTGCTTTACTGATAGACTGTATTATGTAAAAGTGCTCCTACTATCACAGCATTACTGAAGATGGCTTACTGTAGATTAGATTTATGTGAAACTTACCTTGGATAACAAGGTACCCATCATAGCTACAGCTGTGTTGCTAGTCCAAGGAGTCTGAAAATCTTTTATTTCCATTAGAGCTACTAAAATGGAAGCAGTAAGTATTGTCCTTCTTTTAACTTCATATGCAGGTGCATGCTCTTGTGAGTCACCATAATGACGGGGTATATACCCTCAGGCTTATTTGAAGACAGGGCTAAATCCAGAGATCAGATTTCTGCAAGTGACTTCTACTAGGGCTAGAGTAAACAGCCAGGAAAGACTGAACAGTGTATCTCACTTGATTCTAGTATGACTTGATCAGTGGCTTTTAATTGATGCTTTATTACAGTCAGTTAAGGTGCTGAAACTTCAGACTAATACCTTTTAAGAAATGCACAAGTTTTCTAACTATGAGTTTTACTTCTTTGGCTAGAAATAGTAACACAACTCCTGTATGTGGTGATGGGGGAGGAGGGAAGTACAGCTTTTCTAGGAGGAAAGATTTTTCATAAACTGATCCTACTGTAATTAATGCAGGTCACTTAAACTCTTTCAAATCTTAATTGTGTATTTAAAATTTTTTCTACAATTGAAGCAGCAAAATGAAAAAACTCAAGATGAAGCAAGATGAGGAATAATAAGCAAGACATAAAGTGAAGCTTCATTTTTGAATTTTCTAGAACCTTGTTCCAATGTGTTAACTTCACCTGAGCCCACATCTCTCACTTGCGTGATGAAGAGATATAGTCGTTTGAAATCTTGATGTAGACCTTCCTACTGCTGTTTCCGTCTTCAAAAAGTTGGTGTCAAGAAACACCAAAGTCTTCTGCACTCAGTCTTAGTTCTAATAAAGCACAAACATATCAACAAAAAATTCAGTTCAGTTAACCAGATCAAGCTCCCAGTTACTGGGTGAGATTGTTTTAATTTATAAAAAACCAAAAACCCCAACCCTTAATCCAAATCTCTCCTCTTTTGTTGCTGAATGCTTGCAGGTTAATAGGTCCCTTTCTCCAGTCCTGCTTTCTAGTTGACATCTTTTAGTATAATCCTGCGTTTGAACAAACTGTATTGGCATTTTTCAAATATAAAGGAAAAGTCTTTTAGATGGTTTTTGGGAAGGACATAAGGGCTTACGTATGAAACTGCTCTTTGTCTTTAAGGGACTCATGGTATGCTGCAAGCTCCCTGCTTGTTGATAGTACCAAGGCCTGTCTTCCTCTGCCTGTATTGTAGGAAGTATTCCCATCTCGATAGTAACCAAACGAGGGGCAAGCCTAGAACCACCTTTCCTCTATGGACACTGACAGGCAACCTGCCTGCCTTCTGCTCAGCTGCAAATTCTAAGCATACAGTGCTTGTAGCATCTGCTGTAAACTGGGGGAAAATGTCTTCTCCAATGGCCTAATATTTAATAATACTGTTACATATCTAACCTGGGGTCAGTAATACAGGGTTCTGCAGATGCTGAGCTGGACAGCAAAAGAAGTGGATTCACTTCCTTTCAAAGGAGAATATTATCAGCAAAGTAGTCATGCTCTCTGTTAGTAACTGTTCTTTATGTTTCAGAAAATAAAGCAGAGAAATGGGCAATCAAGTGCAGTCCCTGTGAAGGAACATCAGCAGTCTGCTCATCCTGCACCCGTGGCACTGAAGACCCCTCCATCCTTCCAGAAGGAGCAGCCACTGATCCCTGTGAATGATGCTGTAAGAACTATAGAGGGCAGCAACACAGCAGACAATCGCTACAGTGAATTCGTGGCAGAGTTCTCGAAAGCTGAGCCTGCTGTAGTCAGCTTGGAGTATGGAGTGGCCAGGATGACTTGCTAATTAAAATCCAGCACTGTGTTCCTCTTCTAGACTGATTGAATGAAGAGATGGATTATTTTGAGGATGGGTCTGTGCTGCATGACCAAAACATGACTTGTATATCGGCAAGTTTTGTTAACATAGACTAGAACAGCATGCTAGTTGTCAAGTGTTTGCTGTTCTTTTAAGAAAAAAAAAAAGTGTAGTTGTGTTTTAAAAGAAATAGGGGCATTTGGTAAGTGGTGACTAAAAATCAAGGAATGGTATGTCTTTGGACTTAAGTCAGTTTGCACTAAATTGATTAAAACAGTAATATTACTTTATTCAGTATAGGAAAACACAGGTGATCTTTCACAGATTGATTTTATTTGGGCAAGAAAACTTGAACTTTCTATTTTAGGAACTGAAGCTACATGTATATATCGCATATGATATGAATATGTATACCCACGTTTAATGCCACCCAGTACTAAGTGTGAGTGTATTAAGTGCCATGGAAAAGTATGATATGTTTCAAATCATAAATAGTTGGCCTTAAACCTGTCAGATCATTGAGATTGTTGTCCTTTACTATTGCAGTTTACCTGGCTCTGTTTACATTGTATTTGCTCAAAATGTTATTTCCTTAAAACAGGACTGAATAAAAGGAATGAAGCATGCCTAAGCTGGCGCAGCCTTTTGGCAAATTGCTACCTGAATGTTAACTTATCGCTGAAGACTTTTTTATTCCAGTTCCTCTGTTGTTTAAAATGATATAGATTGGCCTGATTTTTCTTCTCTGGCAGCTCAGTGGATTGAGCATCTTTGAAGCTACACGTTGTGTCTGACCTTAAATGTTTTAATTTCTGGCAAGGTATTTTAAATGTAGAGTAAAAGGAGTAAAATGTGTCATGTAAGAAAACAAACCTTAGCCAGTAACTGAATTGTCAGGTTTATTCCGATTTGTTTATTGTGTGCTGTGCAGTCGTTCAAGTTGCAGGAATGGAAGCGGAAGTTTTGGAAGTATAGTCTACTGACATTGTTCCCAAGTACAAAAAAAAAGTCCTCCATGTGCCCAAAGCTCATGAGAAACTGAGTGCCTCCTAAATCTTTCCTTAGAAGAAAATTTTAGTTTTTAGTGAAACACCCTTCTCACCTTGTAAAGACTTGTCTAACCTGTGCATATTGTAAGTAATTTCAGTACAGTCTGGAGAATTTTATGGAATTGGAGAGACGACAAAAACTTCTTCTAGCAGGATGCAGTAGAGATGATGGGACGTAAGAAAAAAAAACGGGGGGGGGGGGGGGGGAGGAAACGTACAGTTTGTAAGCTTAATTAATTATGTATCTGTAACCTTCTAGTAAGGGAGAAGGTTTTTGCTGAAGTTTGTTACCTGATGGATTTTCTGAGCAGACCAGAATAGGGAAGAAAAGTGCTGGTGCCCAGGTCTTAAATAGAGGTATAAATTATAACTTTGGGTATTAAGATCTCTAGGTATGATGTTAGATTAATGCTACTGACCTTTTATCTCTGGATTTAAATAATTTTTGGTTACAAGTTCTTATCCTAATCCCCAAAGTCTGTTTTGAAGTCTGTTTTGTTAAAATTACTGGTGTGCCATGCACAATTTGACATAATTGGCAGCACTTTCCTCTGCACCATATTGGATCCAGGGCTCTATTAACAAGCCAGTACAGGTCATGATCAAGTTGCACTTGTGAAGCTGTCTGGGAGAAGTTAACTGACTCCTGTATTTGAGTGTTAGTTCACCCGTTTCACTAATTTGTTTTTTACAAGCCTATAAGTGTAAATAAAGGTTCTTAGTCTTTTTATTCCCAAAGATATGAGCATAGTGTCATCTTTAAAATATGTTATCCAGTCATTTAAACACATTTAGAATTTCTCCACTACAGGTTTTGATGGTTTCACGTTTGCACAGTGGTGCCTTACAGGGTTGCAGCAAGAGAGGTTTTTGTGCCTTGTTATTTATTGTCTCCCCTTCTCCTTTACCTTCTGTATCAACTTGGTTCTGTGGTTTCCATTTAGAAAAACATCCTGTATATTAAGCTTGTGTTGTAGCACAGTAGTAGCAAATTTATCACTGGCAATGTAGCTAAGTGTTACCAATTTGTACTTGTTTGTTTTAATATTTAGCTGCTCTGGTGTTCCTTGGACACTTTTCATATTGTTTAGAGTTTATAGGTTCAGAAGATTGTATTAAGCTTTCTTGCAGATATTGTTGTATGCTGTTTTCACTTTAGCAACCCCCTGACTGCCCCTGCATACAAGGCTTTTGAAGAGAAGACCTGTTCCCTTTCAGTCCTGTTAAAGTGAGTTTATTTCAGTCTTCAGGCCCTTTTTCTTGGCAGAGTTAACTTCTTGGCGAAAGGAATCGGGTTGCCTTTTTATTTTAAACCAAGGTAGGCATGTTAGGTCAGCTTTAAAATGTTATAAAACTATCTGCTCAAGCACAGAACCTGTTCCTTCATCAAAAAATACAATCCTTCCGGATCTGAAGTAAATATTTTACTCCCGTTAATACGTGAATAGAGTTTTATCAGGCTGTTTTGTAGAGCAGCCTTCTTATACAGTCTGGATAGCTCTGCCAACTCAGCCCGCAGGGTCACCAGTGAGAAGAGTTCCTGCAGAGAGGCAGCTGTCTCTCCTCATTTGCTGTTCAGGCTTAAGCCAAAACTACCTAAAGCACCTGGGACCTGTGCTCAAGTAAATAGATGGTAGCAAAGTGAGCTCCAACAGAAAGCTTGGCACGATGGCCAGGACTCAGCAGAGTGGGGCTGTTCTGTGTCCTTCAAGGAGGGTTTAAAAAACACCAAGCAAGCTGACTAACAAACTGGCGGAAGCCTTCTGGGAGCAGAAAGAATGTGAATTCTTATTTCAGTGGATACGCTTTTCTTCATCATGAACATTCTGCTTCAAGAGCAGTTATGATACTGCAAGGTGCCTGGTACAGCTCAAAATAACATGCAGGACTCTTTCTTTTTAAGCTGCAGCATTAATCTGTGGTTGGTGCACTCACCAGTTGCTTAGGAATATAATGCCCCAGACAGAAAGTTGCTATAGCTGATTCTGCTCCACTGGTTGCAAGACTTCAGCACCTGTCAGTTCTGTGCTTCATCTTGAGAAGGTCTCTGTAAAGTTGTTGGGTTTCTGTGTTTGTGCTGTGCTTGATCTTTTTTCCAATCTGAATGCTATAAAAGAAATAATTCCTTTTTACTGAACCAAGCTGCTGGTCTCACCTGAGCAACTAAAACTGATTTCACTTTGTACTCCAGGCAATTGAAAATATTTATTTCACTAGTACCAAAAGAGTTGGGCTTATTTTTGGGAGGCTTGCTATTGTCCTAATGTATTCTTCAATGCAAGTCTAAATACCCAGCCATTCTGTTTTGTAGGATGACTGCCAGATCCACAGACGAAGAAATTAATTAAGCCACACTGAACTGAGCCTGTGCATTTTCCACGTGTCCAATTACTAGTGACCTAAATCTAGGGCAAAAGCCTGAAGTCTGGAGAGTCCTTTTAGAGAATTGGAACAGCAGTCCTTCCACAAAACCGCCTGTCCCTATGTGGAACAAATGCCCTAATACAATGTTCTTTTAGAGCTATCGCAAATCAAGCTGTGACAGTTTGATGTGTGTCTCCTCCTCAGGACAACCACAGTGGAGAATGCCTTACTGGGAAAGATGATGTGTTCTTCCTCAGTAGCTGTGTCCAAGGCCTTTTGATAAAGTAACATAGCAGCAGCTCTCTGAACTTGCTGCTCCCTTTCTGGTAAACTAAGCACAGAACTGGACGCACAGCTGGGCTGAAGTGGGGCTGGGGTGGCTTGGCTTAACTACTATCCTCTTAAGGAAGTGACATAAATAACATAAAGAAATTTGATGTTAAAATAGCACAAGGCATGTGCTCTCAGTATCTGTTCTTTAAGAGTCCTGCCCTGCTTTCGAGCAAGTGTGGCTAGCATGAGGGTCTTGCATAAGCATGATGATTGCTTTCAGGTTAGTTTAAAGATAATCTGATTTCAAATGAGATCATCCCTCCACAGTGGTGTTTATAGATCTTTAGGTCAGAACCTAAAGGTTGTTCTTAAAACTCTTGTTTACTTGCTAATTGTCCTAAAGCTATAGCTGATCGTAGACTGAAGTATACTGGTTGTGAAACCTATATTCACTTTTAGGATTAGAGCTTTAGATCAGACCAAAGTCTGCTTTGACTTGCTTTCACCATTTATGCCACACTTTTCTCCAAGCGTTGCTTATTGTGGTGCTTGATACCTGCTTTTACGACATAACAGGCTTCTTAGTGCTTTGGATGTTTCAAAAACCTGGAAGTACTGCAATTTCCTTCCACTATTCTGAGGGCTCAGATCAGTGAACAGGATGAGTGGGTTTACGTTTGATCTAGCTAGCTTGACCTGCCTACATGTTAAATAGCAGGAAAATCGGCATGGTGTCGTAATTCAGTGGTGCAGCTTCTGTATGGAGGGTAGGCTTAAGGAAGAGGATGTAGTTGGGATCCTTGTCGCAGCATGTAGCCAGCCACGGGACGCTGCTGGGGTATGGCTCATTAAAAGTAGAAGCAGTAGAGCTGTTTTGATGTCCAGCAAGCAGCTCAGGGACTTGAGGTGGAAGGCCAGGGACTTGCTGCTTCTGAGATCAGTTTCCAGGTCCCAGAGAATTCAGTGACCTGGTCAATTAAACACTTACAGCTGAGCAATTCTGCACTGGCATCAAGCAACAGAAAAAAGACATGAATCTGTGTTTCTTAATCTACTGGCTTCAAGCAAAAAATGTCCTGGTGGTGTCTTTGAAGTTGGGGTGCAATATTTTGTTTCTTCTTGTTTATAGTTTAACTCTAGAGGTCAGTTGTATACTGTTTCTAATTAAGTGGGAGTTTAGTTTTTGACACGAACTGTAAAGTCTTTCCCATCTCGATGACGAGTGTAGCACATGCGTATCTCACGCTTTGTATCTCTGCACATGTTTCTGCTGAGCGTGTTTCTTCCAGGTGGGCAGTCTTGGTGAAGTCCCCTGCAGCCCCACAAGGGCATTCCTCCTTACCTAGCGTTACAGATTGGTTTCCTTGCTCTGTCGTCTTGTTGCTCTTCAGCCTTACGGTTTATCTTTACAGCTGTCTGTTGGCAACATCCCTTGACAAACAGCTTTCCATCAAAGAAAACGGGTTTGTTGTTTCTCTGTCTCTCAGGGATTTTTACCCCTGAGCTAGTGAACTTGAAAAATATTGCTTATTCTTCTTTTCAGGGCTCCCAAGTGCCAGCTGACTTCCACAGTCAGTTTACTTACACATTTTAACTTCAGACCTGGTTATTTAAAAAAAAAAATAATTAAAAAATTACTGAAATGTTGGATATGGCAAAGGGAAAGAAAACTGTTTTCATTGTAATGTACATGGAAAGACTGGCTGTTCCACTAGCATTTATTGCTCTGTAACGCTTTCTGTAAAAGTCATTTATCTGTGTGCTGGGATCATGCTTGATATATATTCCTGAAGAAACTTTAGCAAATGAAATTTTGTAATAAGTGTATTATTTGTATGTGTTTTGAAAATCCATAAAGCTTAAAATAAAATTACCTTAATATTGCCAATCTAACTGGGCATTAAGTAGTCCATTTAGAAGAGCAGTGTATGAACATTAAACATAGGGAATAAAATTTTAATTTTATGGATGAGTCATATTGGATCCAGACTGTAGAGTACAGAAGTGACTTGGCCTATTTATTAGTTTCTGAAATGATCCTGTAACTTTCAGATAGGGGAGACTGGCTCAGCTTCATGTTATTGACTCTAGACTGCTGGTCCACTAATTACAAACACTATTCTGTGTTTAGTTTGAGTTAAGTGTTGGGAGAAGAGAGTTCTGTATTTACTTAGCATTACTGTTACTCCATACTTGGTAATCCAGATGAGTGTTTTCAACAGCTCCAACAAAAATGATGAGGAAATTAGAATAACTTTCTGAAAACACCAGCTCCCCTTTTCAGTGACTCTTCCATTAATTATGAAGAACTGTTTTCTTTAATTCTTAGTTCTGAGGCTTCTTAGGACTATACAGCTGCTGTCTTCATTTAGTAAATTGGTTTATTGTCATGGTAATAAAGCTCTCCCTGAGGACTACTTGCTACACAATGCTCAAGCTTCTTCCAACAGCATTTTGCTCATATTTACTTACTTTGCCCACATCCAGCTCCATCTTGATCTGCACGGGGAATATGGTTTCTCTTCATAGTACAGATGGAAAATAAAGTACCGGAGTATTGGATTCTGCAATGTTGTGATCTTTATCACAGAGTGGGCCCCTCCTGCTCTGTAGGTACCTGCAGCTTGAAGGGTTCTCTTCAGTACGTTGGAGGCTTTTATTCCCCTGGTTTCCTTTTGGCTAGGCAGGCTGTATGCTGGAACTACACCATGGGAGAATCTGGTTAGTACCATTAGGGGAAAACATCAGAACTGCTAATTCAGAGCAGTACGGTTTAACCGTGTGCCACAACAATCATGGCATCTGTCACTGGGGTTCTGCATCCAGCGGCAGCAGCTGCTCCATGAAGTCCACGAACACGTTCATCCACGTGCGCTTCTGGTGTGTGGATGCTACTGGACGCAGTGCAAGTGCGGAGTTTCGCATGTGCATACGTAAGTGGAGGGAAAAGCAAAGTTTAACTTCAGCTCTTACTATAGCCTAGAGGCTGGTTGGTTTATTTTCCTGGCCTAGCCCAGGGAGCATTCATTGCCTCGCTTGTCTAACTACAACCTCCTTAAGTTTAGGTGTTACTTGGAGCGTGCATGTTTAAACTGAGAGTAGACAGCGTGTGTGAGAATTAGCTGGCTGCTGTGCAGAATGGCTGAAGAGAAGCAAGTGGGACATGAAAACTACATAAAGGCAAAAATGGGGATGGATATCTCGTTCTTGTTTGTGACCTTTGTGATGGCCGTGTCGGGCTGTGGGGAGGAAGGGCTGATACGGCAGTGGCTTGAGGGCTTTGATGCTGGCTGAGCTAGTTCCAGAACCTGATGCAAGATTGAGTGATCCTAAAAATGTTGCTGTCTGCTTTGTGTTTATTTTCCACCCACTGAAGCTGCCCTGGGTAAAACACTAAAGGTGGCTGTGTTATTGCAAGAATGTGGCTTGGCAGGGGACAGGGCTGTTCCCTGAATATTCAGGAATATGGATGCTGTTCAGAACTGTTCCTCGGCTGCGGTGGTAGCTACTCTGGCTGAGTCCCTCTGTGAAAGCACGAGACTGCTGCAGCTTAGTGCTCCGTTTGAGATTCACGTGAGAATGCTTCAGTGGGAGGAAATGCTCTCAGTGATCGGTTCCTTTATTTTCTAATCCCGCTTTAAGCTTTTTGTAAACTTGTTTTTAGTAGTGTGCTGGTGGAAGAAATAATTCTTAATAAACCAGATGCTCGCTGTTCTGCTCACTTGCTGGACTTTGCACATGCACTGTCTTTCTAACGTTCGAGGTTATCTGGTGCTGTGCAAGTGTCCCATTAGTCAACACTATATTGGGGAGGTTAATCGATCACTTTTTTCTCTTGAATGCGATAAGGACAGCACATGAGCAGGACAAATGTTCCATCTGCTATTATATCACTTGAATGGCTTTTAAATGCTCCTTGTGGGTGCAGGAAATGTCAAAGGAGACTACTGACAGCTCTTATGAAGCATATTGACAAGGAATGATTAGGGGAAGAACGAGGACGAATGTTTATGCATACGTTAAAGGTACATTTAAGGAGGGTTTTATTTGGTAACTCTGCTTCGTAAGTGATTTAAATCCCAGTGTGAATGCAGTTAGAATGATAGAGGTGTGTGCTTAGTAGTGTCTCAAAAGAGAAGCGTAAGCCCTCTTAGCGCCTGGTGCTTTATCAAGACAAAGCTTTGTCAATATTAATCTAGCCGTTCTTTTTAACTATTTATGATGAGTTGACTTTGGATGGTGAATGCATTTTGGGGCAGGAAAATGTAAAGGGAGAACATGGAGCACAACTGGATGTAACCGTCACTACAAATTTTATGAAATGTGGTGCAGAGGAGACCACTGAGAGTTTGGTCGTTGTAAAAAAAATCGAGGCTGAACTGCACTCTAATTCCTGTGCTGATGCTTATATCCCATAGCACAGGGGTCCCTCCACAGTGCCAAAGGCCAGCCTGGGAAAAGGGAGAGAACTGTTATCTGGCAAATTGCTGATATGAACCAAGAAAAGGGAAGGAGAGCTGCTTCACAAGCAGAGATCACATGGAGGAGATTGCATAGCAGGAGTGGGTCACAAGGTTGTAAAAGAATTAATTTCTCCTTAGAGTGTTGCAGGAGAAAGGCTGGTCAGCTGGAGTTCAGCAGTGAGAAAAGGATTAGGGTTAGCAGTAAGAACTACTTTAAGTTATTTGTGTTTGTGGTATTGTAATATATGGAGGAACTGAGCTATTTATATAACCCTATAACTATAGCCCTAAAAATTCAAATTCCTGGGTCTCAGTTTGGCTTGTTCTATTTCAAGATAAGAATCCATCTGTAAAATTCTGCTTGGCTATCCTAAAGTCTTGCCAAAAGTTTAAATAAAGAGCACAACTTGGCAGAGACTGCTCTCTTATTTGCAGATTTGCGTTGAGTTCTATATGCTTTGTTGTGGTTAGCGCTCTTGTGGCTATGGAGTTTCTGGTCATTTCTGCTATTTTCTTGCTTTTTCTCTCCTACCTGCCTATATTCAGTCAGACTCCAAGGCAACTGAGGCCGAGAAGAGCTGCTCATATGTAGCTGCAGAGGTCGGCCAAGGGACAGTGGTTTACTACTGAGCTGCTCGTCTTGGTAACAGCTATCCAAGTCAGCAAGACAGAAAACCACTATTTGGGATTTCTAGCAACAGTATGCCGTGCTTGGTCTGAGCTGCAGAACAGTGCAGTGTTTTGGAAACTGGTGGTATGGCAGGTCTGCAGAAGAGCTCATGACCTGACCCTGTTCTAAAAAGCACCATTAGGCAAGGGCTGGAAGAGCAGCACTTCTGAGCAGCACTTTAGGACGTGAAGAGCGTGGTGCTCTGTTGTTGTGAGGATTAGGGAGAGCTGCTCTGACTTACTGCAAGTAAAAGGCATTCTGAAATTGTGCTGCTCATGCTCAGTCTGTTGCTTGGTAGGCTTATCAGTGTAACAGATAATGGGGGTGCCTTTAGTGTTAGTTAAACAGGCAGCATGTATATTGAGGACGTGATCTTGCTCTGGGGAGGTTTTTAGGAATTGGTAATCACAGCCTAGAAGGACCTAAAGCATGTCAGGTCCTACAAGGTCAAGGGTACTTGGTTTTCTAGCAGCTTTTGGGCCATTAAAAAGAACTACAGCTACACCACTGAGTGAGTCTCTACCAGCTCCAGAGAGACTTTGGGGCTCGTTATTAAATCATGTTTTCCATAACTTTTTGTGTTCATCCCAGTTTCCAAATTGCAGAAAAGCTCTCCTCCCAGCTCTCTGGTAGAGGTTGGGCTAAACTGAGTTTTTTACTTTGGATAAAAAAATGTTCTGTATTTGCCTCCAAACTACAGTACGTTTTACTGGAGAAAAAAACCCCAAGATGTTCCCATGTCTGAAGAGCTTTTGAATTGAATGTAGCAATTCAAAACTGGTAGCACTTTGTGTAAAACATCTTTTTAATCCATATAGTTTTAAGAAAGAAAAAAACCCAATAAAGACATCTTTTGGCTTAATTCTGAAAACAATACTGAGTATTTGGTGTAATTTTTTTGTATTTTTCTTTACAGTGGATTCACACTCCCTGGAGTAGGTAAGTAATGCTTCTCTGAAGACAATATAATGAATGCTGTGACCTCAACATTTGCCACTTTATTAGGAACGGGATGGTTTCCTGCATGCAAGGATTGCTTCAAAATGATCCACTGTCTTGAAGATGTTCCTATGTGGATGCACTGCAGATGCAGTGACTCGTTTTGGGTGAAGGAAGTGCTGTGTTCACAATCTCTTCCTTTTTCCAATTATTTTTTTACTTTGTTGTGAAATCTTTTTTATTAATATCTATCACATAATATAATCTGATAGTGACATGTACTCCACAATGCTTTAATTGCCCGTTCGGGAGTGTAAGTCTTCAAATATACTGAAGTTTAGGAGAGGGAGCTGTCAAGCCTTTGTACTCTTGATCATATTAACAAACTAAATGAAGGCTCATTTCGCTTTTAAACCTTCATTGAGGGTGAAGGGCTCGGCAAAGAAGTGCATTAATGACATACTCATCCAGCTGCTTACTCTTCTTTCTGAGCCAAACCCTGCCTCTCTGGACAAAGCTAAGCAGAATGGGGGTGGGTGCGGGAGAAGAGAGCTTCTACAGAAAAACTCTGTCAAAGCCAAGTGTACCTTGTTACTAGAACATAAAATACTCGGAACTGGTCTTTATGGTGACTTGAAAATGGAAATATTAGCTACTGTTAATCTGAGTTTGAGAGGCAGCTCTCAAATCTGTGTTTAGTTCCTTGTTTTTACTGCCAATCAAACGAGAGTGTAATTGGAGGCACACACACTGTTGTCCTGGTCGGATGAGCTTTTATGTGCCACCTAGTCTGAGGTAGAACTATGGAAAGAGCCTCAGGCTACTTACTTAATGCAGTTATGCTGCTGTGACATTATCATTTTCAGCTGTAATGCTTAAAGGAGCAATAAATCAAATTACTTGTTTCCTTTCTGTAGTACAAAGATAATAGCAACTGGCCTCTTACCTCCTTTCTGCTATTTTTGTTGACTTTAATATGTACGTGGTTATGTTTTATCAGACTTTAGTTGGATAAGTTGATTTCTGAAAAACAGATTTTATTTAAAACTGAAAGCCACAAATATGGCAGGGAAAGCCATCTATAGAACTCGCTTTTTTTGTTCATCAAGTCCTGTAAGACTACAAATAGGACTGAAAACCTGCAGAATAACGATGAGGTTATTGAACAGTTCATCAATCCTGAAATTCTCAGTCATTTCCAGAATAATAGATTTGTACTGGCTAGAAGAGGTGTGTGGAAGGGAATTTCACATGAGAGCTTGAGCAAGCAAGTAATGTTAGGTTAGTTGTGCAAAGGCTTTTAAGGTTGCCTCAAGATCTTAGCACTAACTTAATAAAACAGAGGCAATGCAGGAGTACATGTCAAAGCTGTAAATCGTAAAAAAGCAATGGAAAGGGAGATGAAATTACTCTGCCCACTTGAGCCAGTATCCATGTAAATTACTAAGACCCTTGAGCACTCTTTCCAGCAAACCTGAAGGAAGAATCGCAAGCTGCTGGCATGTACCCAGGTCCCAGTGGCACCCAGTGGGATTCATCTCCAGCTTCACGCGCCCACTTCTGCGCAGACATCCCCTCTGAGCTGGTCACCCTTAGCTCCTTGCACAGATGAACAGCTGCTTCTGGTGCCCGGCTGTCCTTGGGCAAAGGTACTCATCTGAAATAAGTTGTACGAACCCCACAGTGAAAATGTCTGTTTCTGTCATTTGCCTGTGCAGGGAGCTTCGAGTGACCCACTCGGGCACTGCGAGTCACATCCCTGCTGCTTTTACAGGTTCAAAGTCTGGAATCCGGAGCAGCTCAAAACTGGGTGCCAAATCCTACCTCTCCGGCAGGGCTCTCCGGGTGCCGAAGCTGCGTGCCGGGCTGAGTGGGGCTGCGGCACAGCAGAAGGCACGGGAGAGCAGCCAGCCCCCTCTCGTCTTCGGTCTCTCCATGATGACTAAAGCTTGCCGTGGAGCATCGTGGTACTTTCCATCCCCCCAAGGGAAGCAAATAACTAACCAAGATGCAGGAGGTCAAGGGAAGGAATGGGGTGTAAGAGGGAGAAAAACTCTGAGGCGCTTGGGCTAAGGTCACGGTAAAACCCTGGTCTTCATCGTCCTGGCCAAGTGCTCTGAGACCCTTTGGGGCTCCGGGGATGCAGTGAGACCAGCTTGGATAAGGAGAAGGCTTTGAACCACAGTCCCTACCCCAGGTAGGGAGATTTGAGCCTAATGGGCCAGAGGAGATTATTCTAAATAGATGGGTAGGCTCTGACAAGGGGAGTGTTTCTGAAGTGGTCTGTGCTCTAAGTATGTTGCTGGGAAAGCCAGGCTAGAACTGAAAAGCGGGTTTCTGCAGAGCTTTGCAATGCTAAAAGGAGATGTCCTTTCTGTGCTTAACTTGTGATATCCCCAAGAAATATTGCTCCCCCCCTACAGCTGCGTTTCCCAAAGGGCTCAGTGATCCTGGTGTTGGATCCTCATCGTTTCCAAGGCACGTTCCAGATGTGCCACGATGCCGCAGGTATACCAAGGTCTGAGGGCAAGAAGTGGTGCCAATAGTTGAATCCACTGAACCGGGAAGCAGAAGAGCAGGGTCCGTAGTGCTGACTCCATCGAGGTGTTCCTCAGCAGTGATGAAGCCCCATGTGCTGTGTCGAGCCAAGGTGTTTATTCCCTTGGGCATGTGGGAAATCCTTCTCTCCCCTCTCTCTCAAAACGCAGAGTTTGAAACGGAGATATAAAGTGCCATCTGTGCGATGGCCACCGAAGGCAGTAATTTGTTACCTGTTAGATTTGGTCTTTGTGAATCTTGGAGATTCGCTTCAAGGTAAGTTGTGGAATAATGTAGCCGTTGGTACAGAAAGCAGTATTTCCTTTTTATGTGGCAAGTCTAACAAAACAGGTGACATTGTCACAACCCGGGCTGGACAGACAGGGAGGGGTTCCAGAGTCCCAGAGGGCACACACACGTGGGGCTTCAGTTTGTGTCCTTTTATCATCTCCTTGCCCCTCCTTCAGGCAGACACTCAAACTAATATTGGGCTAATTGGGCATCATGCTCAGTTTGTGCCTTCAGAACCTTCGGGATATGGGTTGGTGGCCTTGGGGGTCGTTTGGGGAGTAACTTCTCCCTCCCTGCAGGCGTGACCATCGTTTGATCTTTGGCCATGCACGGAGAGCTGTCCCGCTCAGTTTATCTGAACGGGGAACTGCGCACCCTCCCGCAGGTCCTCCCTGTCCTGTTGCTGATGGGTGCTGATCGGCTTCTTTTCACCTGCGGTTCATTGGTACTCACCCCACCGCAATATTTGAGACATTAACTCTTTCGGTCTCTCACAGACGTGAATTTACATGGCTTGCTTTCACCAAAGCATTTTAGGTAGTTTGTAAATATTCCTATATGCCATATTCTTTAGGTGGAGCAAGTGAAAAAATTTTATTGTACCCCAGCTCTCTGGAGAAACTGTTAAATTGCTAGCAGATACATGATTCAGTGAAAGATATTTGGTTTCTCTTAGAGATATTGTAATAATTTCCAGACTGTAATAAACTGAGGGTTAATTCTCTAACTTTTAAAATTATCTCTTATGATTGTATGAGAGTAGGAAGATGGCTTCATAGTTAAATGTGGAACTTTGGGAGATGTGAGTTGAGTGGTGGCGTCTGCTGCAGGCTTTCTCTGACCTCAGATAAGTCTTTTAATCTCCATGTTACTCCTGTTTGCCTGTGGAAAACTGAGATAATATCCTCTTTTCGTCAGTTCTGCCTTTGGTTTGCTTGGATTGCAATCTATTCAGGTCAAAGATTTTGTCTTATTTTCTATGGTATTTGTGTGGACTGACTTCACTGAGGGCCCTGAAGCTTGATCTATAGATAATTCTATTTTCTAATAGTATTATCTGGAAAATATCTACAGTTAATCCATGAAGAGGTACTAGAATCACAACGAATAACGGTTCCTGCCCAACTGCTTAAAATTTCTATCAAATTGCAGAATGCCAATATTATATCTAGATGCTTCGAACAACAGTATACAGCTGTATACTGGCAGATGAAGGTCCCCAGTGTTGGCACAGTCTGAATATTTTATGCTGAAGTGCTGTTTTTACTCTAAGATGGCTGGTATTTGTTGTGTCTTAAAAAGCTTGTAAAGCAGAAAAAGTAAGTTCTGCAGAAGCTAGATAGTAGCATTCCCCCTCATTACCAGTTCCAGTAGATCTGTTGGGGGAGGAAAAAACCGCTAAAGATAAGTACTAGTGAAAATCAAGATATTAAATCTTTGTCTTCCATAAGCTTGTGAGGCAAAACTGAGGAATAATAACTTCACACAAAACATAAGCTTATGAGGCAAAACTGAGGAATAATAACTTCACACAAAACATAATTCTGAAGTGAATGGAAGGTCAATACATAGTTTTAATGCGTTAGCTTTCCTTTGTAAACAGGAGAATTGAAACTGTTGTATCTAGAGACGTTGGAGAAACTGGCAAGTACAACATTAAGCAGTAGCTGACGAAGATGAGAATCATAAAAAACTTTCCACAAAGCTGTTCAGAATCAGCTAAATAACATCAAAGCACCAGGTTTCTCTGCCTATGGTGAAGCAGGTACTAAAACTGCGAGCTCTGATTATCCTGCTAGTGGTCGCTGCCAGCTCCTCCCGGTGGGTTTCAAGTCTGCCGGCACCTTCCCCTCCTTGCCTAACCCACCTGCCAGCGTGGCTTTAGTCCTCTCCCTCCTGTGGCACAGGGCAACCGGAGCAAGAGCGTGGAGGACGTATCGAAGTGCTTATGTCCTGGTGTTAGGTGCCAGCATTTGAAAGTCCCCTGGATTCCCTTGTAGGCAATGGGAAGAAAGAGATGTTTCTAGATAGTCACCCGGGTAACCTATTTTAAGACCTCTACCTTGCTTCAGATTTCTCTCAACCGACTATGAAGGATGAATCACGTCCCTTCTATAGGATAAATGTGAGATTATTGGTCCCCCAGGGGCTGAACCAGCTCCAGGCTCTTTTGCTGTGACACACAGGGGCAGCACGAAGCCCGTGTCCAGAAGATGTCTTGAGCTGGTGCCCACCTTTACCAGCTTCCCCAGTAAAGCCCCAGGCGCGTGATTCTGCCCCTGCTTTTCCTGCAGCCCCTCTGAGCGGAGGGGCACCCACCAACCTCGGCCCTGCCGCCGTGTCCTGGGACCCCCTGTGTATTTGTGGGAAGGGCAAAGGGGGGGCTCTCGGCTTTGGGGAACGGGGACTGCATCCTCACTGCTGCGTAGGGGAGCTCTGGATGGTGTGAAAGCCCTGGTTTGGGTTTACATGGCAAATAAGGCTCTATCCACCTGTAGCAGGGTGGGGGGTTAGGCAGAAACACGCACAGGGATGCAGGCTGAGACTGCAGTGCTAGCTGGTTCCCAGGAGCCCTTCCTCAAATAGGGAAAGAAAGGGGATTTAGAAATGAAAAAAACCTCCGAAATAACAACTTGCAGATAAATCTTCCCAGTCTCTGTCCTCGCTTCCTTTGAGGTGTTGCTTTTTTTCCAAGGCATTTCACATTTAAAAAAAAGTCTAATCTTAAAATCCCTATTTTTTCACAAATGGAAATGTGTGTGGTGGTCTTGCAGCCTTCTGACCACTTGCAAAAGCTTTGGTTCCTCTTTGACACGCTTGCTTAGGAGGGGTCCCAATAGTGAAATGCTGGTGGGGTGTTTTCTGAACACTTTCACTGCTTTTAATAAGTGCTACTGCCTCCTTGCTTGTGTAAGGACAAGTCCATGTGGACATAGTTGCAAGAGAGGAGTCTAAGGGAGAGAGAACTTCAAAGTTTTGAATTAGACTTCACTGAAATATGTAATTTGTGAGAATTTTGTACAGATATTCTTCTTGCATTGTATAATTTGTGCGTATTACCTCCTGTAGTTCCTCAGTGGATGTCTTTTTTTTTTATTAAGGTATAAAAAAGATTTTTCTGTTCTCTCATTTTCCTGGAGTTTGCCAATTGTTTGCAATTGGACTTGTCTTACATAAAATGTTTCCTGTTTCCTGCTGGATGGGACAGGCCTGAACAGGGACCGTGAACAATTATCATCTCAGTATCTGAAGATTTAATGGCAAAACACCTGAGTCCTTTGCTATGCAATAATGCTTGATGTGTACCTAATGGCTAGGGATTTATAGCAGTGGTCCTACAGATGATGTCCTGCTGCTCCCTGCACTAGGTTAGTCATCTTAAATGTTTTTGGTTACCCACAACTCTCACTAACTTGAAGAGGCTTTGTAGGTGTGCAGTGCTTTAGAAACTGAGACCTAAGGAAAATAAGCAAGGACTTGATTAGCACTTTTCAATCTATGTGACAGCTAATCTTTTTCTACTTTGTCTACTGTTTTTTCAAGAGCCAGAAACCTTGCATCTTTGCTTTAATAGCCTCTAATTAATGCATATTTTCCTCTATTACTAGAATACCTGACCTCTCTTCTTCATGTAGTATCTAAACATGATCTCTGTTTTTCATGTCAGCAGCTGAGTTTCTCATTCCTGTCATGTATAAACCCATGCAGGTTGGATCTCCAGTGTTTTCATCAGCAGCTTACCCTATATTGTGCCCTTTCCTAATATCCTTAATCTCTGATTCTGGCAAATAAAGTAGTGACCTACTTTATTTTTCTGTCTTCAGAAAAAAACAAAGTGCATGTGGTGGAGCAGCTGCTGCCGCTTCCTGACAGCGAGCAAAGAGCCGTAGTGCTCCTGGTTCAGAGCTTTGCTAAAGCCCTTCTTGCTTTTACATCCCCCTCTCCCCGCTCCGTGTGCGTGAGGGCTGCAGCAAGCGCCATCTCTGCTGCGGGTGCTTGGGTGCCATCACCCAAGTCTGGACAAAACGGAGCAGAGGAAGGGATTGCCCGCAGCTGAGGGTGGGTTAATGACAGGGAAAGTGGACTCAGGGGTTGCAATCCTCTCTGTTAGCGCTCCTTGATGCGGCAATGACTCCTGCTTGCGGAGCTGGAAGCATGCCAACAGCTCTCGAAGGACATGTCTCCTCTTTGGTGTCCACCTGAGCTACCCCTTATTTGGAAAACCTGTGGGGAATGGGGACCAATGCATTGCATTCACTTTTTTAATATGGGAAAAATGGGGGTGTCTTTCCCATGGTTGCCTCCCCCTCCCTTTCTGTGGTGGATGAGGGTGTCAGCGTTGACTCATCGACCTGCTTGCTTCATGGGCATCTTCCACTATCTCCAGGAGCTCCAGTGCTTCACAAGACTGTCATACAGTGATGAGAGCTAGGCACCAAAATAGAAAATCAACAGTATGCAAGCAGTCGCCTCCCACATGTGCTTTTGAAAATCTCTCCCCCCCCCCCCCCGCCCCAACCTTTTGCATCAACACTAACCAGATTTCACCTATAAATCTGCTACACTTAATCTCCCTGAGTACCTCTCATCCCCAGCTTAAGCTCCCTTATTGACAGATGCACACACACACAAACAACTTTTTTTTCCCCCTCTCAATCCTCCATTGTTCAAACCCAACAAATGACGAGAGCTCCGGCGGGGCTGTATCCGTCCTCTTTGCACTCAAAGTAGTGAACGGTTCAAAATGGGAGGACGGAGCTTTGCTCCTGCCCCGCTTTCACGTTGCTTTGCTTTGAGAGAGGCAGCCTGTGGTCTCGAATCTGGGGGCTCGTGTGCCCATCTCCAGCTTCCCTGCAAAGCCATGGCACGTATCTGCACAATTGCACAGTAGCAGCTGGATGTTTTACCCTTGGCTGGCTTTAATGCTGTCTTCAAGTTATTGTTTCAAAGCTGCCTCATGCAACATCAAAGCAGCAGCCCAGACAAAGCACATTCAGGCTGGGAGCTGGGGTGGAAAGAGGGACAATTTGCAGCAGAGCGATCATGCAGGCTTTTTTTTCTTTTGCTTCAATGGGAGTGAAGGGCATGCAGGAGACCTGCTAGTGCAAGAAATTTTATAGGTGTGAGCCTGGCTAGAAGAAAAATCCAGCCCATCTCGGAATGCTGTTAGCTGCCTTTTTGTTTGGGTTTTCTTTTTCTGATTGCCAAAATTTTTTAGTAGTTATTCATTGGAAGTGCTGGAAGGAATACTTGGGCTAGGGTAACAGCACGAAGAGTTAACAGAGTATCTGAGATAAACACATTGGCTCTTTCATGTAGTAAGAAGAGATGAGTAAGCTGAGAGTCCTAACAAGAACTAATCTCCATTTCAGATCTTGTTTAAGAGATTAATTATGGAATATTGTAGACCTAATTAAATACATAATCAAGGGCAAATAGGCACAGCCTTACACCAACTAACAGAAATACAAAAACTCTTGTGCTGGAACAGACTGTATTTCTGTACTTGGAAAGCAAGAAACAGCTATAACCTCTTACAGCTCTCACCTAGATGAAACCAATAACAGCAAGAAAAAATGGTCTCACATTAACCTACAAATTCTATAGTAAATAAAAAGTAATGACCTTCTACAACCACAACTGCAGTGAGTTTTGTAGGCACCAAGAGGTCTCGTACTAATAATTTTTCCACTTGCGCAGCATCATCAATTTAAGGAACCTAAATTACCATAAAAACATTCATTCACCTTACTACTAATCTGTTGAATAGCCAGAGAAACAGAAACCTGAGTACTGAAATGATGTTCTCCCACAAAACTGGTGAAAGAAAAAGTAATACAAATTGAGAGTCTTGATGTTTAGCTGCTCTGTCAAGATTTAAGGATTTAAGGAAGTTACTTCATAAACATACAAAAAAACACCCTGGGGGAAGTGAAATCACAAATTTAACTAATTGAGACAAATAATTCCAGGCTGCTCTTGTCAGCTGGCAGCTCTTGGGTTTGGGGTTTTGTTTTTCATTGAGCTCTTCTGAATTCCTTGTTGACTCTTCAAGTCTTCACTCCTTCAAAAAAATGGCAATTCTGTGTTTTTTTAAAAATTTTAATGAAATTGTCTGTCACAGACACATCAGTTTGGCTCTTTGAACTCTGCAGTTACTTAAATCACACGTGGCCATCGAATCAATCATATCCTCAAGCAAGGGACGACGTTTCCATCCGTGTGCGTGCTGGAGAAGCTGCTGACTTTGGCTACAGATGTCGCTGCTCCTCTCCTTTGAGTCGTCCCAGGTACTGGAGGACCGTCTGGGATGCAGCACTGCAATGTGGCCATTTTGGCCTTTCCCTTGGCCTTCCAGCCCATCTGTTTAACATCAGGAAAGCAGCAGAGGACGGGCAGTATTTCTAGCCAGGAGGTGCCAGCGTGAACATCTGCGAGGGTTCGCTCCGTGTCGGTCCCACCAGTGTTAGTGGTGGCGAGACACGTCCGGAGCAGCCAGGTTTGGGAGTGACTGTTGCAGCACGAGTGCTGCTCCTGCCTTCAAAACGTTATTTTGGACTGCTGGCTGCTCTGCCGGTCTGCATTGCCTGCGCTCCAGCTGTGTTTCCAGCTTTGCTTTGCAGCAGATTGCTTTTTGGTACAACTGATATGCTGACCCCATCACAAAACAAAACAAAAAAATCTTTGTTTCTTAGCCCACCTGCTCTCTGCTCTCTCATCCCAGTTCGGTGCAGAGCCACCGGAGCCCATGGACCTCTCACAAGTGACATGACTGAGCTCTGTCTCCCCAGGACCTTCTTGGCTACCTCCAGCTTCTTTCCCAGTTTATACCCAGTGGACTACAAAGCCAACACCACTCTGGTCCCAATTCCCATGGCTCCAATGGTCAGGTACCTTCCTAATCAAGCAGAGCCTGTGCATTTTTTTTATTTCAATAGCAAAGTTTTGCAGAATCAAGCACGAATGTTCCTTTGCAGCGATGCCAGTAAGACTGGCATAAACCAGTGCTCTTAATATATGTGTAGCCACTACAAGGTGACTAGTGCCTGTTCTGATACTGAAATGGGGAAGATGGCTACTGCGGTTACCTTTCATGCTAAAAATCTATGGCTTTGTTCAGCTTTTAAGGAGAATGTGGAAAACAATTGAAAAGATAACATGCTAAATATGAGACATCTGTAAGAGTTGTTTCTCCCCAGAGCAAAACTAAGTCTTGTGTCATTTGCTGCAAATAAAATTAGTGGCTAAGATTTGCAAAAGTGAAAATGTTGATGGCAAGGTGGGTCCTGCAGAGCCTCTGGGAGTGTGGGGCTGTATGTGCTCGCAGGGACCAACCCCAGCATACACCAGCTCCTTGTGCTTTGCAAGATGTCAGAAGTGATTACTGTTTCTGTCTCAGGGTTCAATAAAGTTATTTGTACATTTTTGGAAAAAGAAAAAAAAAATCAGGCATTTCTATTTTGATAGCAGTGGTTCATGATACACTTTGTGTTCTAGAGGAGCAACAGACAGAAAGAGTTTCAAAAGTCTGCAGTTCCCTGGTGCAAAAACTCAAGAAATGTGCTCACAAATAAGACTGTTTCACAAACACAGGAGCCCCAATGTGTCCAGCTGAATGGCTGGGGACTGGGCCAGAGTAAAGGAGTTTTGCAATTTATTTTTTTTCAATCCTGCTAAAAAAATTGTTCTCTTAATAGGACAGCAATCCACATGTGCTGTAATACTGGTTACTAATTAAATAATTCTGAGACTTAGAAATGCAGATAAAGCAAGGAGGGATTAAACTGGTCTGGTGGTTTTAGACTCTGTAGGAAATTCCCAGTTGAGTTTTTACAGTAAACTGCTTAAATGAGCACAGAGACAGGAAAAACACCTTTTCAACAATCACTGTTTACTATATGGAGCCTGTTATGTCTCTAATAGTGATGTCTTTGCACACATTAAGGGAAAAAAGGATGCAATACATATGAGGTCAGTATTTTCTATTATTCAGTAATACCCAATCTTTTTTACATGTGAGATAAACCCGTTGCTACTGACAGAAAGTATCAGCCTGGGGCAAAGACCCCAAACTGGTAAGAGTGAGGCGTATCAAACACGGCCCAGGAGGCTCCCGGAGGGATCGTGCATAACTTGGGCACAACGACGTGCCTGACTAGGAAGGATGCATTTGGCATCTCCCTCCACACTGTCCACGGCTCTCCTTTTCCCTCGGCTGCTTCCCCTGGAGGTGCTCGTCTCCCCTTGGAGAGGGCTGAGAGGCTGGGATCAGAGGCGTTCGCTTCTCCTGCAGTCCTCGTCAGACCTACAGGAAAGGAAAATCCTCTCTTGGCGCCATGGGAAACCTCCAACTCTGTATTTTCCCAACTCTGTGCAAGAGGCGTCTCCTTGGTGTTCCTCAGGGGTCTCCAGCCACGGGAAACGGGAGCAGCAGGGAACCAGGTTTTGGGGAACTGTCTCCTGATTTGACCCAGGGCTGGCCACAGTGCATCCAGCCACCCCTTCCAGCACCCCCACCCCAAAATGTATAGTCTCACTGCTCTGCTCAGTCTTTGGCTCAAGGCTCTGCAGGGCCTGGCTGAGCTCTGAGTTAAGTCAGCTGGTTTTTTTGTATTATGACTTTGATTTTTGGTGCTTTCATTTAGCTGTTTATTAGGATGCTTAAATGCAAATGTAGGCATTCAAGTTATGGTTTATACATTGCTTAGATCTGTACTTCTCACTTGAAAATGTGTTGATGTAAATTACTGGCAAGTGCAGCTTTCTATATCTCTGAAAGCACTGTCTTACACAACCAGGTCCCCAGGGTTCTGCTGATCCTGGTGTTACAGATGTGGTATAAAAATAACTACATTTTAAAGCCCTGCCTTTGTAATTTAGCCCAGTAGTATGATTGTCCAGCTATGGCTTATAGCAGGAAACCCTCAGTAAAGAGAAACACATTGAATGGAGATTCATAGTGGCATGCTTTAGTCTTCCCACTTTCAAACAAGGAGAGTGAAAAACATGTTACCAGTGTGAAATGAAGGCGGATGGAAGTGTTTGATTATTGCTTCCTGCCATTTTAAAAGTACCCTGTGTCATTCTTGTTCTCTTTAATTCTTACTAAGTTAGAAAAGAAACATGCCAAACTATGCACAAGCACCTTATTACATGATAATATTTTACCATTTGATGCTAAGATACTTAGAATTTTCAGAAACCTCTTGAGAATACTATACTCTCTTAAGAGTAGCTACCTGGCAGCAGGTTAATGTATTTCCTTAGTGTAAATGACTTTTCATTGCTGATGTCAAGAGAAACTTCTCTGGAAATCTTTCTCCCTAGCTAGAAGCAAATAGTTTGCAATGCTTTATTATAATTGAACATCCATAATGTTCAGTGTACAAAAAAAAAAAAAAAAAAAGACTCTTAAAAGAAATACCCTACCAATACTATAAATGATTAATAGAAAGCATTGTTCCCTTAAAATGCTTCACTGTATTTGCAGTGCAAAAGGCAAGTCAGATGCTGGAGTCACACCAAATTTGTATTAGTGCTCTACTCCAAATTTCTATTAGTGCTCTGTGCTACTGTGTTCTGCTTTATCTTATTTTATATGCCTTCCTATCACCGTCTAAGTGCTTTCCAGTCGCTCAGTAAGGGAGCTAATTGATGTGATTCGGTCTTTTTCTTACCCTTTCCTTTTTATTTGTGCAATGGAGTATTTTGGTAGGGTTGGTTTTCTTTAGGATGCACAAAACTATTTATTTACATTGGAGAAACCAGAGAGAGAAAGTGTACCTTGCACTCGAGACAGAGAGTTGTAAGGCTGAATGTCTCCAGTCTCCATGGGACTCCATTCCTGGAGCAACTGGGCTCACTGTTTTCCAAAGACACCGAGTTGAGCCCTTTCCAAGAGCTGCATTTGGGTCAGCGTGTTTAGGTTTTTCACACGCCTCTAGAAATTACCCAGCTCAAACCCTCCTGCCTCCGTGAGATACCATCCTACCTCTGCAGTTCAAATCTTCCTAGGGAACTGAAGGAGCACAGATTTAAGCCAATTCACGGCAGCTTTAATTAAAACTCAGTTAAACTGGTTCACACTTTAAACATCCAGGAGACACGCGCGCGATCTACACTTAATTACCGTAGTGCAGCCTAACGCCCTGTTCCGTGCCCACGGGTGCCGCGCTTGCTCTCGGGGGGCTGCCGGGGAGGGCCGTGGGGTGCGGACCTCTGCCGGGCTGCTGGAGCCCTCCGCTCCCTTCTCCCCTCCTCTGCGGCTCCCAAGCCCACCCTGCCCTCTCCCCACACCTCGCTGAGGTTCGGCAGCCCCTGGAGCAGCTGCGGAGCGTGGGGAAGGCAGGCGGGGAGCCCGGTGCCCACCCCAGCAGGACCACCGCCGTGCTGCTGAGAAGAAGCCGCTTCTATGGTCACGGGGGCAGCGGAGGCCGGTGGTGCCCGGCACTGCCTGCGGCCATATGGCTGCTCCAGGGGCTCCTTGGCACAGCCCCCAGCAAATCCTCTTAGTTCGGCTTCACCCTCTTTCTCGCCTCTTTGATGTCGGTCTTGCCTTGGTGCCTGCTCCAGTCTCAATTCCCACCGCAAACTCTCGCGGTCAGACGGTGGTTGTGGGGCCCCCCCCCGGAGCTCTCACAGCCCGACCACGGCTCAAGGGTGGGACATTGAGGTTTTAGCTGCTCTCTGCACGGGGTCCTGCCTGGTGATGGGACCACAGGCACAAAACGACCCACATTTATGCTATTAAACCCTCTCGCCCCCCAAACCACGTGGCTGCAGCCAAACTACCTTGCCCGCTGCTCTGATATCTAGCATAGGCACCCAACGGAGATGAACGAGCCTAAGGAGAGCAAAAAGGGTGTTTTGTAATGAGGTAGCAAAGACCAGGAATGAAGAACTTACTGCTAACATTGATTCTCCTCTTTGATACCTTGGTAAGGTATCTGTCTCCCTGTGTGACAAACAGACAATGAACACAAAGCTACTTTCCTCACACTGTTGTGAGGATTTTTGTTAAAACTTAGATCAAGAAAATGAAAAGCAGTAAATAAAATGTGGAAGTAGGTGCACAGCCTTATGTACCAGGAAGGGTGCGTTCCCATTAACAGCAGGTTGTTGCAATTTATTCTGTTCCTCAAAATCTAGGTGAGAAAACAAAAATCCCTGCTGATCCCTTTTCAGTTTTGAAGCAGGACAATAAAAAAACATCTGCTAAAGCTAATGACTGCATTTGCATAAATTACATGTGACAATCCAGCACACAACAGGGTGTCCTGCCATGTAGACAACAAGCCACAAGGGTGATGTGCTTCTTTGGCATTTGTTGCCAGAAGTCAGCTACCCTTCTACAATAATCACGTCAGCTCATTTCCAGGAGGGCTTTGGCTGACAGCGCCAGAGAAAATTACTGATTCCTTCTTGTTTTCCAAGCTGAAAGGTGTAGGGCTCTCTCCTGCCAAGTGCGGAGGAGAGGTGGAGGAGGGAAAACAGCTTTCATGACGGCACCCAGCAAAACCCCTCGTCTCCGGAGTAGTGGGGGGAAGGAGTTCGATTCTGCTGGGCTCAGGCTGAGCGAGGCTGAGCCCCGAGCCCCGGCAGCACGGGCACGGGGATGGACACAGGGTGGCTGTGCACAGCCCCGCTATCCGCTGGGCTGAGGGAGGGCTGGCGCCTGTCATGGGGCATCGTGGCTGGATGCCACGTTGAGTTGGAGGGGGGAAAAATGGTTCCTTTGTGTCTTCAGCACAGCGGTTGAGTTTTATGGCATCGCTTTGTTATTCTTGCAGTGTTGGCTATGGACAAACACAAGACGACAATTTATATCCTAAGGCAAACTGGCTCTGATATGGTGCTACTCCTTTTCGCTTTGCTTAATTGGGCTAACAGAAGAAGACAACAGCTGCAGTGGTGGGAATGAAAAATGCCTTTGCTTGTCCTGGTTTTGACAGTAATCAGCCTGACAAGGGATTATCAATTGATCTGAGATAAGTGTTAGTGAAGGATGCAGTTTGTTGCCCATTTATCTCCTTTACTATTTCAGATACAATTGCACTTCAAAAAACTAGTACAGAGAGTTATTTTGAGAGAGAGTAAACTATTAGGCATGTTTAAGTAAGACCAGAGTGTGAAAAGGGGAAGAATCTCTCTGAAAAAAATGCTTTGGGACTTCTGTGTGTTTAGATATGTATGTATGTGTGCACACGTGTGTCGTGAAGCAAGTGACACACGTGTGCACACATAGATATATATCTAAACATACATAACACAAAGAGAGACTGGCCATAGGCACATGTTTTTGAAAAAAATCAGGGCATTTTCTCCAGCTTTTATCTTCCAATACTGCAGATCTGACAGCCACAGGATGTTTCCTTCTGGCCTGGTAATCCATGAGTTCCGGCAAAGCTCTGGAACCACCTGTCAGCCTATTTTTGTGAAGCTCCATGGAAAAACTCCACGAAAAGGAGTGGATGATCTTCACTGTCCCATTTGAAACGTATGACATCTTTTAGATTGGCGCATGGTTTTCCCATCGGGTTTTGCTGGAAGCAGGGAATGAAATACCCTGGCCAGGAGTCAAGAGAAATGGGCTTTCCCCAACCAGCCAGTGACACCAGGCAAACCTATGCTGCTGGTTTCCAGTTTGCTCGCCCCTGGCCCCAATCCAGCCCCGTGGAGCTTGGCGGGAGTTTGGCAGTTATCCTTGGTAGATGCTGAATTCAGCTATTGTGTGTGGAAACACCACTGAGGAGAGCCCTCCAGGTCCCAAGGGGCTGGGGGATGCTTGCTCTGCATCCCGGCTACCCTACGAGCCAACTCAAAGGGCCTAATCCTACATCTCTTACATGCTCCTTGCGCAAACGGTGCTTCTCTGGAAACCTGTTTTGTCCGAGCAAGTAGAAGAGCAGGCATGGAAGCCCCGGTGATTATTCCTCTCGGTGCTAATCTATTCTTAAACTGAACTGTACTCTTTAGATATTTTAGTAAAACTGTCATACATCAACACCCACCACTTCATTTTTCTTAGTGATGAAGAAAAGGGAAAAAGAGAAAACTGAAAAGCTGTCCTTTAGCTGACATTCAGTTAGAATTGATCGAGCGATCTGCTGTCAGAGCAACAGCTCTTGTCAAAAATAGCCCTATGGAAAAAAAAACCTCTGGTGTTATTTGTATCGCGTGTGCCACACAATGCTTTTCAGTGAGAGCAGGGCATCAGAGACCAATATTAAAAAGAGATCAGTGAAAGTGCTGTGTGGGAAATGAATCGTGTGCTTCTCTACAAGCTACCAGCGTCCCTATGACTGCCTCCAACTAACGAGTTCACTGATGTGTATCAAGGCATCATTTTTAGAAAGAACAAACGGGGTCAGATTTCTTTAGAAACTCTCACAGCTCTGAGGGACCGATATAACCAAAATCCAGGCTGCACCAAGGCTTTCCCATGGTGAAACTTTGACCAGAGTCCCAGTCCTGCAAACTCCCAACCATCTTAGTAGCTCCCTGGTGCAAGAGATAGGCATCGCCACGCACACATACATTAAGCAATGCACACGCTTGCATTGGAGCATTAGATGCAAAACGTTTTATTTCTGTGTAACAATGTTTTCCCCAAATGGAGAAACTGAAAGCTGAAAAATGTTGGCTGATATTTTTGGGAAAGGGAGGAAATAACTTAAAAGTCCACAAATGCTGAAACATTTGGGGAGGGGCTGATTTGAGCAAACTTACATGTTTTCACTGAACATTTAACTTGGACTCAGAGCTTTTAGGATAAGATTTGTGTCATCCACCCTTAAGCTGACATGTAAAACAGGTCAAATAAACTGCACCCTAAGAATACCTGCCTTTTGCCACATTAGAGAAAGGGGATTTAAGCTAACTAGCTGAGATGCAGCTGTTTACCCTGCAGCTGGTTAAAGCACAGGCAGACGAAACCTACCCTTTGGTTGGAAACAGATGGAAACGAGTGGTTCCTACAGATTTGCAAGGCATGGCCTAGTTTTGTATAGCATCTTGTATTCAATCCTTTTGGAAGCTGCCGAGACATACCCTATTTCAAATACAAAATATATAGCGTCTATCTGCTTAAGAGCAGCTTATATAGGAGGACTTGCAGTTCTGGGGCTCCAGAAAAAAATCTTGACAGTGAATTCTGTCATTGGTTTTGGAAACTTGTCATAATAAAAAGCATAATCATTTCTCTCCTCTCCCACCATGTTCCAAGGCCCAGATTTAGTCCCAAAGCTTTTCAGTAATTCCCTCGAAGCCTCTGTGTTTCACACGTGCTCAGGTTTATTTTCCCTCTTTCACATTTGGTCTCTGAGCCCTTTCACCTGAGCCCAAAGCCTTCCACATGCTACCACGGTGCTGGCACCCACCCCCTCCGAGTGATGTTGTGCCCAGGGGCTGGTTGCTTTATACACAGTGAAATGAGGGGAAGGGAGGAAAGTGAGGCAGAGCACTCCTGAAATCAAACTAAAAATGTATCTACCAGTAATTGTAATGAAAGGACTCTTTTTTTTTTTTTAATCGGCAGCAACTGAATCTAGCAATAGCCTTGCTGGTGAATTGGAGAAGTATTTCTTATTCAAAAACCCACAAGTAATATGATCGCATCTATCTAGGTATCCTATTTAGGGAGGCTGAATCTTTAACTAAGGGTCTGATTCTGACTTTTCCATCCACTCACACTCATCAGAAGTATTTCTGCTGAAGTCAATAGAAAGGTCTGAGATAGTGAGGAAAAAAGGGTGAGGAAAAAACTCAGGCATCGCCAATGCGATGAAAGTTTTTTAAACGCTTACCTTTCAGTAAAAGTGTCCTCATTCTCCAAAAAATTCTCAACTGTTTGAAAAACACTTTCTGACCCAGTATTCCCCATCATTCCCCTCATCTGCTTACAGTCTTGTTTGGGCTTTTAATTAAAGGTAGTGTGGAGGACCCATCCCTCCTGTGATACTATTGTCTGTCAGGTCTGCTGGGACTGCACAGCCAGGATTTTATTTTCATTTATTTTTGAAGTAGAAAAACTTAACTAGCACAATTAGAAATAAAGGAAAAAGTTGTTATTATGTCTGGGATATTGCAAACATCCAAAGAAGAAAGTGAATGGCTGTATATCCACTTAAAAACCCAAGCATATTTACCGGATTTTTTTCTTTCTAACATTTTGCTTTTCAGTTCAGTATATGGAAGAAAATAAACTCTCCACATTTCCAGTAATTACAATACAAGTAAATCTGGGATTGGGCTGCATTAATTCTTAGATATTCTAGCTACAATGTTACAGCAGGATTAATCCAGAGGGTTGGCTTTTTTTTAATGCAGAGGGCTAGGGCACTAACATATTATTAATTAGAAGTAAATCTGTCCCTTGGGGGACTACATGCATTGCCTGCATTTTTAATTTGTATTTAGCTTTAAGACAAATGATGGGTATTTTCCTTGTTTCCCTATTTCTCTGTAATCCTTTTATTTTGCATTGGGAAGAGCAGTTGGATAACACAGAGATCATATGCAGGCAATCGATTTTTTCAGTCTGTTGGCTGAACTGGAAAACATTCAATAATTTTCTTTTGGGTCGAACTCATGTTTTGCTTCATTTTGGGAGGCTTACTATTATTTTCCTGTTTTGCTTTTTAGAACAGCAAAACATAAGCTGTTTTTACAGAAAAGTTGTCTCAACAACAAGAAAACCTACAAAAATCTTGAATGAAATACTGTGATTTCATCCTTTCTCAGCTCAGATTTACTTCATTTCAGAAACCCCACGATTGGTTTGCTCAACCTGACCATCTATTTCTTGATGAACATTTTTTTTTCTCTAAAATTGCACCCAGAAGGGATGCTGGGGCTGAGTGACAGTAATAAAAGAAAACCTCACAGTAGCCACAAGATTCGTTTCACATGCAAAGATGTTGTTGGCCTTTGCTGCAAGGATATCATCAGTGAGAACAAGAAGTATTTCTCCTCGTGAAGTTGTCACTAGCACGTCTGTGATCTAATACACAGTCTTCCAGGTTCACGAAATGGGACTTCTTCCCATTTTGGCTAGGCTGGACCAGTGTTTAAATACATGAAAAGTCAGTGGCTGTTTTTAATTTCCTCCACATTTATGCTGCAGAAGGGCATGATCATTTACCTGGTCAAGGATCTGTACCTCAGCTCATTTGGTGTGATTTCTTGGAGATTTAGAGGATATTTTGGTTACTTAAATTGCACAGTTCTGCAGTGGGCACTTCCAAATTCTGTAAGTTTGTGGGATTCAGACATAATTTTCTGAAAATAGAGTCCAGGTCTCTATTTTGGGAAACAGGTCTTGTTCTGCTCACTGTACGCTTCCCAGTACTGCAGCTCTTCAGCCAATAAAACAAAGTAATGACAGTTTATTATCTCCCGGGAGATTGGAGATACACTTTACAGGGACATGTGCATCTCTCAGTCATGATGATTTTTGCTATCTGTACATTGCACTGATACCAGCTTTCCCCAGTGACAGTTTTTCATGTGTTAATTGGGTAGTTTCTGGTGAGCGTGAAGCCTGTGCAGTCTGATGGAGTGTAGGAAACTCACTTTATCCCTCATCTTCTACTTGCCCCTCTTTATTCTTCCTTCCATACACTGCATTTTTTAGATTCCTTTAAGAACCTTTTCCCTGAGACATCCCCAAGTTTGAGCTGCCTAAGAGTGAGGGTCAGCCAGGCTCTGGACCTGCTGAACCGCACACATTTATGCTCCTTATGCCTCTGCAGCTGAGGAGAGTTTGGTTTGCAGAAAAGGATGTGGAAAATGGTCTGGTCTGGGGAAAGGGAGGGAGGAGTAACAAAGCACATGGTCCTGAGGAGGTCCTGGCTGCTGTCGCATGGGCTGGAGAGGGAAGAAGGAAATATGCAATATTAGAGGACATGGATCTATTGGGAGGCAAATGCAAACAAATGGCAAATGTTAGAAATCCAGACACTTTTCCCTTGTACCTGTACAAGCAGACACTTCCCACTGATATGCGTTACAGCAAGAAGGCTCATATGGAAAATAAGAGGGATTCTTTAGTCCCCCATTTCTTTTTCTGAAAAATTTTTTTACTGTTTTTAGCTGTTCTCTTTTTTCAGTCCCAGTGGTTCCCAAAGCAGATCTTAAGGTATCAGCAGAGATCTGACTCTACTTATGTCTTCCTTAGCGAGCCCATTGATTTTATAATCCAGCAAACAGCATCTCTCATTTCCTCATACTGTAATGCATTGGAGAATTTATCTGTGCAGTAGCACACCCAACCACATAAGAAGAAACTGAAGTGTTTGAAGTAACTTTTCAGGTAGTAGGCCTGTTTTCCTTATAAACCTGTTATTGCTCTGGGCCTCCCTGTACTCATCATTCAATTCTAGACCCTGGCGTGCTAATTATCTATTGCTTTTTAAAAGCCTGCTGACTTTCTCCCATCACCAGCTGAGGTCTAGATGCAGGCACTGTGCCGGACAAAGTCTTACAATTCACTTTCTGCAATTTAGATTCACTATTTATCATTAGGAAGACCTACTAGTTTTAAATTGATGTAGCGTCTTCAAGCCCCATGAATTATATATACACTACAGTATATGTGGTAGAAACACAGCTGTAAAGGATGGTAACAACAACAACAACAAAAAAGGTAAAGAATTTCAGCAGGAAATGGGTAAACTGTGGCTTAAAACTGAACATATCCTGGGTACTATGTTGAGAGGGCTGCTCCTGACTCTGGAGTCACTGAAGCTACTTAGAAATGAAGCATGAAGTGAAAAATTCCTGCGGAGATTTTCAGACACCTCTGTCCTGTCACCCTGGTGCCCAGTGCTCCCGTTCAGCATGAGGCAGCCTCGAAACACCAAAAAACTCTGGGGCTTCTGTCCAAATGAGGGACAAGATGGTTTGCTAGCTGTCATTTCCATCACTATTTCAATACTCAGTGAATCCTAGGATTTTTATTCAGTATTCATTCTGTGCCATATACTGCACTTTCCGGGGGAACTGAGAGCATCTGCCTGGTGTAATCACCGGGGAAAAGCAGGGAGAGGCTCTGCCGGCTGGTTTGTAATTATTGCTGCTGCTGTTTTACCTGATGGCTCCAGCTGGAGGGGGGGGGGGGGTTGTGTGTGTGTGCCTGTGTGGCCCCCCGGCTCCAGCACTCTGTAGGGACTGAGGCTGGGACAGGACTGTGGTGCCTGTGGGTTACTTGGAGAAAGCATCCTCAGCTGAAATGGAGCAAAGCAGTGCCTTCGTGAGGACCACAGCACAGGTTGGTGGCGGAGCCAAGGCTGGGAGCTGGACCAGCAGTTTGTGACAGTAACCTTCAGCGAGCAGCCCAAAAAAGCTCTAGGGTATGTCCAAGGAACAAGGAGAGGATAGCTTTCACCTCAAAATCCTTAATTGCTATAAAAAAGTGTACACCTATAAATGCTACATGTTTTTTAAAGGACCTTTCCTAAATAATTTTGTTATATAGTGTTTTTCATCATTCATATTCATCCTAAAGACGAAACAAACCCAGCTTCGAAAACATTTCTTCCACAAAACCTTCTCGATATTGCCTTCAGCTGGAATAAACCCACTGGTGTGGCTGTGCCGTGTGGCTCGGCATGGGATCTCTTCCACCATGTCAGATGCCCCTCAGGCTAAGCCAGGTTGGGGGTGGGATGCAGTAGAAACAGTTCTGCCACCACAGCTGCTCAGCTGCCCCTTCCTTGTCTGCAGGTCATCAGGAGCTCCCAGCTGACTGTGGAGACTCTCTGTGCTTTTAAATTAGAGCTCCTCATTTGTTTTCGCCTTGTGAGGTGTCTGTCAGTCTCTCCCCTCCCCTTGCCAGGAAGACAGAGTTACAACATTTTTCACTGTCAGAAGCAGAGTTCCATTTCAGACCTACAGAGGTGAAGGGAAGCTGTAAAGAAACCTCTGGCATAATTCAGGGGACTGAGTTTTAAACCTCTGAGAAAAACAGTAAGTAGTAGGTATTGCTTACACAAGCTTTGCACAAGCTTCCTAGAGTAAAAAAAGACCACACAGAAGAAAATGTCTCTGGCTCCATTTCATGCAGCTCCTCACCATCCTTTTCCAGAAATCACCCTCGCTCACCTTGGAAGGCCGTTCACACAGCTGATCCTGTATCCCTTTATAGTTTTGCAAAAGTGACACCATGCCATTTGCTTCTGGGGAAATCCCAGCTAAAAGCAGGGGGAACCAAAAGGGCAAGGGAACGCCACCCGACTCTCTGTGTGAAGTTCCCACAGAGAACTGGACGTGGGCACAACAGACGTGGCAGAGAACATTTTCTCCCAACCTCCTTGACTGTACAGCACTCAGGTGTCCAAACATCCCTAGATGTAAGAGCTATTTGGCATGAGTATAACCACCTTTCAGCATTACTCTTCTTCAGTTAGAAGTTGGTAAATGCTTTTTCTAAAGCTTTTCCTATGGACCCCTTGTCGTGGAAGCTTGCAAGAAACTAAATTAGGCAGGTGATAAACTCAAAATAAACTTTATTCTGACCAGAATTATTTAATGAAGTGACAAACTAGGAATGAAATTTGTTCTAATCAAAATCGCTTAATGCTCCAACAAACATTAGTAAACCACAGGTTCAAGATGTCAAACAGAATCAATATTACTCACCCGACTTAAGAATTCTTAAGCTTTAGGAATGAGGGTCCAAAATGCACAATCACTCACCTATAAGATGAGGGCTCTCAACCTGCAGGACCCAAGGGAAGGGTCCCCAGCTGCAGACCTGCTGCTGCAAGGAGGAGGAGGACTGGCCCAGTTTTCCCTCCGGCAGGACTCTACTTATACCCTAGTCCAATACGATCTGTGGCCATATGTGGTTAATGGTTGAGAAGTTTCTTTTGACCAAAGTGTTTCACTGGCTGAGGGCCTTGCCCTTCAACCAAAGTGCTTATGTGACAGTTGTCACTAGGGAGGGCTGTGGTTTGTAGTGTTGTTGGGGCGGGGGCACCTGTCACAGCCCTGCAAGGGCAGGTTGACCAAAGCATGGCATGAGTTCATGATGAATCCATAGATGTCTTCAGGTTAAAACAAAATAATAAAATAAATAAGAAAAGAAAAAATAAGAAAGTTTCATTTGTCACTTTCAAAATTCAGTGATTTAGTATTTAATTTTAGAATGACTATCCATTTCCAGAGGTACTTCAAGGTTATTTAAATCATATCTTAAAATGTGCAAAACGGATTGAAACCAAATGTGTACCAAAAAAATTCAATTTGTCAAAACATTTCTAAAGTAGTAATTTCAGGTTGACCTCAAGCCACTTACCTCCATTAACACTTGGTTTTCAAGCTGACTGAAAACCAAGCTGAAAGTCTGCCCTTTCCATCATGGCTGCAGATATTCACATAAAAAGAAAGAGGGAACAATAACTTGTCTGTTCCATATAGCTGTGAAGCATTAAGTCATCTGTCCTCTGCCTTTTGTATCTCTGTATCTCCTTCCTTTGGACTCAAGTGCTTGTCAGAAGAATTGGTGAAATGTAAAGGATTGGTGAAACGTAGCAAAGTGCCAGTATGAAAGTGCAAAAATTGGTAAGTTCAGCCATGTGGCCAACTCTTACTTCTTAGCATCTTTGTCCACTTTTTCCCAAGATACATGACCAGGTTTTGTTCTTTCAAATTTCCAAAGGACACCCAGCTTTGTGTATTGGCATTTGCAGAAAAGCATTTGGTATTTTCTCTTTTTTTATCAAGTTTCCTTCATCTGTCTGAAGAGCAGAAATATTACCAAGTGATGGGGGAAGTCATGACATGGCACAACTGATGGAGGCAGAGTCAAGGTGAGCAACTTACGCCTATGGGTCGAGGTGCTGGTCTGACCTCCTGCCTCCATGGCTTCTGGGTGCCGGGCATGTTTATGAACTGCACTCTGTAAAATGTAACTCACTCCTTCTCCTCCAGCCACAGTCTTGGCTTCTGTCTCATCTGTCCTTTCCTCTGTCTCTTGCGGAAGGCAGGAGAGACCTGTAAGTTGAATGATGTGCTCATATTGCTCTTATTGAACGCTTGTAATTCCGAATGCAAATGGCACTTTTTATACGTGAACAGAAAAAGGACTAAATTCACTGGATAAATTATTCACAACAGATAATTCAACCTGGCCTCGTGGGAGAGTGCAATGAATGTCTGATGATGTTAAAAAAAAAAAAACCACAACTAATTCTTCCAGCCAGTGAAGTCAATGGCAAAACCTTTTACTGACTTCAAAGGGAGCAGAACCTAGCCCCAAGCCAGAGGGGCCCACATGCAACTTCTCTTTAGTGGTTCTCACTTGCATTTGGAGCTAAAACCCAGACAAGCGTATACATTTTGAGGAGCCCAGACTAATGCTGTAGAGCAGAGTCGGGCTGCCAGGGCACATGCATTCTGACAGCTCTGGTTGAAAGCAGGTCTGCTCTGCAGCCCTGGCGCAGAGCACAGCCCCCCAAACTGAAATGACCCAACCTGAAGACAAGGCCAAGGCGGAGGTGGTGTTTAGCGAGTTTGGAGCTCAGGGCAGGTTCATTAGGCCAGGTTTGTCTAGTTTGGAGAAGAGGAGGCTGAGGGGCGACCTCGTTGGTCTCCACAGCTTCTTGAGGAGGGCAAGTGGAGACGGAGGTGCTGGTCTCTTCTCCCTGGTACCCAGGGACAGGACTGTTCAAAGCTGTGCTACAGGAGGTTTAGACTGGACTTTAGGAAGCATCGCTTTACCGAGAGGGTGGTCGAACACTGGAACAGGCTTCCTAGAGAGGTGCCCGTCAGTGTTTAAGAGGCATTTGGACAATGCCCTCAATAATGCCCTGTAACTTTTGGTCAGCCCTGAAGCGGTCAGGCAGTTGGACTGGATGACTGTTGTAGGTTCCTTCCAACTAAACTGCTCCGCTCTGCTCTTATTCTATTCTAATTTACTTTGCCTCTTGGGATAGATTTGCAGCCAGTGAGGGGGATTGTGACTAGGGTGCCACCAGGCCCCCCCGATGTGGCTGCCATCATCCCCGGTGGCAGCGCACCACAGGCACGATTTGGCTGCCACAACTGCGGTGCGTGGGTGCAGGGTCCGGGAAAAGGCTCGCGTGGAGGCCACCGCCGTGCTCCCCCTCCGCGGCTGCGCCCCAACTGGTGCCACTGCTCCCCTGGGGTCGTCGGCTGGGGACGGACAGACGGACGTGTGGCCCATGGCATGGTTTCAGTCACGCTTCCCCCCCCCCCCCGTGCTCCGACCGTGCCGGGAAGATGCCGAACGCCCTCATAAATAACAGCTGAGCTCCACCAGCCCGGGCGCGGCCCCGCGGCGCCCTGTCAGCCCCTCCGAGAGCCCGCCTTTGCGCGGGAGAAGGGAAGAAGAAGGTGCCGTGAGGGGGGGGGGCGGCCCTGCGCTGGCCTGCAGCCGGGCGGGGGGGCTCGCTGGCCGCCTTCTCCCCGCGGGAGCCGGGGCGGCGTCGCCCTCGCCCCTCACGGTGGGGGTGTGTGTGAGGGGGTGTGGGTGCCCGTGCCCCCCCGCCCCGCGGCGCCCTGAGGCAGGCGGGCGGGAGCGGCGGGAGGAGGAAAGGGGTTAAGTTATGTAAGGCGGGTCGGGGAGGGCGGGAGGGAAGGGGCGCTGGCGGCGGGAGCTGCCTCGCCTCAGGTCGATTCGGAGCGGGCGACGGCGGGCCTGGGGGCAAGGCCCGCGGGCGGAGGAAAAGCGGCTTAATTCCCCTCCCCGGCCCGCTCCGCCCCTCCGGGTTGCCATGGAGACGGACGGGCGGCGGCGGGGCTGTCAGTGAGGGATCGCACCGGGCACCCGGGCGGCGGCGGCGGCGGAGGCCGCGGCGGCGGCAGCGATGGACTCGCACTGCGACTGTGCCGAGCCTCCGGCCGCCGAGCAGCCGTCGGGGAGGATTAACAAAACCGCCTTCAAACTGTTCAAGAGGAGGAAATCCGGGGGCACCATGCCGAGCATCTTCGGGGTGAGGAGCAAAGGCGGGGAGGGGAAGGGCGCCAGCAAAGCGGGAATGGTGCGGAGCCGGACGCACGACGGCTTGGCCGACGCCGTGCTGGAGAGCAGCAAGAAGGAGGAACCGGGCGGCGGCGGCGGCGGCGAGCCGCAGAGCAAGGAGGCGCAGGGCCGGCCGGCCGGCAGCCTCGGCGTCTCCCCCGGCAGCTCGGTGGCCAAGTCGCACAGCTTCTTCTCCCTGCTGAGGAAGAACGGCAGGCCGGAGAACGGCAAGGCGGAGAGCGCGGATCAGCGGGCTGGCGGCAGACAAAAGAAGGGGCTGAAAGGGATCTTCAGCAGCATGCGGTGGCATAAAAAGGACAAATACGGCAAGGAGGAGAGGGGGGAAACCTCGGAGATCCGGTCCGGCCTTATCATGCCGGGGTCTTTGACCGCCAGCCTGGAGTGCATCAAAGAGGAGACGCCAAAACCTTTGTCTGAAACCCCCAACGGCGCAGGAGATGTGGGGCTGGAGGCGCCGCGGGAGAAGCGTGGCGGCGAGGCCCACGCCTCGGCCGAGGAGCCCGAAGCGGGCGGTGGGGAGCCGCGGGACAGCGGTCCCCCCCCCGGGGAGGACCCTACTGCTGCTGCTGCTGCTGCTGCTGCTGCTGCTCCTGCTCCTGCTCCTGCTGCTGCTTCTGCTGGAAGGCGACCCGAGGAGCTCTGCCGCGAGCAACCGGACCCGGGTGCCGGAGAGGTTGGGACTGCGAAGGATGCGGCCATAACAGGTGACATTCCAATAACGACTATCCCCCTTGTTGAACCTCACTGTGATAGCGGTCAAGAGACGGCAGCCGCCCCTGACCCTTCCTCTGTTGATCCACCCTCAGAGCAATCGATTGATCGTATTTGTTTGATGTTTGCTGACGTGACTTCACTGAAAAGCTTTGACTCTCTTACAGGCTGCGGAGATATTATTGCGGACCATGAGGAGGATGTGGGCAGCGGGAGTGGCGGCTGTGAGAAGAGCACCCCCGGGGCCGGCAAGCTGGGTGCCTCCAAGAAGCACCCCACCATGGTGGCCTACCAGGGAGGAGGGGAGGAGATGGCCAGCCCGGACCAGGTGGATGACACCTACCTGCAGGAGTTCTGGGATATGCTGTCGCAGACAGAGGAGACCCAGACAGAAGGAGGAGGTGGAGGTGGAGGAGGGACAAAGAAGCCTGAGGGGTTGAAGGAGAACCGAGGTATCGAGGGGCACCAGAACAGGGTGGCGGTGAAACGTGGTGGCCTCCACCAGATCCCCGTTCACCTCAACCACAAAGAGGAGCAGAAGGGCAGGGAGAAGGAGCAGCACGAAGGTGTCCCAAACAGCGACGAGGGCTACTGGGATTCCACCACCCCTGGTCCCGAGGAAGATGGTTCCACAAGCATCCAGAAGGAGACCATTCCCAGGGACAGCTACAGTGGGGATGCTCTCTACGACCTCTACACCGAGCCGGATGAGAACCCACCAGCAGGGCCTGCGGGCGAAGAGGTCACCTGCGTGCCACGTTCCAAGCCCGTGTCTCCAATAACGACCACGTGCTCACTGAAAACACCCTCAAGCACAGTGAAGGACTCCAAGATACCCATCAGCATTAAACACCTTTCATCGCATCCTGCCAGCCATGGAGCAGACGCCAGTAACAGCCATCACGTCGCACACCATCACCTGGCCAAAAGCGAGATGCACAGAACAAAAATCCCCGTCTCCAAAGTACTGGTACGCCGGGTCAGTAACAGGGGCTTAGCAGGGACAACAGTGAAAGCTGCCACATACCAGGACAGTGCCAAAAAGTAGTTGAATAAGAGGTGGAGACAAAGACGGACAGCAAGGTCGGTGTGTGAAAGTCTGCGTAGGAGACCACAGATATTGAATTAGTTTTGCATCACCTGAAGAAAGGCACCTAAAAGGCTTACTTCACTGTATTCCATGGGCCTGCACTTCTGAATCCCTTCTTACTAGACTGTATGGCTGAATATAAAAAGTCGACTTCTTTTCGAGCACTTTTTTTTACATTTGTATCTTTTTTCTGCAGCACTAAACACTGGGGAGGTTCATTTTTACATGCCTTTTTGGAAGCAGGACTTGGATTACGAACCTAAATGACCATCCTTCCTCATGCAAAGCAGTGCCATGAGTTCTTCAAGGGAACAGAGTTACAAAAGGAGCAACACGAGAGGTTCTCCAGTACACTTATCTTTTAATCATTTCTGGGGGAGGAGTGGAAGGTGGGTGCCCGGCTCCGAAAATGGTTTTTGCTCTACAAGATGTTGGAAAAGCCAAGCAAAAAACAACCAACCTAACAGGTATTTTACCTGCTGTAGGAACGAGAGCACTGCTCGACAGCAGACTTAATTGACTTGTGTGCAGTAGCTAACTAAGGAGTTAGGTGGACTTGTCTAACAGGAAAACATATTTTTGTTTGTCTGTCTGTCTGGTTGGTTTTGATCTGGTCTAATGTAAATGGGTAACAGAGACACCTGACATAGGTTCAGATGTTTACATCAATACTTGTCCAATAACACATACAATCAGGTTCAGGGAAACATTTTACTAAATGCCAATACATACACACTGTTTGCATTTATACAGTAACTTGCTCGTTATGTGTAAATATATACATATTTTAGCAGATTTACTCAATGCTACAGATTTTTTATATTAAAAAAAAAACAAACACCTGTCTGTATTATCTAGAGTTTAAGCAAGAGTTAGTTTTTATAGGTAGATAATTTTACAGTTCTAAAATGATAGAACTTTGTGTAAGTAACTTAAATTAGAGCAAAACTCTGTTTTGTATGGGCTCCTGCATCCCCAGATAAGTAAGTCTGAAGTGCTGATTTTATTCCAGTGGTACATTCCTTGGGTCAGAGCTGAGGTTCTGACAGCATTGCCACTGCAGACCTCTATTTTCAGGGGTTTAGACAAAGTTGCTCTGGGCTTAAACCTTACAGAGAAGGAACCCAGGAAAGAAACGTGTTTTTTAATTATTATTTTTTAAAATATATAAAATTAGTTTTTGACTATTTAAAGAAAGTTTGGGTTCTCGTTCTGCTTTTTATTTTCATTCTTAATAATGTCAGAATAATTTTACTTTAAGAGAGAAAAGAAATATGGTAAGCTAGTGATACATAAAATGGTCTGACGAGCTTGGATCTTATGAGAAATGTATTAATGGCCAGGACGTTTTTGAGTAGTGGCTACTGTACATGGGCATTGACAACATTTCAAAGAAATTTAAAAGGTTTTTAATGTGCCTGAGGACATATTTTTATGATACACTGAAAAAGCTGCAAAAATCACTGAAGTCTAAAGGTAAATGTTATGTATTTACAAAATATTTTGATATAAGTATTTAATCATCAGACCACAGTTAATATAAAATATATGCTCCAGTGTATCTGAAAAATAATATACATTTTAAAAATATACGTGTCTATATTATGCAGAGAATCTTAAATTCACATCATTGAAGCTAATGAGTCTGATCTTACATAGCAGTTGGTTTTATTGTCTCTTAAATTGAAAGAAAAAAAGGAAAATAAATATACAGAATATACATTTGAAGGATATTAAGGTTATAGATAAACCATAAAAAGCCAGGAAATACCATAATAAGAATTGTATATATGTATATGTGTGGTTCACTGGGGAAACGACCTTATAGTCACAAGGGTAAAATTGGCATCTAGTTCTGAAATTACTGCAGGATTTAATACTGAACTGCAATGCCCCAGTGAATAGGGAGAAAGTGTTAGTTTTCCTGATCAGTCCCTGTTCTCATGGTTTGAGTAAGAACCTTAATGCACTTCAAAGAAGATTATTTTATGTTTTCTTTCTAGTGTATATGTGTGTGGTTTTCTACATGCCTACTCACACAGACGTGTTGTACATATGCATGTGTAGTCAGAACGCACCTCCTCCTCGGGTACGTGCACCTGGGTGAAGGCGCACACCCGTGCACACTCACACTCACGTGAATGCAGCCAGGCGTGTGTGCTCCCACACGCAGGCTGAGGGGATGTGCTGTAGATCTGTCCCCAGACACGCCGGCGGTGATTTCCTTTGCCTGAGAAAGGGATTTGCATTTGGCCTGACTCTGCTTGTGCATTTTAGAAAGTTAAAGCTGAAATACCCTCAAAAGGATGAATGTACAGAACATAGAGTATTATCCTGGTCCTCAGCCCTAAACCTAACATTCCTTTTTCTGTTCTTTGGTTTTCATTTGACTGTAAGGGACGCATCTTTCCTTGCATGACAACTCTGCAGAAAAATCATAATTTCCCCATTCCGTTGTAAGGACAAACTGTGCAGAGAGATTCTGTAGGGTACTGGAAGTTGAGAGGGAGGGAGGATGTGGTGAGCTTGGGGTAGTGCCATAAAAACTGGAAGCACCGAGTACAGGTAGTAGGAGTGGTGCATCTTTAAAACCACTAGAAGATAGCAGTTGCCATCTCTACAGGACTTGTGTGTGGCAAATTATTCATCATTGCGTTTTGTTTGCATTGTGGCATGTCTGTATTGAGAAACCAATAGTGACACTAGACTAGCTCCCTCTCCCGTAACGACTAACACGAATCATCATTAAAATGCTTTGGCTTCCCTTAATTTTTCTCTCTCTCCTTTGTTTTCTGCCCCGTTTTTCCTCCGTCCTCTGCATGCTGGCGGGCAGCTTCCTCCTCGGTGCTAACCCCTGGTGCGGAGCGGGGAGCCCTGGGCTGGCGGCTGAGTGCGGGGTGGGAGGGCGGCCGTGCTGCCTGCCGAGGCCAGGTGCTCCCCGGTTGCTCTTTCGAGCTTTCTGTCGCATACCCAGTGTAAGTACATTTCGCAAATCTCTTGGCGGTTCTTTTGGCTGCTTGCTGTGTACATATTTTAAGGACAATCATATCCTTAAAAGGAAAATGGGAAAGTAGCTTGTAGTAGGGTGTCAGTATTTTGAATCATTGCGACATACTGACGTTGATTCAGGGTAATGGTTGTGTGAGAGTAAACATACAATTTAATGCTCAAATTAACTTTGTATTTATAAAACTCAATTTGTCCTTAAGCCATCTATGTTTTTTATTTCAAAAGATAATAGAAAATTTAATATTTACTAGGGCTTTCAATTTTCATAGAAATATATTTGTATAACTCCACACAATGCCTAAAAACAATCATTGGGAGGAGGTTCAAAGGCTTTCTTTAGACCTATATTTAATTCCTGAAAGATCCCCTGTAAAATACTGTGAGATGCCTAAGAACAAATAGTTAATGGCTTGCTGGATTTAAAGGCTGAGACATAAAGACGTAATAGTCCTGAGGCATTCTGTGGTGGTTTGCATTCTTATTTATGTTACCCTATTCAAGCATATATTTTCCTTGGCTTTGGTAGGTGTCAAGGTAGAAATGGTGTTCTGAGTCCCAAAGATAACATTCCCAATGCTGTCGTCGTTTTGATTTTCTTAAAGAATACTTCTCTTTATTTGTTTATTTGTTATTTTGTGGTCTGAATGATGCTTTGTAATTATCAGCTTGTATGTCATTCATAAAGGATTTTAGAGATCAGGACTTGGCATTTAGTTATGTGTACTCTTTGCACTTTCAGGTCACTACTGGTAAATTTTGTATGTTCTTAGTGTATTTCTATATATTGTGTAGTGTTTTATAGCTATCTACAGTGATTTCAGTGGTATGCATTCCTGTCCTATATATCAGCACAAAAGATTTCCTTTCGGTAGCATGAAATGATGTTTCTGTGGACTTCTTTTGTCATGATAGGAGTTAAGTTTCCTGTACCATATGTGTGGCCTGCAACAGACATAAAGGGTGAGTAATAGGACTCAAACACACGTAGATTTCAGAAGAAATTCCATGACTTGAATAAGAAAAATCTATGTTCAGTCTTATTCCATCAATCACCAGCATTTTTTTCATCGACTGTGAATATCCTCACCACCATTCAGGGTAGTAGAGGACTGAATTTTAAAAATTACATGCATAGATGTACACTATGAAAATTAATTCACTGATTATTTTTTAATGAATCTTACTAAATTATTTATCTAAGCTAAGCGAATATTGCACCAAAGTCTTCAAAATGTCTGATACAGATGGCATTTTCAGTAAGATGCTGTAAGTGCAGATGAGCCAAATTAACAGGCTTTGCTTAGCAAAGCAAAACCTTGTTTCTTAAATTTGTAGTACCGACTGAGCTTGCGGATCAAAGGGAGCCATTGATTCTGCTACATGGCCATGCTCGGAGGTTTTTTTTCCCTGCTCTAATGGACTACTTTCAGAAAAGGCTTTTCAGCAAGATAATGGTATGAAAGAGACAGTTCACAGTAACAATAGCCACTTACAAGGCAGATGGTTATCTAACAGCCACAATGGGGGACTCTAAGCAAGGTGGCCTGAAAATGTATTTTCATAGTTATTGATATGAAAAGCTGAGGCTTCTGTCTTGGAAAAACAAATTGACACCGACTCAGAAATGCTGCAGAAATGAGTCTTGGCAGAGTTTACACATGACAGCTTCTGTAGGGTTGGGGTTTTTTGTTTTTTGGGGCGCTTTTCCTTTTCTTTTTTTGCCCCCCCCCCCTTTTTTTTTTTTTGCTTTTGCTTTGTTTATGTTTTCATTACAATGACATAACCCCACGTGTTCGAGCAGAATTGCACAACTGACTCCTCTGAGATTCAATGCTGAGAATACACTGTCAGTTGTCTTCAGTGGCTTGGGACTGGTCCCGCTGAACATCCCTCCCTTCCAGTGAGGGATGGGATGATGGGATTCCCTTGCCATGAGTCCACATGCTGTTTACTGTGAGCAGGAGGTATCTGAGCCTGTCTTTCTGTTTGTGTTCAGGGGACAGGTTATTTTTAATTCCATTTGCAAGAATTTTTTAGCTTATCATTAGTTCACATCTTGTCTTCCTTGAGAGCATCTCAGCTAGGAACAGTCAGCATCGATTTGGTGTTTCCTAGGTCCATTTCACGTAGAGAGAAATGGAAGAACTTCTCATGTGCAAAGGAATAAGAGCTATAACTGTTCGAGCCACATCCTGGGGGCTTTTATTTCTGCAGAAGCAGGTCGTTAAAGCTCCTCTTGCCTTAGAGGGCTTCTTCATCCAAAACAGTGAGTACTATTGCCTGGAACCCCCCCTTTTTTTTCCCCCTCAATGTCTCTCATTCCCTCTCAGCCATGCTGCAGTTGCTTGGGAAACAGATTTTTGATCTAGCCTTCCAGCACTAGAAAAGGGGAGCTGCTGCCAGTGCATTCTTCAGGAGGTCTTTGCTCCTACTTCTTGGTCTTGAAAAAATTAATTCACCTTCAGAACAAGTGGCAGGGGTACTTAAAATGGAGACTTCTGCTGTGTGATCTCATACACATGGGTGAGGATGTTGAGTGGTATTTTGCATAGAGTAGAATATATCCCCCACTTTCCTGTTGTGGACAATTCAGCAAATCTAGCAGGGAAACATGTCACTTTTGTAGGAAAGCCCAGAAGCTATTTGTTATGGAGACTCTGCCCAGATTTTGTTTCTCTTTGGTAAGAACTGCTTTTCTTTTTCCTTTCCGTACATATTTAAATAAATGGAACCAAAGTTGTAGTGGAGAGAGGAAAAAGTTATGTACTTCACAGGGCAAGGAGTTTAACCTCCTAGGCTGAAAGGCTTCTTGTAGCAATGGATTGCATTCCCTACTTTAACATCCCATCCAAGCAATGCTCTGCAATAGAAGTTAATCCAGCTGTGGCCACAAAGTTAGAAAACTGGCATTTGCCAACATGACAATCTCTTTCCAAGGTCCAGTTCTGCTGTGGCAAAGCTTCCACTGAGTCCAGTGAGAACTGGTGAAGGTCCTTAATGTCTTTATCTTAAGGAAATAGGAAGTGTTTCTTAAATAAGTCTTCCCTTTTTTTTAAAGACGAATATTATTCAGGTGATTGTGCAGTCTTTTATATTACTGTAGTAGTGTTTTCACTGATCTGAATGCAAAACATGTCTTTCCATTGTTTTTCCATCTTAACAAGGAGCCACTCCTGCACATAACTCCAGTGCTCAGCGTGTTTAAATTACAGCTAACACAATCACTGCCTTCCTTAATTTAACTTGTGATGGCAAAACCAGGACCAGATCCTTTCCAAAGCACTAAAACCCCTGCTTATCATGTTGCTGTTCATGTTTTTTGATATGGCAACTAACAATGCCTCCCCTTAATTATTACACAGCCACATTTTAAAATCTGTTTTTAGGGAGAACGGTATGTAGGGACTGAATTGTAAGCTCTTTAACAGATTTTTATTATTTTGGATGACATTGCATCAAAACAGTTGCTATTTCAGTATCAGGTTGCTTCCATGGGCTTTTTATGCAGATGCATTGGAAGCTTTGAACATAATGTACTCATAAAAGAAAATTGGCTACATCTGCTTTGAATTAAGCCTGAGCTTAAAATGTAAAGCTACACAACTGGTGATGTTTCTTGGTTAATGGCAGCAAAGGGGAAGGTTTGCCCCAAGTCACCTGCACCTGGCGGACTGGGGGAGCACGGCACTGTCACCGGGAGAATTTGCTGTCTGACCCTGCCGTGTGGTCCCAGGAGAGGGGAGCAGGGTGTCACGGTGGGGAGGTGTCTGCCAGGTTGGGTGGCAGCGGGAGAAGCCAGGGTGGTGGTGCTGGGCTGGGGCGGGAGGGTTGCTAGGGGGGCTGGGAGATGAGATGAGAGCTCTGGTCCTTGTGGAAAAAGAGAGTTAAACATATGCCTATAAGTTCTGGGTTCTTTTTTTTCTTGCATTGATGCTCGGATTGCTGTGTTACGCTGAGTTAGGAGCCTGACTGTGTTAAGTCTGGGTGTGCTGAAGCCAGTTCTCCTGCTGGTGGACCACTGTGTGACTGCTCTCATCAACACCTGGGCAGTGCCTTTTCCTCTGAAGGCAGTTTTAGCACAGAGACTTCCACAAATCCCCTCCAGCCCAGCACTGACCTGTGGCATTTCACTGCTCTTCCATCCTCATTTTGCCAGGGGGATGCGAAAACCCAAGCCCTTAGCAGGGTGGTCAGCGCTGGCTGCACCCTTGCAGCACCAAGTCCTACGTAGATGCAAGTAACTTTCTGCAGCACGTAGCTTGATAAAAGCCATGTTATCCTGCTTTTCAAAAGAGGGAGAAAGACTAAAGCTGTTGCCCTTGTGTAAAATTGAAGTAAATCCCCTGCCATGGGACAGATTGCAACAGCTGGATGTATCTTGGGTCTACCAGTATTCCCTCTGAAATCAGTGGATCTGTTAGTGGTGTCAGTTATTATTGAGTGAAGATCCCATAATTTGGCCCCATCTGAATTTCCTTGCTGTGTTTGTCAGCAGAGTCTGTCTCAGAAAAGCTCTAGTGTTGAGGCTTGTGGCCCTGTTGAAGTGGTGTTGAGGTATGAATGTGGTTGGTGGAAAATAGAGATTCAGTAAGTCCAGAAAACACAGCATGGCTTCAGTCTTTTATCACAACCCAACTCTGCTTAAATATCATGGTGTGCCTGAGGAAAATGTAGCAGGGACTGTTCCACGCTGCATCTGACAAGCCGATGCTCTCGGGGGTTTCCTACGTGCTGAAAGGGACAGATGTGTCCTGTTAGAATTCACTTAACCTGTTTCTGTAAGACGTGTTACAGCTGACAGATCACTGTTAATTACAATTTTCCCCTCGTATTTCTTGTGTCGGCCACCTCCAGTAAGGTAGCATATGACCTATTCAAGATAATGAGTGAGTAAAGCCAGAGCTCCCTGCTCTTCTTATCTAAACGGTTTGCTAATAATCTGGCGAGTCTGTGTGCACCAACTTTTCTTAGTGAAAGCTCACAACACTCTGGGGGGTGTTTTTATAACAGACTGTTAGACACATTCTGCTCCTTTCCACCTCTACAAACCTCGATGAGTATGTGTCTCCTTGAGTCACTATATTCTTAACGTATTTACAACCTAACTGATAGCAATAGATGTCTTTCTTCCCTGGCAGTTCACAAGGATATACTAATCAGTGTTTATTATTTTTAATTCTGTAAATATTTATTTTGGTACTCTGTGTATTTATTGGCACTGATTCTGGTGTTTGCTTATGCGTCATTGTAAATGTTGATGGTTTCAATAGTCTTGCTTCTAATGAATGTAAGGAACTCAGACTAACTGCACTTTTCCATTCAAAAATCTTACAGTGAAAAATATTCCCACTGTCATATTATGTGTTATAATGGATACAGTTAATAAAATCAGTTGACACTTTTCATTGATGAACGTGAAAGTTACTTTTTGATGTTCAAGCTAGAGATGGAGCCAATCTATTCAGTCCACTGGAAAATACTAGGCTTTTGAAAGCAAGACATTAGGGAAGTATGTCCCCAAAATAGCATAAAAGAGAATACTTGGCCATGTGTGCACTTTCATTTTTATGTAGAAATGCCTTTAGCAGTTTTAATAATAACATCATAGAATAACTAGACTAAATTCATTACTTAGGGGAGAGCTTTCATAAATGAGAGTGTTTTGGTCTTCTGGTCATGTTCTTGTTCTCTCCCCCCCCCCCCCCCCGACCCCTTTAAACCACTTAGACAATGGAAATGGACTGAGTTTCATTCTGTTTTTCAAATCCGCTTTGCTTGCTGGTTCTCCTGGTCAGAAAGCCAGCAGGAAAGCCGATTGTCTTGGCACAAACTGACTTTGGAGTTGCAGTTTTGGTGTGACAGGTAGAAAATGCAGTCTGCTGTAAGTTACATTTCCCACCTTTAAAACTGGGACTTGACTGCTATGACTATGAAGTGACATATATTAGAATCTCTGTTTTGCAAGTTTCTCTAAATTTCTTGCAGTTAGAAGATGCATAAAGCATTTGCATCAGTCAAGTTTTAATTCTTAAGTTTATTTACTTCACTTGGCTAAGTAGCACTGCCTTGCTAAGGGTTCTCCCGTGTTACTAGGCATCCATGGAAGATACTGAACCAGCCAGAATAAGAACTGAAATAAAATCTGCTCAGAAGTTTTCAAGGAACAACAAAATAAAAGATATGAAAAGCTCATTATGCAAGTAAGGAACAGGACATGGTGACACAGTATAAATTGATCCTATGTTCACAAAAGCATTACTCCTCTTTCCAATAGCTGGAGTGAGGCTGAAGAAGTGTTTTCCCAGTGATTTAATGCACAAGCAATTTTACTTTCAGGCCTTCTCAGCCTGTGTCACCTATTGCACGTTCATATCTTTCATCCGATGCATCTGGAAGCAGAAGAGTTGTGGTTTGAATTATTCCCTGCCGCAGAAGATTGCTTAGTGATTACCTTGCTTGTGTCCAAGTAGAGCCACTGGGGTTTTCTGGGGCAAAGGAGTTGCAATGAAGTGCAGGGCAAAAGTACAGCAACCTCATGAATCTGGGTAACTGTAGGTCTGTGTGATGCAGCTGTTAACACCTTCCACAAAACCAGGCTACAGTAGTCTGGCAGATCCCCTGTGACAGAAAAAATTGAAAAGTCTCCTGAAATGAAGAGGTTTGGCCCAAATATTCTTTTTGAAATCAAGATGAAGAGGCTGAGTTTCTAATACTGAGCTAAAAGTCCCTTCCCAATTAAAACCAAGATCAGTCATTCCTGACAGTACATCTCTCTGATTTTCATGGCCACCTTACTGGAAAAGTGTTTGCAATGGGAGTGATGACCTGGAAATCTGCCTATGACCCATTCATTGAGGATGAACACTCCATCCAATCTGCAAATCTATCAAGCAAGAAGGAGAAGAGAATATTCTTGACTCCTGATAATTGGTAAGGAATATTGGCAAGACTAATGGACCAGTCAACTGACTGTGAGTGCGCACTAGTCTCATTTTAAATCTTTTCCCTTGAATCATGGTATTTTCCCCTTTCAAAGTCATCATACCAGGAGCTCACATTGAGCAGACGCCTGCTCCTACCTACCACGTTGCACATCTGCTTCCAATTAAAACCATTCCACAGTGCCCTGAGGGGGATGGGAAGGAGGCTCAAAAGTTCTGCAAAGGGTTATTTCAGCAGCCATGGATGCTGCTGTGGCAGCTGAGGACTAAGAACATGCTTCATCTCTAATGACACATCACTCCTTTCGCTCTGCAAAGACCCTTAGCACTTGGCTCAGATATTCAGTTAGACCCTGGGAACAGGAGGGCTGCTGTTCTGACTAATGAAGGAGACTTGTCCTTGACCAACATGAGTATTTTTTCCAGCTTAAGAAAAATGGATATTTTTTAAAAGACACAGATGGAGTCCCATCGCTACTATTCTAAATAGAACAAGACAAATGCAAGGAGTCTGGTGAAGTACAACTCCCCACAGCTACTCCAGAGACTAACAAACAACGCGTGCTGATGCTGCGTCCTTATGCAAAGACATTTCACAAAGCGGCTCTGTGCAGCGCTCCCACAGGAATCCCAGGTGAGATGTCCTAGAGCCAAGGGTTGCCACCACAGGGGAGGGAGGGCTTGTGACTTCTGACAAAGCACTGGTCTGGACCAGGGAGGTCCGTGTCCCTCTCCCACCGCTTCCTTTCCAGGCAGTTGTGACCTGATTTGCAGAAGGCTGCAGGTACCACATTTTAAAGTCTGATCCACAAAAACGGCTGCACCTAGCTGCAGTGTTGCTCAGAACTTGCGGTCTGAAGTTTTCTGATAAAATTTCACTATCACTTAAGCACCTGCACCAGGCAGGCTCAAAAGAATCTCGTGGCTGGGTCTGCTCTCCCATGTGTCACGGTGGGAGTCACGGACCGGTTTTTCCTCCGGCCACATCAGCCTTCTCTGTTCGTGTCACTTGAAATTCATAGGTCCCTTGGGCAGAGGAGAGACTTGAGTAAAGATCCTCTCGGTGAAGGTCCCGAGGGAGCAGAGGTCGACTGGGTAGAAATGCGGCAGCATTGCGGAGGTGGTGGGAGAGGTTGAGGCAGCAAAGCCCAGGGCAGCCAGAAACTTTGCGGGCAGCAGTGTCTTCTCCTGCTTCACAGGGAGACGGTTGCCTCCAGGGCACCGCTGTGGCTCACGGTGCTTGAGGATCATATTCAGCTGTAGGCTACTGCAGTGTGGCAACAAATCGTAGAAATGGTGCTGAGCTCCTAGCATGGAGCTGGGAACATGGAAGGTGACAAGGCAGAATGCAAAGAAAACAAGAATCCTATGACTGAACAGTATTTTAAGGACAGAAATTATGCTAAATCTGTACATCATGTAAAGCAAATCTGTCCCATTCCTGCTAAGCTCCATTTGTTCACCTGTGAAGGTGAAAAAACAAGCTAATTTTGCAACAAAATAGGTTTGAATAAATAAAGCAAATGTGTCTTTGTAAATATGAGTAGTGAAAAACCTGCTCTTGATTATGGCTGTGAGGATAATGGCCACAATCTAAAGTGGACGTGAAAAAGACATCTGTTCTGCTAAAATGATGAAGAGGATCAGAAAAACGATGGTAACAAAAATCAAATGGATTGTTCTGAGTATTTCTTAAGGAAAAATAGAGACAGATAAGAATTCAACTGGTCTTGGTCTATCTTTACAATAGGGATATATTACAGCTACATGTCTTTCTCTGAGTTTCTACCCTTCACATTCTGCACTAATAGATTTTGTTTACTGACAGATAACCAGTCGTACAAAAATGCAGCACTTGCAGTCCTGCTACTCTTTTGCTTATAGATGTCTTTTTTTTAACCCGTGTTAACAAATTAAGCTTTTGATCCTTCCAATTAGACCATATCCAGTCATTATCATGCCACATTTAGGGTCTGATTACGCAGCTGCTGCAACTGAACAGCTTCATTCAAATCAGTACGAAATGCTTACATGCAGCAACTGCAGAAATGGTGCTTGCATCCTTTGCAGAGCTGCCTATTGCTGCTTTCTCAAGGGCTTAGAATATTTATGTCTATCATCACTACATGATGTTGAATTTGCCTGTATTTTTTTTCTTAGGGTCTGATAGAAAAACCCATAAATCTGCAAGTTTTATGAAAAAACAGTTGGAGCAGATTACACAGTTAAGTTAACTTGTCTATGCTGGATCTTAATCCTCTCTGAAGATGTAACATGTATTCAGACCGATTTAAAATAAATGACTGTATCGGAAAACAAAACAGACATCAGAGCACAAGCATAAAGGCAAATGTCAGCCCCTGGCTCTGAAACGACTGGGACCCTCAATCCGAGCTATGAAACCTTACATTTCTGCCTCAGCGCAGGCAAACACACAGCACTATTTATAGCACAGCCTTTTACTACCCTTCTGTTAGAATAGGCTTCATCGGAGGATTTACATGACTAACGAAAAGCAAAAGCCTTTTGTACTTGGTCTCCATAAAAGAAGGCCAGTGTGAAGCTGGTGTTCACTGGGCTGAATTACAGAAAATATCAGTTACTAGAAAACCAGTTACTAATTCAAAGGCATCTGTTACCATGGCATAAGTCTCCTCTTCCCTCTCCATGCCCCAGATTTAGCACCAATGATGGGAGCTTAGTGAAAGCTCAAAAAGAATGGTTCTCACCTCTGAAAAATAAAATGCATAGTCAAGGAAGACCACATGTTTTCATGGTAACTAAGGAGTAAAGGGTTAAGACCTAGAAGATGGCTCTGAACCAGTAAACTGCACAAAAGACTCCTATTAGCAAATCAAGAGCCCAATGTGCTCTCATTTCCCCCGCTGTATCTTCTATTAAACCCTTTGGGCCACAAAGTTGCTGTTCCTGCCAAGGACAGCAATCAGCATGAGGTGATTATTTTAGATTCTGCTACATCCCCTGAAGTCTAGTGAAAATGAAAACCAACCCTCCTTTCACCCTCTGATCCGATTTCCAGGGCAGGGCAGGCCCATCAGCCAGTCCCCATCCTTTCATCTCGCCGTGCCAGCTGCAAGCACCCAGGCTTTCCCCAGAGATGCCACTTTCTCACAGATGCGTGCCTCCTCCTGCCTTCCAGATGGCAGCGGGCTTCTTAACAAGCTCCCCGATTCCTTTTTCCCCTTGGGACTTCGCTTCAACGTTATCTTGTCGCATCTGGTTTTCTCCAGTTGGGTGATGTGCAGGAGCACGAGACGTAACGCTGCTTCGGGAGGTTGCCAACCTGCAGCTCCCGTGGCCGTTTCAGACCTCCCCGCTCCAGAATTGTTCCCGGGCAGCAAGGATCCCTCACGCTCTGGTGTGCCAGAGACAGCCCCTGCCCCTGCTGCCGAGCAGAGGTGAGGACCACTTTGGTGAGGTTTGCGGGCTGCTCGTTTCCTTGTCTTGTTCTGCATCACTGAACTTACTCTTTCCTCCCTAGAGCTTTTCCGCAGCGCTTCTCAAGGCTCCCCGGTGCTGTTACAGGGCTGGTTAACACGGCTCGGGAAGGAGGAGAATGGCTGGAGAACAGAGCAGGGAATTGGGAGTCAGTCCGCGATATCCTTTCACACATGTTGTCTGTGACCTTTGGTGCAAAACTCCACCTCTTTGCTTTTTCCGCCTCTAAATGGAGACTGTGATCCTTCTACAGGAAAGGTTTCGTGTGGCCAAATCCTTCACATTTTACCCAACTGCCTGTGAAGTAATTTGAGATGTGGGTGGGGGCATAGTGCAACAGCAGCGCTCTCTCATTCCACCCATTCTGACCAGATTCACCAGGGGCAGATGTGGCCATAACCTGAATGAGAAGAGAGGAGGAAAAACTCTCTTTCCATATTTTTTGCACGTGATGGCAGCGGTAAGTTCCCAGGGTGAGAATTTGGCTGAAGAGAGACCATGGAGCTGCCTTCCCATCTCCCTAGCTATAGTGATGGTGTCCCTGGGGGTCTGCAAATGGGGGATTAAAGAGCTGGAGAGGAAGGGTGTCAAGGAGAATCAGCAGCATCATGGAGCAGCCGGAGAGGGCTATTATACCCCACTGAAGCCCCACAGTGGGGATCCTTCCCCTGTCAAAGGCAAGAGAAGGAGAGATGTCAGGGCTAAAGCATCTTGAGCCTCTTGATAGATCTGTCCTTAGACCTGGCAACAGATGGTGTTGCCACCAGATGACCTTTCTGCAGTGTCCTGCACAGCTTTGACCTGCTGATGGCCACAGACTCTCCACTTTCATGACACTAACTGAAGAAACACCAGGGTAGTCAGTAATATCAGTCATAAAGGGATGTTCTGCTTCCTCCCTCACTTCCAGTTTTCCACTAGGGATGGCAGCGGTAGTTTTTCATTGCTCCCACCGTGCAGCCAGAAGGCAGCTGTCCTTGGGATTTGATGAGGAGAGCAATGTAGTGCCATGGCTCTGGAAACAGGCAATGTAGGAACTGATATATTGGTTGAACTGGTGACCCACCTGATCAAGCAGTCTATTGCTGTACACAGCTGCCAGCAGAGGAGATATTTTACAAAGACACATGAAGATGCTATTGTGGATAATTATGGAGTGTCTGTTTGGCAGAAGGGGTACCTTTGTAACTTCAGGTAGTGATATGTCTGTTTTGATGAAAATTGTTTGTATGGCTTGTTACCTCCAAGGAAATGATTCCCACTTGCATAAATATTCACTTTTAGTGAATCTTTTGAGGTTCTTTGCTGCAGTAATATCCTGTGACTATGAGTTCCACACATTCATTATGCTTCACTCAAAGAGAGAAAGAAAAAACCCCCACCTTATGAGATGTAAGGGAAAGGTGCTAGGTAATAAATTTTTAATTGGGCATGCTCAAAAAGAAAGAAAGGTAAGAGAAGGAGAGCATCCTGATGAGGTGTATTATATTGCCATGAGGTTGTTTGAAACGGCCTCGTTACTCATGCATGACTCGTGCATTTACAAAGGAAAAAGTAAAATCTTTTTAGGGATATTGGTCTGGAGACAAAAGGGATCTCCAGGCCTTCAGCCAGCAGCCAGGACCGGGGATGACGCTGTCCTGACACAGCTTTCCTCCCGCACTGGGCAGAGCCAGCTGGGCTGTGCCGCTGCGGCTTTTGCCTTCCCTCCCTGCCTGGCAGGCAGCAGGAGCGTGGCGGTATGAAATGGAGGTACTGGGAAACCTAATTCGGAAACCATTTGTTTCCAAACCACGTGGTGCTTCGTGCTCTGGTAGTTTTTAACCATCTGGGATTATTCTCCCCCCGTGTTGCGAGGGTCGGTGTTGGAGAGCTGGGTGCTGCCATGGCCGGGGTGTCGAGCAGCCGCCTCCGGCAACACCTCAGCAGGGGAAGGCGCTGCCTTGGCTCTCCAGTAAATCGCCCCCGTGCAGAGGTCTGCTCGTTCGATGTTGTATCCTGTGGGAGACGTGTTAGTTAATTTAACAAGGTTTTGCTGTGGGCTCTGTTTCAGTGACTGGCTTTGGCCCCAGAGCAGTGCCCTGAGGGCTCCTCAGCCCGGCCTGTATGTGCCCGAGCGTGGCCCCAGCCTCGGTGAGCCCCTTCCTTCTTGGCTCTCCTTGGGCTGTCCCTGACAGAGCCACAGAATCGCAGAGGGCTTGAGGTGGGACAGGACCTCTGGAGATCATCTGGTCCAACCCCGCTGCTCAAACAGGGCCACCTGGAGCCAGTTGCCCAGGACCACATCTAGATGGCTTTTGAGGAGGTAGACCACCCTGGACAACCTCTTCCAGTGCTCGGTCACCCTCACAGGGAAGAAGTGTTCCCTGATGTTCAGAGGGAACCTCCTGTGTGTCAGTTTGTGCCCATGGCCTCTGCTCCTGTCACTGGGCACCACTAAGGAGAGCCTGGCTCTGTCCTCCCTTCAGGTATTTATATACATTGATGAGATCCCCCTAAGCCTCCTCTTCTCCAGCCTGAACGAGAGAGATGTTTTCTAGAAGCAGCGTCACAGCTCACAGCACTGCCAGAACCACATTGGAGAAACGTGCTGGGGTCGGGGACTGTCCTTCCTCAGCCCCACACCGTGCTTTGCCCCACAGCAGGCCTGCAGGGGTGCCTGCCTGGAGCCCAGGGAACCTGGAGAACTTTTAGGACCACGGACTGTCCCAGCAGGGAGAGAAAGGGACACACAAGCCCTTGTGCTGTGCACGGTGGCTCTGGGCTGAGAAGTGGTGGACGGGTGGTGGGATTTCTTTCTAAGCACCAGCTGGTTCTGCCACAGACTGGTGCATAATGGCCTGAAGGAGCCCCGTGCACCTCCTGGCAGCAGGTTCGGTGAAGCTGCTGCTGCTGGCAGTGCGCATGAACGCCGCTGCTTTTCTCCAAGTCCCAGCTCACCCTTCTTTTTCCTGCTAGATACTCCCACAAAGAGATAATTTCCTTATGAAAGGTGAGGCGCCAGCCTAGAAAGCTCTCGACTGTGAAGAGCAAATGGTTTATTTAAGACGTCTTTGCACTCTGCTGTGGACCCCCAGCTGAATGAGAGCCTCTCGAGGCTGGGGCTGTGCCGGAGCCACAGCCCCCGTGGTTTCATGGTGCCGATAGACCAGCAGAAGGCATGGGCATCTGGAGAAACCGAGTCCACCCTGAGGAAATGTGTTCAAGTGGAAAACGTGCTTGCAGGTCCAAAGGACACCTGTGTTTTAGTCCTGCTTCTGGCATTCCTGCTGCCTGCCTGCGTGTGAACCAGCCCAGCTCCTCGCTGGGCATTTGCACAGTGCAAATGTCACTTGTTGGAGTATCTTCTGCTCCAGCTGTCCAAGCGTAGGTGCAGGAGAGGAGCCCAGTTTATGGCCGCTGTGCCTTACGCTAGCTCCAGGGACCATTCTCCCCTATGACTTAAATTAGCTCCACCATACTCTTTGTCGGAAGAGCTCCATCAGCTGTGAGAACTTCTCACCTCTTATCTTCCTCTACTGCAGCTATTATCAGACCCTTCTGTGTGGTTTTAACAGCATAATTCTACTGAGGACCTACCACCCCCGGAAGGGCTTGGGTGCTGCTGAGGTGCTCTGGCTCTCATTAGGCTCTGACCCCGCTCTCAACGGTGGTGGATGAGAGCTTTGCAAGTCATTTAGGCTGGGAGAGGATCAAATCTCTGCAGAGTTTTCAAACCCCTCCGGCATTAGAAAAGCTACAGTGCTTACGAGGCACAACTTCTACTTCTGTACAATTTATAATTTTCTTTAATTGCTTAAAGTGCTCTAATTTTTACACCGTTGTGAAAGGATCTTTGTTTACAATGATTGCAGAGGGTAATATTTCTAGCATGGGTAACCATGGCAATGAATAATTCTATTCTCAGGAACTGTGCCAGCTGCACTAATGCCTTATAGTAGCACTCAAGCAGTTTGCTAATGAGAGACTTCTCGTTTATTGTAGGAGGACATTTTCCCATGTCCACGCATTAGCCTGTAGTTTCTTAAAAGCACATTCTTTATCAGTAATACGTGGAGAAAAAAAACCGAAACAAAACCAAACAAGCAAATCTCAGTTACATAGCTCCTCTTGCATGTAAGGTTTTCCTGTTTTTTTTCTTGGAGACTGTATTATAAGATACATAATTTAAGGAAACTTACAGTATGCAATAGTCTGTTTTGTTTGTACTACCACCTTCTAAAATAAGGCTGAGCCTAGGATGCTCTAAAGCAGCTTTCTTACACAAAAGGCACCATCCTGTAAACTGATCTAGTCAAAGATATGCAGCTTTTATCACTAGAGGAAGGACTTAAACTATTTTAAAAGATTAGTTTTATAAAGAATTTTATTTGAGTAAAGAATAATTTAAAATTATATTACTTTATAAAAATATATATTACAGCTTGGAGTTGAATTACTTCAACACCAAAGCATTGAAATTGATTAAAATATTGTTCTCATCTATGTATGAACATGATAACTATATTTGTAAAAAAATTATATAAAATAAGTAAAATATGTATTTTCACATGTTTCATTATTTAAATGCAATTTAAATTATTTTAAAAATAAATGTTCCAAATGGAATACTTTTTTAGCTTATATGATTTAGGGTATGTTCAGTAGAAACCCTCAAGGAATAGCTAAACTACAGTTCCTGTCATTCCACGGACCGTGGTCTCAGAGTACAAAAACAACCAGGTGGAATAAAGCATCCTCTCCTGTTTTCAGAAAAACATTAACAACAATCCCAAATCTCTTATCCAAGATCAAAATCCTTAGGAAAGATTTATGGAGCAACTGTTGAATTGGGCAAAGTTGTTTGGAATGGTTGTGGCTCGAGGCTTTTTAGAAAAGCGTTTCTTAGCCTTGTGTCTTTGATCAGAGAGAAAGGTGAACGTGTCCAAACAAACAGCACAGCGCAAACCTTCTGTTTTTTTTCATGTCGCAAAGCGGATTGATCTCTTTTCTGTGGTTAGTGATTCGGTGCCCTAATTAGCGGGCTCTGTTGTCACCAGTCTCTAAGTGGCCGACATCTGCCCAGAGCCAGCTGCCTCCCTCTGCAGGGCTCCCTGTCATCACCCGTTCGTGCTCTGCTCGCCAGAAAAGGTCCTCTGCCCATATTCCTAAAGACAAAGCAAGATCCACCGACTACGGTTTCCCAACAAGCTCAGTCTGAGTTGACTTAAACGAGAAGAATTCCCCCCAAATTCTGCTCAGCCTTGGGATAGCTTGGTTCTTCTGCAGCTCAGTAATGCCCCCACCTCTCCAGCATTTAAAAAATAGGTCAGTTCTGAAATTAAAACAGCCTGGAAAAGCCGTAGTGATTTTCCACAAAACCGTCACAACACAATGGCTGACTTTTTTCCTCCCGTTTCTTTTTCCAGCTAAGACAGTTCCCTGGGTTGATCACGTCGCTTGGGTCTTCCTCTGCCCCCCGAAGCTACAAATATTCATTTTGTGGAAATTTACAGCTCATTTGCTTCTCGCCCTCCATTTTGTCCCAGTGTGGACAGCCACCGAGAGGACTGGTCCTCCCAGCCCGGGAGCCTTCATCCCAGCGGGGCTTTCTCCCCGGCTCCCCTCGGCATGGCGGCGGGGTCCCGGCTCTCAGGCAGCAGAGCCAGCCTGGGCACACGTGCCAGCGGTGGGGGGACTGCCGGTGGATCCGATACCTGCTGGCCTGAAGGTTTCCTCCCACGTGTACGAAGCCATGCTGTCTCCTCTCTCCGCTGTCGCTGGAAGCTTAGAGGTCATTTTCCAACAGGACGATGGCGCAGGAACGGTTTGTGCACTGGCCTGATGAACCCTGATGGACCTGATGGCAAACTTGTTGAACCCTGCAGAAATTGCCTAGAAGAGAAACAGTAGCTGACCTTGAGCCACTGACCTGATCTACCCCAAACTACCCAGTGTTTGCTGCTGTTTTCATGGCTAACCCAGATAGCTGCCCTGACGTGGGAACGCTCTGTTTCTGGGTTTTGGGTTTTTTTCTTTTTTAGGAAAGATGTACCGACAAAGGAAGAGCTACAGAAAGGGAAAAGAAAAAAAGGGAGAGAGAGAGAGAGTCACTTCATACAGCTGTTCCAGATGGCAGACACCCAAATCCAGGCTCCTTCGTGGAGGTGGAAATCCAGCATGCACTTCTTAATGTCCGTGGAGTTACCCTTGATTTACGCTGGTGTGTGAGCAGTCCTGGCTGGCAGAGCAGTAGTGCAGGATAAGTGCTCAGGGAACAGGGAGGTTACAGCAGGATTAAAAAATAAGGCTGTCCTCAAGGGGGAGATTTATACAAATTCCTGCTGGGTTTGGGAGCTTGTGACGGGACCAGTGTTGTGCATGGTGCCGTGGCTGGTCCTCCCCAGCGAGCGGAGCTGGGATCCCGCCTCTCACTTTGCTGTGGGCAACAGACCTCCGCAGAAATCCCCTCTCCTTTCGGGTGTGGGGATGTAGTGCCCAAAAAGCTTCCAGTGAGGGGACTCACACCGCAGAGGGTTAAAGTGCTGTAATTTCCGAGGCAGTCCTGAGTTCATCCTTTTCTGAGGGCTGCAGCACTGCTCATTAGAAGCAATTAATCTCCAGTGCTGCGCTCTCCTGTCAGCTCGTGCCACTGTCACGGGCCAGCTCATCCGCGAGGAAGCAGCTGGGCATCCCACGCTGACCAGCGTCTCCTCCGATGTCTCACTTTGCTGTCGTCCCACACAGGTGGTTTGGGTAAATATGTGCACGGGCGTAATACATTAGTGGCAGTCACATCTGAGACCCGCGAATAAGGGGAAACCTGAAAAGCTTCTGCTGCTGCTTGAAAATTAAGTTTGTGATTGAATTAGATGCAGTTTGAGAGATGTGAGCCATACCCCCGTGCCTGGGAGCTCTGTAATCACTCTGTAAGAGGGCTAAAGAGGAATCGGCGCGCTGATTTGGGAAGTTTTCTCTGACAGCTCTTTTCTTTAACATTGGTGCCAACTGTAGATGATGTAAAACACTGCCGTACCTCTCTTCATGGACAAATTGTCACCAATCTTTGGCATCCCTAAGACCCTAAGAGAAGTTATTGCTCAGCCAAGGTCAGAGGATGGTTTTCAACACTCTTCTGCCACATACATTATTCTTGGGCCTCTGTATAAACCTGTTTTCCCTTCAGAGCTGTGGCTGATGTTAAGGAGCTTGACTTAAGGGGTTCACTGCTGGCTTTACAGGTAGCACTGTCTGTTCCCAGCATACAGGCCACATGTTGCAAGGCAGCTGCCAGCAGCCATTCAAGGTAGTAGGACTCGGTCTAATTTTTTCTCTCTAGTCCACTGATTGATCATTTGTAACCCAAACCCCAGTCAGAGATCACAAACATTGCCTGAGACATTATAATTATTTCTACAGCAGATCTCAGTTCTCCTGAACACCCAGAAACCCTCTACAAAACACGTGGGAGACCCTGAAACTATCATCTTGGAAAGGGCCAAATCTACTTACACTGGCTCAAAAGGGTTGATGATCTTATCATGCAAAAATGCATGTCCCCATTAAACTTGACACTACCTGCCCCACCAGAGACCCAGGGAATTGTGGTATCCACTGCTTGATTTGTTCATGACCCATGACTTTCATTTCTCATTTTCACCAAACTAACTTGTTTTTTCCTTTTTCCTTAGAGCCTCCATTCACCCAGCTTGCAAGTCATTGAAGAACAACTGCATTATGTGTAAAGACTACAAAAACCAGGTACCGGGACCCTGTTGTATGACGAAGATGCTTTACCAGCAATAGAAATCTGGCTGGAGGTGGCCTGTGGAGAATCCCTGCTGGGCACAGGAGCTGCACAGAAGCTTCCAGCCCAGAGACCCTCAGGGAGGCAACTCTGTGCCTTGCGTAACAGCTCGGAGTGGTAACCCTTAAATTTGCACCTACACAACTCTAGTTTGTCCTACATCCTACCTTTGTCCACACCTGTCTACTGGTGCTCCCGTCTCTTTACAACTTATGATGCGTTTCAAGTGTATTTTTGAGAAAATTTCAGATTATTCTTGAAAACTTGCGTGACCAAGAGGATTGCAGCGGGGATTTCTACTGCAGTCTGAGCCGTCTCTGCTCCGCTCCCCCTGCAACCACCACTCCAGGGCTTTTCCAGGGCCTTGGAGCTGGGGGCGGGGGGGGTTTGCAGCTCCGACACCATCTTTTTGCTGCCTCCTTCCTGGCGGCGGAGCAGGCAGAGTTCACCCGGCCGCTCTCCGATGCCACGCGGATGAACCGCACCACCGACCTGCCACGCTGCCCTGCCACACTGAGCTCGGCTCCTGCTCCCGTCTCTGAGCCGAGGAAGAAGAGCACGCAAGCGTCTCCCGCTTGTCGAAGGCAGAAAAACATCCTTTCGCATAAAACTGTTTTGACTTGGGGCTGACGTGCCCAACGCATTCAAGCACCGCGAGGCTTATTTAACGAGTGTCCCTGCGGAGTGCAGGCTGCACCCATAGCCCAAGACGAGGTGCTGGGCGGGGGGAATGGTTTTGGCAGCAATTCCTTCCTCCCTTGCAGCTGGGGAGCTCAGGACCCAAGCCCCAGGAGCTGACCCTCGGCAGCTGGCACGGCAGGAGGGATGGCAGACGCGGGCAGACCGACTTCTGCGTGCAAGCTGCCGTCTCCTTGCCTCGCTAAGCTGGTCGGCTCCCCGATGTGCGGCTTCTCCCAGGCGGGCTGGCCGCGCCACTGCCTTCTCCTCCTGCTGCCGGAGCCCAGCACCAATCCTGCACCCGGACACGCACCGTTCCCTCTGCAACTCCAAGGGGGCGTACGTGGGGGAAGAAACCTCATGAGGATGAGGGGAGAAGGAGTTCAAAGGCTTGTCAAGGAGAGGCCGTGGTGGGGAATTAATAGTAGATTTTGCAATGGGGAAAAAGAATTTCTGAATGTGGGGAAAAAAAATGCTCGTCTAGTTAAACCCTTCGCAGTTTGGAGCTCTTCTGCGTGCTTGGTGGCTAAATTCCCACTCCTGCAATTTGTACACAGGTAGCGGTCCCATGCAGTGTCTTTTGAGTTTAGGATTGGGAATGACTGCTTTCTCCCACTACTGAATATGGGCCTGTGAAGAGACTGAGTGTTACAAGCTGAATCTTCCCTCCTTTTTTTTTTTTTTTTTTTTTTTTTTTTTTTAAATTAATGCTGTTGCTGCTGTCTTCCAGCTGCTGTTGAGGAACAGTCTGGAATCTCTTGTGACACTCTCCAGTTGTCCCTCGTGACGTCTGGCCTGAAGTGGATGGGATGATTTGCCACGATCCTGCCTGGCTGTTTGCGCTTTGCAAGCCATGCAGAGGAATAGGTAGCCCAGGTGGGCAGAGGGGGCTAAGCCCCTTCCTGAGGGCAGCTCCCACCCCATACGAGCCCCCCTGTCAAGAGCACCTCATGGGTGGGAGAGGCTCTGCTGGGGGGTCGGCAAGGGTGGCCAAGTGATGGGTCGCAACGTGATGACCGCTCTGCCCAGTTGCCATGCAGGGCTGTGGTTTCTCCCCGTCTTACCGGAGGGAAGCCGTCCTGCCATGGCACAGGCTGCCTTCTGCATTGCCAAGGATGCAATGCAGGAGTAGGAGGTGGGAGGATGGGAAGGAGAGGCTGTTGGATGGGGAAAATACAACTATTTACATCTCCTCTGCTAGCAAGTCTGCCCAAGTGCTATGTCTGTCCAAGAAGAGTCTGCTTGTATCAGTGGGTTATGCTTAAAATCAATTGTAATGCAGATGCAACAGAATACAGTTCTCTGGTGGTACGCCAGGTACTACCCCTCCTTGGCTTGCAGGAGTACGGTTTTTACTTATCGTCCATGCTGGGCCAATTCTTCTCTCACCTTAGCTCATTCTTGTCCAATTATTCTTCCAGGCCACCTTCCTTTTTTTTTTTTTTTTTTTTTTTTTCTTGCTACCATCTCTGCAGGCTTCTGAGAAGTGCTGCACTTGTCTGGGTTTTTTCTTCTGCTCATCAGGTCCTGGGTCATTTGATTTCGGAGCAGTGAAGAGATGCAGTGAGCCTGCTGTGGGCAGACTGCAGGGCTCAGGGGCTGTGGACTTGCCTGAAAAACAGAAAAACACTGGAGAAGTAAGAGTAGCCTGGCCATTATCTGTTGATTTCCATTATAAAGGAGCACCATAGACCGTGGCAGTATTTCAGTGATGTAACCCAGTCCTGTACACACAGGCAGAATTTGGCCCTCTGTGTCCTGGCACAGGAGGTGGAGGGAAGCCGTGGAAGTAGGTCCATCAGGGTGAGTGCATTAACTCGGTGTTTTGGGATCTTATTCTCAGAGTTAAAATGCATGAACAGAGATTTTACACTGAAATCTATGATTTCCTCTGAATTCTCTTCTTTTGTGCCTTCTGCATGTGAGCTTTTGTTAGTCAATTGCTACACAGCATTTTATAGCGTGTCTTTTGTGTAGTGGTCCTTTCAGCTGTCATGCTCTGATCGCATTCAGCCTAGATGTATAGAGCATTTATTGTTTGTTTTGGGAGTTTTTTAATGAACGTTTCATTTAATATTCAGCCGTACTTGCAATTTGTCAGCAAGATCAACATCCTGTTGAATTTCACTCCGAGCAACCTCAGTGCATCAGTTATGGGTCCACGTCTCATTTCATCAATAGTTGCAAATAGGCCACAAGACTCTCTGTGTCAGTCGTGTATAAGAGTGAAGACAACAGAGGTCTAAATACGAACTATAATGGAAATTACCCACTTTTTCCTTTCCTTCTCAGGCTCCGATCCATTTTTCCCCCCCATATCTCATCTCTAGTAAATGTCTTGAGCTCCATCTAAGGGTGTCCTGCCAAGGGGAAAAGAGAATTATGTTTGCTTTCTTCCCTTGTTTATGCTGCATGGAGCAGGCCTAAGAGGTTTTCCCCTCTTTATCCAATAATATTATCTTGTTTTCTTTTTATAATAACTCCAGGGCTTGTCCTAATAGGCTCACTGGATAACTGGAGTAATACAGATATATACAAAAACTGCTTTGCTGAGAGGAGTAACAATTTTTCATTAAGGCTATTAATGTCCGTAGGGATTTTTATTCTGTTTCACTGAAATGCCTAAAAATATGTAGCAGAAAATATACTCTTGTTAAATGATTGGATAATTCTGCCATCTTACCTAAGAATTGGGCAACCACTATCATCTGAGACATCCCACAAATTCTTCAGCAAAAAGAAGGAAAGCCAAAGTTGACATTTTACATATATTTTTCTTTTAGAGCTATAGGAAGGAGTCCCAATACTCTTATGCCTTTTTTTTTAAATATAGAAATAAAAGCACAAGCAAGAGCACAAGCCAATTTTTTTTGTTTTCCTTGGTAGGTCACTGCTAACAGAGCATTTTTTGAAATCCCAGCAACTGCTACTAATCCTGACCTGATTTGGAGTCTTTTCAAAGCACACAAATAAAACCAGGTTGACAAAGCTCAGCTCAGAGACTGGTTTGCCTTCTTTTATCTCAACTGGGACTGCCACAGGGGCAGGAGAAGTACCACCAGACTGATCAGCTGGCAGCATTGCTTTCAAGAATTCGTTATTACTCTGGAGCAGCAGCATCAAATCCTGTAAACTTCCTGGGATTGCTGGTGTGTTGGCCATGGCAGCAGCAAATGCTGTACATGAACACTGACCTCCAGAAGCACTTTTTCTCCTTCTCTTTCCCTCTTAGCATTTTCTTAAGTTTCCTCTTTCCAATACCCATGTGCGCCTTTAGTGCCTGCAGCACTGACCTTCCCTAGTATTTGTTTTCTCTTCTGCACGTTCCTGCCTGTTATTTCAAGGGGAATTGAAGCTCTTTTAAAAGCCCTGGGAAAGGGCTTTCCTTTTGCTACAGAGGCTGCAAATTTGCTGTATTTCTCCCACATTACAGTAGGGCTTCAGACCCACTTGTTGTCAGTCATGCTGGCAGGATCGATAACTCCAGAAAAGGAGGTCAGAATGAGCAAATAAATTGGTATTGAATACAGTAATAAACAACCTGGCTATAAGCTCCCCTCACATGCATATTCTATTTTCTGCAGTTTGTCATTTAAACATGAGGCAAGCTGTATTCTGATAGAAAGTCAGGAACGATGGGAAAGGAGGAAGAAGGATGATCAAGGCACTGTTATGACAGTAATTAATTTAACAGGGTGTGCTTGTGTGGATGTGTTTCAGGATTTCATTGCATCAGAAAAACCCATCTCAGGTAGTTTTGGGACACTGATGAAGCTTTATTACTCTTCCCAACCCTTGTCTCTAAACCTAGAGTTTGCTTGTTGTTTTTTTTTTGTATCATGAATCTCACTGAAATATCAGTATCCTATGACCTACTCTCTCTACCGCTCCTCCTGTAATTCATTCCTGGGTCCTTCCTCAGAAGTGAGTGCTGCCAGTGTTGTTACTGCCTCCCCTCTGCAAATCATCCCTTTCACAAAGGGTCTCCACTTGAACTAGAGAAAAGGAATTTCCTCCCTAAAAGACCAGAATTTTATCCTCATCACAGAGCTTTTACCACTGTGTAATACCCAGCAATCATCTAATATCTGTCTTCTTTGTCCATAAAATGAAAGCATTAATATCCCCATCTGTCAAAGATTGCATGTAAACATTCATTCCTCCCAGGATGTGATAGAGATCCACATTCCCTTTCATATAAGCACTGCTACCTCTTCTGTCCTAATGCCTGATCCATGGCAGTGGCCTCGAAGAGCTTTTCAGAAGACATTCACACTCTACTGATTTATTCTCACATAAAGGTAAATACATACATAAGCATATACTTGAACAGCTGTTTCCACAAGTCATCGTGTACTCTGTATCCAAATAATATTTTAGTGCCATAAAAGGGAAGCTGATTTTAAGGACTCACAATAATTTCGAACCCTGGGGCTGTTTTCCAGCAAACAGATGACATGCTTACAGCCCTATGCTGTTTTCCCCATACATTTCAGATTCTCTCAGCTCAAAACCTTGCTTGGTGCATTTTCCATGATGGTTGTCGTTGGTCCATTAATTCTAGGAGCTCCAGGGTAAATTCTATCTGCATCTTCCTGCAGCTACACGGCATTTGATTTGTCCTCATCTACATAATCCATCTGTCCCCCGATCTGAGAGCTGTGTGCAGCCCTAGGTGCCAGGGAGCATGGGCTCAGTGCACCGCTCTGAAAGGCATGGACAACAACGTTCCATAATTTCTGGCTTTTTTTCTTAGCATCTGATTAAATTAATGTGATTCTTGCATGAGTCATGTAATGGCTGTCTGTTTAATGTACGGCTTCTCAGCCGTGGCACCTGTTTCTGAGAGGTGATGGATATCAGTAAATGGAGATAGAGGTGCTTGGTTCGTCTCAGGATCTCATCTGAAGTAGTGTGACAGTTCCTCAGCGTGGCCAAAAACCACACGCAGTGTTTCTTTGCCTTGGAGCGTGGGGTGGGGTCCAGCCCATGGGTGCCAGTCTACCTGGTTTCTCCATTCTGAGGGCTTCAGCAGCAGCTAAACCAGAGGGAACCATCAGCTCAGACAGGGAGACCTCCGAGGCAGACAGTCCTGCGTGCGAGGATGCTGCGGGCAGGAGCCCGAGCACACTGGGACTGACACAACCTTCCCGGATCCAGCCCGCAGCGACCTGGTCACCAGAGCACTGGCAGTCTCCAGCAGATCTGCTTTGGTTCACCCCCACTCAGATTTCCCTGTCAGAACTCATCTCAAGTACTGGAAAAAATGATCTTTGTGGCGTGGCTGGCTTTATGTACAGTTTATTATGTTTTTCTCCCCAACGATCTTGATTTGTTCAGAATCTGCAAAGATCTGTGGTGTCTGATCCAGATGGGCTAGCGGAGCTGACATCCCCCATCACCATCACAACAACATCTGGCTCTGGCCTACTTGTGGCAGGCATTTAATCAGATACTTACAGTGTATGTGTCTGTGGATGTGTTTGCACAGTGGAAACTCTCCCCATGTTCCTTAGAGCCTGGTACTGCTGGATTTATTTTTTTTAAATCCCAAATTTTTGCTGCTTTTTTTTAAAATTTTGCAATATTTTCATTCAGGTAGGCATGGCTGTAGGAGGACAGAAGGCTGAGGACAAGTAGCAAAACACTAGAGCATCCAGCATGTTGGATCTTAGGGAAAGATGCACAAAGATGCCCAGTAAAATCATGCATGTTGGATAAGCTTAAATCTTCCCCTGCTAATATGCAACACACAGGGGTACTCTGTAAAAAGCAACCTGGACAGAGAGAAAGAGGTTGTGTTCACTTATAAGTGGACTGAAATTATTTTTGCTTCCCATTTTCAGTTTATGGCAGTTGTTGCTGCTTTAAAACTCTTCCAGCAAGGACAAAACACGTTGGGGGATTTTTTTCAAAAAATTGTTTGTTTCCAATGCACTGTGCTTGAGCCAGCAGGCATAACCCAGAGTTTTGCAGTCTTGTGTTTTGAGGGGATGGGGAGGACTCTGAGGCCAAGCTCCGTACCAAACGCGTGCAAACATCTCACCTCCTTGCCCCCAGGCTTTACCTCTCCTCAAGCAAGCGTGATGCTGCCTCACTAAAAGGGCTTCGAAGTCTTTGCTTGGGAGCCACTCTGGAGTTGTTCTGTGTTATTGAAATGACAGGTTTGTGTTGAAAATTTCCTTGCAACTCGCTCTTCTGCCACAGCAGGCATTACTGGTTGGTTCCCAGGTTTGCATATCATCGAGGTCTTTGCTAACCTTGTCTCTTCACTGACTGCTTCAGCACTGCAGGGAAAGGGATGTGAGAGGAGACCAAAAGAACTAGGACAGAAAACAAATGCCGGGAAATAATAGCTTGTAAGTGAAGAAGGCCTCCAAGGAATCACAGGGACATGGCTGTAGATCTGCTTGAACTAAGTAACAGCAGCAAAACACACCTGGCAATTAAGGAAAATGAAAAACAGGTGAAATTTCACCTTGGGGGCTATTCTCCTGATGGCCACCCCTCCTGGGAGCAATCAGCCCTTGAAGCCACCTGCACTGGAGAATCCCCAGCTCACAGTTTCCTAGCTACGAGCGCCAGCAAGGGGTTTGGTTTATAATCAAGCCTATAGTTTGCAAGACTTTTTTTATCCATCAGTCTTTGACTTTTTTTCTTGGTGGCAGGGAAACACTGCTCTGGCCCCTCCAGAACCTCCCTCCTGATGCTTGAGCCATGCACGTGAGGGCCACATGGGGTCCGTGCCCTTAGGATGGCACTAGGGAATCAAGTTGTTAGTGGGCTGCTTACCTCATGGGCTTCATGAGCAACACAGCTGCTGGGCTACCTCTTTCCCTCCCCATGTCCCCAGGGACCAGCTTGGAGCACACCGGCATATCGGCTAACTGGGCTGATTTGGGGTAATTGGCCTGTCTGGTCTGGGTGCACACCTGACAGCGGGAGAGTTTGAGGAAGAAAGAGCCAGTTTCCCGGGTCACAAAATCACTGCAAGAGAGAAGACTGGCCTATTTCCAGAGGTGAAGAGGAAAAGTGATTTTGAAAGGACAGGCTGGAGTCAAAAGGAGAAGCGTATGCAGTCCAGTGCCCTCTTTGCTGGATTGTGTAGGTTCAGGGTACTTCTGCACAGCCCCCTGACAGACCCCAGTTCACATCGCACAGATATAATTTTAATCCCAGATGCATCCCTAGAGTAAGCCCACTGGTTCCCTCCAAGATGAAACCCACAGCCCAGCGCTAGCATTCTTCTTGCTCGACTCGTCCACTTCCCCCAGCAGAAGACCTGTCCCTGGGCAGAATCGCCCCACAGTGGCAAACCTAGCATAGGAGAGTACTCGTGCATCGGCGTCCTCTTTTTCTTCCTCTACATCCCGTCTCGGAGGACGGGACGCCCCTAATTCTCCCTTTCCCACTTTTCCCATGGCTCTAGGACACGAGTCACCTCTACTCTTCTTTTCCAGCCTTTCCTTGAAGGAGTGCCAGGGAGTCCTGCAAGGCACAGTGTTGGCAAGAAGAGGTGAGTGGGACCTGGCTGCATCCCCTCCCCATTCCCACTGCGGTGTGGGGAAGCTGGGCACATTTTGGGACTAGAAGGGGAGGGAGTGGTTCCCGAGGCAGAGCAGGGCCAGAGCCCGGGCAGGGAAGGGGACAGAAGGGAGCACAAGGCTGCTGCAGTACCTCTCACCTAGTAATACTGCTGGTTTTAGGCATTTTATGTGTTTTGGATTGTATAAGTTACCAAGTGTTGATACATTCCCCATCGCTAAGGATAAAAGTGTTGCTGCAGCTTGAGATCACTGTGTTTGTAGGTTTGTTACCGTGTGGGTCTTTTTGCATTTTTAGGATGGCTGTGCTAATGTCTTCAGGTCAACCTGCCCAAATTCAAGTTCCACTGCTGAACCACATGCTTGTTGGACCTCAGCCAACGCCACGCGACATGGCCAGTGCCTGTCTTTGTGCTTTGATTTTAGGAACTCTCATTACCAGAGGGAAAACAGATGCTTCCCATCTAGACTAATCAGGGAAGAAGTTTCACCCAGGGGATGCATCTGTTTAAAGATAGTTTAAATGTAATCAAATTGGTCAAGTTTGAGGACTAGCAGAGCTCTGCCATGAGGGACAAAACAAAGGGACTGAATACAAATATTAAAATCTGTGCTTACGCAGGATTCTGGGGACTGTGCTGTGCACTTTACTATGAACTGAAATACCCTGAGGATAAAACAGCAGCTGGGATTAAAACAAAGCTGGCATCAGTCCAAAGTACCAGTAAATCACGTGGGATTATTACTTCGCTAGAGATTTTACTGGTGTGGAAAGAAAAGAAAGTAGAAACTGATTTCTGCTAAACAAAGGAGTTCAGAGGAATCTCTGGCAAAACTAAGCCCTCGTCCTGCAAAATCTCTATGCAGTTCTTAACCCTAAAATTAACGATGTATGAAACTCTAAACCCACTGTTTCCAAGCAGGATTGGGGTCTGACAAGGGATTATTTCCTCCATGCAGTTCATAACATGACATACAAAGGCTGGGAAATAATCAAATGTGCATAGATTTTTTTATCTACAAAATTTCCTTTTCTGTTTATACAGACATTGAATGTGAACACAAAGGAGAGCAAGCATTTGGTATGTTAGAGGAGAAGGGCAGAAGAGGTGAGGAGGAAGGAACACATGGTAAAAAAATAGGATATAAAAAGAGAGCCACTTCTGCTACACTGGAGCAGAAGTGTCAGAAAACTCCTTAAAATAACCTGGCTGATGGGTATGATGAATGATATGAACTAGTGCTTGCTGTAAGCAGGTGTCCAGGTGAAGCATCCCTCTTTAACGATGTTCTCTGGAGGCTTCGAGCTGGACCACTTGCTGGAAACCAGCCACAGCTCATAGGTGGTACCTTATGACAACAGATGTTTACCAGCATCCTCTGAGAAACTCATTTGTGCAAGCCAAACTCCCAGTAAACATGTCACAATCCCCAACAGCATCAAATCAGTGGGAAGACTGGATTTTGTCATGGAGAACAGGACTGAAGAGCAATTAGAAGGGGACCGGTACTGTCTCTCTCCACATCGGTGCGAAGGCTGGCTGGAACCTGCTGGATGTCTAACGTGCTGCCTTGTCTCATTGCTGAGGCTGGGATGACTTTGTTGAGAACTGGATGTAACTCTTTTAAAAGCAAAAATGGAACCATGCCCACTTATTTCCATCCACCTTTGCAAAGGCAAACATTATGTTTTAGAGGTTATTAGGGAATCGGCAGCTCTCTAGGTTTTTGGTGACAGCTATGGTTGTAAGTGCCTTGGGCTTTGCTTTACTGAGAAGCACAGGTTTATCCCATGCTGCTCTTTCTTCCAAGGCTCCAGCACAAATGAATTCAAAGGCTACTGTTGCAAATGCAGCAGTGCAGGCTGCATTGAACCTTGCATTAATTGAGCTTGCTGCAAGGCAGGCGTATACAAAATGGCTGCAAGTCAAGCATCATTTGAGGAGGGGAATGTGAGTATTCTGGTGTGAGAGTAATCTGGCCACAGCCTCTGGCCCAGATTTTTGCTGAATTCATTGCCTGACATCTTAGAGCCAAAGCATCAGGAGTCCAAATGTCTGAGAAGGACATGGGAAACGGATACTGTGAAAGCCTCGACCTACATCACTGCAGTATCTAATTGTGAAGGATACGTCAATGTAATGTCATTCATATGAAGTTCACACCAACTATACCGATCTTAAGATTTCGTAACATTCTTTATCATGGTATCTGAGCCCTACACAGCCAATACTACTGGGAAACTCTAGTAAATACATGTAGTTAATCCGTGGACTTTTCCCCTCCCTGTAGTAGGAGGGCTTCAGGATTTCTGCTTTTTTTCTTCTCCTCTGTTAAATCCTTCTCTGTTTGGTGAGCTGGTTTTACCGTGTAGTTATGCTCCCAATGGAGACAAAGCTTTTGGGTGTGCTTGATGATCAGCAACTAGAACTCACAGTTTCTTTTAGAAATGTGTTCAACAGCCCAACCCTTTGACCAAGGAGGTAACTTTAGATCCTAATGATTAATAACAATAATAAAAAATGAGGACATTAGACTCTCTCTTTCTCTGTAGCTTCATGGAGTGCATCTAACCAACAAGATTCAGAAGGAAATTCAGGTCCTGCCTTTCCCATCTTGGAGTCTCTGGAGTGTGTAAGTGTACTTTGTGCAGCCACGGTTCACTTTGCTAAATATTCAGTGCAAGTCAAAGCCACGTATCTGTAATCCTACTCTGTTTTATCACCGATGTAATGACATTTACTGGAAAGCACATTAGGAAAAAATAGTCTGGGCTAACTTCGCTCTTTCAAAAACCTGCAATTTAAGCTGGATGTCAGAAGATGGCAGCAGTAAAGCACAATTAGGCCCTTTTTGTCCACAGGCTTTTGTTTCAAACCATGTTTTTGTTCCAAAAAGAGGCAGATTTTTTAAAAGGTGTCATTTTCAACAGTGACATCAAGTATGACAGGCGTCCTTCCAGTAAATGTGAATGCATGACTGCCTTTCATCCTGATGGAAAGCAGTATCAAGACCAGAATATACCTTATTTTATGCAAGCACACTTTTAGAAAAATCAGGTTGCTCTATTATCTTCAGAAAACCAGTCTTCCCTCTTACCTATAAGAAAAGATAACATAATTCTGTAAATGCCCATCCAATGCGGTGAGCATTTACTGAATTTCAAGGATCATTTCTTTTAAATAAAAAAAATCTATTCATATTGCAAGCATTTCCCCCAGTGAAGACTACATTTTAAAGCTCAGGAAAAGCAGAGAGTCTGCAGTGGGAGTATTCATCAGTTGATGAGCAGAGAGAGTCTGCAGTGGGAATATTCATCAGCTAATGAGTGTTCAATGGTTTCACTCTACCTCTAAGGTCTTTGTCTGTGAGTCTGTCAGCTTCACCCATAGCTTAGCAGGGTGTCAGCTCTGAAAGGACACAGTGATGCCAAGAGACAATGTGTGTTTGATTGAGGCTGTTGTTGCAGAAAAAAAAGCCAAGAAACGAGGCATTGTCACTCAGTCTGTGTCCCCTTCTGCAATAATAACTTAATATGGTTCCTAGACCATATTCTCAAGGTTTGCTATCTGACATGACTGTCAATATGCTTGCTGAGCTTTGACATGACAAGTCCTGCCCTTCTTCAAGTTCTGACCTAACCAGTTGCCTTACTTTGCTGTATCCTCGCAAATGTCATTGCATTTCACTCTCACTTCAGAGAGATTTGAAGCAATTCTATCCACTCTTTTCCATCGCTTTAAGGGGACATTCCTGGAAACACTCCTGCGTGATGCAAACGAGATGCTGCTTTTGACAGCATGTGATATTGTCTGTGGTATAAAACCAGTGTAATATGTCTATAGATGATAGTGTTTATCCCCTCAGCTATGTACTTCACACTCTTCACTTCAATGGGGATGACTGGCCCCAGGATGTCTTTCTGTAACTATTACTGAAGAACCAAGTGCCTTTTTCTAGCTAGAGCTCCTCAAGCGTTCTGGTTGTGCAGAACGCCGTTGGCAGCGTGTCCTTACCTTGGGAATGATGAACTCTGGAGAGTTTCTTCTCCCTGGTCCAAGCTATATGCTTTTGTCTGACACACAGGACGCATATGTCTCCAGTTAACAGGTTCATGAGTCCAAGTAATTTCTGTTTTTCACTGGATATAAAAAAATTTTATGTAATACAAAACATGCCAATGATGCCTTTGTTTTATAACATTCATTTCTTCCAACTTTCGCCTGTGGCATGGAAATAGCTTGGGATAGTCATGTAATGGTTTCCACAAGTAGTTATTTATCTTGTACAACAGACTTCTGCTCCTCAGCTGCTATCAATGAGTGTTTCTTAATTTCTTCAATGAGCCTGGGCAGATTGACACCAGTTGAAGATCAAATCCCATGTGATTAACTATGACAATAACCACAGCTAATATGGTCTTATCTTGTATACCTCTAGTAATCCGTGTGAGACCTAAGTAATCTAGTCAAAATAATAATTTGTGAGGTGGCTGTCAGTTGTCAGAAAGGGGGAAGAACATCTGTGATTCTTCTGCCTGTCCCAGTCTCAGGGCTCCTAATGATCTGAGCTGTACCTTCCCATTGCACACAACTGCTTCAGGGGACACTTATAAGTCACTGCCGTGGAGTTATTCACCCTGTATAACACAAACATGTAACTTGATTCATCACCGAGACACTCCAGAGTTATGACAATTTGATTCAATTAACTTCACAAAGATCTGCCTATTACTTGCTTTGGTGAAGATGCGATGGATCATGACACAAGCTATAAAAAATACCAGCGCAGTTGGAGTAGTCTATTGACCAAGCTCTTCAAAAGCTGGTACCATCATAAGTCCTGAGGACCAACTGGATTTCCAGCTGATTTTTAGAGGTACCCTGAAGTTGTATTTAAGAAAAAAAAGGTTTGTAATAAAAAAGACGAGTCAGGTCAAGATATGGAGACTTTCACCCTGTATTTTTGACAGGGTGTATTTTACAGACCTAAGTGTTGTAATCTTGTAATACAAATTTTCATAGAACAAAAACATCTAAAGGTAATGAACGTATATATCCCCTTAGAGCTGGGGAGAGGGAAGTTTATGAAATCAAAGTAGACAGCAGTACAAATAGCATTCAGTTGCACATCTTCCTTAGATACGTTGGCTCTACACATGGCTACAGGTAGGACTGAATGATCTTCCCTGTTTTGCTGTATTTAAAAACAAGCTTCAAATCACATTTTCTCAGCAGAGAGAGCTTTTATGTAATACATGATTGTTATCAGTAATAACAAATGAACTACTGCCTTCTTTATTCCACTCAGCCAGTGGGGTCAGACAATAAAGTAATCTGTCTCCCTTTTAATTTAATTTTGCCATGGGAATCATTGGCAGTACTTGGCAAAATCCCAGCACAGAAGGAATATATATTGTTGAAAAAAATGAAACAAAATCCCCATATGCTGATGCTATCTTGATAATGCCTAAAAATTGGTCTACGTGCCAACTTTCAGTTCCTGATCAAATCAGAATATGTGAACATTACCTGGAAAAATGTCTGTAAAAACTTTGATATAAACATTTTGAGTTTTGCCTGGGAAAACTACTCAGTCACTCATGACACTATGGAAATATATTAATGGACTTTTCCTACACATCCAATCAGAAAGTGATTTTCTTCACTATAGGTGGTTGTTCTTCCGCTGAGGTTCAAAATAGAAAATGATTTAGCACCTCCTTCTGAGGTATGGCAGATGTTCCCATATATTAAATGGATCTCAGTGCCCTCCAGAGAGAGTACTTTATTCAGTACAATCTGGGGTGTATTACAACAGCTTAAACCACTCTTATTTTACATTGATGTCCCTATGGAACAATCAAAAGTTCAAGTTTGTGGACAAAATGGCTTCTCGATGTGTATGTGCTCAGCCTGTAAGGCCTTGATCCCTCCAGGTCCCTTTGGGTGCTGAGCCCCTCTATCTGCAAGTGCCGCACTCGAGTCAGCGTGTCCCTGGTCTGACCGCGTGGGACAGGGATACACGCAGGAGGCTGCTATTTTGGTTTCCCCAATTCCTTCTGTTTCCACAGAACACGCCGCTGCCCGTTCCGGCAGTGATGGGAACACCCGCAAACCTTTGTGCGATGCCAGGTCCAGCGAGGCAGGGGCTGTCTTTGAGGCACGGTGGGATCAGCGCTCTCAGAGCCGCAAAAACCCCAAACGAGGAAAACCCTCGGAGGGCCAGTTAGGAAGTCTGGCAATAAAAGTTGACCTTTGGGCATTTGTTTCAGGCTGAGCTACTGGCTATGGAAAAGAAAGGGATTTGAGATTCTTGTCAACTCTCAGACTATTATCGCGGACTGTCAGTAGTGCCACTGGTTCTTCATTTCTACAAACTTTGAGAAAAACGTCATTGACACTGAGAGATACTATGGCAGAAACTTTATTTATTGGCATTGCACACACAGGAAGAACTTCGCCACCCGCAGTCAAAGCTGGAGAGCAGCCAAAGACATATAATCAAGGCCTTAAGAAAGTATCTGTGGCGGGCACTAGATTATAGGGTACAGTGCACTGATTACAAGCCAAGATACCCCCAGATCAGAAATCAGAATTAGTACTTTTTAAGCTCTAAGGGTAGTTTAAAATATTCATCTGAGCCCATTACTACATTCAGTATTTGGAAATAAACCCCATTTCTCCACATAAGGCTAAAACTTCAAAGCGGTAAGAATTTGCACATGTAATCCTTACCTTGTTGCTCAGTAGGACATTAACTACATGTTTATGTTACTGTTAATGGTTAGACTTCTCCATAACATAGAGGAGAATATTATAATTGGTGGTAACGCGGACTCCACCTGCAAGGCCTGGAATATTGCGTTTTCCATGTTTGCCTTGATTGGTTGGTTGGAGTTGTGAAAATAGGATGTGACATCTGCCTGGGCTTGTGTGTGCAAAATAGCAGCTGTGTGAGATGTGATAGGCAATAATTGGCTGCCTGCAGAGCAAGAAAACACGCACGTAAATGACGTCTCTCTCTCTTCTAAAACATTAGGCAAGGAAGCCTTTCAAGAAGGGGCAGGCAGCCTCTCAGGAAAGAACTGTCAAGCCTGCTTACATCATTGTGTCTCATTAAATTGGGAAATGCAACTCTTCTAATCATTAGTTCAGACAGCGCATCATCCCACCTTCCATCAAGATAATATTATTGTAATGTATTATTTGTGTCAGTGTTTGCCATAGCAGAGTTCTTGGAGACTCCCGTAATGCAGCCTTTTTTAATTTAACAGAAAGGCAAAGATACTATTTAAAATTAGGGATTCTTAGGAAAGAAATAGAAAACAACATGAAAAAGCATCATTACATTGCCAAATGAATCCATAATCCACCTACACCTTCAACACTGTAGGCTCTTCAAACTCCTCTGTCACAAGGATATGGAAGAGTCAAAGAAGGGAAGCAGGAGAGATCAAGGAATGGCACCTCTATTAGGAATGAGTATATCATCTAAGTGTCTTTGAAGTAGAAGAGAGATAACCTGGGGAGAGGAGGCAGTATCATATTGGTCTACAAAGTCTGAGTGACAAGAAGAGATTAAGCACACAGTGTTACTCACCATTTCTCATAATTCAGAAATCATAGCTATAAAATGAGCTTGTTATGTTTAACACTGTTCAATTCCAAACAGTCAAAAGGATGTACTTTTCATATAGGACACGGCCAAATGCTGGAACTGACGCCATAGAGTACTTTGGATACTGAATGATGAGTTCACTCCATGAGTTTGTAGAAGATAAAACCACTGACAACAGAAATAACTACTGTTGCAACTTCTTGATGAGGAGTTTCTCTGGACTGCTGAAACTTAGAAGGTACAATGCATGTCCTATTCTTACACTCTTCCTTAAACACTGACTTCTGTGAGCTAGCTGGATCTTTAATGTGAGCCAATAGACTTCTTTATATGTTTCAATGGTGTAAATAAATTTTTACTGTTGCTATTATTAGCAACAATAATGGAATTGATAAAACAGTACCTTACATCAATAAAATTATTTCTTTTTAAAAACCTGGTGGTTTCACTAATGTAAAAAATCTCAGAGGCCTCTTTGCCTTGAACTGAAAAGTAATACGGAGCTAGGAAGAACTGGCGTTACAGTCAAGGCCTTGGATCAGTAGCAAAGTCTGACAAGAAGTCAGTTTTTGTGTGACCCGGTTGCAACTCAGATATGGAGGTGACCTGGCTGCCAATTTATTTGTGACACTCCTGCGATAGTTCCTGCTTAAATTGAAATGGCTTAAAATGAAATTATTTTTATCCAGCTTTTCAGATTATTCCTGAAAATTTTTTATATTTTTAATTTTTAAGCTGTAATGTTTTTCTTTTTTTGATCTGTAGCCCTCACCTGGTTTCAATTTTCTTATTAAAAAAAGAAAAACCAACCCAGACTTTAGAAGCATCTAAAAGATATTTAAGAAAACACCTCATCATATTTGCAACACCTTTGAGCTGTGATGCCAGGACAAGACGTGACAAGGACTGTGACTCCTTAGGTTGCTCCCATCTAGTGCCTTCATCCACTAATGGATCTCATTACGTGGATACTTTGGGGCAGGGAAAGCGTATAAGCGATACTGCAGTAGAGTCCCAAGAAAAAATAACATCTGAAAGTTCTCTTGAGCTCACAAAAGCTCCGCTCCTCCTCAGTCATGTGTGGTATCCTCTGAGATTTGAAGTCATAAAAGAAAAAAGAAAATAAAAGTGATGTAGTCAGAAGTGCGACCTTCACAGCTGCAAATCCACTGGGAGTCAGAAGAAATTGTCTCCTGATATAAGAAATACTGCACAGATATACACAGGGACCACAGCAGCCGTTGGCTGGCCAAATCCAAATTCTGGCAACTAAATGCCACAGATGTCTGCTAGGTAACTGATAAGCAGAAGCATCACATTTGCAGTCCGTTTTGGGACTCTTCAGGCCTGCATGGGGAATATATGTGTGTGGTAATACAGTTACTGAAAAACAGAAAAAACATGCTTGTGAAGGATAGAGAATAGGTATAAAATGGGATGGGATTTCTATTTTTCTTCATGAATTTTATTCAAGAGCTTTGAGTTAACCAAGAGGCATAGTTTCTACAAATAATATCTACTTGTCATGTCTGCTCTACTAGTAATATGCTACACAAAAGGGAAGATAAGGATGGAGAGCAATACAGAGAATGAAGGTTTTTGGTGTTTGTCCCCATAAAGGCCAGCCATAGCGCTGGCTGGTGGTTGGCATCAGCCACCATCCCACTGCGCGCACTGGGAAAGGTCAATGAGCTGCCTGGTACTGTGTGGGGTCTGAGGAACCAAGCTGGGCATCTGGCTTCCACACCTCCCTTCCTAATGTGTGGCTGTCATCCCCGGGGGAGAAGAAGGAGGTGTGAAAGGAGGGTACCAGGGTGGCTGGGAGCAATATGCACAATGTCTGTGTCTTTAACATCCCCCAAGACAACAGGAGAAGCAGACTCCATCCCTCCACTGCTGGCTCTCTATTCTGGCTTCCCTTTCTCCGATGGGATAACATCAGAGACAAGAGCAAGGTCAGGTCTGAGCTTGGGTTTCTTCATTTTCTCCTCTTCACTTGTGTGACGGCGGTGCTGGAGGGGAGGTAGGGACCACTTTCTGGTGAGGGAAGGGATGAGGCTTCTCACGGGAACTGGCGTGGGGCTGGGCTGCGTGGGGGTGATAGGTGACTCTATCTCAGGAGGTGAGAAGCAATGGGATCTTCTACTTTTGGAAAATGGAGAGATGTGAGAAGAGAAAGGAAATATCAGGCAGTTATTTTCCGCTAGTACTTGGGGCAGAGAAAAAAATCACTTTTGGTTGTGCAGCTGAGGAACCGTGGACTGGCTCTCAGCTCTGCGGGAAATACAGGGAGAGTCTTTCATGCTCCTTACACAGTAATCTGAACGGCAAACATAGACTAAACTCTGTATCTAAAACTAATGACCCAATTCTGTGTGACGTTGAATATCACAAACTTCCATGGGGTTGTGGGTCTTGCAGTATTGAGGCAAGATAGTGAAGACCGCTAGAGCAAAGCAAGGTGAGACCTGGGAAAGTGCACTGAACGGGACCCAGATGCATCCCATGTGGCCACTGAATGTGGGTGGGAAAATCCCTTCCCCTTCCAATACTTCTTTTTGCTCACTCTTGTAATGGGCATAAAAGTACTCACCTCCATCAGCAAGCTCTTTGAGAATTATGACCACCAGGTAAAAGCAAGGCATTTCACTAAGTTTTCTGGAGTTATTTGTGCTAAATGTATTTTATATCATTCCAAAACCAGAGTCAACTATAAAGTTAATATATTAAGAATGCAGTCTGGGAGCTGTGACTGCCAAAGTCACTGTGTGGCACCGGGCATGGTCTCTTGCATGGCCTTCCTATTAGAAAACTGTGGTGATAATATCTCAGCGGGCAACTGCAGGGTTTGATGTTAATGATTATATGCTGGTTTGAAAGTTCAGACTTGATAGAGAAGTACTGATATGGGGGTCTGAGTCCACATGAAATGAAATCAGGCTCTCAGTCTCACTGCCAGAGGGGAGCAATAAAAACTTACCTAGGAGCCACGGGCAGTTTCTGAAGGAAAGGTGTAGGCGGTCACGAAAGCTGCCCTATTCCTTCAGCCCCCTCAGGTCAGGGGCAGGCTGGTGGTGCTACCTGGGAATATTTGTGTTAAAAGTGCCTGCTTTACTCACATTCAGCAAACACAGGTTTTTTCCACTCCCTTCCTTCCAGCACA